>NC_092730.1:51044145-51644145 GCF_047496885.1 Scyliorhinus torazame
CTCAAACCATCAAGTCCCGGCAACATCCTAGTAAATCTTTTCTGCACTCTTTCTAGTTTAATAATATCCTTTCTATAATAGGGTGACCAGAACTGCACACAGTATTCCAAGTGTGGCCGTACCAATGTCTTGTACATCTTCAACAAGACGTCCCAACTCCTATATTCAATGTTCTGACCAATGAAACCAAGCATGCCGAATGCCTTCTTCACCACCCTGTCCACCTGCGACTCCACCTTCAAGGAGCTATGAACCTGTACTCCTAGATCTCTTTGTTCTATAACTCTCCCCAACGCCATACCATTAACTGAGTAGGCCCTGGCCTGATTCGATCTGCCAAAATGCATCACCTCACATTTATCTAAATTAAACTCCATCTGCCATTCGTCGGCCCACTGGCCTAATTGATCAAGATCCCGTTGCAATCCTAGATAACCTTCTTCACTATCCACTGTGCCACCAATCTTGGTGTCATCTGCAAACTTACTAACCATGCCTCCTAAATTCTCATCCAAATCATTAATATAAATCACAAATAACAGTGGACCCAGCACCGATCCCTGAGGCACACCACTGGTCACAGGCCTCCAGTTTGAAAAACAACCCTCTACAACCACCCTCTGCCTTCTGTCGTCCAGCCAATTTTGAATCCAATTGGCAACCTCACCCTGGATCCCGTGAGCTTTAACCTTCTGCAACAACCTACCATGCGGTACCTTGTCAAAGGCTTTGCTAAAGTCCATGGAGACAATGTCTACTGCACTGCCCTCATCTACCTTCTTGGTCACCCCCTCAAAAAACTCAATCAAATTTGTGAGACATGATTTTCCACGCACAAAGCCATGCTGACTGCCCCGAATCAGTCCTTGCCTCTCTAAATGCTTGTAGATCCTATCTCTCAGAATACCTTCGAGCAACTTACCTACTACAGATGTTAGGCTCACCGGTCTGTAGTTCCCAGGCTTTTCCCTGCTGCCCTTCTTAATCAAGGGCACAACATTCGCCACTCTCCAATCTTCAGGCACCTCACCTGTGGCTGCCGATGATTCAAATATCTCGGTTAGGGGACCCGCAATTTCCTCCCTAGCCTCCCACAACATCCTGGGATACATTTCATCAGGTCCCGGGGATTTATCTACCTTGATGCGCTTTAAGACTTCCAGCACCTCCTCCTCTGTAATATGCACACTTCTCAAGACATCACTATTTATTTCCCTTAGTTTCCTAACATCCATGCCTTTCTCCACCGTGAATACCGATGAGAAATATTCATTCAGGATCTCACCCAACTCTTGTGGCTCTGCACATAGATGTCCTTGTTGATCCTTAAGAGGCCCGACTCTGTCCCGAGTTACTCTTTTCCCCTTTATGTATCTGTAGAATCTCTTTGGATTCTCCCTTGCATTATTTGCCAAAGCAATTTCATGTCCCCTTTTTGCCCTCCTGATTTCCCTCTTAACTCTATTTCGACAATCTCTATACTCTTCAAGGGATCTACTTGATCCCAGTTGCTTATGTACGTCATATGCCTCCTTCTTCTTTTTGACCAGAGTCTCAATATCTCGAGTCATCCAGGGTTCCCTACTTCTACCAGCCTTGCCCTTCACTCTAAAGGGAATGTGCTTACCCTGCACCCTGGTTAACACATTTTTAAAAGCCTCCCATTTACCAGCCGTCCCTTTGTCTGCCAATAGTCTCCCCCAATCTACGTTTGCAAGTTCCTGTCTGATACCATCAAAATTGGCCTTGCCCCAATTAAGAATTTTAACTCTTGGGCCAGACCTATCATTCTCCATAGCTATCTTAAAACTAATGGAATTATGGTCACTTGTCCCAAAGTGATCCCTCACTAGCACTTCTGTCACTTGCCCTTCCTTATTTCCCAAGACGAGGTCAAGTTTTGCCCCCTCTCTAGTCGGTCCATCCACATACTGAATGAGAAATTCCTCCTGAATACACTCAACAAATTTCCCTCCATCCAAGCCCCTAATGCTATGGCTGTCCCAGTCAATGTTGGGAAAGTTAAAGTCCCCTACTACTACCACCCTATTATTCTTGCAGCTATCTGTAATCTCCTTACATATTTGCTCCTCAATTTCCCGCTGACTATTTGGGGGCCTGTAGTACAGTCCTACCAAGGTGATCTCTCCCTTCTTATTTTTCAGTTCCACCCATATAGACTCAGTGGGCGAACCCTCGGATATATCCCCTCTAAGTACTGCCGTGATGTTCTCCCTAATCAAAAACGTCACTCCCCCTCCTCTCTTACCTCCTGTTCTATCCTTTCTATAGCATCTGTACCCCGGAACATTGAGATGCCAGTCCTGCCCCTCCCTTAGCCATGTTTCAGTCATAGCTATAATATCCCAGTCCCATGTGCCCGTCCATGCCCTGAGTTCATCCGCTTTGCCCGTCAGGCCCCTTGCATTGAAATAAATGCAGTTTAATGTAGACCTTCCTTGCTCTCTGCCCTGCTTTCTCTGGTCATGCTTTACACACTCTCCCTTCCTGCCTTTTGTTTCTGTCCCCACTGACTTCCTACATCGGTTCCCATCCCCCTGGCACATTAGTTTAAACCCTCCCCAACTGCACTAGCAAACACCCCCCCGAGAACATTGGTTCCAGTCCCACCCAGATGCAGACCGTCCGATTTGTACAGGTCCCACCTCCCCCAGAATCGGTCCCAATGTCCCAGGAATTTGAAACCCTCCCTCTTGCACCATCTCTCAAGCCACGTATTCATCCTAGCTATCCTGTCATTCCTACTCTGACTATCACGTGGCACTGGTAGCAATCCTGAGATTACTACCTTTGAGGTCCTACGTTTTAGTTTAACTCCTAACTCCCTAAATTCAGCTTGTAGGACCTCATCCCGTTTTTTACCTATATCGTTGGTGCCTATATGCACCACGACAGCTGGCTGTTCACCCTCCCCCTCCAGAATGCCCTGCAGCCGCTCCGAGACATCCTTGACCTTTGCACCAGGGAGGCAACATACCAACCTGGATTCTCGTTTGCGTCCGCAGAAACGCCTGCCTATTCCCCTTACAATTGAATCCCCTATCACTATAGCTCTGCCACTCTTTTTCCCGCCCTTCTGTGCAGCAGAGCCAGCCACGGTGCCATGAACCTGGCTGCTGCCACCTTCCCCTGGTGAGCCATCTCCCCCAACAGTTTCCAAAACGGTAAATCTGTTTTGGAGGGAGATGACCGCAGGGCATCCCTGCACTGCCTTCCTACTCTCCCTCTGTCTGTTGGTCACCCTTTCCCTATCTGCCTCAGTAATTTTAATCTGCGGTGTGACCAACTCACTGAATGTGCTTTCCACAACTTCCTCAGCATCGCGGATGCTCCAAAGTGAGTCCATCCGCAGCTCCAGAGCCGTCAAGCGGTCAAACAGGAGCTGCAGTTGGACACACTTCTTGCAGATGAAGGAGTCAGGGACACCAGAAGGGTCCCTGACTTGCCACATCTCACAAGAGGAGCATGACACGGGTCTGAGCTCTCCTGCCATGACTTAAACCTGAAGTTAAATTTCAACTACACTCCACAGCTAAGAGAAAGTCAAAGAGAGAGAAATCACTTACCAGTTACAAGCCAATCACTTACCTGCTGGCTGTGATGTAATTGCTCCAGAGACTCCCTCACAGCTCTGCTTCTCTGCACCTCCTTCAGGTGAGCACCAAATTCCCTTAACTAGTTAATTAATTTACTTAATTAATTTGATTTTTTTTTTTTTGTCACTCCCCTCTTACCCGAACTCAGCCTTACCCAAACTCAGATACACTCTGTTTGCCTTCAGCACTCCGTTTCTATAGGCACTTCAGCCACACACTTTGTATCCTTCCTGATTTACAGTCAGCCAATAGGCCTGCTCCCAAAACTGATCTCTCTCCCGAACAGCTGACCTGCAAGGTAAGGAAGTGGTTAATCAGTACTTACCTCACCCACGGCGCGCCCTTTTAAACTGTCCCCTCTGCCTCGCAGCTCCCGCGCTTTTTGAAACTCCCGCGCTGTTTCCAAGGTCCCGGCTCCCTCTCTCTCCCGAACAGCTGACCTGCAAGGTAAGGAAGTGGTTAAGCAGTACTTACCTCACCCACGGCGCGCCCTTTTAAACTGTCCCCTCTGCCTCGCAGCTCCCGCGCTTTTTGAAACTCCCGCGCTGTTTCCAAGGTCCCGGCTCCCTCTCTCTCCCGAACAGCTGACCTGCAAGGTAAGGAAGTGGTTAAGCAGTACTTACCTCACCCACGGCGCGCCCTTTTAAACTGTCCCCTCTGCCTCGCAGCTCCCGCGCTTTTTGAAACTCCCGCGCTGTTTCCAAGGTCCCGGCTCCCTCTCTCTCCCGAACAGCTGACCTGCAAGGTAAGGAAGTGGTTAAGCAGTACTTACCTCACCCACGGCGCGCTCTTTTAAACTGTCCCCTCTGCCTCGCAGCTCCCGCGCTTTTTGAAACTCCCGCGCTGTTTCCAAGGTCCCGGCTCCCTCTCCCTCCCGAACAGCTGACCTGCAAGATAAGGAAGTGGTTAAGCAGTACTTACCTCACCCACGGCACGCCCTTTTAAACTATCCCCTCTGCCTCGCAGCTCCCGCGCTTTTTGAAACTCCCGCGCTGTTTCCAAGGTCCCGGCTCCCTCTCTCTCACGAACAGCTGACCTGCAAGGTAAGGAAGTGGTTAAGCAGTGGGTCAGTTAATTTGTTGAAGGCTGCCACAGACAGATTTTTTTAAAATTTAGAGTACCCAAACATTTTTTCCAACTAAGGGGCAATTTTGCAACCAATCCACCGACCCTGCACATCTTTTGGTTGTGGGAGCGAAACGCACCCAAACACAGGGAGAATATGCAAACTCGACGCAGATAGTGACCCAGAGCTGGGATCGAACATGGCCCTTCGGTGCCGTGAGGCAGCTGTATAAACTACTGAACCACCGTGCTGCCCTTGAGACAGATTTTTAATCAGTAAAGGAAAGCAAGGATTATGGGGATAAGGCGGGATACTGGGTTTGAGGATTATATCAGTTCAGACATAACCTCTTTGAATGGTGGAGCAGACACGATTGGCCGATTGGGCCACTTCTGCTCCTCCGTCTTACAGTGTAATGAGATCTTCTGATGAACTTGATTTCACGGCTGGGCGGCCGGTTCTGGAAAGACAAAATCTGCCAGCAGTGCCCCAGATGAAGCTGGCGTCTGTTTTGGAGTTTCTGAAGCCGCAAGTTTTCATGGTGCCAAACTCCTGCCCAAAACTGGTGTCGTGATTTAAATCGATTATCAGACAGAGGATTAGGAATATCGGTATAGAGAATGGTGCAAGAAGATTCACTCCTCAGTGCATTCCAGACCCGAAGCACTCGTTGTGCAAAAGTGCTTCTTTTTCAAACATCACAGCTGCTTCCTTTGCAAATCAACGGAAATCTGTGCCCTCTCATTCTTGCTCTTTTTACTCGGGGGAACTGTTTCTCTCTAGTTACTCCGCCTAGCCCCCTCCTGATTTTGAACATCTCCATCATATCTCCTCTCTGCGTTATGCTCTCCAAGGAGAACGTTCCCAATATCTCCAATCTAGCCTCCTAAATGGAATCAATCCTGTAAACCTCTTCTGCACGCTGCCCAATACGTCCACAGCCTTCCAATATTGTGGCTCCCAGAGCTGTGCAAAATATTCCATCTGATGTCTAACTGGCGCCTTGTACAGATTCAGCATAACCTCCTTGCTCTTGTTCTCTTTTCCACTCGTAAATAAGCATAAGATTTGCTTTATTACCTGCTCTCTCCACCTGTCCACCTTCAATGATCTATCCACATACACACCCAGCTCTGTCTGCTCCTTCATCCCATAAATAGTTGAGGGGCAGCACGGTAGCATAGTGGTTGGTACTATGGCTTCACAGCGTCGGGTCTCAGGTTCGATTCCCGCTTGGTGTTCTCCGTGGGTTTCGGCTGGGAGCTCCGGTTTCCTCCCACACTCCAAATTTGTGCAGATTAGGTGGATTGGCCATGCTAAATTGCCCTTAGGTTAGATGGGGTTGCTGGGATGTGGGGATAGGGTGGAGGTGTGGGCTTCATGGGGGTGCTCTTTGAAAAACCGGTGCAGATTCTATCGTCCGAATGGCCACCTTCTGCACTGTAAATTGTGTGATTCTATACTTCCCTACCGAAATGCATCACCTCACACGTCTCCAGATTGAAAATCATCTTTTGTTGTTTGAAGTTCTAGATTGTCCGCGTCTCAGTTTTCAAAATTTCCAAGTCTGTACCATCCCCAAATTTGAAACTGTTCCCTGTACACCATGATCTACAAATTGTTATATATCAGGGAAAGCAAATGTTCCAGTAGGGAGCCATGTGAAACACTACAAACCTTCTTCCAGTCCGAAAAGTCTCTATTGACCATTATATTCTGTTTCTGATTATTCAACCACACTTATATCCATATTGCTACTGTCCCTTTTATTCCAGGAGCTACACATTTCGCGAATTCTGTGCAGTTTTGGTTTCCTTATTTCGGGAAAGATGTAAATACGTTGGAAACGGTTCCGGAAGGTTTCCTCGATTGGTGGAGAGAATCCTTCGAGACAGGATATACTCCCATTTGGAAGCAAATGGACGTATTAGTGAGAGGCAGCATGGTTTTGTGTCTCACTAACTTGATATAGTTTTTCGAAGAGGTCACAAAGATGATTGATGCAGGTAGGGCAGTGGATGTTGTCTATATGGACTTCAGTAAGGCCTTTGACAAGGTCCCTTATGGTAGAGTAGTATAAAAGGTGAAGTCCCACCGGATCAGGGGTGAGCTGGCAAGGTGGATACAGAACTGGCTAGGTCATAGAAGGCAGAGAGTAGCAATGGAAGGGTGCTTTTCTAATTGGAGGGCTGGGACTAGTGTTGTTCTGCAGGGATCAGTGCTGGGACCTTTGCTGTTTGTAGTGTGTATAAATGATTTGGAGGGAAATGTAACTGGTCTGATTAGCAAGTTTGCAGATGACACAAAGGTTGGGGGAATTGCAGATAGCGACGAGGTCTGTCAGAGGATACAGTAGGATTTAGCCCGTTTGCCGACTTGGGCGGAGAGATGGCAGATGGAGTTTAATACGGACAAATGTGAGGTAATGCATTTTGGAAGGTCTAATGCAGGTAGGGAATATACAGTATTGAAAGTCAGAGCGATGTATGTCTACAGGTCCAGAGGTCACTGAAAGGGGCAACACAGGTGGAGAAGGTAGTCAGAACGGCATACGGCATGCTTGCCTTCATTGACCGGGGCATTTAGTACAAGAATTGGCAAGTCATGTTGCAGCTGTGTAGAACCTTAGTTAGGCCACACTTGGCATATCGTGTTCAATTCTGGTCGCCGCACTACCAGAAGGATGTGGAGGCTTTCGAGAGGGTGCAGAAGAGATTTACCAGGATGTTGCCTGTTATGGAGGGCATTAGCTATGAGGAGCGTTTGAATAAACTCGGTTTGTTCTCACTGGAACGACGGACGTTGAGGGGCGACGTGATAGAGGTCTACAAAACTATGAGGGGCATAGACAGAGTGGATAGTCAGAGGCTTTTCCCCAGGGTAGAGGGGTCAATTACTCGGGGGCATAGGTTTAAGGTGCGAGGGGCAAGGTTTGGAGTAGATGTACGAGGCAAATTTTTAACACAGAGGGTAGTGGGTGCCTGGAACTCGCTACCGGAGGAGGTGGTGGAAGCAGGGACGATAGTGATATTTAAGGGGCATCTTGACAAATACATGAATAGGATGGGAATCGAGGGATACGGACCCAGGAAGTGTAGAAGATTTTAATTTAGTCGGGCAGCATGGTCGGCACACGCTTGGAGGGCCGAAGGGCCTCTTCCTGTGCTGTACTTTTCTTTGTTCTTTGTTGGTCTTTGAGCGGGTTTGCTATTGAGGAAAGGTGAGACAGACTGCACTTGTTTCCAGTGGAGATGTGAAGTGTGACAGTTGATCAGATTGAAGTACAACAGATTTTGAATGGTCTTGACAAAGTGGACGTGGAAAGGATGTCACTGCTTGTGGGTGAGAGCAGAACTACTGGGCAGCGAATAACAAGCAATTAACACGGTTTCGATTCCCGGCCATCGCAATAATGGTTTGATCGGAAGCGTTTGCGTGATTTCGTGGGTTTCACACTGAGGAAACAGAGCTGGAAGAAGAGGCTGGAGGGAGGACTCCGGGTAAAATTCCTCTTCTCTTGTAGTAAATAGTCTGGATGGATTGTTCACATCCGTCCGAGAGTGGAAACTGGGATCTCCGCTCTTATTCTGGTTTATTATTGGATATTGTTAAATATCCTTATTGCCCCTCTGTGGGATATTCCATAAGACCATAAGACCATAAGACATAGGAGTGGAAGTAAGGCCATTCGGCTCATCGAGTCCACTCCGCCATTCAATCATGGCTGATTTCAACTCCATTTACCCGCTCTCTCTCCATAGCACTAAATTCCTCGAGAAATCAAGAATTTATCAACTTCTGTCTTAAAGACACTCAACATCCCGGGCTCCACCGCCCTCTGTGGCAATGAATTCCACATACCCACCACTCTCTGGCTGAAGAAATTTCTCCTCATCTCTGTTCTATAGTGACTCCCTTTAATTCTGAGGCTGTGCCCCCGGGTCCTAGTCTCCCCTGCTAATGGAAACAACTCCCTTCATCCACCCTATCTAAGCCATTTATTATCTTGTAAGTTTCTGTTAGATCTCCCCTCAACCTCCTAAACTCCAATGAATATAATCCCAGGATTCTCAGACGTTCATCGTATGTTAGGCCTACCATTCCTGGGATCATCCGTGTGAATCTCCGCTGGAACCGCTCCAGTGCCAGTATGTCCTTCCTGAGGTGTGGGGCCCAATATTGCTCACAGTATTCTAAATGGGGCCTAACTAATGCTTTATAAAGCTTCAGAAGTACATCCCTGTTTTTATATTCCAAGCCTCTTGAGATGAATGACAACATTGCATTTGCTTTCTTAATTACGGACTCAACTTGCAAGTTTACCTTTAGAGAATCCTGGACTAGGACTCCCAAGTCCCTTTGCACTTCAGAATTATGAATTTTGTCACCGTTTAGAAAACAGTCCACGCCTCTATTCTTTTTTCCAAAGTGCAAGACCTCGCACTTGCCCACGTTGAATTTCATCAGCCATTTCTTGGACCACTCTGCTAAACTGTCTAGATCTTTCTGCAGCCTCCCCACCTCCTCCATACTACCTGCCCCTCCACCTATCTTCGTATCATCGGCAAACTTAGCCAGAATGCCCTCAGTCCCGTTATCTAGATCGTTAATATATAAAGAGAACAGCTGTGGTCCCAACACTGAAGTTATATTCTTGGAAGTTATTATATAAACTTTTCCTCTTCTCGCTGTTAAAGGATTTTCAAACATTGAAACACTCCTGGTTCTATCTTTACCAAATGCCATGACTGTGTTAATAAAACATAACCCATTCCAATCAGTGGAGATGTGATGTTGGCACCAATAAAACTCACGCACCACAGCAACAGGACTCTGTTTCCCGCCGAGAGAGTCGATTGAAGAGCTTCCAATTTCGTTACTTTGAACTTCACAGTGATGTAATGCTGTCTGCTTCATTCCCGGGACAATTTTCCGGATCACACTGGAAGCAACACTTTGATTCTAATTTACTGAAAAGAAAATGCGGATGTGCTGGGGAATAGCGACTTGTTTACTTTTGGTGTGAGTGAGAATAAAAATAGCAGAGGATGGTTTCGACACATCGACCTCTGGGTTATGGGCCCAGCACGCTTCCGCTGCGCCACTCTGCTCTTTAGTTCCACCGTGTCCACAATTGCTGTTCTGTGCCAGCCAGATAACTATTCACTGCCTCCATTTTTTCCTTCAATCAAGAACCCACGTGTTGTGAAGCTCACTCTGGCAGGACAATAACACGGAACATCAGCACGTCTGTAACAGACAGAGGACAGAGAAAGACACACCGAAAAGCAGGAAGAGACTATCAGGACAAACACACAATGACACACAGAATAGGTGCCGAGCAAACCAGCAAGATATTGAGATAGAACAACTAACTATTTAGTAAAATGTGTTTTCTGTTTTACAATGATAGGCCCCGTTTGTAAATATATATCCTGCTGTGCAATTGTGCTCTCCGTTGTGTAACCGTGCTCTCTGATGTGTAACTGCAAACTCTGATGTGTAACAGTGCTCCCGGCTGTGTAACTCTGCTCTCTGCTGTTTAACTGTGCTCTCTGCTGTGTAACTGCACACTCTGCTGTGTAACTCTGCTCTCTGCTGTGTAACTGTGCTTTCTGCTGTGTAACTGCGCTCTCTGCTGTGTAACTGTGCTTTCTGCTGTGTAACTGAGCTTTCTGCTGTGTAACTGAGCTCTCTGCTGTGTAACTGTGCTCTCTGCTGTGTAACTGTGCTCTACGCAGTGTAACAGAGCTCTCTGCTGTGTAACTGAGCTCTCTGCTGTGTAACTGTGCTTTATGCTGTGTAACTGTGCTCTCTGCTGTGTAACTGTGCTCTCTGCTGTGTAACTGAGCTCTCTGCTGTGTAACTGAGCTCTCTGCTGTGTAACTGAGGTATTTGCTGTTTAACCGTGCTTTCTGCTGTGCAATTGAGCTACCTGATGTGTAACTGCACTCTCTGCTGTGTAACTGCGCACCCTGATGTGTAACTGCACACTCTGCTGTGTAACTGTGCTCTCTGCTGTGTAACTGTGCTCTCTGCTGTGTAACTGTGCTCCCTGCTGTGTAACTGTGCCCTCTGATGTGTAACCGTGCTCTCTCCTGTGTTACTGTGATCCCTGCTGTGTAAGTGCACACTCTGCAAGTGCACACTCTGCTGTGTAACTATGCTCTCTGCTGTATAATTGTGCTCCCGGCTGTGTAACTGTGCTCTCTGCTGTGTAACCGTGCTCTCTGCTGTGTAACTGCACACTCTGCTGTGTAACTGTGCTCTCTGCTGTGTAACTGTGCTCCCTGCTGTGTAACTGTGATCTCTGCTGTGTAACTTCACACTCTGCTGTGTAACTGCACACTCTGCTGTGTAACTGTGCTCCCTGCTGTGTAACTGTGCTCCCTGTTGTGTAACTGTGCTCTCTGCTGTGTAATTGAGCACCCTGCTGTGTAACTGCACACTCTGCTGTGTAACTGTGCTCTCAGCTGTGTAACTGTGCTCTCTGCTGTGTAACTATGCACCTTGCTGTGTAACTGCACACTCTGCTGTGTAACTGTGCTCTCTGCTCTGTAACTGCACACTCTGCTGTGGAACTGCACACCCTGCTGTGTAACTGTGCTCTCTGCTGTGCAATTGAGCTGTCTGATGTGTAACTGCACTCTCTGCTGAGTAACTGCACACTCTGCTGTGTAACTGAGCTCTCTGCTGTGTAACTGTGCTTTCTGCTGTGTAACTGAGCTCTCTGCTGTGTAACTGTGCTTTCTGCTGTGTAACTGAGCTTTCTGCTGTGTAACTGAGCTCTCTGCTGTGTAACTGTGCTCCCTGCTGTGAAACCGTGCTCTCTGCTGTGTAACTGTGCTTTCTGCTGTGTAACTGTGCTCTCTGCTGTGTAACTGCACACTCTGCTGTGTAACTGCACACTCTGCTGTGTAACTGTGCTCCCTGCTGTGTAACTGTGCTCCCTGCTGTGTAACTGTGCTCTCTGCTGAGTAATTGAGCACCCTGCTGTGTAACTGCACACTCTGCTGTGTAACTGTGCTCTCAGCTGTGTAACTGTGCTCTCTGCTCTGTAACTATGCACCTTGCTGTGTAACTGCACACTCTGCTGTGTAACTGTGCTCTCTGCTGTGTAACTGTGCTCTCTGCTGTGTAACTGCACACTCTGCTGTGGAACTGCACACTCTGCTGTGGAACTGCACACCCTGCTGTGTAACTGTGCTCTCTGCTGTGCAATTGAGCTGTCTGATGTGTAACTGCACTCTCTGCTGTGTAACTGTGCTCTCTGCTGTGTAACTGTGCTCTCTGCTGTGCAATTGAGCTATCTGATGTGTAACTGCACTCTCTGCTGTGTAACTGTGCACCCTGATGTGTAATTGCACACTCTGCTGTGTAACTGTGCTCTCTGCTGTGTAACTGTGCTCTCTGCTGTGTAACTGCACACTCTGCTGTGTAACTGTGCTCTCTGCTTTGTAACTGTGCTCTCTGCTGTGTAACTGTGCTCTCTGCTGTGTAACTGTGCTCTCTGCTGTGTAACCGTGCTCTCTGCTGTGTAACTGCGCTCTATGCAGTGTAACTGTGCTCTCTGCTGTGTAACTGTGCTCTCTGCTGTGTAACTGTGCTCTCTGTTGTGTAACTGCACACTCTGCTGTGTAACTGTGCTCTCTGCTGTGTAACTGTGCTCTCTGCTGTGTAACTGTGCTCTCTGCTGTGTAACCGTGCTCTCTGCTGTGTAACTGCGCTCTCTGCTGTTTAACCGTGCTTTCTGCTGTGCAATTGAGCTACCTGATGTGTAACTGCACTCTCTGCTGTGTAACTGTGCACCCTGATGTGTAACTGCACACTCTGCTGTGTAACTGTGCTCTCTGCTGTGTAACTGTGCTCTCTGCTGTGTAACTGTGCTCCCTGCTGTGTAACTGTGCCCTCTGATGTGTAACCGTGCTCTCTCCTCAGTCCCGTTATCTAGATCGTTAATATATAAACACACAATGACACAAACACACAATGACACACAGAATAGGTGCCGAGCAAACCAGCAAGATATTGAGATAGAAAAACTAACTATTTAGTAAAATGTGTTTTCTGTTTTTGTGCTCCCTGCTGTGTAACCGTGCTCCCTGCTGTGTAACTGTGCTCCCTGCTGTGAAACCGTGCTCTCTGCTGTGTAACTGTGCTTTCTGCTGTGTAACTGTGCTCTCTGCTGTGTAACTGTGCTCTCTGCTGTGTAATTGTGCTCCCGGCTGTTTAACTGAGCTCTCTGCTGTCTAACTGAGCTCTCTGCTGTGTAACTGTGCATCCTGCTGTGTAACCGTGCTCCCTGCTGTGTAACTGTGCTCTCTGCTGTGTAACTGTGCTCTCTGCTGTGTAACAGAGCTCTCTGCTGTGTAACTGAGCTCTCTGCTGTGTAACTGTGCATCCTGCTGTGTAACCGTGCTCTGTGCTCTTTAACTGTTCTCTCTCTGTCCTGGAACCGTGACTCTGCCGGGGACAGATCTTCACCGTGGTTGTGTCAAACCATTCCCTGTTGTGTAAATGTGTTCCCAGTTGTGGAAATATGATCCGTCTGAAGCAGAACCTTTCTCCGCCATTACTGAGACTAAATTTCAATTCTAGATTTATTAAATCTTGTCACGAAAGGTGAGTTCAGGCCTCTGGATTCCCAGTCCAGCGACATAACCTTCTGTTCCTGTTATCAAAACAGTTCGTTCATCTCAACATTCTCAATACTGAGAAGTCGTGGCGCCAAATCTAATGTTTTTTTTCCCACGCAGATTCAATCCCTACTCATCGAAATACTGGGACACCGTTCATCGCATTACTGCAATCCCGCGTGTCTGGTTTTACAATGCTTTCTATAGAACGAATTGGCAGTACAGATATAAGCTGCGATGGCCGAGTGGTTAAGGCGTTGGACTCGAAATCCAATGGGGGTTCTCCGCGTAGGTTCGAACCCTACTCGCAGCGAAATAATGGCAATATTGGAGCCATTTGTTCGAAAAATGCGGTGTTGTTTTCATCATTCAATGTTTTCTGTTGAAATGTCATTACATAAGAATCTTCTTGTGCCCTGAAGCTGTGTTTCTCATTCTGCTTTCGCTCTGAATTTTCTGATTTGTCAGGACAAGATCACCACTTCAGTAACGTTCATATTAACTTCATCAGGAACCAGAATTGTGAAAATTCACAAAGCAATGTGAAATTTATTTTTGTCACATCTTTTGCCATAATTTATCATATGTCAGAATTTTTAATGTCTCTTATTGTGAAACTGACCAGCCGAACTGAAAGTTCTAAATAAAGCAGCGCAACAAATTGAAGGCTTGTCAACAGCCGGGAAGGGAGCAATGCTCCCCATATACCGTCACTGCTGACTCACCATGGCCCAACTATTGTTTATCTTCACTTTGCATTTGCTTGAGAAACTGTTTTTAATCATTCTTACAATGTTTATGTTATTTCACTCCAATTTAAGAATGTTCCGAAAGTGTCCGTGTCACACGGCTCCCGTTCAGCCAGGAGATGGCACCAGTCCACAATACATTTATTGATGCTATTTATTTCTGATGTTCTGTGTGTAACAACAATCGCTTATTGTCTCAAGTCGGCTTCAGTGAAGTTACTGTGAAAAGCCACTTTCCGGCGCCTGTTTCGGCAGGCCGTACGGAACCATTACATAGGACTCTTACTGCGGCCTGAGACCTCAACACGTTCTTGTGTCCCGATGCTGCCGTTTGTAACCTGCTTAAATCATCACTTTTATTAATTAGTCATCATTTTGTAAGTAACCTAGGTGCTAATTTCACCAGGTACCAGGAGTGTCCATAACACAGTTTGTAAACTGAAATGTACTTGTCTCATTTTTCTGGCCCGGATAACCCAGCTGTTTACTATTGTTTCTAACTGAGAACTCATGTGTTCTAAAAACATTTGTACTGAAAAAGAATGAAGCTCGATTTTAAGAAAGAAGCGCACGAATGAAGATTATTTTGTGTATTGTATTTGAGGAGTGTCCAAATTTAAAATGCTCATGAATGAAAGTGTCTTTGCCGAACGCCTCCCGTTCAGCCAGGAGATGGCACCAGTCCACAATAAATGTATTTATGCAGTTTATTTCCAATGTTATGAATCATTACATAGGGCTCTTACTCTGGCCTGAGAGCTTACCTTGTCTCTGTGTCCTGAGGCTGCCATCTTCACCCTGTTTAAGCAATCATAGAATACTTCTTGTGCAGAAGGAGGACATTCGGCCCATCGAGTCTGCACTGATCACCCCAAGGAGCACACAACCTACGGCCCATACCCACGTAAACGTTTGGACACTAAGGGCCAATTTAACATGGCCAATCCATCTAAACTGGACATCTTCGGACAGTGGAGGAAACTCACGCAGACACGGGAAGAACGTGCAAGACTGTAACCCAAGGCTGGAATTGACCCCGGGTCCCTGAGTGTTAACCACGGTGACACCCAAAAGCCGACTCTGGTGGGATTTGAACCTACCGCCTCATGGCCACGAATTGCATGTTTTTGTATTAGTCGTCATAATGTAAGCCATGATGTGGGGATGCCGGTGTTGGACTTGGGTGGGCTCAGTAAGAAGTCTTACAGCACCAGGTTTAAGTCCAACAGGTTTCTTTCGATTCACCGTCCCTTTTTTTTGTTGCTTCTAATTGCATTCATTCATTTTGCACTTGGACGGCGGAGAGACAGCTGGAGATTTTTCTAGAATGAATTGTAGAGCTCAAGGCTCAGACAGCTGAAGACGCGGCCGCCATTGATGGAACAATGAAAAGTGCAAATGACAAGAGGACAAGGAAAGAGAAAGGTCTGGGAATGGAACCGGAACTCTAGTGAGAAATCTCCCCCGAACCACTAATGTTCACACGGCCGCTCATTCCACGTGTCCAGTCGGAAACCTGTCTGAAGGACCATGCAGTCTGACAGAGCGCCTGTGATAATCCTCCACTGTCTGATCTCAAGCTGCAACATGAGCTGTTCATCACAGCTGTGATAAACGTGTTGGTGTTAGCATTCAGTGGTGTCGATTCACATCATCCTTGTTTGGAGCTGCCTGTGAGGAACAAACTGCCCGCTGATATATCTGCCCAGTTTGCAATCTGTATGAGGAGGGAACAGACTGACTCTGGTCAGCAGCTTTCAAAGATTTTATTTGAGTCCAGAATGGGTTTTCTTCTGTGACGTTGCTCTGATGGGAAAGGGGAGAGTGACTGGAGTCGCCTTTCAGAAGGAAGTTCGGGGCGGCAGTTTCACTTACCTGGAGACATTGATAAACCTGTTGCTGATTTATTCAAACCTTGCCTAAAAACCGACTCTGGTGGGACTCGAACCCACAACCTTTGAATGTCTCATCACGACAGCGACTAGAAGTCCAACGCGCTATCCGTTGCGCCACAGAGCCACACCTGCAGCGCTCTCCCATCCCCATATGAGGATTTCTGTAGTTGTCCAACAGGCAGTTCAAAAGTTCAGTAATTCGCACAGTGACGACATTTCAAAACTACTTCATTGTCTGGGAATGTTTTGGGCCGCCCTGTGGTTGTGAAAAGCGCTACAGAAATTCTAGTAAAACTCCGAAAGGACACAGCCAGGTTGGTGCAAAGGGAGGACATGTAGCAGACAAGGAATGAGGCGATTTATTTTTGTAGGAAGAACAGAAGTAGACAATATAAAATAAACTGTCTATTTACAAAAAAGAGTGCAGAACAGCGGGACATGTGTCCAAATCATTGAAGGTGACACGGCAGGCTCTAAGAGACGTTTATAAAGCAAACAGTGTCATGACTTTATTAATAGCGGCACAGAGTACAAGATGACAGAGGGGTCATCTCTCCCTTTTCAGCTCCTGACTGCAGAGGCTTTTTTTGTGAAACCGTTTATTGGAAAACCTCTTTCCCTGGGGGGAGGCGGGAGTTTGGAACTCGCTGTCTGAAAGGTTGGTGGAGCAGAGCCCCTCATAATATCTAAGAAGTGTTTAGATGGGCATTTGCGATCCCAGGGTACACGAGGCGATGATCCAAGTGCTGGGAAATGGGATGAGAATGGTTCGGTGGTTGTTTCTGACCGGCACAGATGCGATGCGCTGAAGGGCCATTTCTCTGCTGTCTGATTCGATTACTTTATGAATGAAATGCAACATGTGTTTGCAGCTGTCTCTGTTTATATCCTGTTGTATTCACAGGAAAAAAACAAACTGGGCTGGTCGTTGAGCACCTCGAGACTGTTCTGCCCTACATTTAGATTGAGTAAGGGCTCCGTGTATTTTAACTCCAGCTCCCTGACTGGATTTCAGAAAACCTCCACAAACGGCAGTCTTATTGAATAATACAGATCCCAGAGATGGATAATCAGCGACACCCACAGCCAGAGAGACCTGCAATAACCCTCAGAGCAGGAAAGGCAACTCATTGTCCTTTGGCCCAGCAGCAAAATACTGCGGATGCTGCAAACCCGAGACAAAGACAGAGAATGCTGCAAATATTCAGCTGATCCGGCAGCTTCTGTGGAGAGAGAATCAGGTCGTTCCAATGAAGGGTCAGGATCTGAAATGTTAACTATTTCTCTTGTCAGTGATACCACAGATTCGTAAAATATTTCAAGCATTCTGGTTTGTTCAGCTAAACATCCTCACACTCTGTAGCTTAGATCAATCCCAGCAGGGTGTCACTGCGTTTGACCTGATCTGTGTGATTGAAAACTTCCTCCATAAAGTCACAGAGTCATAGATGTTTACAGCATGGAAACAGGTCCTTCGGCCCAGCTTGTCCATGTTGCCCAGTTTCTATCAAATAGTTAGTCCCACTTGCCCACATTTGATCCATGTCCCTCTATATTCACCCTGCCCAGGTAAATTTGATTTGATCAAATTAGCATTTGATAAGGTTCCCCATGGCAGGCTTATGCAGAAAGTAAGGAGGCATGGGATAGTGGGAAATTTGGCCAGTTAGATAACGAACTGGCTAACTGATAGAAGTCAGAGAGTGCTGGTGGATGGCAAATATTCAGCCTGGATCCCAGTTACCAGTGGCGTACCGCTGGGTCCTCTGCTGTTTGTGATTTTCATTAATGACTTGGATGAGGGAGTTGAAGGGTGGGTCAGTAAATTTGCAGACGATACGAAGATTGGTGGAGTTGTGGATAGTGAGGAGGGCTGTTGTCGGCTGCAAAGAGACATAGATAGGATGCAGAGCTGGGCTGAGAAGTGGCAGATGGAGTTTAACCCTGAAAAGTGTGAGGTTGTCCATTTTGGAAGGACAAATATCAATGCGGAATACAGGGTTAACGGTAGAGTTCTTGGCAATGTGGAGGAGCAGAGAGATCTTGGGGTCTATGTTTATACATCTTTGAAAGTTGCCACTCAAGTGGATAGAGCTGTGAAGAAGGCCTATGGTGTGCTCGCGTTCATTAACAGAGGGATTGAATTTAAGAGCCGTGAGGTGATGATGCAGCTGTACAAAGCTTTGGTAAGGCCACATTTGGAGTACTGTGTACAGTTCTGGTCGCCTCATTTTAGGAAGAATGTGGAAGCTTTGGAAAAGGTGCAAAGAAGATTTACCAGGATGTTGCCTGGAATGGAGAGTAGGTCTTACGAGGAAAGGTTGAGGGTGCTAGGCCTTTTCTCATTAGAACGGAGAAGGATGAGGGGCGACTTGATAGAGGTTTATAGGATGATCAGGGGAACACATAGAGTAGACAGTCAGAGACATTTTCCCCGGGTGGAACAAACCATTACAAGGGGACATAAATTTAAGGTGAAAGGTGGAAGATATAGGAGGGATATCAGAGGTAGGTTATTTACCCAGAGAGTAGTGGGGGCATGGAATCACTGCCTGTGGAAGTAGTTGAGTCGGAAACATTAGGGACCATCAAGCAGCTATTGGATAGGTACATGGATTACGGTAAAATTATATAGTGTAGATTTATTTGTTCTTAGGGGCAGCATGGTAGCATTGTGGATAGCACAATTGCTTCACAGCTCCAGGGTCCCAGGTTCGATTCCGGCTTGGGTCACTGTCTGTGCGGAGTCTGCACGTCCTCCCCGTGTCTGCGTGGATTTCCTCCGGGTGCTCCGGTTTCCTCCCACAGTCCAAAGATGTGCAGGTTAGGTGAATTGGCCAATGATAAATTGCCCTTAATGTCCAAAATTGCCCTTGGTGTTGGGTGGAGGTGTTGCGTTTGGGTAGGGTGCTCTTTCCAGGAGCCGGTGCAGACTCAAAGTGCCGAATGGCCTCCTTCTGCACTGTAAATTCAATGATAATCTATGATTAATCTAGGACAAAGGTTCGGCACAACATCGTGGGCCGAAGGGCCTGTTCTGTGCTGTATGTTCTATGTTCTATGTAAATATCTCACTGTATTTTAAAGGAAAACATTGTACCGATTCTACACTGCCTCTGGCAGCCCATTTCGGATGCTCACCACCCTCCGCGTGAAAGCAAATCCTCTCTGGTCTCTTTTGCATCTCTCCCCTCTCACCTTAAACCTATGCCCTTTAGGCTCCTCTACCTTTGGGAACATATGTTGACTATCTGCCTGATCTATGCTCCTCATTATTTTATAGACCTCTATCAGTTCACCTCGAAGCCTCCGACGCTCCAGGGAAAAAATCCAAGCCTGTCCAGTCTCTCCTTATAACCCAGAGGACCAAGTCCTGGTAGCATCCTCGTAAATCTCTTCGGCACTCTTTCTAGTTTACCAATATACTTCCCATAATAGGGTGACTAGAACTGAACATAGTATTTCATGTGTGCTCTTACCAATGTATTGTACAACTTCAATAAGACGTCCCGACTCCGATATTCAATATCCTGACCAATAAAACCGAGCATGCTGAATGGCTTCTTCACCACCCAGTCCACCTGCGACTCTGCTCTGTGAAATTCCTCACAGTTCTCTCCATTGTTATCTACTCTGCAGGTATTGACTGCACCGTCTCTTTGAGACATGCTCACAGGGCTGTGAGAGAGGCTTTCTTTCAGGTTTTAGGCCTCTTTTGGTCATTAATCAAAAACCGGATATCTGCAGAGGAACTCGGAATACCAAACCTCTCTTCCCAGGGTGAACTTAGTCAGGGGACAAAATGTTAGTTGAATACAGAATAAAAGGTTTGAGGATTTGGGGTGAGATTCCTGGAGATTTGGGAAGAGAGCGATGTTGTGGAGCATTGTGATAAGAGCAGGATACGAGTTTGGGATATTACCCAGTCTGTGTGGGGGGCTGGGCGAAGGAAATTGTCTTGCCTGCCCACCCAAGCTGAATGTTGGTGTTGAGGTGGTGATCAGATTCCGTGCGGAGGGTGAAATCCTTTCACTGAATTTCACGTTTACAGCTCAGGTCCTCGAGGAATGGCTGCTGTATTCCCAGGAGGTGGTGGTCTCATTCCTAAAGCAAAAAACTTCAATCCATGACCGGTTTGTCAATAAGAACAAGCTGGAGGATTGGGATGATAGAAACTGTTCAGCACTGATTCACTTTATTCATTGTTGTGTCCTGGAATAAACAAGTGGATTGTAGCTGTCCATTAAAAACGCAAATTGAATTCGGAAGTTTCTGGCCAGTAACTTCACAATGTCCACTATTACATCACTCGGCATCCTCAGCTGCATCACATCTGGTCCACATGACATGTCACCGTTTCCTACAGCCAGTCTTTCTCATTCCTCTTTGACGTAAGTTTTATACAAAAGAAAACAATTACGAATGGTCGATGAGGAAAGTGAGCACTTTTATTGAAGGGAGTTTAAAGAAACCTTTGTGATAAAGAAGTGGGATTAGGGAAATGAAAGTAAAAATAAGTGGAATGAAGGCGCGGGTTGTTCATGGACTGACTGCAGAATTTGATGTTTATTTATTCAATAGAGATTTCAGGCCAATTGTATTTGATGTCATTAAGGAGATTTACATTGAAGGAAGCATGTCGTTGTCTATAAGGTGTGATTACCTCCTTTTATCAAAATTGCTCTGATAGATGGGATTCAAAGAATTGGAGTCATATGGCATTCCTGTGGATTGTTAGATCCTTGCGAGCATTCAAACAAACCCTTCGGAAAACCGCCAAGACCGAGGAGATTGTGCAGTGGAGATTGACTGGAGTGGTATCAGTGGTGAAGAGTGTGCTTCCGGAAGATGTATGTCCAATATTGCAAACCAGGCTGCAGATTCACAACCTTCTTACCAACTTCTCATCGATGAAAAGGATGCACTGGTGAAAATCTTCCATGAATCCTTAAATTCTGGAAAATCGCAGCGTGTTTACTTCAGACAGGCATCATAATGAGCGCAGGCTGGTAGTGCCGGAGAGCCTGTTCCTGTGCTGTACTGTTCTTTATGGAAAACTGCCAACATAACACCCTTATTCGAAAAGGGAGGGAGACAGAAACAGATAACTAAATGCTAGTTAGCATAATATTTGTCATGTGGAAACTGTTAGAGTACATTCTAAAGGATATAATAGCAGAACATTTAGCAATATATAACATAATGAAACAGATTCAGCATGGCTTCAAGAAGGGCACATTATGCATGACAATCTGTTCGAATTATTTGAAGTGGTAATGATCAGGATAAATAAAGGGGAATCCTGCCTCCAACTGCCTCCCCACCTCCAGCTCCCTCCAACTGTTCCTGTCACAATATCACCCATTGTGTCACTCACCTCTTTTCCCCCCTCTCGCTAATCCTCGCTTTTCCTATCCGCCCTCTATCTCTAATCTATTTCCCTTTCTCTGGGTTCTGCCTTGTCTCCAGGCTCCCACTGACCCCTGCCTCGGGAACTCTCAGGCCGGCCAGGGCTCTTTAACCGGCACCATTCACAGGAAAAGTGACTTCAGTTTCCACAATATCATCCGCTCTCTCGGAAACCCCCAAACTGAAATTCAGACTCACCGTGAAGGTGAAGACTGCGAGGGCGGCATGGCAGCACAGTGGTTAGCACTGCTGCCTCACGTCTCCGAGGCCCCAGATTCGATACCGGCTCTGGGTTACTGTCCGTGTGAAGTTTGCACCTCCTCCCGTGTTTGCGTGAGTTTCGCCCCCAGAATCCAAAGATGTGCAAGCTAGGTGGATTGGCCACGCTAAATTGCCCCTTAATTGGGAAAAATGAATTGGGTACTCTAAATTCTTTTCAAGCAAGGTGAAGACTGCGGGTCCAGCTCCTGCTGTTTAAGACAGATCACTATAACTGGGCACAGTGAGCAGAAATAAATTCATGTTGTTTGTGTACATTTCACTCCAATTTGAAACGCCCCTGAATGAAAGTGTCCGTCTCACACGGCTCCCGATCAGCCAGGAGATTGCACCAGTCCACAATAAATGTATTTATGCAATTTATTTCTGATGTTCTGTGTGTCATTACATAGGACTCTTACTCTGATCTGAGACCTTACCTTGTCCTTGTGTCCAGATGCTGCCCTTTTCATCCTGTTTCAGTAATAACATTTTACTGGTATTAATTATGTAACTTACTTAGTGATTAATTTATTCAGCCACTAGGAGTGTTTTAAGCTCATTCTGTAAACGGAACTTCGCGTGGCTCGTATTTCTGGCCCGTTTAACCCACCTATTTACTATTGTTTCAGAACGAGAACTTAGTTATTAATGTTGAAGATTGTTGTTTATTAAAACCATGTTTCCACGCAAAACAAATTGATGCTGGTTATTAGATAAGAAACCCATGGGTGATGAGAACAATTGGTGAATTTTATTTGAGGAGTGTCCCCTCCTTTTCTGTCCTGACCTGCGATATTTAATTAAATAATTCACCACTGTGATGGCCAGGAACTGAAGCTGGGTCAAATGCTGGGACAGTCACCACTATACCACCACCTGTCACTGGGCAATGTCACCCCCTCTGTATTAATAGAACGAATACACAAACAATGAAGCGGGGGAATGTATTAAATCAGAGTTTGGATATTCTTGTAACCAATATGGCTGTAATGGGAATCTTTCATTTTCCGATAGATCGGGATGAGCTGGGTCGCTCAGTCAGAAATCAGATATCTGGGGATTTAAATGTGATTACTACAATGATAATATTTAACCATGTTAATGTTATTTTGCTCCAACTGAAACGTATCACGAATACATCGTCAACTTGTTGCACAACTTGCTTTCAGCCAGGAGATGGCAGCAGTGCTCCATACTTTGGGCCTCCTGTTTGTGCCCACAGATCTCGATAGGAATGGAGCTGCTGCTTCGCGGGGAGCTGCCAACCAAGGGGCACAGATATTGACCAACTGCACCCGCTCCAAATAGATTCCCCAAATTACTGAACAAAACAAAAACAAGCACAAATCATATTTTAAGAAACTATGACAGTGACTCTGAAAACAATACACCAACACCTCTGAAAGAATCGATTTGCTGAAACGAATTAAAGATGAACCGTTTCAATATCAGCCGTAATTCCTTAGCAGTTCTCACACAGGCACCGACTGGTTAGAAGTTTGCTTCACTTTTCAAGGTCCGGCTCAATAAAATCAATCACAGGCCCATGATCTGCTTTCCTCCTGTTCTCAGACACATCCACTTTCTACAAGGGCGCACTAACTGGTTTTCAGAGTAAGAGTCAGACTGCAGTCACCTCATTCTCTCTCGATGCCTTTATCTCAGAACCACCTCACAACCAGGAATGGAACTTCTCACACGGACAAGAATGGAATAGTTTGTCGATTCTTCCAATGATTCAGGACCGTCCATCACCAGGACGAATTCGTCCAAAAGAGTTGGGGTGAGATGGGGCTGAGTTTCACTGTGTATCCAATCAGTCCCCGGAGAAGCACACAAAAAGGAGTGAGGAGAGAAAAAGAAACAAAGAAACAGATAGAGAGACAAAGGAAAGAGAACAAGAAAATATTTTTCAAATATGTTCCATTTCTGGCACGGTCTTTTTACACAGAAATCCGTTCACCTGAATGAAAGCAAACCACGTTTCCATTCGCTGCCGTTCCTGCTTCTCCTTCCAAACGTTGCAGGAAACGTTATTATTTATTGATTCATAGAATCATAGAATTTACAGTGCAGAAGGAGGCCATTCGGCCCATCGAGTATGCACCGGCTCTTGGAAAGAGCACCCTACCCAAAGTCAACACCGCCACCCTATCCCCATAACCCAGTAACCCCACCCAACACTAAGGGCAAATTTGGACACTAAGGGCAATTTATCATGGCCAATCCACCTAACCTGCACATCTTTGGACTGTGGGAGGAAACCGGAGCACCCGGAGGAAACCCACGCACACACGGGGAGGATGTGCAGACTCCGCACAGACAGTGACCCAAGCTGGAATCGAACCTGTGACCCTGGAGCTGTGAAACAATTGTGCTATCCACAAGGCTACCGTCCTGCCCCTTAACACCCCTTTGTTGATTTCAGTGCGAGTTTTTTTCTATTTCGCTCAGTTTCCCCCAAAAAATGTTAAATATCTGACTGAACTCGATATAGGTTCAAACCGTTCATTTACAAACATTCCGATTCAGCAGTTTGTGCGGGGAGTCGAACAAACGTCTCCAAACTCAATCGCTGTGAGCAGGATTCGAACCTGCGCGGGGAAACCCCACTAGATTTCAAGTCCAACGCCTTGAGCACTCGGCCATCGCAGCGGTGTTCACTATGTCATTCATTAGTAACTTGGTCGATAGAATATATTCTAAAACCAGCCTGGAATCACTCCAGGAAGTTATTGCATTCAAGCTTGTGTGTGTGTGTGTGTTTCCAGAGAGCTGCAAGTTTGAAAAGAGCTTGGGAGTGTCTGTGTTTGACGGGAACTGGATCTCTGACATAAAATACCATCTCTGGATCATTTGGGTGATTTAAATTCATAATTGTAAACCCTTTAACCTGATGTGATTCTGTTCAAAGGCATTAAGTCGCTTGGAAGTTTGAAGGAACATTTTAAGTATTTAGTTACTGTTGCAATATTTTCTGAGTTATCTTTTAAGTAAGGGGTGTTAAGAGATCGAATGTTTATTTAAGATGTTAAGTTGAGTTCATGGAATAAACGGTGTTTTGTGTTTAAAAACCCACGTGTCCATAATTGTAATCCCACACCTCGGGAAAAAGCCATGTGCTAGGAAAAGCAACAAATCCATTAAAGGGAGAGATTGGTTGAACTCCATGATACATTTTGGGGTTCGGAAAACGCCTCGCCCATAACAATTGGGGGCCCGTCCGCGATAATAGTCTATCTATTGGATTGGCTTTTGTGAACTTAAACACAGTGAACGATTGTTGCTTTTCCGGTGTGGTATTTTAGTTTAAGTGGGGAGAGTGTTGCGAGCAATGTCTCTTTCAGAGGCTCAGAAGTTTTTGGGGGTGGAGAATGTCACACGTAGTACTTTACGGACAGAAACGAAAAGCAGACGGTTAGATTTTGCAAGAACATTGCAGTTAACATTACCTGACAAATGCGAAAAGATGAGGTAATTATGGCGGTGGTTAAGCATTAAAAGTTGCCTGAGATAGAGTTTGGCTCATTGCAAATGACAAAAATTCAGTTGCAAATTAAACAAATGGAACATGAGAAAGAATTAAAGCGGCTTGAATGCGAGAGTGAGAGAGTCGAAAGAGAAAGAGAGAGAGAGGAAAATGAAAAGGAGAGAGAAGAAAGGAGAAAAGCAAGAATAGCCCTAGCAGAATAAAATGAAAAAGAAAGGGAGATGCAGATCAGTGAAAAAGATAAAGAGAGGGAGTTTGAACTTCAGAAAATGGCCTTGAAACATGACAATCAATTAAAATTGGCAGATGTAAAGGGAAACGTACAGTTGGGTGATAGCGATGAGGATAGTGAGAAAGAGCGTCATAGTCGAAGGCTTGGTGGGAATCTATTTAAATATGTCCAAGCATTGCCAAGGGTTCACGAGAAGGAAGTGGAAGCCTTTTTCATTTCATTTGAGAAGGTAATTAAACAAATGAAATGGCCGCAGGACATGTGCGTGTTACTGATTCAAACAAAGCTGGTAGGTAGAGTTAGTGAAGTGTTTGCATCACTTCCGGAGGAGGTTTCTGCAACGTATGAGGAGGTGAAGAAACCCACCTTGAGTGAATATGAGCTAGTGCCTGAATCCCACTCGTATTATTTGCAATTAGGGATGCACCTAATGAGTCTACCAAATTTAGTCCTTTTGAACTAATTTTTGGTCATGAGGTAAGAGGACCACTTAAATTGCAAAACGAAAAATTGGTGGGTGAGAAATCGGAAATTACACTATTGGATTACGTGTCAAATTTTAGGGAACGATTAAATAGAGCAGGTGAATTGGCTAGACAACATTTGAAAGTTGCACAAAATGCGATGAAACGGGTAGTAGACAAGAAACCAAAGTTTGTAGTTATGCCAGTGGGGATAAAGTTTTAGTGTTGTTACCAGTGGTAGGAGAGCCTTTAAAAGCTAGGTTTTGTGGACCGTATCAGATTGAAAGGAAATTAAGTGAGGTGAATTATGTGGTCAAAACACCAAATAGGAGGAAGACTCAGCGAGTGTGTCATGTGAATATGCTTAAAAGGTACTTTGAAAGGGAAGGAGAGACAAAGGAGATTTTAATGATTCTAACTCAAAGTGATGAACCAAATTCAGATGACTGTGAATTTGACATACCTCAAATTAAATTGGAAAATGAGGATGTTCTTAAAAATTGGGATGAATTGTGAAGTTACCTGCCAGAGGAAAAACGAACTGACCTGAAAGAGCTATTGATATCACATGGGCACGTTTGTAGGGATAAATTGGGAAGTACGAAAATGGCTATACATGATGTAGATGTGGGAAATGCTGTCCCTATCAAACAACATCCATATAGACTTAATCCTTTAAAATTGGCACAGGTTAACAGAGAGATTGAGGGTATGCTGAAGAATGGCATAATTGAAGTGGATTGCAGCCAATGGAGCTCACCCATAGTGATGGTACCTAAACCAGACGGTACCCAATGGTTGCGTGTGGTCTACAGAAAGGTGAATGCAGTTACAAGAATGGACTCTTATCCTATCCCACCATTGAGGGATTGCATTGAGAAAGTGGTACAATCTGCTTTTACTTCCAACTTCCAGACATGGAAAGAACATTTAAAGCATCGTATGGAGTTCTTCGATCGACTTCAGGAGGCAGGTTTGGTGATAAACCTAGCCGAAAGTGAATTTGGAGATTTCCTCGATTGGTCCCAGGAATGAGCGGGTTTTCTATTGAGGAAAGGAGAGGTGAAGAGTGACAGTTGTTTTGATTGAAGAACATCAGATTTTGAATGGTCTTGACAAGGTGGACTTGGAAAGGATGTCTCTGCTTGTGGGTAAGAGCAGAACTACTGGGCAGTTAAAAACAAGGATGTCGCCCTTTTCGGACGTAGATGGGGAAATTTCTCCCTCTCAGCGAGTTGTGCGACTCTGGAACTCTGCCTCTGAATGCGGCGGAAGCGGGACATTGATTATTTTTAAGGCGGAGATTGAAAGATTCTTGTTCAGCAAATAAATCAAAGGTTTATCGGGGTTACATACAACCATTACATTCAGCCAACTACCTGGATGCACAAGCGGTCGTTAGTTTTACTTGATATATGAGGAAAAATTCAGAGTCCTACACCATGGTGAAACGGTCTTGAAATGTCGTGTTCGTTTCATCACATGTTCTGCACTGATATATTCTCTGGAGCTCAAACCTGCCCCCGATTGAAGTCAATGACACCATATCCATCGTCTTGATTAAAAAAACAGGGCTCGTCCGGGATTCGAACGCGGGACTTCTCGCATTTCATCGCAAAAGGATGTTTTGTCAGCGGGAATCAATACCGCTCGACCAACGATCCAACCGACAACCAGGACTCACTCAAACCAGCTTCTCATTATCTCCCGAAGCTTATTGTATCAGCTCAATGCGCTTCTTTATTCCTGTTCAATTTGGTTTCGTTGTTCAAATAAAATGAAAAGAAACAATTTTTGTCCCTTGCTTTTCGTACTGGGATCATTGGGTAAATTGGGGTATTTTTGTTTTGTTGGCCTCCTCTGCGAACAGAATAAAACAGGACCTGAGGAAGGAGCAGTGCTCCGAAAGCTAGTGTTTGAAACACACCTGTTGGACTTTAACCTAGTGTTGTCAGACTTCGTACTGTGCACATCAGAGACTGAGAGGTAAAGATTCATTCACCACCCAAATGCCTATATGCCCCTCCCCCAACGGACACGCAAGCGCAATGCCACTGAAAGTTTTGTAATTATTCTGATATGCAGACATGTTAACGGAAACTGCCAAACAACATAATGATTTTATCCACTCAATAACAATTTCAGAGATTGATCATTACAGATTTACTTCGACTTTCACACAGATTTTCAGAGAATGAAGGATACTGAATGAATGCCAGACTCTCAGACAGTCCCAGAGACTCTCGCAAAGCGATTTAACTGAATCCCAAAGACAGAGTGTTACAGAAGATATGCAACAATCCGATGAATTACCGGAATATTACAAATATGGAATGAATCTGACTCTGTCATACAGTGTCAGAGACTGAAATATACATGAATTAAATTTCAAAATTGATCGCGTTTAGCAGGGTGGTAGAGTCAAATAACCCGATGGAGCGAATCCTCAATGTGAAGATGGTGCCTTGTCTCCACAAGGACTGTGCAATGGTCACTCTGAACATATAGAGTATGGGACACGGAGCTCCACAGACTGAATCCTACTTTCCACACAACACCACTGACTGGATTGGATTGGATTGGATTTGTTTATTGTCATGTGTACCGAGGTACAGTGAAAAGTATTTTTCTGCGAGCAGCTCAACATATCATTAAATACATGGGAAGAAAAGGGAAGAAAAGAAAATACATAATAGGGCAACACAACATATACAATGTAACTACATAAGCACTGGCATCGGATGAAGCATACAGGGTGTAGTGTTAATGAGATCAGTCCATAAGAGGGTCATTTAGGAGTCTAGTGACAGTGGGGAAGAAGCTGTTTTTGAGTCTGTTCGTGCGTGTTCTCAGACTTCTGTACCTGCTGCCCGATGGAAGAAGTTGGAATAGTGAGTAAGCTGGGTGGGAGGGATCTTTGATTATGCTGCCCGTTTTCCCCAGGCAGCGGGTTGTGTAGATGCAGTCAATGGATGGGAGGCAGGTTCGTGTGATGGACTGGGCAGTGCTCACGACTCTCTGAAGTTTCTTGCGGTCCTGGGCCAAGCAGTTGCCATACCAGGCTGTGATGCAGCCCGATAGCATGCTTTCTAAGGTGCATCTGTAAAAGTTGGTGAGGTTAATGTGGACATGCCGAATTTCCTTAGTTTCCTGAGGAAGTATAGGCGCTGTTGTGCTTTCTTGCTGGTAGCGTCGACGTGGCTGCACCAGGACAGATTTTTGGAGATGTGCACCCCTTGAAATTGAAACTGCTAACCATCTCCACCTCGACCCCGTTGATGCTGACAGGGGTATGTACAGTGCTTTGCTTCCTGAAGTCAATGGCCAGCTCTTTAGTTTTGCTGGCATTGAGGGAGAGATTGTTGTCGCTACACCACTCCACTAGGTTCTCTGTCTCCCGCCTGTATTCTGACTCGGCGTTATTCGAGATCCGGCCCACTATGGTCGTATCATCAGCAAACTTGTAGATGGAGTTGGAACCAAGTATTGCCACGCAGTCGTGTGTGAACAGGGTGTAGAGTAGGGGGCTAAGTACGCAGCCTTGCGGGGCGGCGGTGTTGAGGACTATTGTGGAGGATGTGTTGTTGTTCATTCTTACTGATTGTGTTGTGTTGATCAGAAAATCGAGGATCCAGTTGCAGAGTGGGGAGTCAAGTCCTAGGTTTTGGAGCTTTGATATGAGCTTGGCTGGCACTATGGTGTTGAAGGCGGAGCTGTAGTCAATAAATAGGAGTCTGATTTAGGGGTCTTTGTTTTCGAGATGCTATAGGGATGAGTGTCGGGCCAGGAAATGGCGTCTGATGTGGACCGGTTGCAGCGGTATGCGAATTGCAGTGGATCAAGGCGTTCTGGGAGTATGGAGGTGTTGCGCTTAATGATGAATGATAGTGAATTCCAAGACTTCCGTCGTTCCAGTGAGAACAAACCGAGTTTATTCAACCGCTCCTCATAGCTAATGCCCTCCATAACAGGTAACATCCTGGTAAAATCTCTTCTGCACCCTCTCTAAAGCCTCCACATCCTTCTGGTAGTGTGGCGACCAGAGTTGAACACTATTCTCCAAGTGTGGCCCAACTAAGGTTCTATACAGCTGCAACATGACTTGCCAATTCTTGTCCTCAATGCCCCGGCCAATGAAGGCAAGCATGCCGTATGCCGTCTTGATTACCTTCTCCACCTATGTTGCCCCTTTCAGTAACCTGTGGATCTGTAGACATAGATCTCTCTGACTTTCAATACTCTTGAGTGTTCTACCATTCACTGTGTATTCCCTACCTGCATTAGACCTCCCAAAATGCATTACCTCGCATTTGTCCAGATTAAACTCCATTTGCCATCTCTCCGCCCAAGCCTCTAAAAGATCTAAATCCTGCTGTATCCTCTGACAGATCTCATCGCTATCCGCAATTCCACGAACCTTTTGTGTCATCTGCAATCTTACTTATCAGACCAGTTACATTTTCCTCCAAATCATTTGTATACACTACGAACAGCAAAGCTGCCAGCGCTGATCACTGCGGAACACCACTAGTCCCAGCTCTCCAATTAGAAAAGCACCCTTCCATTGCTACTCTCTGCCTTCTATGACCTAGCCAGTTCTGTATCCATCTTGCCAGCTCACCCCTGATCCCGTGTGACTTCACCTTTTGTACCAACCTACCGTGCGGGACCTTTGACAAGGCCTTACTGAAGTCCATATAGACAACATCCACTGCTCTACCTGCATCAATCATCTTTGTGACCTCTTCGAAAAACTCGATCAAGTTAGTGAGACACAAAACCATGCTGCCTCTCACGAATACGTCCATTTGCTTCCAAATGGGAGTAGATTCTGTCTCGAAGGATTCTCTCCAGTAATTTCCCTACAACTGACAAAAGGCTCATTCCTGGCACCAATCGAGGAAACCTTCTCTGAACCGTTTCCAACGTATTTACATCTTTCCCTAAATAGGGAAACCAAAACTGCACAGAATTAGCGAAATGTGTAGCTCCTGGAATAAAAGGGACAGTAGCAATATGGATCTAAATGTGGTTGAATAATCAGAAACAGAATGTAATGGTCAATAGAGACTTTTCGGACTGGAAGAAGGTTTGAGTGTTTCACATGGGTTCCTACTGGAATATTTGCTTTCCCTGATGTATAAAAATGTGCTAGATCATGGTGTACAGGGAACAGTTTCAAAGTTCAGGGATGGTACAAACTTGGAAATTTTGAAAACTGAGACGCGGACAGTCGAGAACTTCAAACGACGAAAGATGATTTTCAATCTGGAGACGTGTGAGATGATGCATTTTGGTAGGGAAGTGTAGAATCACAGATTTTACAGTGCAGAAGGTGGCCATTCGGACCATAGAATCTGCACCGGCTCTTCAAAGAGAACCCCCATGAAGCCAACACCTCCACCCTATCCCCGCATCCCCATCTAACCTAAGGGCAATTTAGCATGGCCAATCCACCTAACCTGCACATCTTTGGAGCGTGGGAGGAAACCGGAGCACCCGGCCGAAACCGACAGAGAACCCGAAGCGGGTATCGAACCTAAGACCCGGCGCTGTGAAGCCATAGTGCTAACCACTATGCTACCGTGCTGCCCCTCAACTATTTATGGGATGTAGGAGCAGACAGAGCTGGGTGTATATGTGGATAGATCATTGAAGGTGGACAGGTGGAGAGAGCAGGTAATAAAGCAGATCTTATTCTGGGCTTATTTACGAATGGAAAAGAGAACAAGAGGAAGGAGGTTATGCTGAATCTGTACAAGGCGCCAGTTAGACATCAGATGGAATATTTTGCACAGCTCTGGGAGCCACAATATTGGAAGGCTGTGGACGTATTGGGCAGCGTGCAGAAGAGGTTTACAGGATTGATTCCATTTAGGAGGCTAGATTGGAGATGTTGGGAACGTTCTCCTTGGAGAGGATAAGGCTGAGAGGAGATATGATGGAGATGTTCAAAATCATGAGGGGGCTAGGCGGAGTAACTAGAGAGAAACTCTTCCCCCGAGAAAAAAGAGCAAGAATGAGAGGGCACAGATTTCCGTTGATTTGCAAAGGAAGCAGCTGTGATGTTTGAAAAAGAAGCACTTTTGCACAACGAGTGTTTCGGGTCTGGAATGCACTGAGGATTGAATCTTCTTGCACCATTCTCTATACCGATATTCCTAATCCTCTGTCTGATAATCGATTTAAATCACGACACCAGTTTTGGGCAGGAGTTTGGCACCATGAAAACATGCAGTTTCAGAAGCTCCAAAACAGACGCCAGCTTCATCTGGGGCACTGCTGGCAGATTTTGTCTTTCCAGAACCGGCCGCCCAGCCGTGAAAACAAGTCCATCAGAAGATCTCATTACACTGTAAGACGGAGGAGCAGAAGTAGGCCATTCGGCCCATCGTGTCTGCTCCACCATTCAAAGAGGTTATGTCTGTTCTGATATAATCCTCAAACCCAGTTTCCCGCCTTATCCCCATAATCCTTGCTTTCCTTTACTGATTAAAAATCTGTCTCAAGGGCAGCACGGTGGTTCAGTAGGTTATACAGCTGCCTCACGGCACCGAAGGCCCATGTTCGATACCGGCTTTGGGTCACTATCTGCGTCGAGATTGCACATTCTCCCTGTGTTTGGGTGCGCTCCAACACCAAAAGATGTGCAGAGTCGGTGGATTGGTTGCAAAATTGCCCCTTAGTTGGAAACAATGTTTGGGTACTCTAAATTTTTAAAAAATCTGTCTGTGGCAGCCTTCAACAAATTAACTGACCCACCCTCTACAGCCCTATTCGGTTCATACAAACATTGCTACAGATGCTCTATACTCCGAGAGAAGAAACTACTCATCATTTCTGGTTGAAATGGGCGGCCACTTCCTCTGAGATTATTCCTTCTGGTCCTAGACTCTCCCACATGGTGAACCAGCTTCTCAGCATTTATCCTGTCAAGCCCCCCGCCCCCGCGCTGGATATACATGGATGTGGGCTAAATGCGGGCAAGTGGGACTAGCTTAGTGATACAAATTGGGCGGCATGGTCAAGCTGGGCCGAAGGGCCTGTTTCCATGCTGAAACATCTATGACTGTAACCATCTTCCTGAGGACATTAGAATTCCCTCCACAGAATTGTATTGAACCGATTGATCCATAATATTTTATTCAAATCTTCATCCAAATCAATCAGATATTGTGGATTCATTCGGGGGTAAACGAAAGACTAAGATGAGGAGAGGAGGGAAAACTGGATTGTCAGCAAAAGTTCCACCGGATTTCTGTATACAAAGGCCGCGGCAGGACTCGAACCTGCAATCGCCTGATATCATTAATAGAATCACCGAAGTCAGACGCCTTATCCATTAGGCCACGCGGCCAACGGCTGTAACATTTGAGCTGATGTTTAGCCCACGTGAAAAAATACTGCGATTATTTGTATTTCATTTCTGTTTTTTGTGATCCGCTGTTTCCCAGATCCCAGAAAATACAAGGGAAAGCTCCAGCTGCCGGACATGGTCATTTTCAAAGTGGAAAAGCCCTTCACTCTGTGAGCTGTGAAGATTCATGGAGGCTCGGGGACTCTCAGGCTGGCCAGGGCTCTTTATCCGACTCCATTCACAGGAAAAGTGACTTCAGTTTCTGCAATAACATCCGCTCTCTCTGAAACCCCCAAACTGAAATTCAGACTCACCGTGAAGGTGAAGACTGCGGACTGCGGTTCCCGCTCCTGCTGTTTAAAACTGATCACTATAACTGTGTACATTGAGCAGAAAGAAATTGTTGTTGTTTGTAAACATTTCTTACTGAACTCACTGTCATTCTGCATTAAGAGGACGACTTTGAATCTCCTGCTATTTGACAAACTTGAGGATGAAGTGAAAAAGCTGCGGCTTTTAGCTGTTGTTTGACTGCTTGTGGGTGAATAGTGGAACACTGTCCATATTGAAATCATATTAAAAATGATCAGAAAGTTACTTATTTCACTCCCCTCCCTAATTGCGCGTAAATTCTGAGTTAGAAACTGTTTTTCTTTCTCGGTTTGAAACTCACGAAGTCGCGCAAAAGTTCACTTCCAAATTACAACTGCGATGGCCGGGAATCGAATCCGGGTCAATTGCTTGGAAGGCAGCTATGCTCACCACTATACCACCATCGCTCACTGGCAAAATCTCAGTCATGTTATTACTTCACATTAGTTTATGAAGTGTTCCTTGAAAAAATCCTGCTCTTCGTAGCTTATTTCCCTCCAATTTAAAATGCTCCTGAATGAATGTATCCGTGTCGCACTGCTCCCGTTCAGCCACCAGATGGCACCAGTCCACCATAAATGTATTTCACCAATTTAATTCTGATGTTCTGTGTGTCGTCACATAGGACACTTACTCTGGCCTGAGACCTTACCTTGTCCTTGTGCCCGGATGCTGCCGCTTTCACCATGTTTAAGTTATCACAGAGCACCTCCAGTGCAAGAGTAGGCTCATCGAGTCGGCTCCGACCCTTGGCCCAATCCCCACTTCACCGGTTGATCACATCAGTGTGTCAGCGTGGCCGGAAGAGAAAATGCTGGAAAATCTCAGTAGGTCCGGCAGCATCTGTAGGGAGAGGAAAGACCTAACGTTTCGAGTCTAATGACCCTTTGTCAAAGCCGAGTCATTGGACTCGAAACGTTAGCTCTTTTCTCTCCCTACAGATGCTGCTCGACTTGCTGAGATTTTCCAGCATTTTCTCTTTCGTTTCAGATTCCAGCATCCGCAGGAATTTGCTGTTACCCATGTTTTTCCCAGTGTGGCCGAGTGTTCAGGTCGCAGACTTTTCTGAAGGCGTGGGTTCGAATCCCACTCCTGACATTGACTTTTCCTCCGCGACGTTCCATCCAAACCCGCGGGATCTCTCACCTGGAAACACAAGGGGAGCAGATACAGAGAAACGGCGACCACCTGCAAGTTCCACTCCGAGACACACACCATCCTGGGAAATATATCACCCTTTCTGTGGCTGGCTCACAATCCCGGAACTCCCTCCCTAACAGCACCATGTGTACATACACCACATGGACCTGCAGCGGTTCAAGAATCACGTCACCGCCAAATTCTCAAGTGAAATTAATTTTGGACAATAATTGTTGACGGATTCAGCGACACCCACGTCCCGTCAAATAACTTTTAAAATATTTTGGAAACCGAGTCCCCTGAACCCAGCTCAGAAAGTTCACTAATCACAAAGCAAATTACTTCAAATGTTGATCATCATAAATAATAAACACAGGAAATGCTGGAAATGCTCAGAATTAAACATCATCTGTGGGGAGAAAACTAGAAGCAGCGTTTCAGCTCTGTGATTGGATCATTTCCTTCTCTCTCAATCTGAAATCCTGGACTCAGCTGATAAACAGCAAGATGCCAATCACCAGTCATCAGTATCAGAAACAATGAACCTTTAGGATAGCGAGGCCGAGCGGTCTGAGGAGATGGGTTTAGGTTTCAGTCTCTTCGAGGATGCGGGTGGAAATCCAACCGCTGCCAACATTTGTAGGAAAAGCGGCTAAGGTGGGAAATGGAAATAAAAGTGAACGATGTTGCAAAACTCTTGCTCTTATCCCAAAAGATCTTTCCGTTACTGCCAGTGTTGTGTCCTGTGTAAGTCGAGCTGAACTGATTTGGTGCCGCTTGTTCTCACCTTGGAGCCCGTCAGTCTCCGTATTCCAGGGACCATTTATGACATCTTCAAAAACACCCTCCCCTGCTCTCCCCATTCACCAGACTGAAGGGACAATCCCCTCCGCGACCGCTGCTCCACCGCCAATATCCTTCTCTTTCTATCTGCACCTTTCTTTGCAAGTGCAGGAGATGCAACTCCTGACTTTTTACCTCCTCCCTCCTCATTATCCAAGTGCCCAAAACACTCCTTCCAAGTGAACCAGTGAGACACAGTTTAAGCTCCTGTATTTGCTGCCACAATTTGGTCTCATCTACTTCAACAGGCCAAATAACAGTCTGTGTGACCGCTTTGAGAAATCTCTGTCAATCCACAATCCTGACTTCGAGCTTCCTGCCACTTGTCATTTCAATTCTCCACCTCTCCCACTCTGACCTTTCTGTCGTTGGTCATCCGTGTTCCAATTGAGATTAACGGAAATTCGAGTAAAACCACCTCAACATTTAAGTAGCCACCCACAGAACTCCGTCCTCAACATCGAGCTCAGTAATTTTAGATGATACAATCTCTCTCCATTTTGTTTGGTGTGTTTCTTGCCCGTCCGTTTGTTTGTCTTTTGCTTCTAATTGCATTCATTCATTTTGCACTTGGACGGCGGAGAGACAGCTGGAGATTTTTCTTGAATGAATTGTAGAGCTCAAGGCTCAGACAGCTGAAGACACGGCCGCCATTGATGGAACAATGAAAAGTGCAAATGACAAGAGGACAAGGAAAGAGAAAGGTCTGGGAATGGAACCGGAACTCCAGTGAGAAATCTCCCCCTGAACCGCTAATGTTCACACGGCCGCTCATTCCACGTGTCCAGTCGGAAACCTGTCTGAAGGACCATGCAGTCTGACAGAGCGCCTGTGATAATCCTCCACTGTCTGATCTAAAGCTGCAACATGAGCTGTTCATTCCAGCTGTGATAAACTTGTTAGTGTGAGCATTCAGTGTCGATTCACATCATCCTTGTTTGGAGCTGCCTGTGAGGAACAAACTGCCCGCTGATATATCTGCACGGTTTGCCATCTGTCTGAGGAGGGAACAGACTGACTCTGGTCAGCAGCTTTCAAAGATTTTATTTTTGTCCAGAATGGGTTTTCTTCTGTGACGTTGCTCAGATGGGAAAGGGGAGAGTGACTGGAGTCACATTTCAGAAGGAATCTCGGGACGGTAGTTTCACTTAATAAATGTTACTGATTTATTCAAACCGAAAATCCAGATCTGGTGGGACTCGAACCCACAACCTTTGAATGTCTCATCACGACAGCGACTAGAAGTCCAGCGCGCTATCCGTTGCGCCACAGAGCCACATCTGCAGCGCTTTCCCATCCCCATATGAGGATTTCTGTAGTTGTCCAACAGGCAGTTCAAAAGTTCAGTAATTCGCACAGTGACGACATCTCAAAACTACTTCATTGCCTGGGAATGTTTTGGGCCGCACTGTGGCTGTGAAAAGCGCTACAGAAATTCAAGTAGAACTCCGGAAGGACACAGCCAGGTTGGTGCAATGGGAGGACCTGTAGCAGACAAGGAATGAAGTGATTTATTTTTGGAGGAAGAACAGAAGTAGACAATATAAAATAAAGTGTCTATTTACAAAAAAGAGTGCAGGTTCAGCGGGAAATCGATGGACATGTGTACAAATCATTGAAGGTGACAGGGCAGGCTGTAAGAGTCGTTTATAAATCAAACAGTGTCATGACTTTATTAATAGCGGCACAGAGTACAAGATGACAGATGGGTCATCTCTCCCTCTTCAGCTCCTGACTGCAGAGGCTTTTCTTGTGAAACCGTTTATTGGAAAACCTCTTTACCTGGAGGGAGGCGGGAGTTTGAAACTCGCTGCCAGAAAGGCTGGTGGAGCAGAGACCCTCATAATATCTAAGAAGTGTTTAGATGGGCACTTGCGATCCCAGGGTCCACGAGGCTATGTGCCAAGTGCTGGTAAATGGGATGAGAATGGTTCCGTGGTTGTTTTTGACCGGCACAGATGCGATTGGCTGAAGGGCCATTTCTCTGCTGTCTGATTCGAAGATTTTATGAATGAAATGCAACATGAGTTTGCAGCTGTCTCTGTTTATATCCTGTTGTATTCACAGGAACAAACAAACTGGGCTGGCCGTTGAACACCTCGAGACTGTTCTGCCCTACATTTAGATTGAGTAAGGGCTCCGTGTATTTTAACTCCAGCTCCCTGACAGGATTTCAGAAACCCTCCACAAGCGGCAGTCTTATTGAACAATACAGGTCCCAGAGATGGATAATCAGCGATAATCACAGCCAGAGAGACCTGTAATAACCCTCAGAGCTGGAAAGACAACTCATTGTCCTTTGGCCCAACAGCAAAATACTGCGGATGCTGCAAACCCGAGACAAAAACAGAAAATGCTGCAAATATTCAGCTGATCCGGCGGCTTCTGTGGAGAGTGGAACAGGTCGTTCCAATGAAAGGTCAGGATCTGAAATGGTAACTATTTCTCTTGTCAGAGATACCACGGATCCGTAAAATATTTCAAGAATTTCGTTTTGTTCAGCTAAACATCCTCACACTCTGTAGCTTAGATCAATCCCAGCAGAGTGTCACTGCGTTTGACCTGATCTGTGTGATTGAACACTTCCTCCATAGAGTCACAGAGTCATAGATGTTTACAGCATGGAAACAGGCTCTCCGGCGCAGCTTGTCCATGTTGCCCAGTTTCTATCACCAAGTTAGTCCCACTTGCCCACATTTGATCTATATCCCTCTATATCCACCCTGCCCAGGTAAATATCTCACTGTGTTTTAAAGGAAAACATTGTACCGACTCTACACAGCCTCTGGCAGCCCATTTCGGATGCTCACCACCCTCCGCGTGAAAGCAAATCCTCTCTGGTCTCTTTGGCATCTCTCCCCTCTCACCTTAAACCTATGCCTTTTAGGCTCCTCTACCTTTGGGTAAATATGTTGACTATCTGCCTGATCTATGCTCCTCATTGTTTTATAGACCTCTATCAGTTCACCTCGAAGTCTCCGACGCACCAGCGAAAAAAGTCCAAACCTGTCCAGTCTCTCCTTATAACCCAGAGGACCAAGTTCTGGTAGCATCCTCGTAAATCTCTTCGGCACTCTTTCTAGTTTACCAATATACTTTCCATAAGAGGGTGACTAGAACTGAACATAGTATTTCATGTGTGCTCTTCCCAATGTCTTGTGCAACTTCAATAAGACGTCCCGACTCCTGGATTCAATATCCTGACCAATAAAAGCGAGCATGCTGAATGGCTTCTTCACCACCCTGTCCACCTGCGACTCTACCTACAAGGAGCTCCGAACTTGTACCCCTAGATCTCTTTGTCTGTAATTCTCCCCAAGAACATAACAGCGCAAAATCAGTCTTTGTTCCAGAATTGCAGCTTTAAATTGTCCTTCACTTTCCACTGGATAATTTACAGAAATTTTAACAGAAGGACTGAATGCAGTCCAATGGTTAAAACTTTCGACTAGAAATCAGCTGGATATTTCCCTTTGACCTCAGCCCTGCTCCCAGAGAATCTGTTCAGTATTTAAAATAATGTCTTCTTTTGAATCATTTATTTCCACCGAATGTTGACGGTGAAATTCCTCACACTTCTCTCCATTGTTATCTACTCTGCAGATATTGACTACACCGTCTAATGGAGACACGCTCACAGGGCTGTGAGAGAGGCTTTCTTTCAAGTTTTAGGCCTCTTTCGGTGATTAAACAATAACCGGATATCTGCAGAGGAACTCGGTATACCAAACCTCTCTTCCCAGGATGAACTTAATCAGTGGACAAAATGTTAGTTGAATACAGAATAAAAGGTTTGAGGATTTGGGGTGAGATTCCTGGAGGTTTGGGAAGAGAGCGATGTTGTGGAGCATTGTGATAATAGCAGGATACGAGTTTGGGATATTATCCAGTCTGTGTGGGGGGCGGGGGGAAGGAAATTGTCTTGCCTGACCACCCAAGCTGAATGTTGGGGTTTAGGAGGTGATCAGATTCCGTGCGGAGGGTGAAATCCTTTCACTGAATTTCACGTTTACAGCTCAGGTCCTCGAGGGATCGCTCCTATATTCCCAGGAGGCAGTGGTCTCATTCTTAAAGCAAAAAACTTCAATCCAGGACCGGTTTGCCAATAAGAACAAGCTGGAGGATTGGGATGTTAGAACCTGTTCAGCACTGATTCACTTTATTCATTGTTGTGTCCTGGAATAAACAAGCGGATTGTAGCTGCCCATTAAAAACACAAATAGAATTCGGACGTTTCTGGCCAGTAACTTCACAATGTCCACTATTACATCACTCAGCATCCTCAGCTGCATCACATCTGGTCCACATGACATGTGATCATTACCTACAGCCAGTCTTTCTCTTACCTCTACTTTAACAAAAGTTTTATACAAAACAAAACATTTACGAATGGTCGATGAGGAACGTGAGCACTTTTATTGAAGGGAGTTTAAAGAAACCTTTGTGATAAAGAAGTGTGATAAGGGAAATTAAAGTTACAATAAGTGGAATGAAGGCGCGGGTTGTTCATGGACTGACTGCAGAATTTGATGATTATTTATTCAATACAGATTTCAGGCCAATTGTATTTGATGTCATTAAGGAGATTAACATTGAAGGAAGCATGTCATTGTCTATAATGTGTCATTACCTCCTTTGGTCAAAATTGCTCTGATAGATGGGATTCAAAGAATTGGAGTCATATGGCATTTGTGTGGATTGTTAGATCCTAGCCAGGGTTCAAACAAACCCTTTGGAAAACCGCCAAGACCGAGGTGATTGTGCAGTGGAGATTGACTGGAGTGGTATTAGTGGTGAAGAGTGTGCTTCCGGAAGATGTATTTCCAATATTGCAAACCGGGCTGCAGATTCACGACCTTCTTACCAACTTCTCATCGATGAAAAGGATGCACTGGTGAAAATCTTCCATGAATCCTTAAATTCAGGAAAATCGCAGCGTGTTTACTTCAGACAGGCATCATAATGAGCGCAGGCTGGTAGTGCCGGAGAGCCTGTTCCTGTGCTGTACTGTTCTTTATTGAAAACTGCCAACATAACACCCTTATTCGAAAAGGGAGGGAGACAGAAACAGATAACTAAATGCTAGTTAGCATAATATCTGTCATGTGGAACCTGTTAGAGTCCATTCTAAAGGATATAATAGCAGAACATTTAGCAATATATAACATAATGAAACCGATTCAGCATGGCTTCAAGAAGGGCACATCATGCATGACAATCTGTTCGAATTATTTGAAGTGGTAATCTTCAGGATAAATAAAGGGGAATCCTGCCTCCAGCTGCCTCCCTGCCTCCAGCTCCCTCCATCTGTCCCTCTCACAATATCACCCATTGTGTCACTCACCTCCTTTCCCCCCTCTCACTACTCCTCGCTTTTCCGATCCGCCCTCTATCTCTAATCCATTTCCCTTTCTCTGGGATCTGCCTTGTCTCCAGGCCCCCACTGACCCCGGGCTCGGGGACTCTCAGGCCGGCCAGTGCTCTTTAACCGGCTCCATTCACAGGAGAAGTGACTTCAGTTTGCACAATATCATCCGCTTTCTCTGAAACCCCCAAACTGAAATTCAGTCTCACCGTGAAGGTGAAGACTGCGAGGGCGGCATGGCGGCACAGTGGTTAGCACTGCTGCCTCACTGCGCCGAGGTGCCAGGTTCGATCCCGGCAATGGGTTACTCTCCGTGTGGAATTTGCACATTCTCCCGTGTTTGGGTGAGTTTCGTCCCCTGAATCCTAAGAGGTGCAAGCTCGGTGGATTGGCCAGGCTAAATTGCCCCTTAATTGGGAAAAATGAATTGGGTACTCTAAATTATTTTAAAACAAGGTGAAGACTGCAGGTCCCGCTCCTGCTATTTAATACAGATCATTATAACTGGGCACAGTGAGCAGAAAGAAATTCGTGTTGTTTGTGTAAATTTCACTCCAATTTGAAACGCCCCTGAATGAAAGTGTCTGTGTCACACGGCTCCCGTTCAGCCAGGAGATTGCACCAGTCCACAATAAATGTAGTTATGCAAATTATTTCTTATGTTCTGTGTGTAATTACATAGGATTCTTACTCTGATCTGAGACCTTACCTTGTCCTTGTGTTCTGATGCTGCCTTTCCAATCCTGTTTCAGTAATAACGTTTTACTGGTAATAATTATGTAACTTACTTAGTGATTAATTTAATCAGCCACTAGGAGTTTTTAAGCTCATTTTGTCGACGGAACTTTGCGTGGTTCGTATTTCTGGCCCGTGTAACCCACCTATTTACTGTTGCTTCAGACTGAGAACTTAGTTATTAATGTTGAAGATTGTCGTTAATTTAAACTATGTTTCCACTCAAAACAAATTGATGCTGGTTGTTAGATATGAAACACATGGGTGATGAGAACAATTGGTGAATTTTATTTGAGGAGTGTCCACTCCTTTTCTGTCCTGACCTGCGATATCTAATTAAATAATTCACCACTGTGATGGCCAGGAACTGAACCTGGGACATGCTGGGACAGTCACCACTATACCACCACCTGTCCCCGGGCTATGCCACCCGCTGTGTATTTATAGAACGAATACACAAACAATGAAGCGGGGGAATGTATTAAATCAGAGATTGGATATTCTTGTAACCAATATGGCTGTAATGGGAATCTTTTATTTTCCGATAGATCGGGATGAGCTGGGTCGCTCAGTCAGAAATCAGATATCTGGGGATTTAAATGCGATTACTACAATGATAATATTTAACCATGTTAATGTTATTTTGCTCCAACTGAAGCGTGTCACGAATACAACGTTACCTTGTTGCACAACTTGCTTTCAGCCAGGAGATGGCAGCAGTGCGCAATAGTTTCGGTCTCCTGATTGTGTCCACAGATCTCGATAGGAATGGAGCTGCTGCTTCCCGGGGAGCTGCCAAGCAAGAGGCACAGATATTGACCAACTGCACCCGCTCCAAATAGATTTCCCAAATTACTGAACAAAACAAAAACAAGCAGAAATCATATTTAAAGAAACTATGACAGTGACTCTGAAAACAATACACCAACACCTCTGAAAGAATCGATTTGCTGTAACTAATTCAAGATGAACCGTTTCAATATCGGCCGTAATTCCTTAGCAGTTCTCAGACAGGCGCTGAATGGTTAGAAGTTTGCTTCACTTTTCAAGGTCCGGTTCAATAAAATCAATCACAGGCCCATGATATGCTTTCCTCCTGTTCTCAGACACATCCACTTTGTACAAGGGCGCACTAACTGGTTTTCAGAGTAAGAGTCAGATTGCAGTCACCTCGTTCTCTCTCGATCCCTTTATCCCAGAGCCACCTCACAACCAGGAATGGAACTTCTCACAGAGCCAAGAATGGAATAGTTTGTCGATTCTTCCACTGATTCAGGACCGTCCATCACCAGGATGTATTCGTCCAAAAGAGTTTGGATGAGATGGGGCTGAGTTTCATTGTGTATCCAATCAGTCCCCGGAGAAGCACAAAAACAGTGAGTGAGGGAGAGGGAAGGAAATAAAGAAACAGATAGAGAGACAAAATATGTTCCATTTCTACCACGATCTTTTTACACAGTAATACATTCAGCTGAATGAAACCGAACCACGTTTCCATTCGCTGCCGTTGCTGCTTCTCCTTCCAAACGTTGCAGGAAACGTTATTATTTATTGATTGTTGTTTTGAGTGCGAGCTTCTTTGCGCACTGATTCACAGTATAAAAGTGATCCCCTACAGTGCAGACTTTGTTTGCACTGAGTGCTGAATTTGGTGCTTTTTGAGTGCGATAGTGAGAGTTTGGTGACCGAGGGAGTATAAGGCTTCATTTTTATCGAAAGTTTAGTCTTTCTTTTATTTAGTTAATTAACTTAAAAGTTGCTGTCTGATTTAGAAGAAGGTGAATTTTCAATCAGCTTTAAACAGGCTTCTACTTCTAGGCACTTGCAGCTGGAGCTTGTTCATTAGTTAATTGGATTAGGCCAGTTTTTCAGAGGCTAGATTGACAGTATAAAAGTGATCCCCGACAGTGCAGACTTTGTTTGCACTGAGTGCTGAATTTGGTGCTTTTTGAGTGCGATAGTGAGAGTTTGGTGACCGAGGGAGTTAGGTGAGGAGGGAGTAAGGTGCTCCTTTCATTTTGTTTCCGACATTTCCGCAAAGAGTGCGAAGAGAGCCAGGAGTTTACAGGAAGTGTAGCTGACTGGGAGCAGAGTCGGAGGGCGGAGATCTAGTTAGTCCACACAGCAGCTATATTCTGTCAGGTAAGAGGGGATGGAGGCTAGGCCAGTTACATGCTCCTCCTGTAGGATGTGGGTGGTGAGGGATACCACCGGTGTCCCCACTGACTATACCTGCAGGAAGTGCACCCAACTTCAGCTCCTCAAAGACCGTGTGAGGGAACTGGAGCTGAAGCTGGATGAACTTCGGATCATCCGGGAGGCAGAGGGGGTGATTGAGAAGAGTTACAGGGAGGTAACCACACCCAAGGTACAGGACAAGAATAGCTGGGTTACAGTCAGGGGGAAAAAAACAAACAGGCAGACAGTGCAGGGATCCCTCGTGGCCGTTCCCCTTCAAAACAAGTATACCGTTTTGGATGCTGTTGGGGGGGGGATGACCTACCGGGGGAAGGCCCTCGCGGCCAGGTCTCTGGCACTGAGTCTGGCTCTGGGGCTCAGAAGGGAAGTGGGGAGAATAGAAAAGCAATAGTTGTAGGAGATTCAATGGTTAGGGGAATAGATAGGAGATTCTGTGGTCGCGAGCGAGACTCCCGGAAAATATGTTGCCTCCCGGGTGCCAGGGTCAGGGATGTCTCGGATCGTGTCTTCAGGATCCTTAAGGGGGAGGGGGAGCAGCCAGAAGTCGTGGTGCACATTGGTACCAACGACATAGGTAGGAAAAGGGGTGTGGAGGTAATAAACAAGTTTAGGGAGTTAGGCTGGAAGTTGAAAGCCAGGACAGACAGAGTTGTCATCTCTGGTTTGTTGCCGGTGCCACGTGATAGCGAGGCTAGGAATAGGGAGAGACGCAGTTGAACACGTGGCTGCAGGAATGGTGTAGGAGGGAGGGCTTCAGGTATTTGGATAATTGGAGCGCATTCTGGGGAAGCTGGGACCTGTACAAGCAGGACGGGTTGCATCTGAACCAGAGGGGCACCAATATCCTGGGAGGGAGGTTTGCTAGTACTCTTCGGGAGGGTTTAAACTAATTTGGCAGGGGAATGGGAACCGGATTTGTAGTCCAGCAACTAAGGTAGCCGATATTCAGGACGCCAAAGCTTGTAATGAGGCAGTGGGGAAGGGAACACTGACAAAGGAGAGTATTTGCAGGCACGGAGATGGGTTGAAGTGTGTATACTTCAACGCAAGCAGCATCAGGAATAAGGTGGGTGAACTTAAGGCATGGATCGGTACTTGGGACTACGATGTGGTGGCCATCACGGAAACTTGGATAGAAGAGGGGCAGAAATGGTTGTTGGAGGTCCCTGGTTATAGATGTTTCAATAAGATTAGGGAGGGTGGTAAAAGAGGTGGGGGGGGGGTGGCATTATTAATTAGAGATAGTATAACAGCTGCAGAAAGGCAGTTTGAGGAGTATCACCCTATTGAGGTCGTATGGGTTGAAGTCAGAAATAGGAAAGGAGCAGTCACCTTGTTCGGAGTTTTCTATAGGCCCCCCAATATTAGCAGAGATGTGGAGGAACAGATTGGGAAACAGATTTTGGAAAGGTGCAGAAGTCATAGGGTAGTAGTCATGGGCGACTTTAACTTCCCAAATATTGAGTGGAAATTCTTTAGATCAAATAGTTTGGATGGGGTGGTGTTTGTGCAGTGTGTCCAGGAAGCTTTTCTAACATAGTATGTAGATTGTCCAACCAGAGGAGGGGCAATATTGGATTTAGTACTGGGTAATGAACCAGGGCAAGTGATAGATTTGTTAGTGGGGGAGCATTTTGGAGATAGTGACCACAATTCTGTGACTTTCACTTTAGTAATGGAGAGGGATAGGTACGTGCAACAGGGCAAGGTTTACAATTGGGGGCAGGGTAAATACGATGTTGTCAGACAAGAATTGAAGTGCATAAGTTGGGAACATAGGCTGGCAGGGAAGGACACAAGTGAAATGTGGAACTTGTTCAAGGAACAGGTGCTACGTGTCCTTGATATGTATGTCCCTGTCAGGCAGGGAAGAGATGGTCGAGTGAGGGAACCATGGTTGACAAGAGAGGTTGAATGTCTTGTTAAGAGGAAAAAGGTGACTTATGTAAGGCTGAGGAAACAAGGTTCAGACAGGGCATTGGAGGGATACAAGATAGCCAGGAGGGAACTGAAGAAAGGGATTAGGAGAGCTAAGAGAGGGCATGAACAATATTTGGCGGGTAGGATCAAGGAAAACCCCAAGGCCTTTTACACATATGTGAGAAATATGAGAATGACTAGAGCGAGGGTAGGTCCGATCAAGGACAGTAGCGGGAGATTGTGTATTGAGTCTGAAGAGATAGGAGAGGTCTTGAATGAGTACTTTTCTTCTGTATTTACAAATGAGAGTGGCGATATTGTTGGAGAGGACAGTGTGAAACAGATTGGTAAGCTCGAGGAAATACTTGTTAGGAAGGAAGATGTGTTGGGCATTTTGAAAAACTTGAGGATAGACAAGTCCCCCGGGCCTGACGGGATATATCCAAGGATTCTATGGGAAGCAAGAGATGAAATTGCAGAGCCGTTGGCAATTATCTTTTCGTCCTCACTGTCAACAGGGGTGGTACCAGGGGATTGGAGAGTGGCGAATGTCGTGCCCCTGTTCAAAAAAGGAACTAGGGATAACCCTGGGAATTACAGGCCAGTTAGTCTTACTTCGGTGGTAGGCAAAGTAATGGAAAGGGTACTGAAGGATAGGATTTCTGAGCATCTGGAAAGGCACTGCTTGATTAGGGATAGTCAGCACGGATTTGTGAGGGGTCGGTCTTGCCTTACAAATCTTATTGAATTCTTTGAGGAGGTGACCAAGCATGTGGATGAAGGTAAAGCAGTGGATGTAGTGTACATGGATTTTAGTCAGGCATTCGATAAAGTTCCCCATGGTAGGCTTCTGCACAAAGTAAGGAGGCATGGGATAGTGGGACATTTGGCCAGTTGGATAACAAACTGGCTAACCGATAGAAGTCAGAGAGTGGTGGTGGATGGCAAATATTCAGCCTGGATCCCAGTAACCAGTGGTGTACCGCAGGGATCAGTTCTGGGTCCTCTGCTGTTTGTGATTTTCATTAATGACTTGGATGAGGAAGTTGAAGGGTGGGTCAGTAAATTGGCAGACGATACGAAGATTGGTGGAGTTGTGGATAGTAAGGAGGGCTGTTGTCGGCTGCAAAGAGACATAGATAGGATGCAGAGCTGGGCTGAGAAGTGGCAGATGGAGTTTATCCCTGAAAAGTGTGAGGTTGTCCATTTTGGAAGGACAAATATGAATGCGGAATACAGGGTTAACGGTAGAGTTCTTGGCATTGTGGAGGAGCAGAGAGACCTTGGGGTCTATGTTCATACATCTTTGAAAGTTGCCACGCAAGTGGATAGAGCTGTGAAGAAGGCCTATGGTGTGCTCGCGTTCATTAACAGAGGGATTGAATTTAAGAGCCATGAGGTAATGATGCAGCTGTACAAAACTTTGGTAAGGCCACATTTGGAGTACTGTGTACAGTTCTGGTCGCCTCATTTTAGGAAGGATGTGGAAGCTTTGGAAAAGGTGCAAAGAAGATTTACCAGGATGTTGCCTGGAATGGAGAGTAGGTCTTACGAGGAAAGGTTGAGGGTGCTAGGCCTTTTCTCATTAGAGCGGAGAAGGATGAGGGGCGACTTGATAGAGGTTCATAAGATGATCAGGGGAATAGATAGAGTAGACAGTCAGAGACTTTTTCCCCAGGTGGAACACACCATTACAAGGGGACATAAATTTAAGGTGAAAGGTGGAAGATATAGGAGGGATATCAGAGGTAGGTTCTTTACCCAGAGAGTAGTGGGGGCATGGAATGCACTGCCTGTGGAAGTAGTTGAGTCGGAAACATTAGGGACATTCAAGCAGCTGTTGGATAGGTACATGGATTACGGGAAAATGATATAGTGTAGATTTATTTGTTCTTAAGGGCAGCACGGTAGCATTGTGGATAGCACAATTGCTTCACAGATCCATGGTCCCAGGTTCGATTCTAGCTTGAGTCATTGTCTGTGCAGAGTCTGCACGTCCTCCCCGTGTCTGCGTGGGTTTCCTCCGGGTGCTCCGGTTTCCTCCCACAGTCCAAAGATGTGCGGGTTAGGTGAATTGGCCAATGATAAATTGCCCTTAATGTCCAAATTGCCCTTGGTGTTGGGTGGAGGTGTTGAGTTTGGGTAGGGTGCTCTTTCCAAGAGCTGGTGCAGACTCAAAGGGCCGAATGGCCTCCTTCTGCACTGTAAATTCAATGATAATTTATGATTAATCTAGGACAAAGGTTCGGCACAACATCGTGGGCCGAAGGGCCTGTTCTGTGCTGTATTTTCTATGTTTTGTTCTTTATATTTCGTTCAGTTTCCCCCAAAAATGTTAAATATCTGAACTCGATATAGGTTCAAACCGTTCATTTACAAACATTCCGATTCAGTGGCTTGTGCGGGGAGCTCAGCAAACATTTCCAATCACAGTCGCTGCGAGCGCTGTGAACCTGCGCGGATAAACCCCATTGGATTTCAAGTGCAACGCCTTAACCACTCGGCCATCGCAGCGGTGTTGAGAGTGTCATTCATTAGAAATTTGGTCGATAGAATACATTCTAAAACCAGCTTGGAACCACTGCAGGAAGTTATTGCATTCAAACGATCAACGGGGCCCCGGGGTTTATGTGAGGAGGGGTTGAATCTTCGTGGAAAATGACCATTGGATTTGGAGAGAAGCCTTGAGAGACTCGGAAACCTCAGCTCCCTAAACGCACAATTCAACTGATTAAATAGTTTGTGAAACAACATCAGTTACATTGGAAATATATTAGAAATTCCAATGGAACAGGACCACACTTTCCAGTCTGGAAGAAAATTAAAGTGATGAAATCTAGGAATTACAGCACAGAAGGAGACCTGTGCAGGCCGAACGGTCACACGATGACCTGATGACGCAACTAACATGATCACGTGTCTGGATTCCGGCAGTTCTCCCCGGATCGCGGTCAGAGCACAGGCCAGGATCCGCTGCTCAATTATTAAAACAGTTACTTTTTATTCCAAGTCTTTGGTCGCCAGTCATTGAGAGAGAAGCATTTCTACATGGTGTCAGGAGTGGGCAGTATGGCAGAAGGACTCCACCGCATCAACCTCCTTGTATCATAGAATCGTAGAATCACCAGCTCAGAAGTAGGCCATTCGGCACAACCAGTCAGCACTGACCCTCCGAATGAGCACCGCAGCAACTCTCTTCAAGAAGAGGTTTAAGAGATATTGCAGCACAAGCCCGGCTAGCTCAGTCGGTAGAGCATGGCACTCTTAATCCTAGGGTCGTGGGCGCTTCCATGAAAATATTGACGCTGAATGAATTGTATTCATAACAGGAACACGAGGTTATGTCGCTGGACTGGGAATCCAGAGGCCTGAACTCACCTTTTGTGACAAAATTTAATAAATCGTGAAATGAAATTTCGTCTCAGTAATGGCCGAGAAAGGTTCTGCTTCAGACGGATCATAATTCCACAATTGGGAACACATTTGCACAACAGGTAATGATTTGTCACAACCACAGTGAAGATCTGTCCCCGGCAGAGTCACGGTTCCACGACAGAGAGAACAGTTCCACAGCAGGGAGTTCAGTTACACAGCAGAGACCTCAGTTACACAGCAGAGAGCTCAGTTACACAGCAGAGAGCTCAGTTACACAGCAGAGAGCACAGTTACACAGCAGAGAGCTCAGTTACACAGCAGAGACCTCAGTTACACAGCAGAGAGCACGGTTACACAGCAGAGAGAACAGTTACACAGCAGAGAGCTCAGTTACACAGCAGAGAGCTCAGTTACACAGCAGAGAGCACAGTTACACAGCAGAGAGCTCAGTCACACAGCAGAGAGCACAGTTACACAGCAGAGAGCTCAGTTACACAGCAGAGACCTCAGTTACACAGCAGAGAGCTCAGTTACACAGCAGAGAGCACAGTTACACAGCAGAGAGCTCAGTTACACAGCAGAGACCTCAGTTACACAGCAGAGAGCACGGTTACACAGCAGAGAGAACAGTTACACAGCAGAGAGCTCAGTTACACAGCAGAGAGCTCAGTTACACAGCAGAGAGCACAGTTACACAGCAGAGAGCACAGTTACACAGCAGAGAGCTCAGTTACACAGCAGTGAGCTCAGTTACACAGCAGAGAGCTCAGTTACACAGCAGAGAGCTCAGTTACTCAGCAGAGAGCACAGTTACACAGCAGAAAGCTCAGTTACATAGCAGAGAGCACAGTTACACAGCAGAGAGCACAGTTACACAGCAGAGAGCTCAGTTACATAGCAGAGAGCACAGTTACACAGCAGAGAGAACAGTTACACTGCAGAGAGCTCAGTCACACAGCAGAGAGCACAGTTACACAGCAGAGAGCTCAGTTACACAGCAGAGACCTCAGTTACACAGCAGAGAGCACGGTTACACAGCAGAGAGCTCAGTTACACAGCAGAGAGCTCAGTTACACAGCAGAGAGCACAGTTACACAGCAGAGAGCACAGTTACACAGCAGAGAGCTCAGTTACACAGCAGAGAGCTCAGTTACACAGCAGAGAGCTCAGTTACACAGCAGAGAGCTCAGTTACTCAGCAGAGAGCACAGTTACACAGCAGAAAGCACAGTTACATAGCAGAGAGCACAGTTACACAGCAGAGAGCACAGTTACACAGCAGAGAGCTCAGTTACATAGCAGAGAGCACAGTTACACAGCAGAGAGAACAGTTACACTGCAGAGAGCACGGTTACACAGCAGAGAGCTCAGTTACACAGCAGAGAGCACAGTTACACAGCAGCGAGCACGGTTAAACAGCAAAGATCTCAGTTACACAGCAGAGAGCTCAGTTACACAGCAGAGAGCACAGTTACACATCAGAAAGCTCAGTTACAGAGCAGAGAGCACAGTTACACAGCAGACAGCACGGTTACACAGCAGACAGCACAGTTACACAGCAGAGAGCACAGTTACACAGCAGAGAGCTCAGTTACACAGCAGAGAGCACAGTTACACAGCAGAGAGCACGGTTAAACAGCAAAGACCTTTGTTACACAGCAGACCTCACGGTTACACAGCAGACAGCACAGTAACACAGCAGAGAGCTTAGTTACACAGCAGAGAGCTCAGTTACACAGCAGAGAGCACGGTTACACAGCAGAGAGCACAGTTACACAGCAGAGAGCACAGTTACACAGCAGAGAGCTCAGTTACACAGCAGAGAGCTCAGTTACACAGCAGAGAGCACGGTTACGCAGCAGAGAGCTCAGTTACACGGCAGCGAGCACAGTTACACAGCAGAGAGCTCAGTTACATAGCAGAGATCACAGTTACACAGCAGAGAGCACAGTTACACAGCAGAGAGCTCAGTTACATAGCAGAGAGCACAGTTACACAGCAGAGAGAACAGTTACACTGCAGAGAGCACGGTTACACAGCAGAGACCTCAGTTACACAGCAGAGAGCATAGTTACACAGCAGAGAGCACGGTTAAACAGCAAAGATCTCAGTTACACAGCAGAGAGCTCAGTTACAGAGCAGAGAGCACAGTTACACAGCAGATAGCACGGTTACATTGCATACAGCACAGTTACACAGCAGAGAGCACAGTTACACAGAAGAGAGCTCAGTTACACAGCAGAGAGCACAGTTACACAGCAGAGAGCACGGTTCAACAGCAAAGACCTTAGTTACACAGCAGAGAGCTCAGTTACACAGCAGAGAGCACAGTTACACAGCAGAGAGTACGGTTACACAGCATGGAGCACGGTTAAACAGCAAAGACCTCAGTTACACAGCAGAGAGCTCAGTTACACAGCAGGGAGCACAGTTACACAGCAGAGAGCTCAGTTACACAGCAGAGAGCACAGTTACACATCAGAAAGATCAGTTACACAGCAGAGAGCACGGTTACACAGCAGAGAGCACAGTTACACAGCCGAGAGCACAGTTACACAGCAGGGAGCACAGTTACACAGCAGAGAGCACAGTTTCACAGCAGCCAGCGCGGTAACACAGCAGAGAGCACAGTTACACAGCAGAGAGCACATTTACACAGCAGAGAGCACAGTTACACAGCAGAGAGCACGGTTACACAGCAGAGAGCACAGTTACACAGCAGAGAGCACAGTTACACAGCAGGGAGCACAGTTACACAGCAGAGAGCACAGTTACACAGCAGAGAGCATAGTTACACAGCAGAGAGCACATTTACACAGTAGAGAGCACAGTTACACAGCAGAGAGCACGGTTACACAGCAGAGAGCACAGTTACACAGCAGAGAGCACAGTTACACAGCAGGGACCACAGTTACACAGCAGAGAGCACAGTTACACAGCAGAGAGCACAGTTACACAGCAGAGAGCACAGTTACACAGCAGAGAGCACGGTTACACAGCAGAGAGCTCACTTACACAGCAGCCAGCACGGTTACACAGCAGAGAGCACAGTTACACAGCAGAGAGCACAGTTACACAGCAGAGAGCAAGGTTACACAGCAGAGAGCACATTTACCCAGCAGAGAGCACAGTTACACAGCAGAGAGCACAGTTATACAGCAGAGAGCACAGTTACACAGCAGAGAGCACAATTACACAGCAGAAAGCTCAGTTACACAGCAGAGAGCTCAGTTACACAGCAGAGAGCACGGTTACGCAGCAGAGAGCACAGTTACACAGCAGAGAGCTCAGTTACATAGCAGAGAGCACATTTACACAGCAGAGAGCACAGTTACACAGCAGAGAGCTCAGTTACATAGCAGAGAGCACAGTTACACAGCAGAGAGAACAGTTACACTGCAGAGAGCACGGTTACACAGCAGAGACCTCAGTGACACAGCAGGGAGCATAGTTACACAGCAGAGAGCACGGTTAAACAGCAAAGATCTCAGTTACACAGCAGAGAGCTCAGTTACACAGCAGAGAGCACAGTTACACATCAGAAAGCTCAGTTACAGAGCAGAGAGCACAGTTACACAGCAGATAGCACGGTTACATTGCTAACAGCACAGTTACACAGCAGAGAGCACAGTTACACAGAAGAGAGCTCAGTTACACAGCAGAGAGCACAGTTACACAGCAGAGAGCACGGTTAAACAGCAAAGACCTTAGTTACACAGCAGAGAGCTCAGTTACACAGCAGAGAGCACAGTTACACAGCAGAGAGTACGGTTACACAGCATGGAGCACGGTTAATCAGCAAAGACCTCAGTTACACAGCAGAGAGCTCAGTTACACAGCAGAGAACACAGTTACACATCAGAAAGTTCAATTACACAGCAGAGAGCACAGTTGCACAGCAGAGAGCTCAGTTACACAGCAGAGAGCACAGTTACACATCAGAAAGATCAGTTACACAGTAGAGAGCACGGTTACACAGCAGAGAGCACAGTTACACAGCAGAGAGCACAGTTACACAGCAGGGAGCACAGTTACACAGCAGAGAGCACAGTTACACAGCAGCCAGCGCGGTTACACAGCAGAGAGCACAGTTACACAGCAGAGAGCACAGTTACACAGCAGAGAGCACAGTTACACAGCAGAGAGCACAGTTACACAGCAGAGAGCTCACTTACACAGCAGCCAGCACGGTTACACAGCAGAGAGCAAAGTTACACAGCAGAGAGCACAGTTACACAGCAGAGAGCAAGGTTACACAGCAGAGAGCACATTTACACAGCACAGAGCACAGTTACACAGCAGAGAGCACAGTTATACAGCAGAGAGCACAGTTACACAGCAGAGAGCACAATTACACAGCAGAAAGCTCAGTTACACAGCAGAGAGCACAGTTACACAGCAGAGAGCACAGTTACACAGCAGAGAGCACAGTTACACAGCAGAGAGCACAGTTACACAGCAGAGAGGTCACTTACACAGCAGCCAGCACGGTTACACAGCAGAGAGCACAGTTACACAGCAGAGAGCAAGGTTACACAGCAGAGAGCACATTTACACAGCACAGAGCACAGTTACACAGCAGAGAGCACAGTTATACAGCAGAGAGCAGAGTTACACAGCAGAGAGCACAATTACACAGCAGAAAGCTCAGTTACACAGCAGAGAGCACAGTTACACAGCAGAGAGCACAGTTACACAACAGACAGCGCGGTTACACAGCAGAGAGCACGGTTACACAGCAGAGAGCACAATTACACAGCAGAAAGCACAGTTGCATAGCAGAGAGCACAGTTACACAGCAGAGAGCACAGTTACACAGCAGAGAGCACGGTTACACTGCAGAGAGCACAGTTACACAGCAGGGAGCACAGTTACATAGCAGAGAGCTCAGTTACACAGCGGAGTGCACAATTACACAGCAGGGAGCACAGTTACATAACAGAGAGCTCAGTTACACAGCGGAGAGCACAGTTACACAGCAGAGACCACGGTTACACAGCAGAGAGCACAATTACACAGCAGAAAGCTCAGTTACACAGCAGAGAGCACAGTTACACAGCAGCGAGCTCAGTTACACAGCAGAGAGCAAGGTTCCACAGCAGAGAGCACAGTTACACAGCAGCGAGCACGGTTACACAGCAGAGAGCACGGTGACAAACCAGAGAGCTGAGTTACACAGCAGAGAGCACGGTTACACAGCAGAGAGCTCAGTTACATAGCAGAGAGCGCGATTACACAGCAGAGAGCCCAGCTACACAGCAGAGAGCACAGTTACAAAGCAGAGAGCACAGTTACACAGCAGAGCGCAAAGTTACACAGCAGAGAGCACGGTTACAGAGCAGAGAGCACGGTTACGCAGCAGAGAGCCCGGTTACCCAGCGGAGAGCACAGTTACAAAGCAGAGAGCACGGTTACACAGCAGAGAGCACGGTTACCCAGCAGAGAGCTCAGTTTCACAGCAGAGAGCTCAGTTACACAGCAACGAGCACGGTTCCACAGCAGAGAGCACAGTTACACAGCAGAGAGCTCAGTTACATAGCAGAGAGCACAGTTACACAGCAGAGAGAACAGTTACACTGCAGAGAGCACGGTTACACAGCAGAGACCTCAGTGACACAGCAGGGAGCATAGCTACACAGCAGAGAGCACGGTTAAACAGCAAAGATCTCAGTTACACAGCAGAGAGCTCAGTTACACAGCAGAGAGCACAGTTACACATCAGAAAGCTCAGTTACAGAGCAGAGAGCACATTTACACAGCAGATAGCACGGTTACATTGCAAACAGCACAGTTACACAGCAGAGAGCACAGTTACACAGAAGAGAGCTCAGTTACACAGCAGAGAGCACAGTTACACAGCAGAGAGCACGGTTAAACAGCAAAGACCTTAGTTACACAGCAGAGAGCTCAGTTACATAGCAGAGAGCACAGTTACACAGCAGAGAGTACGGTTACACAGCATGGAGCACGGTTAATCAGCAAAGACCTCAGTTACACAGCAGAGAGCTCAGTTACACAGCAGAGAGCACAGTTACACATCAGAAAGTTCAATTACACAGCAGAGAGCACAGTTGCACAGCAGAGAGCTCAGTTACACAGCAGAGAGCACAGTTACACATCAGAAAGATCAGTTACACAGTAGAGAGCACAGTTACACAGCAGAGAGCACAGTTACACAGCAGAGAGCACAGTTACACAGCAGGGAGCACAGTTACACAGCAGAGAGCACAGTTACACAGCAGCCAGCGCGGTTACACAGCAGAGAGCACAGTTACACAGCAGAGAGCACAGTTACACAGCAGAGAGCTCACTTACACAGCAGCCAGCACGGTTACACAGCAGAGAGCAAAGTTACACAGCAGAGAGCACAGTTACACAGCAGAGAGCAAGGTTACACAGCAGAGAGCACATTTACACAGCACAGAGCACAGTTACACAGCAGAGAGCACAGTTATACAGCAGAGAGCACAGTTACACAGCAGAGAGCACAATTACACAGCAGAAAGCTCAGTTACACAGCAGAGAGCACAGTTACACAGCAGAGAGCACAGTTACACAGCAGAGAGCACAGTTACACAGCAGAGAGCACAGTTACACAGCAGATAGGTCATTTACACAGCAGCCAGCACGGTTACACAGCAGAGAGCACAGTTACACAGCAGAGAGCACAGTTACACAGCAGAGAGCAAGGTTACACAGCAGAGAGCACATTTACACAGCACAGAGCACAGTTACACAGCAGAGAGCACAGTTATACAGCAGAGAGCACAGTTACACAGCAGAGAGCACAATTACACAGCAGAAAGCTCAGTTACACAGCAGAGAGCACAGTTACACAGCAGAGAGCACAGTTACACAACAGACAGCGCGGTTACACAGCAGAGAGCACGGTTACACAGCAGAGAGCACAATTACACAGCAGAAAGCTCAGTTGCATAGCAGAGAGCACAGTTACACAGCAGAGAGCACAGTTACACAGCAGAGAGCACGGTTACACTGCAGAGAGCACAGTTACACAGCAGGGAGCACAGTTACATAGCAGAGAGCTCAGTTACACAGCGGAGAGCACAATTACACAGCAGGGAGCACAGTTACATAACAGAGAGCTCAGTTACACAGCGGAGAGCACAGTTACACAGCAGAGACCACGGTTACACAGCAGAGAGCACAATTACACAGCAGAAAGCTCAGCTACACAGTAGAGAGCACAGTTACACAGCAGCGAGCTCAGTTACACAGCAGAGAGCAAGGTTCCACAGCAGAGAGCACAGTTACACAGCAGCGAGCACGGTTACACAGCAGAGAGCACGGTGACAAACCAGAGAGCTGAGTTACACAGCAGAGAGCACGGTTACACAGCAGAGAGCTCAGTTACATAGCAGAGAGCGCGATTACACAGCAGAGAGCCCAGCTACACAGCAGAGAGCACAGTTACAAAGCAGAGAGCACAGTTACACAGCAGAGCGCAAAGTTACACAGCAGAGAGCACGGTTACAGAGCAGAGAGTACGGTTACGCAGCAGAGAGCCCGGTTACCCAGCGGAGAGCACAGTTACAAAGCAGAGAGCACGGTTACACAGCAGAGAGCACGGTTACCCAGCAGAGAGCTCAGTTTCACAGCAGAGAGCTCAGTTACACAGCAACGAGCACGGTTCCACAGCAGATAGCTCAGTTACATAGCAGAGAGCTCAGTTACACAGCAGAGAGCTTAGTTACACAGCAGCAGGCACAGTTACACAGCAGAGATCACAGTTACACAGCAGCGAGCACAGTTACACAGCAGAGAGCACAGTTACAAAGCAGAGAGCACAGTTACACAGCAGAGAGATCAGTTACATAGCAGAGAGCTCAGTTACACAGCAGTGAGCACAGTTACACAGCAGAGATCACAGTTACACAGCAGCGAGCACAGTTACACAGCAGAGAGCACAGTTACAAAGCAGAGAGCACAGTTACACAGCAGAGACATCAGTTACATAGCAGAGAGCTCAGTTACACAGCAGTGAGCACAGTTACACTGCAGAGAGCACGGTTACACAGCATAGAGCACTGTTACACAGCAGAGAGAACAGTTACACAGCAGAATCTAGATTTACAAACAGGGATTCTCTGTGTGCAGCAGAAAACACATTTTCCTAAATAACCTTTTTCTCCATCTCGGCACCTTTTCTGTGTCATTGTGTGTGTGGCCTGATAGTCTCTTCCTGCTTTTCTGTGTGTCTTTCTCTGTCTGTCACAGCCGTGCTGATGTTTCGCATTAATCTCACTTTTCCCAAACAGTAATTGTGATTGATAGATGCAGAAAGATTTCCACAGCGACATTCAGTACCAATGTTTGATAGAAACTGAATCCCGCCCTCACATACAGTACCAGATATTGAATCATAATGAAGGAATCCTGCTCTCACAAACTGTTCCAGAGACTGAGGTGCAGAGTGTTGCCTCCACTCGCGAACACTACCTGCGATTTACTGATACAGAACAAATCTCAGTCAGGTGAGTAGCAGAGTTTGATGGGTACGACACGTATTCCACACTCACCTTCTTTGCGCCAGATAATCAGATGCAGTCGACACGCCGTGTCTGTGTTGGTTTAACAAGAGTTTTACACAAGACCCGGTACACATTTACACAATATCAGGGTATAAGACGTAGGAGCAGAAGTAGGCCATTCAGCCCATCGAATATGCTCCGTATTTCTATGAGATCATGCTTGACCTGATATATGACGTGTTATGAACTCATACGGTGGCACGTTATCACAGTGGTTACCTCACATAGCCAGCGATCCGGGTTCAATTCCAGCCTTTGGTCACTGACTGTGTGGAGTTTGCACTTTCTCTCCGTGTCTGTGTGGGTTTCCTCCGGGTGCTGCGATTTCCTCGCAAAGTCCAAATGTGTGCGGGGTAGGTGGAGTGTCCATGCTAAATTGCCCCTTAGTCTTCAGAAAGGTGGGTAGTGTTACAGGGATGTGATGGGGACGCAGGGGCTCTTTCAGAATATCGTTGCAGAGTCGATTGGCAGAATGGCCTCCTTTTACATTTTAATGATTTCTTGATAATCCTCATGTCCACTTTCCCGGCTTTTTCTCTCTACATTTCATGATGAATCTTTAAAACCAAAATTCCAACCAAGCCTCAGGTAGCAGTAACTCCGCAATGGTCGTTAATTTCCCGGCTGTCAATCATTTGGCCAGTCTGAGGGAAGTCACATCCTGGAAATGTCATACATTGATCCAGTTCTAAAGTAAATTAAGTCGCTGATCACCATAGGCCCTTTGAGGGTAAGATCTGACTGGTGGTGATTTAACCTGAGGATCATCATACCTCAGGCGAGGAGCAATAATAATAATAATCGCTTATTGTCACAAGTCGGCTTCAATGAAGTTACTGTGAAAAGCCCGAGTCACCACATTCCGGCGCCTGTTCCGGGAGGCTGGAACGGGAATAGTGAGAAGGCGGGGTTTTCATGATTCAGTTCTATTATAACCGTGTGATCTGAATCTAATTAATCTGGTTTTCTCTCTGTTAATCTTGTCTCAGAGTGAGGCAAACCTCACTGATTGGATAGACGAGTGATCGTTCTTCAGTCTTGTCATGAACGGACCCGCTGAATATGGAGGCATATCCTGTGTGGCAGGATTTAGCTCCAACTCAATCTATAAGTTTGTGGATGATACCACTGCGGTAGGTCGTATCGCAAACAATGACGAATCAGATACAGAAGGTAGATAAATCACATGGTTGCATAGTGTACTGTCATGTGACTTTACCCTCAAGACAAGGACATTTAAGCAATGTACATTTAAGAAAACAGTGATGTCAGAGAGTGGTTGGAGCTGGGCTTTAGGTCAGCCATTTTGTAGGTTTTTAGTTTCAGTTTAAAGGCAGCGTGTGTGTGTCTGTGTGTTTCCAGAGAGCTGCAAGTTTGCAAAGAGCTTGGGAGCGTCTGTGTTTGCAGGGATATGGACCTCTGACATAAAGGACGATCTCTGGATTATTTGGGAGATTTAAATTCATAATTGTAAAACCTTTAGCCTGATGTGATTCTTTTTCAAGGTGTTAAGTCGCTTGGAAGTTTGAAGGAACATTTTAAGGAATTATTTACCATTGCAATATTTTCTGAGTGATCTTTGAAGTAAGGGGTGTTAAGAGATCCAATGTTTATTTAAGATGCTAAGTTGAGTTCATGGAATAAACAGTTTTTTGTGTTTAAAAACCCACGTGTCCATAATTGTAATCCCACACCGAGGGAACAAACCGTGTGGTAGGAAAAGCAACAAATCCATTAAAGGGAGAGGTTGGTTGAACTCCATGATACATCTTGGGGTTCTGAAAACGCCTCGCCCATAACAATTGGGGGCTCATCCGGGATAAAAGTCTATCTATTGGATTGGCTTTTGTGAACTTAAAGACAGTGAAGGATTGTTGCTTTTCCGCTGTGGTATTTTAGTTTAAGTGGGGAGAGTGTTGTGAACCATGGCTCTTTCAGAGGCCCAGAAGTTTTTGGATGTGGAGAATGTCACACGTACTACTTTACGGACAGGAACGAAAAGCAGACTGTTAGATTTGGCAAGAACATTGCAGTTAACCTTACCTGACAAAATGCGAAAAGATGAGGTAGTTCTGACGGTGGTTAAGCATTTAAAGTTGCCTGAGATAGAGGTTGACTCATTGGACATGGCAAAAATTCAGTTGCTAATGAAACAAATGGAACATGAGAAAGAATTAAAGCGGCTTGAATACGAGAGTGAGAGAGAGGAAAAAGAAAGAGAAAGAGAGTGAGAGGAAAAAGAAAGAGAAAGAGAGAGAGGAAAAAGAAAGGGAGCGAGAAGAAAGAAGAAAAGCAAGAATAGCCCTAGCAGAACAAAAAGAAAAGGAAAGGGAAATACAGATCAGGGAAAAAGATAAAGAGAGGGAGTTTGAACTTCAGAAAATGGCCATGAAACTTGACAATCTGTAAAAATTGGCAGATGTGAAGGGAAACGTACAGTTGGATGATAGCGATGAGGATAGTGAGAAAGAGCGTCATAGTCGAAGGCTTGGTGGGAATCTATTTAAATATGTCCAAGCATTGCCAAGCGTTGACGAGAAGGAAGTGGAAGCCTTTTTCATTTCATTTGCGAAGGTAGCAAAACAAATGAAATGGCCACAGGACATGTGGGTGTTACTGATTCAAACAAAGCTGGTAGGTAGAGCGAGTGATGTGTTTGCATCACTCCCGGAGGAGGTATCTGGAACGTATGAGGAGATGAAGAAACCCATCTTGAGTGCATATGAGCTAGTGCCGGAAGCTTCCAGACAAAGGTTTAGAAATTTAAGGACAGAATTTGGTCAAACATACATGGAGTTTGAAAGGCTGAAACAGAGTAATTTTGATAGATGTATAAGGGCTTTGAAAATAGATCAAACGTATGAAGCTCTCAGAGAAAGAATACGTTTGGAGGAGTTTAAAAATTCAATTCCTGATGTTGAGAGAACTCATGTGGAAGAACAGAGGGTTAAAACTGCGAGATTAGCAGCGGAAATGGCAGATGGTTATGAATTAGTTCATAAATCAAAGATTGGTTTCCGACATCAGTTTCAGCCGGTGAGGGATAGAAACTGGGGACATGATAAATACTCAAGTGGTAAAGGTAAAGGTGATCTGATTTCGGCGGGAGAACAGCTGGTGAGTCAGTTTCAGCGGGAGCATTGCGGAAGGAGGTTGCTGGGAGGTAAGTCAACCTTTAAAAGCACTTGTCTTTGCAGGGGCAGGCCAGTCGATTTCGGCGGGAGAACAGCTGGTGAGTCAGTTTCAGCGGGAGCATTGCGGAAGGAGGTTGCTGGGAGGTAAGTCAACCTTTAAAAGCACTTGTCTTTGCAGGGGCAGGCCAGTCGATTTCGGCGGGAGTGGAGCTGGTGAGTCAGTTTCAGCGGGAGCATTGCGGAAGGAGGTTGCTGGGAGGTAAGTCAACCTTTAAAAGCACTTGTCTTTGCAGGGGCAGGCCAGTCGATTTCGGCGGGAGAACAGCTGGTGAGTCAGTTTCAGCGGGAGCATTGCGGAAGGAGGTTGCTGGGAGGTAAGTCAACCTTTAAAAGCACTTGTCTTTGCAGGGGCAGGCCAGTCGATTTCGGCGGGAGAACAGCTGGTGAGTCAGTTTCAGCGGGAGCATTGCGGAAGGAGGTTGCTGGGAGGTAAGTCAACCTTTAAAAGCACTTGTCTTTGCAGGGGCAGGCCAGTCCATTTCGGCGTGAGAACAGCTGGTGAGTCAGTTTCAGCGGGAGCATTGCGGAAGTGGCTGCTGGGAGGTAAGTCAGCCTTTAAAAGCACTTGTCTTTGCAGGGGCAGGCCAGTCGATTTCGGCGGGAGAACAGTTGGTGAGTCAGTTTCAGCGGGAGCATTGCGGAAGGAGGTTGCTGGGAGGTAAGTCAACCTTTAAAAGCACTTGTCTTTGCAGGGGCAGGCCAGTCGATTTCGGCGGGAGAACAGCTGGTGAGTCAGTTTCAGCGGGAGCATTGCGGAAGGAGGTTGCTGGGAGGTAAGTCAACCTTTAAAAGCACTTGTCTTTGCAGGGGCAGGCCAGTCGATTTCGGCGGGAGAACAGCTGGTGAGTCAGTTTCAGCGGGAGCATTGCGGAAGGATGTTGCTGGGAGGTAAGTCAACCTTTAAAAGCACTTGTCTTTGCAGGGGCAGGCCAGTCGATTTCGGCGGGAGAACAGCTGGTGAGTCAGTTTCAGCGGGAGCATTGCGGTAGGAGGTTGCTGAGAGGTAAGTCAACCTTTAAAAGCACTTGTCTTTGCAGGGGAAGGCCAGTCGATTTCGGCGGGAGTGGAGCTGGATGGTTAGTCAATTTCAGCAGGAGCTGAGAATTTTTCTTCTATTTTTTAAATTAGTTTTTTAGGCGGGAACTGGAAGTCCACCCGCGGACGTCTGGGAAGACCCTCACCAATAAATTCTGGTGGAGAGGAAACCCGAGACACTACAAGTGTAGTGTCTCCCACCCGCCCTCCTCCTCTAACCTAATAATAAAACCCATTGGTGTGAGGTAAGTACCATATTTTCTTATATTATTATTTTTTATTAAAATTTAATTTAGTTGTTAGCCAGATCTTGGTAGAAAGTTAGAGGAATGGCAGGGAAGGGAGTGCAATGTGCCTCCTGCAGGTTGTTTGAGGTGAGGGATGCAGTTAGTGTCCCTGCTGATTTTACCTGCAGGAAGTGCTGCCATCTCCAGCTCCTCCAAGACCGAGTTAGGGAACTGGAGCTGGAGTTGGAAGAACTTCGGATCATTCGGGAGGCAGAAGGGGTCATAGATAGCAGCTTCAGGGAATTAGTTACACCAAAGATTGGAGATAGGTGGGTAACTGTAAGAGGGACTGGGAAAAAGCAGTCAGTGCAGGGATCCCCTGCGGTCGTTCCCCTGAGAAACAAGTATACCGCTTTGGATACTTGTGGGGGGGGGGGGGGACTTACCAGGGGTAAGCCATGGGGTACGGGCCTCTGGCACGGAGTCTGTCCCTGTTGCTCAGAAGGGAAGGGGGGGAGAAGAGCAGAGCATTAGTAATTGGGGACTCGATAGTCAGGGGCACAGATAGGAGATTTTGTGGGAGCGTGAGAGACTCACGTTTGGTATGTTGACTCCCAGGTGCAAGGGTACGTGATGTCTCGGATCGTGTTTTCCGGGTCCTTAGGGGGGAGGGGGGGGGCAGCCCCAAGTCGTGGTCCACATTGGCACTAACGACATAGGTAGGAAAGGGGACAAGGATGTCAGGCAGGCTTTCAGGGAGCTAGGATGGAAGCTCAGAACTAGAACAAACAGAGTTGTTATCTCTGGGTTGTTGCCCGTGCCACGTGATAGTGAGATGAGGAATAGGGAGAGAGAGCATTTAAACACGTGGCTACAGGGATGGTGCAGGCGGGAGGGATTCAGATTTTTGGATAACTGGGGCTCTTTCTGGGGAAGGTGGGACCTCTACAGACAGGATGGTCTACATCTGAACCTGAGGGGCACAAATATCCTGGGGTGGGGGGGGGGGAGATTTGTTAGTGCTCTTTGGGGAGGTTTAAACTAATGCAGCAGGGGCATGGGAACCTGGATTGTAGTTTTAGGGTAAGGGAGAATGAGAGTATAGAGGCCAGGAGCACAGATTTGACGTCGCAGGAGGGGGCCAGTGTTCAGGTAGGTGGTTTGAAGTGTGTCTACTTCAATGCCAGGAGTATACGAAACAAGGTAGGGGAACTGGCAGCATGGGTTGGTACCTGGGACTTCGATGTTGTGGCCATTTCGGAGACATGGATAGAGCAGGGACAGGAATGGATGTTGCAGATTCCGGGGTTTAGGTGTTTTAGTAAGCTCAGAGAAGGAGGCAAAAGAGGGGGAGGTGTGGCGCTGCTAGTCAAGAGCAGTATTACGGTGGCGGAGAGGATGCTAGATGGGGACTCTTCTTCCGAGGTAGTATGGGCTGAAGTTAGAAACAGGAAAGGAGAGGTCACCCTGTTGGGAGTTTTTTTATAGGCCTCCTAATAGTTCTAGGGATGTAGAGGAAAGGATGGCGAAGATGATTCTGGATAAGAGCGAAAGTAACAGGGTAGTTATTATGGGAGACTTTAACTTTCCAAATATTGACTGGAAAAGATATAGTTCGAGTACAATAGATGGGTCGGTTTTTGTACAGTGTGTGCAGGAGGGTTTATTGAAACAATATGTTGACAGGCCAACAAGAGGCGAGGCCACGTTGGATTTGGTTTTGGGTAATGAACCAGGCCAGGTGTTGGATTTGGAGGTAGGAGAGAACTTTGGGGACAGTGACCACAATTCGATGACGTTTACGTTAATGATGGAAAGGGATAAGTATACACCGCAGGGCAAGAGTTATAGCTGGGGGAAGGGCAATTATGATGCCATTAGACGTGACTTGGGGGGGTTAAGGTGGAGAAGTAGGCTGCAAGTGTTGGGCACACTGGATAAGTGGGGCTTGTTCAAGGATCAGCTACTGCGTGTTCTTGATAAGTATGTACCGGTCAGACAGGGAGGAAGGCGTCGAGCGAGGGAACCGTGGTTTACCAAGGAAGTGGAATCTCTTGTTAAGAGGAAGAAGGAGGCCTATGTGAAGATGAAGTGTGAAGTTTTGGTTGGGGCGATGGATAGTTACAAGGTAGCGAGGAAGGATCTAAAGAGAGAGCTAAGACGAGCAAGGAGGGGACATGAGAAGTATTTGGCAGGAAGGATCAAGGAAAACCCAAAAGCTTTCTATAGGTATGTCAGGAATAAGCGAATGACTAGGGAAAGAGTAGGACCAGTCAAGGACAGGGATGGGAAATTGTGTGTGGAGTCTGAAGAGATAGGCGAGATACTAAATGAATATTTTTCGTCAGTATTCACTCAGGAAAAAGATAATGTTGTGGAGGAGAATGCTGAGCCCCAGGCTAATAGAATAGATGGCATTGAGGTACGTAGGGAAGAGGTGTTGGCAATTCTGGACAGGCTGAAAATAGATAAGTCCCCGGGACCTGATGGGATTTATCCTAGGATTCTCTGGGAGGCCAGGGAAGAGATTGCTGGACCTTTGGCTTTGATTTTTATGACATCATTGGCTACAGGAATAGTGCCAGAGGACTGGAGGACAGCAAATGTGGTCCCTTTGTTCAAAAAGGGGAGCAGAGACAACCCCGGCAACTATAGACCGGTGAGCCTCACGTCTGTAGTGGGTAAAGTCTTGGAGGGGATTATAAGAGACAAGATTTATAATCATCTAGATAGGAATAATATGATCAGGGATAGTCAGCATGGCTTTGTGAAGGGTAGGTCATGCCTCACAAACCTTATTGAGTTCTTTGAGAAAGTGACTGAACAGGTAGACGGGGGTAGAGCAGTTGATGTGGTGTATATGGATTTCAGCAAAGCGTTTGATAAGGTTCCCCACGGTAGGCTATTGCAAAAAATACGGAGGCTGGGGATTGAGGGTGATTTAGAGATGTGGATCAGAAATTGGCTAGCTGAAAGAAGACAGAGGGTGGTGGTTGATGGGAAATGTTCAGAATGGAGTACAGTCACAAGTGGAGTACCACAAGGATCTGTTCTGGTGCCGTTGCTGTTTGTCATTTTTATCAATGACCGAGAGGAAGGCGCAGAAGGGTGGGTGAGTAAATTTGCAGACGATACTGAAGTCGGTGGTGTTGTCGATAGTGTGAAACGATGTAGCAGGTTACAGAGGGATATAGATAAGCTGCAGAGCTGGGCTGAGAGGTGGCAAATGGAGTTTAATGTAGAGGAGTGTGAGGTGATTCACTTTGGAAGGAATAACAGGAATGCGGAATATTTGGCTAATGGTAAAGTTCTTGAAAGTGTGGATGAGCAGAGGGATCTAGCTGTCCATGTACATAGATCCCTGAAAGTTGCCACCCAAGTTGATAGGGTTGTGAAGAAGGCCTATGGAGTGTTGGCCTTTATTGGTAGAGGGATTGAGTTCCGTTGTCGGGAGGTCATGTTGCAGCTGTACAGAACTCTGGTACGGCCGCATTTGGAGTATTGCGTACAGTTCTGGTCACCGCATTATAGGAAGGACGTGGAGGCTTTGGAGCGGGTGCAGAGGAGATTTACCAGGATGTTGCCTGGTATGGAGGGAAAATCTTATGAGGAAAGGCTGATGGACTTGAGGTTCTTTTCGTTGGAGAGAAGAAGGTTAAGGGGAGACTTAATAGAGGCATACAAAATGATCAGGGGGTTGGATAGGGTGGACAGTGAGAGCCTTCTCCCGCGGATGGATATGGCTGGCACGAGGGGACATAACTTTAAACTGAGGGGTAATAGATATAGGACAGAGGTCAGAGGTAGGTTCTTTACGCAAAGAGTAGTGAGGCCGTGGAATGCCCTACCTGCTACAGTAGTGAACTCGCCAACATTGAGGGCATTTAAAAGTTTATTGGATAAACATATGGATGATAATGGCATAAAGTAGGTTAGATGGCTTTTGTTTCGGTGCAACATCGTGGGCCGAAGGGCCTGTACTGCGCTGTATTGTTCTATGTTCTATGTTCTCTGATGGCAGACAATAAAGAGAGAGTACCTCAGATTAAAAAAGACATCCAGGAAGTTGGAAAAGAAATGAAAAGTTTCAAATGTTTTCACTGTAATAAACTAGGCCATGTAAAGTCACAGTGTTGATGGTTGAAGAAAAGCACTGAGAAGGTTGATGTGGTAAAACAGGATAAGACGGTGGGGTGTGTTAGAGTGGTAAAGGAAAGCCCAAGGGAAGCGAAGGAGGTGCAAACAATTGTACAGCCTGTTAAGGAAGTAATTGTTAAGAAGGTGCCAGATGTATTTAAAGAATTTAGTTGTCTGGGTAAAGTTTACTCATGTGTATCAGGAGGAGCAGGTAAATAAGTCACAATTTTAAGAGATACAGTAGCTAGTCAATCTTTAATTGTAAGAGATGAGGAATTATGTAGTTTGGGAAGAATGTTGCCAGAAAAGGTGGTGATATGTGGAATTCAGTGTGAGAGGAGTAGCGTTCCATTATATAAGGTAAGGTTGGAAAGTCCAATGAAGGGAAGTGCTAGTCGGAGTAATAGATGAACTATCTTGTCCAGGAATACAGTTTATCTTGGGTAATGTATAGCTGCATCGCAGATGGGAGTGATGCCTACTGTGGTTGATAAACCAGTGGAAAATCAGACAACTGAAGTGTTGAAGGACGAAAATCCTGGGATTTTTCCGGATTGTGCAGTAACAAGGTCGCAAAGTCACAGGTTAAGACAAGAGGAGAAATCAAAGAGTGAAGATGAAGTTGAAGTGCAATTATCCGAAACGATTTTTGATCAGATGGTTGAAAAAGAACACGAACAGTTGGAGGATGAGGCGGATATTTTTAGTTCAGGAAAATTGGCGGAGTTACAACGGAAAGATGTAGAAATGAAACGGATATATCAGAAAGCATAAACGGAAGAGGAATCTGAGAGTATACCAGAGTGTTATTCCCGTAAAAATGATGTCCTAATGAGAAAATGGAGACGTGCACATTTGCAGGCGGGTGAAAAGTGGGCAGAAGTTCATCAAGTAGTATTGCCGGTAGGGTATACAAAAGAGGTGTTGCGAGTTGCACATGAGGTACCAGTGGGAGGTCATTTGGGAAAAGGGAAAACTCAACCTAAAATCCAGAAACATTTTTATTAGCCTGGACTACATAAAGATGTAGTTAAATTTTGTCAATCATGTCGCACATGTCAAGTGATATGGAAACCTCTAGCAGTGATGTAACCAGCGCCCTTAATACCCATTCCAGCATTTGAGGAACCTTTTACAAAGGTCCTAATCGATTGTGTAGGACCGCTTCCTAAAACAAAAAGAGGGAATCAATATTTTTTGACTGTAATGGATGTGTCTACTAGGTTTCCAGAGGCCATTACAGTACGTAATATTACAGCTAAACGGATGAAATGAAATGAAAATCGCTTATTGCCACAAGTTGGCTTCAATGAAGTTACTGTGAAAGCCCCTAGTCGCCACATTCCGGCGCCTGGTATGGGAATTGAACCGTGCTGCTGGCCTGCCTTGGTCTGCTTTAAAAGCCAGCGCTTTAGCCCTGTGCTAAACCAGCCGCTGGCTGATTGTGGAGGAGTTACTTAAATTCTTTACCAGATATGGACTACCCACAGAAATTCAATCGGATCAAGGAACGAATTTTACTTCAAAGTTATTCAAAGAAATTATGGACAGGTTAGGAATAAAACATTTAAATCAACTGCGTACCATCCTGAATCGCAGGGAGCGTTAGAAAGGTGGCATCAGACATTAAAGATAATGATTATCAAGATTATCCAGAGGATTGGGATAAAGGAATCCCATTCGTAATGTTTTCAATTAGGGATGCACCTAATGAGTCTACCAAATTTAGTTCTTTTGAACTAATTTTTGGTCATGAGGTAAGAGGACCACTTAAATTGATTAAGGAAAGATTGGTGGGTGAGAAATCGGAAATTACACGATTGGATTACGTGTCAAATTTTAGGGAACGATTAAATAGAGCAGGTGAATTGGCTAGACAACATTTGAAAGTTGCACAAAATGTGATGAAACTGGTAGCAGACAAGAAACCAAAGTGCGTAGTTTTGCCAGTGGGGATAAAGTTTTAGTGTTGTTACCAGTGGTAGGGGAGCCTTTAAAAGCTAGGTTTTGTGGACCGTATCAGATTGAAAGGAAATTAAGTGAGGTGAATTATGTGGTAAAAACACCAGATAGAAGGAAGATTCACCGAGTGTGTCATGTGAATATGCTTAAAAGGTACTTTGAAAGGGAAGGAGAAAAAAATAAAGTTTTAATGATTCTAACTCAAAGTGACGAACCAAATCCAGATGACTGTGAATTTGACACACCTCAAATTAAATTGGAAAATGAGGATGTTCTTAAAAATTGGGATGAATTGTTAATTTACCTGCCAGAGGAAAAGCGAACTGACCTGAAAGAGTTATTGATATCACATGGGCAAGTTTGTAGAGATAAATTGGTTATACATGATGTAGATGTGGGAAATACTGTTCCTATCAAACAACATCCATATAGACTTAATCCTTTAAAATTGCCACAGGTTAACAGAGAGATTGAGGGTTTGCTGAAGAATGGCATAATTGAAGTGGGTTGCAGCCAATGGAGGTCACCCATAGTGATGGTACCTAAACCAGACGGTACCCAACGGTTGTGTGTGGACTACAGAAAGGTGAATGCAGTTACAAGAACGGACTCTTATCCTATCTCACCATTGAGGGATTGCATTGAGAAAGTGGGACAATCTGCTTTTACTTCAATCTTCCAGACATGGAAAGAACATTTGAAGCATCGTATGGAGTTCTTCGATCGACTTCAGGAGGCAGGTTTGGTGATAAACCAAGCCGAAAGTGAATTTGGAGAAGCCCGAATCACTTTCCTTGCGGTGTTTCCGATACCCTCAAGACGAAGGGAAATAATGCGATTTCTTAGCATGAGTGGATTTGATTGAACAGCTGTGCAAAGGATTTGTGGCGTGATTACTCCACTGATGGATTTGCTGAAGAACCATAAAAATTTCAATGGACAGCGAACTTTCAACAGGCATTTGACTGCCTGAAAGTGACGAATGTGAGACAAAATAGTTAGTTTAAATATTAGTTACAGTAATGTCGAAGTAGGCCAGTTTAATTCTAGTGAGTTCACAAAGGACAAAGGATTTCAGCAAGCATGGGAAGGAAGGGGGAGGGGTGTCTTGCAGAGGAGGGGGAAAGGATGTTGGGTAACAAAAGGCTCAGGGTTAAGGAATGAGAAGTGAGCCAATTAGGATGTATGGCCAGGTCAGGAGGGGTATAGGATGACCAATGGGAATCTGTATGTGAAACCTGATGCCATTTGAATGTATTTGCAGAGATCCCTTTGTCTCGGACCTCATTCATTTCCAAGCGGTCCAGGAGACTGGTTCTGTGTTCGGTGTCCCTGAGAAGCGAGTCAGACTTGCAAGTTGGTTAAAAATAAATAATACTATGCCTACAAATCCATTTCGAGTTTTATTGAGGCCAGACTGACGGGTAAAGAATTCAACATTTGTCATTTGGTGCCGGAAACCCGGGATTTCTCCAGACGGTTCCCGACTAACTGCGACATCAGAATTAGACTGATTTTGGACAAGGAAAGTGGAAACGGGCCCACAATGTGTGTAGCTGGAAAATGACCCACATTGGTTTTCTCCTCTTCTCATGGTCTGATTGGTCTGGTCACTCGCGGTTGGTACGGAAAGATCATCACGACGAAATCAAAGGTCAGTCTGGGGATTAGAAAATTTTACTGATAGGATATCATAAATTGATAGTTCGGTTTTGGGTTAATTTTGTAATTAATGGGACATCGAATTGATGGTTTAATTCCATGTGTGAGTGTTTTTGATGAACTGATTGGACCGCAGTAAGGAGGGTTCAGTTCCATGAGTATTTTTAAATGTATAGTTGCTTAAGCTAAAATTGTATCCTTGGACTGTAGTGGCAAGAAACGCAGTCTTGAGGACTAGTTAAAGATTATGGGGAAATGTTTGGATAAATTTCAAAACAAAAGAACATCCATAGAACTGGATGCTGCATGTTAGTTAAAGCAGAAGTCTCTCAAAGGGTTTACAGCAGCCAAACTTAACGACTACAGACAGTGCTTCTCACACAGGCCTTGAGATAACAGCAGCAGCCTGTGGTGTAATCGGATACCTTTCTTTCGAGTCAGTGAAACTCCAGCAAACTTACGTTTTGAATTGATTAAAGGAAACCAGTGGATTTCTCCACCTCTTTGATAAAAGTTAATTATTTTAGCAAGCAATTGATTGAAATTGCCAGAATCTTCAGTTTTAATCACTTGAAATAATGTTTATTGCATTTTATTTGTGAATTAATAGAAACTTAAAGAAACTCACTGACACCATTTTTAAAAGTGTAAATCTGGAGATAACAGTTGACTTTGCTCCGGTATAAATCACCGCAACATTTTTCTGAATGTAAGAAAAACGTGTTAAAAGAAAAATTGTTAAGATAAAGAATTAATTAAGTTGTAAAAGTTATACAAGTTTGTTTTAAGCAAATCGTAAATTCAGTTCTGAGTTGAGATCAGAGCTAAGCTTGCAGGTTGCAGTAATTCAATTTGAATTTTCAAACATTTTAAGTTTCAAAAAGAACACTGTTAAAACCTTTTAAATATTTTTTCCAAGTAGCAAAAATTGCGATTGGTTATAAATAGGCAAATAAATTTCAAAAAAGAGAGCCAAAGTATGGAAGCTAAAGAGTTAATTCGATTGTGGAGACAATATTGTCAACATGAGAGGGGTAAGATCATGTTATTATGTTGGCAAGAAAATGCCCTTAAAATGGGAATTCCAATTAGTGAAAGGGGGAACCAGAAAACTCTGGAGGTCTTGAAAAAGGAGTGTGCATTCAAAAAACGCGCAAGTAAAGACAGGGTGGACTGGAGTTAAAAAAAAAGAGCTGCGTAGTTCAATGGCTGGCCTTGCATTGACAGAAGGAGATGAGGACCTAGAGAATTGAACCATGTCGGGTAGAGTCCCGACTGCACCAGGAGCATTGTCTGCACTAATTCCAGAACCACCAGGGTATCATAATTTATATCCAGTCACTGCTCTCCAGATTCAAATCATGCCAGCCTCTCCAGCCCCTTCGGTTGATAGCTTGGGTCCTATTTCAGCATCTTCACCGTCTGTTAGAGAAGGGGAGCTGTGTTCAACAAGCCCAGTTAGTTCTAGGACCCGATCTCGGACAATGAGAGAGGGGCCTGATCATATCCAGAAACAATCATGCATACCACCTAGATCCCTTCAGACCGATATGGGAGGACAGAAAAGTATGAGAACAAATAAAGAGGGTGGGAATGGTTCTGAGGAGCTGGAGCTCCCCCTAATGGAAGGGAAGGACTTCGAAGTCTTTGAAGAGCCAGTTGAATCCGCTAGAGCGCCCCCTAGTGAGACTCTGAGGCAGTTGCCGATTAGGAAAATACCAAACCCTGATGCTGTAACGGCGGCCGCAGCCCACGATAGACATTTATTTCACATGGAGACCCAGTGCGATGATGGCTATTCTGGCTGCAATGACAGACAGGAAGAAATCCCCTGCTGCTTTCGTGGATTATCTGAGAACTACCATCTCAGTTTATCAAGCTGATTCAAGGGACCACTGGGCCCGAGTTCAGCAGGTTTTAACGCCAGCAGAGTACCGCAATCATCTCAATCACTTGAATTATGCTAGCCACGCCACACTTCAGCCAGCCCATGCTTTGGATGATGATAGACGGGCACAAATCCTGAATGCATTGAATCTCACATTTCAAAAGCCCATAAACATTTCTGCTATCTTAGACCTCAAACTTAAAAAGACTGAAGAGCCAGACGAATTTCTGGAACGTTTTAATGAAATCTACCGTGGGCAGTCAGGCGACTTGCCGTACCAAAATGGTCAGAATTCCCCTCAATATTGTGCTATGTTAATGCATTGCCTAGCACCTTCCGTGGCTGCTGCCGTGCAATGTAATAACATGAATTGGACAGAGAACGACCCTTCTCAGGTGTCCAGGGCAGTCAGATTTTATTGGAAGGAGGGTGTAGGCCAGGAAGGAGGCTCAGTTACAAAGATTAAGACTGAGTGTGTAATGAAAAAGGATGATCTGAGACCTCGACCAGCGGCAGATACGATGGCTTACCAGCTGCAACTGCAATATTGTGACCTTGGGTGGGTGGATCAACATGGTGTAGGATATCAAACACGCCCAAATGGACCCTCAGCTCCTCTTTATGGCCCACCATATGCACCAACAGCTTCACAACTGCCATTGGTCTACTGAGGAAAAGAGGTCCGGGCAGATATAGAGGGAACAATACATGTTTTAATTGCGACCATGCAGATCACTGGCAACAGGAATGCCGCATTAAAAGACGGGCAGCAGAAGGAGACTACCCGACCCAAAGGAGGGGGTACCCACCAAGGGGAGGACAGACGAGGTACACTGACTTCTCCCAGGCAAACCCTTTCCCACCACAAGATTAACTAGCGAATTTAGTCATAAGGACTCTCCAATCAGACAGGGAACCTATTATTTCTCTCCAGATAGGAGATCAACACTGTCCATTTGTAATCGACACTGGAGCAGCCATGTCTTCGGTACAATCAGAACTTCGACTACCACTATCCGACCACACCCAGCATTTGTCGGGGTTCCAAGGACAGGTGTGTGACTATCCTATTTCTGAACCTGTGACAGTCACTTACGAGAATAAATCTGCGGATCACCAGTTTGTGGTGACTACTGGATTGGACTGTAACTTGTTGGCCCGAGATTTACTGTGTATCTTCCAGCTACAGCTAGAGTGCGGAGACGAAGGGATAACGGTTCAATCATGGAGGATGAGACAACAGTGCTATATTTCAATCACTCCCCAGTGGTGGACGTTAGACATTGAACATTCACTGCACCACGTTACCCTGGCCTATGACAGAGCCGGACAAAACAGGGAGTTGGTGGACAAATACCGGCCGTTAATTGGGACCGAATGGCCAGTCAAGGTTACAGCCACAGTCACGGGAAAAGAAGGTACAGCCGATTTTGTTGCAATACCATCACATGTATGGCCACAGTCAGCTTCTGTGGGCCCTCATATTACACATCAGGTCCACGACCAGTACCATGCCAAGGATCTGGGACCTATGGTAAGGAGGGCAGTTGATCATTCAGATCCAACAGAGTACGCACTTCAAGTCACGCCAGACGGCACTTCCATAAAATATTTTGAGGTCCCTGAAACGATTAACATTCGACTTCAGCCAACCCACAAATCTGGAAGAATAGGGGATTCCTTATCTCGGCCGGCACGGAAATATCCCACCGGGGTTTAGTTAATGCAGGCCCTCCTTATGCCCATGCAGATTTCCGACCCCAGTTGACGTTGGTAATGGACAAGCAGATTGTGCAGCGTGGACAGCCGCGCAAATTCAGAAAGTGATGGTGCCTAAAATGTTAAGTCAGACTAAACGATCTGCTATAAATAGGTCTGCCTCTGAAAAGCCAATGCCAACCATCCAAGACGTCAGAAGGTTACAGCAGGACGCTCCTGAGAGTGATAAACAAATGTGGAAATGGGTAGGTTGTACATATGATTCTGTTTCCTCTTTATGGACCACGCCAGCACATCAGACTTGTATGTCTGAGGTACTGGCTTTATGGCTCATCGAATGTGTACACTTTGCAACTAATTGTGGTGCTCAGGGGACTAGTGATTTGTTGCTGGACACTTGGTGGCACCCTAAAATGCAGGGGTTGGCCCAGAGTATCAGTAATCGGTGTTTGATTTGTCAGCAATATAACACTGGCAAATGTATCCCTTGTGGTATGAGGCAAACCCCGTTGCCCAGTGGTCCCTTTGAGGTGCTCCAAATGGATTACATTGAGTTGTAAAGGTGTCAATGTTGTCAATGTTATAAATATGTTTTGGTCATTGTGGATGTGTTCAGCAGATGGGTTGAGGCGTATCCGACTACCGATAATAAATCTGCTACTGTGGTTAAAATTCTGATGCGGGAAATCATTCCCCGGTACGGTATACCAGCTCAGTTAAGTTCTGATTACAGGCCTCATTTTATTGGACAGATTAATAGAGAGTTCTGCTCCCAGTTGGGCAAATGCCAGCAGTTGCACTGTGCGTACAGACCGCAGGCAGCAGGGTTGGTTGAGAGACACAATCAGACCCTCAAAACTGAATTAGCTAAATTAAGAGCAGACACGGGACTGACATGGCTTGAGTTGCTCCCCGTTGCCCTCTTCCAGCTGCGGGTTACACCTGCGGGACCGGACCGGCTCTCTCCTACCGAGATCCTTTATGGCAGGCCCCTTAGATCTCCCTGGAACCTGCATGTTCCCAGACTGGTTCAGTTTCATCATATGACTGAAAAAATAACCACCTATGTTCTAGCCCTCACGAAGGTCCTCAAAGAGCTCCAAGGCCAGGTCCACACGGCGCACCCGCCACTGCCCCCATTACCTAGCTCACTTTCAGTTCAGCCCGGTAGTTATGTCATGGTCAAAAATTGGACTCGAAAGGGTCGGAGCCGCGATGGGAGGGGCCCTTCCAAGTTCTCCTTACCACCCCCACTGCAGTTAAAGTGGAGGGGCGGAGTGCTTGGGTCCACCTCCACCACTGTAAATTGGGTCCACCTCTACCACTGTAAAAAGGTTGGTTACTAACCTGCCTCCCTTACCCAGCGCTGTTTTACAGGTATGAAGCATGATGGGGTGGCTGTGCACCGCCTGTGTAATCTTCGGCCTTGCCTCGCTTGGAGTGACATCGGCGACGGACATGGAAAAGGGAAATATCATCTACATCTGTAACCCCAACCAAACTACAAGGACATTTCGTTTATGCAGAGGTGACGTTCTTCGCTGCCCCCATATACGAGGACAGGTTATCAACTCATGGAAGGTCATCAGGTTAACGGACAATGCCGGACTCATGAAGCAAGTGCACTGGTCCCGGCGATGGGAAGGGAGCAGGGGCTGGTTTAGCTCACCGGGCTAAACTGCTGACTTTTAAAGCAGACCAAGACAGGCCAGTAGTTCAATTCCCGTAGGTTCAATTCCTGTACCAACCTCCCCGAACAGGCGCCGTAATGTGGCGACTGGGACATTTTCACAGTAACTTCACTTGAAGCCGACTTGTGACAATAAGCAAATTACATGCACATTGCCTTGTTTTTGGAGTACATGTAAATTTGATTTTGGATGTGTTATGATTGGTGCCATAAAGGTAAAATCAGTCCGTCAGGATTGGGTAGGAAGAGGTTGTGAGAGAGAGAGTGGGACTAGAGAGAGGACGGGGCGTGTAAGGAGGGGAGTACAACTAGAACGTAGGTTATCAGGAGATACTCTTAATTCATTTAGGACCCAGACTGAGGAAAACCCTGTTAGTATGAATCTCTTCTGCCAGATCTACCACCGCTTGTATGGCCAGGGGCCGGTTGTCTGCTATCCGAACCCCGCAGCGGTGTCTAGGTAATTTTCTGTTTTACTGCTTTGGGGCACTCCCCAAACGGTGGTTCATTGTCAGCGTTCCGAGTCACCGCCCGAGCAAGTCACTCTTCCTTGTGATCCGGGTTCAGCACCACCGGCTATTTGCCTTCCGCTTCCTCGGGATAATTCCCACTCACAGTTTGATAGGCTGCAACGGTGGAGGGCGTACATACCTAGCCACTTCACTCCCAATAGGGAATCCCGGTCGTTCGAGAATTGTTTCGGCAGTGACGGGTTCGGCTGTTTGCTCGTAGAGGTGGAAACGAATATAACATGTCTGTTCCCCACCTGCACGGACAGGAGGTGTCATATCACTCAGGCGTCTGGCCAATGCGTTTGTTACAACACCACCTGCATTCCATTGAACGACGGCCTGCAGCTCCTTTGTGGCTGGGCGAATGTCTCTCATATCACTGTTGGGATTGGGCTTTCCGCATTGCTCGGAGGCCCGAATGGGCGTTTCAAAGCTGGATAAACTGGGAGGTGTGTGTGGGGGGGGGGGGGGGTTCCTTGGTGGTGAGCGATAGAAATTATTTTATTTGTGGCCTTACCATCCTGGGAAACGAAACCTTGGGAGCCCTCGGGGCAATAACCAAGGAATTGTCTCAGCTGCGGTTGTTTGCCATGCGGAACCAGTATGCTCTTGACTATCTTCTCGCCCGTGAGGGTGGGGTATGCGCCATAGTGCAGGGCAAGTGTATCATGGAAGTTCAAGACCTAACCACTAACATCATTAAATTTATGGATCGCATACGGGATCACCTGGACGGAATGCAGGACCCTGGCTCTTGGGGTAACTGGGGATTTGGAGGTTGGAAGGACTGATTGATAAATATGGCCATGTATTTAGCAGTGGCACTCGGCTGCATCTTTGTGGGCCTGGCCATCCTTAAATGCGTGATGGGTAGAATGCGGGGTACACTGGCACAGATAGACGCCCCTAGAATCTTGGTTGTTAGGATCCAGGAGGGTGCAGCGGATGAAGGGGGGCTGCAACAGGAATTGGAAATGCAGTGAGGAATCTTTTCGATGAGGGGCCGTAGCTACGGATTGAATAGATAGGTTATCATGAAATGATAAAAGGAGGGAATGACGAATGTGGTATAAAATAGTTAGTTTAAATATTAGTTACAGTAATGTAGATGTAGGCCAGTTTAATTCTAGTGAGTTCACAAAGGACAAAGGATTTCAGCAAGCATGGCAAGGAAGGGGGGGGTCTGGTAGAGGAGGGGAAAAGGATGTTGGTTAACAAGAGGCCCCGGGTGAAGGAATGAGAAGTGAGCCAATGGATGTTATCTATCTTGACTTCCAAAAGGCCTTTGATAAGGTGCCTCACGGGAGACTGCTGAGTAAAATAAGGGCCCATGGTATTCGAGGCAAGGTACTCACATGGATTGACGATTGGCTGTCAGGCAGAAGGCAGAGAGTTGGGATAAAAAGTTCTTTTTCGCAATGGCAACCGGTGACGAGTGGTGTCCCGCAGGGTTCAGTGTTGGGGCCACAGCTGTTCTCTTTATATATTAACGATCTAGATGACGGGACTGGGGGCATTCTGGCTAAGTTTGCCGATGATACAAAGATAGTTGGAGGGGCAGGTAGTATGGAGGAGGTGGGGAGGATGCAGAAAGATTTAGACAGTTTAGGAGAGTGATCCAAGAAATGGCTGATGAAATTCAACGTGGGCAAGTGCGAGGTCTTGACTTTGGAAAAAAGAATAGAGGCATGGACTATTTTCTAAACGGTGACAAAATTCATAATGCTGAAGTGCAAAGGGACTTGGGAGTCCTAGTCCAGGATTCTCTAAAGTTAAACTTGGAGGTTGAGTCCGTAATTAAGAAAGCAAATGCAATGTTGTCATTCATCTCAAGAGGCTTGGAATATAAAAGCAGGGATGTACTTCTGAAGCTTTATAAAGCATTAGTTAGGCCTCATTTAGAATACTGTGAGCAATTTTGGGCCCCACACCTCAGGAAGGACATACTGGCACTGGAGCGGGTCCAGCGGAGATTCACACGGATGATCCCAGGAATGGTAGGCCTAACATACGATGAACGTCTGAGGATCCTGGGATTATATTCATTGGAGTTTAGGAGGTTGAGGGGAGATCTAATAGAAACTTACAAGATAATGAATGGCTTAGATAGGGTGGATGTTGGGAAGTTGTTTCCATTAGCAGGGGAGACTAGGACCCGGGGGCACAGGCTTAGAATAAAAGGGAGTCACTTTAGAACAGAGATGAGGAGAAATGTCTTCAGCCAGAGAGTGGTGGGTCTGTGGAATTCATTGTCACAGAGGGCGGTGGAGGCCAGGACGTTGAGTGTCTTTAAGACAGAAGTTGATAAATTCTTGATTTCTCGAGGAATTAAGGGCTATGGAGAGAGAGTGGGTAAATGGAGTTGAAATCAGCCATGATTGAATGGTGGAGTGGACTCGATGGGCCGAATGGCCTTACTTCCGCAACTATGTCTTATGGTCTTATGGAAAAGTGAGCCAATTAGGATGTATGGCCATGTCAGGAGGGGTATAGGATGACCTATGGGAATCTGTATGTGAACCGTGATGCCATCTGAATGTATTTGCAGAGATCCCTTTGTCTCGGACCTCATTCGTTTCCAAGGGGACCAGGAGACTGGTTCTGTGTTCTTGTTTCCCTGTGAAGCGAGTCAGACTTACAAGTTGGTTAAAAATAAATAATACTATGCCTACAAATCCATCTCGCGTTTTATTGAGGCCAGACTGACGGGTAAAGAATTCTACATTTGTCAAAAGCTGTGATCACCAATGTTCCTGTATTGGAGAAATATTGCAGTATTTATTCACATGGGCTAAACATTAGCTCACCGATCCTAACTGTTGGCCGCGTGGCCTAATGGATAAGGCGTCTAACTTCGGTGACTCTCAGTGATGTTATCAGAAGATTGCAGGTTCGAGTCCTGCCGTGGTCGTTTTGCTCAGAAATCCGGTGGAACTTGCTGACAGCCGAGTTTTCCCTCCTCAGCTCAAACTTCCACCTGTCCACCTGTCAAGGTTGGGGTTTTTTGGAATGTAATTTCTTGTAACTTTGTTCATTCAATTGTCTCTCATCTTAGTATTTTGTTTAGCCCCGAATGAATCCACAATATCTGTCTGATTTGAATAAACTGTAGAATAAATTATTCTGTATCAATCAGTTCAATACAATTCTGTGGAGGAAATTCGAATGCCCTCAGGAAGATGGATAGAGTCATAGATGTTTACAGCATGAAAACAGGCCGTTCGGCCCAGCTTGATCATGCCGCCCAGTTTCTATCACTAAGCTAGTCCCACTTGCCCGTGTTTGGCCCATATCCCTCTCTTATCCACCCTGCCATGTAACTGTCCAACTGATTTTTAAAGGATTTGCTTCTGCTCTCTTTCTAGTTCAACAATATCCTTGCTATAATAGGGTGAGCATAACTGAACACAGTCCTCCATGTGTGGTCTTACCAATGTCTTGTACAACTTCAACAAGACGTCCCAACTCCTGTATTCAATATTCTGACCAATAAAACCTAGCATGCTGAAAGCCCTCTTCGCCATTCTGTCCGACTACAACTCTATCTTCTTGAGCTATGGACCTGTACTCCTTGATCTTTTTGTTCTATAACTCTACCCAACTCCCTACTATTAATGGAGCGAGTCCAGCTCTGATTGGATCAACCAAAATGCATCACCCTGCATTTATCCAAATTAAGCACCATTTGCCATTCATTGGCCCACTGGCACAAGATGTTACTAATGAGCTGAATCAACTGTTTTTTGTCCAGAGGGATGAAAGATTATGTCTCTGGATTGGAAATCCAGAGGCCTGAACTAATCTTTGGGACATGGAAGAAATCCCACCATTCAAATTCACCATTTAAGAGATTTACAGGGGGATTGACAGGGTGGGTGCTGAGAGGTTGTTTCTTCATGTGGGAGAGTCTCGGACCAGAGGGAATGATCTCAGAGTAAGGGGCTGTAGCCACCTGGGTTGGCCACTTCCCGACTTAAAATGGAGAATCGCAAAGACTGAAGGGAAATTCAGCTAACACAGGCAAACACTAGCAAATACAGCAATCATGTGTATTGAAACCAGTAAGAAGCCAGAAAGCACTGAAACAGCAGCCATCTGCATAGTAATGAGCAATTCCAAGGCACAATTGCAACAATTAAGGTGAATAAAGCCAAGCCAGACTCCTCGGCGCCAGCAGGAGCCAAAGACAAAGGAAGGCCAACGGACATTTAGGGACCGCCCAGCGATCAGGGAACGACTCCAGTATTGGAGAAATCGATCAAAGTGATCGGAACGCAGTCCAATCACTGGGAACCAGGTACGGGGTCCGCCCCGAAGGGCGGGAAGCCACTGGGGACTATAAAGTAAAGCCCCCAAGTTCAAATCGTCCTTCTTGACAGAGTCACTCAGCAACGCGAAGCAACCCCTGAGAGTGAACTGTCCAGCGGCCGCCAACGAAGTAAGTCTCTAGTCAATGCTCGCTACGAAATGGGCGCTCCTAGCTACCAGTCCATACCAGATTTTGAATCCTGCAGACTGTGGACCTGAACGAAAGGCCATTTGTTGCCCTGACCTGATGGGCCAGTCCGAAACTAAGTACAGGCCTTTTAGTGATAGAGAATAGTCTAGAAAGTAGAGTTTATGCATGAGTAATGATTTACTGTGTATAATAAATGTGTTTTGATTTGAATCTTACTAATTGGTGTGTTGAGTTATTGATCATTACTTGAACTTGAACCTCGTGGCGGTATCATAAAGATACCTGGCGACTCCAGAGCAAAGGTTAAACAAACAGAGCAAATTACGAATTAAGAGCCAACCAAAAGTTAGCAACAGGGCCGCCCATTCAAACCAGGAATGATGAGTAATTTCTTCTCTCAGACTCTAGTGTATCTGTGGAAACATTTTTTTAACCGAATAGGGCTGTCAGGCTGGGTCAGTTAATATGTTCAAGGCTGATATAGACAAGTTTTTAATCAGTAAGAAAATCAAGGGTTATGGAGATAAGGCGGAAAAGTGGGTTTCAGGATTATATCAGGTCATAAGAACATAAGAACATAAGAACTAGGAGCAGGAGTAGGCCATCTGGCCCCTCGAGCCTGCTCCACCATTCAATGAGATCATGGCTGATCTTTTGTGGACTCAGCTCCACTTTCCGGCCCGAAGACCATAACCCTTAATCCCTTTATTCTTCAAAAAACTATCTATCTTTATCTTAAAAACATTTAATGAAGGAGCCTCTACTGCTTCACTGGGCAACGAATTCCATAGATTCACAACCCTTTGGGTGAAGAAGTTCCTCCTAAACTCAGTCCTAAATCTACTTCCCCTTATTTTAAGGCTATGCCCCCTAGTTCTGCTTTCACTCGCCAGTGGAAACATCCTGCCCGCATCTATCCTATCTATTCCCTTCATAATCTTATATGTTTCTATAAGATCCCCCCTCATCCTTCTAAATTCCAACGAGTACAGACCCAGTCTACTCAACCTCTCCTCGTAATCCAACCCCTTCAGCTCTGGGATTAACGTAGTGAATCTCCTCTGCACACGCTCCAGTGCCAGTAGGTCCTTTCTCAAGTAAGGAGACCAAAACTGAACACAATACTCCAGGTATGGCCTCACTAACACCTTATACAATTGCAGCAGAACCTCCCTAGTCTTAAACTCCATCCCTCTAGCAATGAAGGACAAAATTCCATTTGCCTTCTTAATCACCTGTTGCACCTGAAAACCAACTTTTTGCGACTCATGCACTAGCACACCCAGGTCTCTCTGCACAGCAGCATGTTTTAATATTTTATCATTTAAATAATAATCCCTTTTGCTGTTAGTCCAACCAAAATGGATAACCTCACATTTGTCAACATTGTATTCCATCTGCCAGACCCTAGCCCATTCACTTAGCCTATCCAAATCCCTCTGCAGACTTCCAGTATCCTCTGCACTTTTTGCTTTGCCACTTATCTTAGTGTCGTCTGCAAACTTGGACACATTGCCCTTGGTCCCCAACTCCAAATCATCGATGTAAATTTTGACCCGTTGTGGGCCCAACACTGATCCCTGAGGGACGCCACTAGCTACTGATTGCCAACCAGAGAAACACCCATTAATCCCCACTCTTTGCTTTCTATTAATTAACCAATCCTCTATCCATGCTACTATTTTCCCCTTAATGCCATGCATCTTTATCTCATGCAACAACCTTTTGTGTGGCACCTTGTCAAAGGCTTTCTGAAAATCCAGATATACCACATCCATTGGCTCCCCGTTATCTCCCGCACTGTTAATGTCCTCAAAAAATTCCACTAAATTAGTTAGGCACGACCTGCCCTTTATGAACCCATGCTGCGTCTGCCCAATGGGACAATTTCCATCCAGATGGGAGTTAAATATCCGAGGGTTAAACTGGGAGTTAAATATCCGAGGGTATCAAACTTTTCGGAAGGACAGAGTGGATGGTAATGGAGGTGGTGTAGCTCTGTTATTTAAGGATGACATCCGGGCAACAGTAAGGGGTGACATCGGTGCTATGGAGGATAAGGTTGAATCCATTTGGGTGGAAATCAGGAATAGTCAGGCGAAAAAGTCACTGATAGGAATAATCTATAGGCCACCAAATAGTAACATTATGGTGGGGCAGGCAATAAACAAAGAAATAACAGAAGCATGTAGAAATGGTACAGCAGTTATCATGGGTGATTTTAATCTACATGTTGATTGGTTTAACCAGGTCGGTCAATGCAGCCTTGAGGAGGAGTTTATAGAATGTATCTGCGATAGTTTCCTAGAACAGTATGTAATGGAACCTACGAGGGAACAAGCGGTCATAGATCTGGTCCTGTGTAATGAGACAGGATTGAGTCAGGATCTCATAGTTAGGGATCCTCTCGGAAGGAGCGATCACAATATGGTGGAATTTAAAATACAGATGGAGGGTGAGAAAATCAAGCACTTGTGTTTTGTGTTTAAACAAAGGAGATTACAATGGGATGAGAGAAGAACTAGCTAAGGTAGACTGGGAGCAAAGACTTTATAGTGAAACAGTTGAGGAACAGTGGAGAACGTTCCAAGTGATTTTTCACAGTGCTCAGCAAAGGTTTTTACCAACAAAAAGGAAGGACGGTAAAAAAGAGGGAAAATCGACCGTGGATATCTAAGGAAGTAAGGGAGAGTATCAAATTGAAGGAAAAAACATACAAAGTAGCAAAGATCAGTGGGAGACTAGAGGACTGGGAAATATTTAGCGGGCAACAGAAAGCTACTAAAAAAGCTATAAAGAAGATTAAGATAGATTATGAGAGTAAACTTGCTCAGAATATAAAAACAGATAGTAAAAGTTTCTACAACTACATAAAACAAAAAAGAGTGGCTAAGGTAAATATTGGTCCTTTGTACCATCATCAAAGTTTGAAACTGTTCCCTGTACACCGTGATCTAGCACATTGTTATATATCAGGGAAAGCAAATGTTCCAGTCGGAACCCATGTGGCACACTACAAACCTTCTTCCAGTCCGAAAAGTCTCTACTGGCTCTTACATTCTGTTCTTAATATTCAACCACATTTATATCCATGTTGCTACTGTCCCTTTTATTCCAGGAGCTGTCACATTTCGCTAATTCTGTGCAGTTTTGGTTTCCTTATTTGGGGAAAGATGTAAATACGTTGGAGACGGTTCAGAGGAGGTTTCCTCGATTGGTGTCAGGAATGAGCGGGGTTTCTATTGAGGAAAGGTTAGACAGACTGCATTTGTTTCCAGTGGAGATGTGAAGAGTGACAGTTAATTTGATTGAAGTACATCAGATTTTGAATGGTCTTGACAAGGTGGACGTGGAAAGGATGTCACTGCTTGTGGGTGAGAGCAGAACTACTGGGCAGTTAAAAACAAGGATTTCGCCCTTTTCGGTCGGAGATTTGGAAATTTCTCACTCTCAGAGAGTTGTGCGACTTTGGAACTCTGCCTCAGAAGGCGGCGGAAGCGGGACATTGATTATTTTTAAGGCGGAGATTGAAAGATTTTTGTTCAGCAAATAAATCAAAGGTTATCGGGTTTACATACAACCATTGCATTCAGCCAACTACCTGGATGCACAAGCGTTCGTTTGTTTTGCTTGATATATGAGGATAAATTAAGAGTCCTCCACCATGGTGAAACGGTCTTTAAATGTCGTGTTCGTGGCTTCACGTGTTCTGCACTGATTATATTCTCTGCAGCTCAAACCTGCTCCCTATTTCAGTCAATGACATCATATCGATCATCCTGATTTTAAAAAACAGGGCTAGTTTGGGATTTGAACCCGGGACCTCTCGCATTTTATCGCAAATAGAAGCTCTCTACGCGAGAATCAGACCCCTAGACCAACGAACCAACCGACGAGCAGAGCTCACTCAAACCAGCTTCTCATTGCCTCCCGAAGCTTATTGTATCAGCTCAATGCGCTTCTTTATTCCTGTTCAATTTGGTTACGTTGTTAAAATAAAATCAAAAGAAACATTTTTTGTCCCTTGCTTTTCGTACTGGGATGTGGAGATGCCGGCGTTGGACTGGAGTGAGCACAGTACGAAGTCTTACAACACCAGGTTAAAGTCCAACAGGTTTGTTTCGATGTCACTAGCTTTCGGAGCTCTGCTCCTTCCTCAGGTGAAGGAAAGAGCAGCGCTCCGAAAGCTAGAGACATCGAAACAAACCTGTTGGACTTTAACCTGGTTTCGTACTGGGATCATTGGGTAAATTGGGGTATTTTGGGTTTGTTGGCCTCCACTGCGAACAGAATAAAACAGGACCTGAGGAAGGAGCAGTGCTCCGAAAGCTAGTGTTTGAAACAAACCTGTTGGACTTTAACCTGGTTTTGTCAGACTTCTTACTGAACAGAATAAAAGACATACGGGCCCAGTCGTTGCTCTTGCTGAGTATTTCGCAAGCCCAGGCCAGATGGTGGGGGGGGTGAATGTAATGCGACATGAATCCAAGGTCCCGGTTAAGGCCGTTCTCATGTGTGCGGAACTTGGCTGCATGTTTCTGTTCGGTGATTCTGCGATGCTGCGCGTCCCGAAGGCCGCCTTGGAAAATGCTGACCCGGTGATCAGAGGCTGAATGCCCTTGACTGCTGAAGTGTTCGCCGATGTGTTCTCCGGTGTGACATGTGAATATTCGATTCATTCTCTGTCTGCAGTCTCTGTTGCTGTGTGTGGGACAGGTCTCCAGAGACCGACGAGCTAGCCGCTGATTTGATCTCGCTTAAAACAACTTTTAATTGCGTCCCAAAGCCCATCAGTTTCCCCACAATTATAAATCAGAAATGTGAATGAACAATGTGACATTAATCTCTCTGTTCTGCTAGTGATCAGAAGCAGTGATGTCAGTTTTCACCACTCGGCAAGTCGCCCTGTGGTTGCGTCTCGCCAATCACGTGGGTAATGTAATTCTGCCAGCCAGTGTGTTCAGTTGGCAATTTAGGAGAAATTCAAAGTTATCATGACGTTATCAGTGGCCTCATGGTTAAGGTGTGAGTGATCGGAGACAGAAAAATACAGCACAGAACAGCCCCTTCGGCCGCGATGTTGTGCCGAACGTTTGCCCGAGATTAATCATAGATTATCATAGAATTTACAGTGCAGTAAAAGGCCATTCGAGTCTGCACCTGCCCCCGGAAAGAGCACCCCACCCTTGGACTGTGGGAAGAAACCGGAGCACCCGGAGAAAACCCACGCACACACAGGGAGGATGTGCAGACTCCACACAGACAGTGAACCAAGCCGGAATCGAACCTAGGACCCTAAAGCTGTGAAGCAATTGTGCTATCCACTATTCTACCGTGCTGCCCTTAATAACAAATTAATCTACACTATATCATTCTACCGTAATCCATGTACCGATCCAATAGCTGCTTGAAAGTCTCTAATGTTTCCGACTCAACTACATCCACAGGCAGTGCATTCCATGTCCCCACTACTCTCTGGGTAAAAAAACTACCTCTGACATCCCCCCTATATCTTCCACCATTCACCTTAAATTTATGTCCCCTTGTAGTGGTTTGTTCTACCCGGGGAAAACGTCTCTGACTGTCTACTCGATTCCCCGATCATCTTATAAACCTCTATCAAGTCGCCCCTCATCCTTCTCCGTTCTAATGAGAAAAGGCCTAGCACCCTCAACCTTTCCACATAAGACCTACTCTCCATTCCAGGCAACATCCTGGTAAATCTCCTTTGCACCTTTTCCAAAGCTTCCACATCCTTCCTAAAATGAGGCGGCCAGAACTGTACACAGTACTCCAAATGTGGCCTTACCAAGGTTTAGTACAGCTGCATCATCACCTCACGGCTCTTAAATGCAATCCCTCTCTTAATGAATGCTAGCACATCATAGGCCTCCTTCACAGCTCTATCCACTTGAGTGGCAACTTTAAAAATGTATGAACTTAGACCCCAAGATCTCTCTGCTCCTCCACATTGCCAAGAACCCTACCGTTAACCCTGTATTCCGCATTCATATTTGTCCTTCAAAAATGGACAAGCTCACACTTTTCAGGGTTAAACTCCATCTGCCAGTTCTCAGCCCAGGTCTGCATCCTATCTATGTCTCTTTGCAGCCGACAACAGCCCTCCTCACTATCCACAACTCCACCAATCTTCGTATCATCTGCAAATTTACTGACCCAATCTTCAACTCACTCATCCAAGTCATTAATGAAAATCACAAACAGCAGAGGACCCAGAACTGATCCCTCCGGTACGCCACTGGTAACTGGGATCCAGGCTGAATATTTGCCATCCACCACCACTCTCTGACCTCTATCGGTTAGCCAGTTCATTATCCAACTGGCCAAATTTCCCACTATCTCACGCCTCCTTACTTTCTGCATAAGCCTACCATGGGGAACCTTATCAAATGCCTTACTAAAACCCCTGTACACGACATCCACTGCTTCACCTTCATCCACATGCTTGGTCACCTCATAAAATAACTCAATAAGACTTGTAAGGCAATACCTACCCCTCACAAATCCGTGCTGATTATCCCTAATCAAGCAGTGTCTTTCCAGATACTCAGAAATCCTATCCCTCAGTACCCTTTCCATTACTTTGTTTACCACCGAAGTAAGACTGAATGGCCTTTAATTCCCAGGGTTATCCCTAGTCCCTTCTTTGAACTGGGGCACGACATTCGCCACTCTCCAATCCCCTGGTACCACCCCAGTCGACAGTGAGGACGAAAAGATCATTGCCAACGGCTCTGCAATTTCATCTCTTGCTTCCCATAGAATCCTTGGATATATCCCGTCAGGCCCGGGGGATTTGTCTATCTTCAAGTTTTTCAAAATGCCCACCACATCTTCCTTCCTAACAAGTATTTCCACGAGCTTACCAGTCTGTTTCACACTGTCCTCTCCAACAATATGGCCCCTCTCATTTGTAAATACAGAAGAAAAGTACTCGTTCTAGACCTCTCCTATCTCATCAGAGTCAATACACAATCTCCCGCTACTGTCCTTGATCGGACCTACCCTCGCTCTAGTCATTCTCATAATACTCACATATCTGTAAAAGGCCTTGGGGTTTTCCTTGATCCTCCACGCCAAAGATTTTTCATGCCCTCTCTTTGCTCTCCTAATCCCTTTCTTCAGTTCATAGAACATAGAACATAGAAAATAGAGCACAGAACAGGCCCTTCGGCCCACGATGTTGTGCCGAACCTTTGTCCTAGATTAATCATAGATTATCATTGAATTTACAGTGCAGAAGGAGGCCATTGGGCCCTTTGAGTCTGCACCGGCTCTTGGAAAGAGCACCATACACAAACTCAACACCTCCACCCAACACCAAGGGCAATTTGGACATGAAAGGCAATTTATCATTGGCCAATTCACCTAACCCACACACCTTTGAACTGTGGGAGGAAACCGGAGCACCCGGAGAAAACCCACGCAGACACGGGGAGAACGTGCAGACTCCACACAGACAATGACCCAAGCCGGAATCAAACCTGGGACCATGGAGCTGTGAAGCAATTGCGCTATCCACAATGCTACCGTGCTGCCCCTAAGAACAAATAAATCTACACTGTATCATTTTACCGTCATCCATGTACCTATCCAATAGCTGCTTGAAGGTCCCTAATGTTTCCGACTCAACTACTTCCACAGGCAGTGCATTCCATGCCCCCACTACTCTCTGGGTAAAGAACCTACCTCTGATATCCCTCCTATATCTTCCACCTTTCACCTTACATTTATGTCCCCTTGTAATGGTGTGTTCCACCCGGGGAAAAAGTCTCTGACTGTCTACTCTATCTATTCCCCTGATCATCTTATAAACCTCTATCAAGTCGCCCCTCATCCTTCTCCGCTCTAATGAGAAAAGGCCTAGCACCCTCAACCTTTCCTCGTAAGACCTACTCTCCATTCCAGGCAACATCCTGGTAAATCTTCTTTGCACCTTTTCCAGAGCTTCCACATCCTTCCTAAAATGAGGCGACCAGAACTGTACACAGTACTCCAAATGTGGCCTTACCAAAGTTTTGTACAGCTGCATTATCACCTCACAGCACTTAAATTCAATCCCTCTGTTAATGAACGCGAGCACACCATAGGCCTTCTTCACAGCTCTATCCACTTGAGTGGCAACTTTCAAAGATGTATGAACATAGACCCCAAGATCTCTCTGCTCCTCCACATTGCCAAGAACTCTACCGTTAACCCTATATTCCGCATTCATATTTGTCCTTCCAAAATGGACAACCTCACACTTTTCAGGGTTAAGCTCCATCTGCCACTTCTCAGCCCAGCTCTGCATCCTATCTATGTCTCTTTGCAGCCGACAACAGCCCTCCTTACTATCCACAACTCCACCAATCTTCGTATCGTCTGCAAATTTACTGACCCACCCTTCAACTCCCTCATCCAAGTCATTACTGAAAATCACAAACAGCAGAGGACCCAGAACTGATCCCTGCGGTACGCCACTGGTAACTGGGATCCAGGCTGAATATTTGCCATCCACCACCACTCTCTGACTTCTATCGGTTAGCCAGTTCGTTATCCAACTGGCCAAATTTCCCACTATCCCATGCCTCCTTACTTTCTGCATAAGCCTACCATGGGGAACTTTATCAAATGCCTTACTAAAATCCATGTACACTACATCCACTGCTTTACCTTCATCCACATGCTTGGTCACCTCCTCAAAGAATTCAATAAGATTTGTAAGGCAAGGCCTACCCCTCACAAATCCGTGCTGACTATCCCTAATCAAGCACTGTCTTTCCAGATGCTCAGAAATCCTATCCTTCAGTACCCTTTCCATTACTTTGCCTACCACCGAAGTAAGACTAACTGGCCTGTAATTCCCAGGGTTATCACTAGTTCCTTTTTTGAACAGGGGCACGACATTCGCCACTCTCCAATCCCCTGGTACCACCCCTGTTGACAGTGAGGACGAAAAGATCATTGCCAACGGCTCTGCAATTTCATATCTTGCTTCCCATAGAATCCTTGGATATATCCCGTCAGGCCCGGGGGACTTGTCTATCCTCAAGTTTTTCAAAATGCCCAACACATCTTCCTTCCTGACAAGTATTTCCTCGAGCTTACCAATCTACTTCACACTGTCCTCTCCAACAATATCGCCCCCCTCATTTGTAAATACAGAAGAAAAATACTCATTCAAGACCTCTCCTATCTCTTCAGACTCAATACACAATCTCCCGCTACTGTCCTTGATCGGAACTACCCTCGCTCTAGTCATTCTCATATTTCTCACATATGTGTAAAAGGCCTTGGGGTTTTCCTTGATCCTACCCGCCAAAGATTGTTCATGCCCTCTCTTAGCTCTCCTAATCCCTTTCTTCAGTTCCCTCCTGGCTCTCTTGTATCCCTCCAGCGCCATGTCTGAACCTTGTTTCCTCAGCCTTACATAAGTCTTCTTCTTCCTCTGAACAAGACATTCAACCTCTCTTGTCAACCATGGTTCCCTCACTCGACCATCTCTTCCCTGTCTGACAGGGACGTACATATCAAGGACACGTAGTACCTGTTCATTGAACAAGTTCCACATTTCTGTCCTTCCCTGACAGCCCAACGTATGCACTTGAATTCTTGTATGACAACAATGTATTTCCCCTTCCCCCAATTGTAAACCTTACCCTGTTGCACGCACCTATTCCTCTCCATTACTAAAGTGAAAGTCACAGAATTGTGGTCACTATCTCCAAAATTCTCCCCCACTAACAAATCTATCACTTGCCCTGGTTCATTACCAAGTTCCAAATCCAATATGGCCTCCCCTCTGGTCGGACAATCTACATACAGTGTTAGAAAAGCTTCCTGGACACACTGCACAAACAACACCCCATCTAAACTATTTGATCGAGAACCAGTAACCTCCAACAACCATTTCTGCTCCTCTTCTATCCAAGTTTCCGTGATGGCTCCCACATCGTAGCCCCAAGTACTGATCCATGTCTTAAGTTCACCCACCTTATTACTGATGCTTCTTGCGTTGAAGGATACACACTTCAACCCATCTCCGTGCCTGCAAGTACTCTCCTTTGTCAGTGTTCCCTTCCCCACTGCCTCACTGCATGCTTTGGCGTCCTGAATATCGGCTACCTTAGTTGCTGGACAAAAATTCGGTTCCCATTCCCCTGCCAAATTAGTTTAAACCCTCCCGAAGAGTACTAGAAAACCTCCATCCCACTTATGGGTGCCACTCTGGTTCAGATGCAACCCGTCCTGCTTGTACAGGTCCCACCTTCCCCAGACTGCGCTCCAATTATCCAAATACCTGAAGCCCTCCCTCCTACACCATTCCTGCAGCCACGTGTTCAACTGCACTCTCTCCCTATTCCTAGCCTCGCTATCATCTGGCACCGGCAACAAACCAGAGATGACACCTCTGTCTGTCCTGGCTTTTAAGACCTTAAGACCATAAGACATAGGAGCGGAAGTAAGGCCATTCGGCCCATCGAGTCCACTCCGCCATTCAATCATGGCTGATTTCATCTCTATTTACCCACTCTCTCTCCATAGCCCTTAATTCCTCGAGAAATCAAGAATTTATCAACTTCTGTCTTAAAGACACTCAACGTCCCGGCCTCCACCGCCCTGTGTGGCAATGAATTCCACAGACCCACCACTATCTGGCTGAAGAAATTTCTCCTCATCTCTTTTCTAAAGTGACTCTCTTTTATTCTAAGGCTCTGCCCCCGGGTCCTAGTCTCCCCTGCTAATGGAAACAACTTCCCTACATCCACCCTATCTAAGCCATTCATTATCTTGTAAGTTTCTATTAGATCTCCCCTCAACCTCCTAAACTCCAATGAATATAATCCCAGGATCCTCAGACGTTCATCGTATGTTCGGCCTACCATTCCTGGGATCATCCGTTTGAATCTCCACTGGACCCGCTCCAGTGCCAGTATGCCCGACCTGAGGTGTGGGGCCCAAAATTGCTCACAGTATTCTAAATAGAGCCTAACTAATGCGTTATAAAGCTTCAGAAGTACATCCCTGCTTTTATATTCCAAGCCTCTTGAGATAATTGACAACATTGCATTTGCTTTCTGAATTACGGACTCAACCTGCAAATTTACCTTTAGAGAATCCTGGACTAGGACTCCCAAGTCCCTTTGCACTTCAGCATTATGAACTTTGTCACCGTTTAGAAAATAGTCCATGCCTCTATTCTTTTTTCCAAAGTGCAAAGCCTCGCACTTGTCCACGTTGAATTTCATCAGCCATTTCTTGGATCACTCTCCTAAACTGTCTAAATCTTTCTGCATCCTCCCCACCTCCTCCATACTACCTGCCCCTCCAACTATCTTTGTATCATCGGCAAACTTAGCCAGAATGCCCCCCAGTCCCGTCATCTAGATCGTTAATATATAAAGAGAACAGCTGTGGCCCCAACACTGAACCCTGCGGGACACCACTCGTCACCGGTTGCCATTGCGAAAAAGAACCCTTTATCCCAACTCTCTGCCTTCTGCCTGACAGCCAATCGTCAATCCATGTTAGTACCTTGCCTCGAATACCATGGGCCCTTATTTTACTCAGCAGTCTCCCGTGAGGCACCTTATCAAATGCGTTTTGGAAGTCAAGATAGATAACAACCATTGGCTCTCCTTGGTCTAACCTATTTGTTATGTCTTCAATGAACTCTAACAGGTTTGTCAGGCACGACGTCCCCTTACTAAATCCATGCTGACATGTCCTAATCCGACCCTGCACTTCCAAGAATTTAGAAATCTCATCCTTAACAATGGATTCTAGAATCTTGCCAACAACCGAAGTAAGTCTAATTGGCCTATAATTTCCCATCTTTTTCCTTGTTCCCTTCTTGAACAGGGGGGTTACAACAGCGATTTTCCAATCCTCTGGGACTTCCCCTGACTCCAGTGAATTTTGAATGATCATAACTAACGCCTCCACTATTTCTTCAGGTATCTCCTTTAGAACTCTAGGACGTAGCCCATCTGGGCCGGGAGATTTACCAATTTGTAGACCAATATGTAGATTTCCTACATCTAGTGTCTCCCATCACTAGATTACCAGCGTCATTTTGGAGCGGCCCAATGTCTACTTTTGCCTCCCGTTTGTTTTTAATGTATTTAAAGAAACTTTTACTATCATTCCTAATGTTACTGGCTAGCGTACCTTCATATTTGATCCTCTCTTTCCTTATTTCTGTCTTTGTTATCCTCTGTTTGTTGTTGTAGCCTTCCCAATCTTCTGACTTCCCACTACTCTTTGCCACATTATAGGCTTTCTCTTTTGCTTTGATGCATTCCCTAACTTCCTTTGTCAGCCATGGCTGCCTAATCCCCCCTCTGATAACCTTTCTTTTCTTTGGGATGAACCTCTTTACTGTGTCCTCAATTACTCCCAGAAACTCCTGCCATTGCTGTTCTACTGCCTTTCCCACGAGGCTCTACTCCGAGTCGATATTCGTCAGTTCCTCCCTCATGCCCCTGTAGTTACCTCTTTTAACTGTAACACCTTTACATCTGATTCTACATTCTTTCTTTCATATTGGAGATTGAATTCTACCATATTATGATCACTGCCTCCTAAGTGTTCCCTCACTTTAAGATCTTTAATCAAGTCTGGCTCATTACATAACACTAAGTCCAGAATGGCCTGTTCCCTCGTGTGCTCCATCACAAGCTGTTCCAAAAAGCCCTCCTGTAAACATTCAATGAATTCCCTTTCCTTGGGTCCACTGGCAGTATTATTTACCCAGTCCACCTGCATATTGAAGTCCCCCATGATCACTGTGACCTTGCCTTTCTGACATGCACTTTCCATTTCGTGGTGCATTTTGTGCCCCCGGTCCTGACCACTGTTAGGAGGCATTATGGTTTTTTTGCCTTTGTGGTTCCTCAACTCTACCCACACAGACTTCACATCATCTGACCCTATGTCGTTTAGTGCTATTGATTTAATTTCATTCCTAATAAACAACGCAACCCCGCCCCCTCTGCTTACCTCCCTGTCTTTTCGATAGGTTGTGAATCCCTGGATGTTTAAATGCCAGTCCTGAACCCCCTGCAACCATGTCTCTGTGATGCCTACCACATCATACCTGCCAGTCACAATCTGTGCCACAAGCTCATCTACCTTGTTTCGTACACTGCGTGCATTTAAATATAGCACCTTTAATTCTCTATTGACCGTCCCTTTTTGTTTTCTTAGTGTGGTGGACCTTGGTTTACTGAGCCTTTCCATACACTGTGTCATATTTTGTGGGAATGGGACTATCGTAACATCTCCTGAGTTCTGTCTTTTCGTGCTTTTTTGTATTCCTAAGCAGCTACGCTTCCCACTGATTACTTCACCTCTTGGTTCCCTGACTTTCCTCCCCCCCTCCCCCATCTCTCGTTTAAAGTCCTATTGACCACCCTATTTACTCTTTTCGCCAGAACACTGGTCCCAGCTTGGTTCAGGTGGAGACCATCCCAACGGTATAGGTCCCCCTGTCCCAAAACTGATGCCAGTGTCCCATGAAAAGCAACCCCTCTTTCCCACACCACTCTTTCAGCCACGTGTTAACTTCCCTTATTCTTGCCTCCCTATGCCAATTTGCACGTGGCTCGGGCAGTAAGCCGGAGCTTGTGACCCTTGAGGACCTGTTTTTTAATTTGAATCCTAGCTCTGTATAATCGCTAAACAGGTCGTCTTTTCTTGACTTGCCTATGTTGTTGGTACCAACATGGACCACAACAACTGGATCCTCCCCCTCCCTCTCCAGTATCCTTTCAAGCCGGTCAGAGATGTCCCGCACCCTAGCACCGGGCAGGCAACATACCATGCGGGACTCTTTATCCTGCTCACAAAGGATACTATCTATCCCCCTGATAATAGAGTCCCCTACAACTACAACTTGCCTATTTACTCCCTCCCCTTGAATGGCCTGCTGAACCATGGTGCCTTGGTCAGCTGACTCATCCTTCCTGCAGCCCTGTTCGCCAGCCACACAGGGAGCAAGTGCCTCATACCTGTTGGACAGAGTCAAGGGCTGAGGCTCCTGAGTTCCTGACTGCTGGTTCCCTTTACCTGCCTGACTTGCAGTCACACCCTGCTGTCCCTGGCCACTGGCAGGATTTAAACTACTTACTCTGACAGGTGTGACTGCCTCCTGAAACACAATATCCAGGTAAGTCTCCCACTCCCGGATGTGCCTCAGTGTTTGAAGCTCAGACTCCAGCTCATCAGCACTGAGCCGGAGCTCTTCGAGCAGCCAACACTTACTGCAGATGTGGTCGCTGCAGCTCGCAATGGGATCTGCCAGCTCCCACATCAAGCAGCTCAAGCACATCACCTGACCAACCATCACTAATTAATTAATGAGTTTAATTTAAGTTTACGAGTTTAGCTGTGTTTCTTTTTAAATTTGGGGCAGATGTGCTATCAACCAATCAGATCACAGCTTCCCTCTGACGTCACTTTTTTTTTTGGGGGGGGAATCGAAAACAGGAAGTTACCGTTAGGTTTTTTTATACACAGAGACTGCTCCTCCTCCTCCGAAGGGCTCCCAAAATTAGGCCCGAAGAAAGAGAGAGAACAAAACAGTCGGGAAAAAGCACCTTCTCCCACTCTTCACCGAATTACCTCACTGCACCAAATTACCAAATTCTCACTCTGTCTGTGTCTCACTCACTCAGGCTGTGTCTCCTTGACCAGCGCAATGCTTGCTAATGTGCGCTTTCTGTCTGTCTTTTATACAGACTTTAGGATGACTCACACTAAAACTTCAAAGAGAAGAATGTGTACCTTTGTGCCCCTCAACAGGCCTCAGGTGACTGCCAGATAACTGCCTCTCAGCAATTAGGGTGGGGGCAGCTTCAGCCAATCAGACACTCTGGCTGTGTCTCCTTGACCAGCACAAACTTCCAGCCTTCCAACCTAACTCCCTAAACTCGTTTATTACCTCCACAACCCTTTTCCTACCAACGTCGTTGGTACCAATGTGCACCACGACGTCTGGCTGCTCACCTCCCCCTTAAGGATCCTGAAGACACGATCCGTGACATCCCTGGCCCTGGCATCCGGGAGGCAACATACCTTACGGGAGTCTCGCTCGCAACCACAGAATCTCCTATCTATTCCCCTAACCATTGAATCTCCTATTGCTATTGCTTTTCTATTCTCCCCCCTTCCCGTCTGAGCCCCAGAGCCAGACTCAGTGCCAGAGACATGGCCGCTAGGGCCTTCCCACGGTAGGTCATCCCCCCCAACAGCATCCAAAACGGTATACTTGTTTTGAAGGGAAACGGCCACAAGGGATCACTGCACTGTCTGCCTGTTTGTTTTCTATCCCCTGACTGTAACCCAGCTACTCTTGTCCTGTACCTTGGGTGTGGTTACCTCCCTGTAACTCTTCTCTATAACCACCTCTGCCTCCCAGATGATCCGAAGTTCATCCAGCTCCAGCTCCAGTTACCTAACACGGTCTCTGATGAGCTGGAGTTGGGTGCACTTCCCGCAGGTGTAGTCAGCGGGTACACCGGTGGTATCCCTCACCGCCCACATCCTACAGGAGGAGCATGCAACTGGCCTAACCTCCATCCCCTCTTACCTTACCGAATATAGCTGCCCTGTGGACCAACTGGATCTCCGGCCTCCGACTCTGCTCCCAGTCAGCTGCACTCTCTGTAAACAACTGGCTCTCTTCTCACTCTTTGCGGAAATGTAGGAAACGAAATGAAAGGAGCACCTTAAACCCTCCTCACCTATCTCCCTCAGTCACCAAACTCTCACTATAGCACTCAAATGCACCAAGTTCAGCACTCAGTGCAAACCATGATGTTAATCATGATGTGATCAAATGTGTGTCTGTTTCAGCCTTTCCGCGGGGAGTTTTCATGCTGAGGAGAAACATGTTGGACATGGTATGGGAATGTTTCACTCCGGTCCATTCCCACCAATTCCTGTCCGGATGGGATGGGCTTTTCCTTCCAAACGTTGCAGGACACTTTATTAATATTGATTAATATTGGTTAAGTATCATTTATTAAGTATTGTTTCATATGTTTAGTGTAGTTTATTTAGAAATATTAATTATCAGACGCGATAATTTTTTACTGTCATTCCCCAAACAGTCAAATTGGATGAAAACCATCAATGAGAGGCAAAGGGAGCCCCGGTCATTTGTGTGGTCAGTGGTTTGTTTATGGAGCTGAGTAAATATTCCGGAGCAGAGCCGCTGCGAGCGGGGTTCTAACCTGCGCGGGGATACAATAATGTGGGTTTGCCGTTTCTGTCCACACATCTGGATAGGAATGGAGCTGCTGCTGCCCGGCGAGCTGGACAAGCAAGAGGCACAGATGTTGACCAACTGCACTCGCTGCAAATGGATTCCCCAAATTACCGAACAAAACAAAAACACGCGCAACTGATCTTGTAAGAAACTATGACAGTGTCTCTGAAATCAATATATCAACACCTCTTGAAGATTCGATTTGCTGTAACAATTCACTCTGAACTGTTTCAATATCAGCCCTAATTCCTTGCTCGTTCTCAGACAGGCGCTGACTGGTTCGAAGTTTGCTTCACTTTTCATAGAATTTCATAGAATTTACAGTGCAGAAGGAGGCCATTCGGCCCATCGGGTCTGCACCGGCTCTTGGAAAGAGCCCCCTACCCAAGGTCAACACCTCCACCCTATCCCCATAACCCAGTAACCCCACCCAACACTAAGGGCAATTTTGGACACAAAGGGCAATTTATCACCGCCAATCCACCAAACCTGCACATCTTTGGACTGTGGGAGGAAAGCAGAGCACCCGGAGGAAACCCACGCACACACGGGGAGAATGTGCAGACTCCACACAGACAGTGACCCAAGTCGGAATAGAACCTGGGACCCTGGAGCTGTGAAGCAATTGTGTTATCCACAATGCTACCATGCTGCCTAGGTCCGCCTCAATAAAATCAATCACAGACCCATGATCTGCTTTCCTCCTGTTCTCAGACACATCCACTTTCTACAAGGGCGCACTAACTGGTTTTCAGAGTAAGAGTCAGACTGCAGTCACCTCGTTCTCTCTCGATCCCTTTATCTCAGAGCCACCTCACAACCAGGAATGGAACTTCTCACTGAGCCAAGAATGGAATAGTTTGTCGATTCTTCCACTGATTCAGGACCGTCCATCACCAGGATGTATTCGTCCAAAAGAGTTGGGATGAGATGGGGCTGACTTTCACTGTGCATCCAATCAATCCCCGGAGAAGCACAAAAACAATGACTGAGGAGATAAAAAGAAACAAAGAAACAGATAGAGAGAAAAAGGAAAGGGAACAAGAAAATATTTTTCAAATATGTTCCATTCCTGCCACGATCTTTTTACCCAGAAATACATTCAGCTGAATGAAACCGAACCACGTTTCCATTCGCTGCCGTTACTGCTTCTCCTTCCGAACGTTGCCGGAAACGCTATTATTTATTGATTGTTGCTTTGAATGTGAACTCCTTATTTATCTTGATGTTTCATTTAGTTTCCAAAAAGAACGCTTTTCCAAAAAAACGAATTCATAGATTATCATAGAATTTACAGTGCAGAAGGAGGCCATTCGGTCCATCAAGTCAGCACCGGCGTGTGGAAAGAGCACCCGACCCAAGGTGAACACCTCCACCCTACCCCCATAACCCAGTAACCCCACCCAACACTAAGGGCAATTTTGGACACTAAGGGCAATTTATCATGGCCAATCCACCTAACCTGCACATCTGTGGACTGTGGGAGGAAACCGGACAACCCGCAGGAAACCCACGCACACACGGGGAGGACGTGCAGACTCCGCACAGACAGTGACCCAAACCGGAATCGAACCTGGGACCCTGGAGCTGTGAAGCAATTGTGCTATCCACAATGCTACCATTGCTTGATATATACATCGCAAACTGGAAGGAGAGGCATGTACCTCAGGAAAGTGCACCCAAATCAATGCCCCCTTTGAAATAGAGCATCTCTGGTTGTTCTAACCCCGTCTCCCCATCCCTTCCTCTCCCCCTCCACTCCCATACCCCTCCCCCAAAATATTGCCCCTCCAATACCCGCTCCTCCACTCCAATTGCCCCCTACCCTAAAATAGTCCCCCTCAAATATCCCCAATACCCTATCCAATAGTCCCTCCATCCCTCCAATAGCCCCTTGCCGCTCAATACCCCCTCCTCCCCTCCAAAAGCCCCGTCCATTAGCCCCTCCTCCCGTCCAATAGCCCCTCCTCCCCTCCAATAGCCCCATCCAATAGCCCCTCCTTCCCTCTCTCCTCCCCCCTATAACCGCACCTCCCATCCCATTCCAAATCCCCCGCCCTCCTCACCCGCCCTCCCCAATCTTTGTCGATACCATTTCCCTTGTGTCACAAGTCTGGAACATTACCATGTGTTGACATTTGTGAGGGTTGGGGCTGCCTGGTGCCAATTCTCTCGAGGCGATTTCCAGGCTTCTCTTGCCCCTCTAGGTCCTGGTTGCCCTGCGCTACCAGTGGGTGACCGGTAGGGTGTGGAGTGGGGTGGGGTGAGGTGGGGGCTGGAGAGCTTTCTCTGACGCCCGGAACTTTTTAAATTTTAATTCTCTCTATTGAGATCCCTTTTCGAAATGTTGGTAAGATTCACGGTATGTTTGCCAAGGCCCTCAATCTAATTGACACCCCATAGTTGTCGCTCCGATTCAAGGGCAGGCCCCGGTTGCCAAGGAGACTGTCACCCCTCCGCATGTTCACAAACCCGATATGCGCCTGTACGGGTTAAAAACGAAAAAAAGAGTCCTTTGTCCAAACGGGGGCAGAGGTTCGACCAGCCCCCGCATGCCCGTTCCTTCACAGGCCCCTCGCTGATCTGTTCTGAGTCATCTTCCGTGTCCTGCTTGGCCAATTTGACTTCTGCTTCGAGCTCCTTGGGATCCTCGTGGTGCAGGTCGATGAGGAGGATGTAGATTAGGCGACCGGCGACGCCTCCGATCATGGGGGCGACGATGGGAATACACCACCATCCGTGACCAGCCGTGAAAACCTCGGAGCCCCAGCCAGCCACAAAGGTGAACATCCGCGGGCCACAATCTCTGGCTGGATCCATGGTGCAGCCAGTGTTGGAACCGATGGCAATTCCAATGATCAGCACTGCCACCGAGATAATGGGCGGCTGTAAGAATGCCGGCACAGCGGCCTTTTTGGCGTTCGATAAATTCGATAAATGTTCATACCGTTAACTTACAACCAACCGAAATTCCGATTCATTCTCGAGTCAGCAGTTTCTCGGGGGAGTTGAACACACATTTCGAATCACAGTCGCTGCGAGCAGGATTCGAATCTGCGCGGGAAAACCCTATTTAATTTGAAGTCCAACCACTCGGCCATCACTGCTGCGTCATTCAACATCAATTTGGTCGATAGAAAGATTCTAAAACCAGCCTGGAATCACTCCAGGAAGTTATTCCATTCAAACGATCAACGGGGCCCCGGGGTTTATATGAGGAGGGGTTGAATCTTCGTGGAAAATGACCATTGGATTTGGAGAGAAGCCTTGAGAGACTCGAAAACTTCAGCTCCCTAAACGCACAATTCCACTGATTAAATAGTTTGTGGAACAACATCAGTTACATTGGAAATATATTAGAAATTCCAATGGAACAGGACCACACTTCACAGTCTGGAAGAAAATTAAAATGATGGAATCGAGAAATAACAGCACAGAAGGAGACCTATGCAGGCCGAACGGTCAGCTGATGACCTGATGACGCAACTAACATGATCACGTGTCTGGATTCCGGCTGTTCTCCCCGGATCGCGGTCAGAGCACAAGCCAGGAGCAGCTGCTCAATTATTAAATCAGTTATTTTTTATTCCAACTCCTTGGTCGCCAGTCATTGAGAGAGCAGCATTTCTACATGGTGTCAAGAGTGGGCAGTATGGCAGACGGACTCCACCGCATCAACATCCTTGGATCATAGAATCGTAGAATGTCCAGCGCAGAAGGCCATTCGGCCCAACGAGTCATCAGTGACCCTCCGAATGAGCACTGCAGCTACTCTCCTCAAGCAGAGGTTTAAGAGATAGTGCAGTACCAGCCTGGCTAGCTCAGTCGGTAGAGCATGGGACTCTTAATCCCAGCGTCGTGGGTTCGAGCCCCACGTTGGGCGTGTCTATATTATTATCTGAAAATATTGATGCTGACTGAACTGTTTTCACAACAGGAACACAAGGTTATGTCGTTGGACTGGGAATTTAGAGGTCTGAACTAATCCTTGGTGACAAGATTTAATAAATCTGGAATTGAAATTTCGTCTTGTGAATGGCGCAGAAAGGTTCTGCTTCAGACGGATCATGTTTCCACAACAGGGAATGATTTGACACAACCACAGTGAAGATCTGTCCCCGGTAGACTCGCGGTTCCACGACAGAGAGAGAACAGTTGCATATCAGAGAGCACGGGATATACATTTACAAACAGGGCCTACTCCACCTCGGCACCTTTTCTGTGTCATTGTGTGTGGCCTGATAGTCTCTTACTGCTTTTCTGTGTGTCCGTTACAGCAGTGCTGACGTAACGTATTAATCTCACTTTTCCCAAACAGTAATTGTGATTGATAGATACAGACAGATTTCCACACTGACATTCAGTACCAATGTCTGATAGAAACTGAATCCCACCCTCACATACAGTACCAGACATTGACTCATAATGAAGGAATCCTGCTCTCACAACCTGTTCCAGAGACTGAGGTGCAGAGTGTTCCCTCCACTCGTGAACACTACCTGTGATTTACAGATACAGAACAAATCTCAGTCAGGTGAGTAGCAGAGTTTGATGGGTACGTCATGTATTCCGCAATCACCTTCTCTGCGCCAGATAATCAGATGCAGTCGACACGCGGTGTCTGTGTTGTTTTAACAAGAGTTTTACACAAGAACCGGAACTCATTTACACAATATCAGGGGGAGCAGAAGTAGGCCATTCAGCCCATCGAATATGCTCCGTATTGCAATGAGATCATGCTTGATCTGATATATAACGTGTATTGACCTCATTCGGTGGCACCTTGTCACAGTGGCTACCTCACAGCGCCTGCGATCCGGGTTCAATTCCAGCCTTTGGTCACTGACTGTGTGGATTTCCTCCGGGTGCTGCGATTTCCTCGCACAGTCCAAATGTGTGCGGGTTAGGTGGAGTGTCCATGCTAAATTGCCCCTTAGTGTTCAAAAAGTTGGATGGTGTTACAGGGATGTGGTGGGGACATAGGGGCTCTTTCAGAGGGTCGGTGCCGTGTCGATGGGCCGAATGGCCTCCTTTTACATTTTAATGATTACATGATAATCCTCATGTCCACTTTCCCGGCTTTTTATCTCTAGATTTCATGATGAACCTTTAAAACCAACATTCCAACCAAACATCAGGTACCAGTAACTCCTCAATGGTCGTTAATTTCCCGGCTGTCAATCATTTGGTCAGCCTGAGGAAGTCACATCCTGGAAATGTCATACATTGATCCAGTTCTAAAGTAAATTAAGTCGCTCTAGTCCCTGATGACCATAGGCTGCGTTCCCCTTTGAGGGTGAGATCTGACTGATGGTGAATTAACCTGAGGATCACCACACCTTTGGCGAGGGGCAAGGCTGTGAAGGCGGGGTTTTCCTGATTCAGAGCTATTGTAACCGTGTGATCAGAAACTAATTAACCTGGTTCTCACTCTGTTAATATTGTCTCACGCTGAGGCAAACGTCACCGATTGGATAGTCGAGTGATCGTTCTTCAGTCTTGTCATGGACGGACCCGCTGAATCTTGAGGCACTTTCTGAAAAGTTTACCTTTCTACCAGGAATAGTCTCATCCCAACACAATAATTTATCATTAATCTGCTCCAAGTATACTTTCACGACTCGCTGAAAGAATATAATCTCTATTTCCTGGGGCATGAAACCAGGCAGGAGTAGATACCTGTAACTCAATGATCAGAAAATGTCCATCGTGAAGTGTGTGTTCCGATGATCGACGGATTCCTCGGTGAAGCCGGGAGCGTTTGTGTTTGCTGTCAAATGCTGGTTGATTCGAGTCTTTCAGCGGGGGGCCTTTCACACTGTGTGGAAATATCTTGGAAATAATATTGAAGTGTTTCCCATCAGTACATTCACAAAAGTCCCTGAATGTGATGGGAATTCATTTTACTGACAAAATCTGCATTTCCAACATTGAACATCGGGCTGAAGGCAAAGAGGCGGATATTTTCCATCAATTCATGGATGCAAAACGAATTAAGACTTTTTGACATATGCACTTGTGGGTTGAGGTGGCCGAGTGGTTAAGGCGATGGACTGCTAATCCATTGTGCTTTCTACGCATGCGTTCGAATTCCAGCTTCGTCGGTTTTTCATCCGCTATTTGCTCGCAAGTGGGACTAATTTTTCCAAGATTTATCTGCAGTAACTGATGTGACAATCCAGTCCAAGTTGTCAGGCCAGATTGCAGCGAGTTGTGTTGGAAAAGCGAGAATTCGAAATTCAGTCTTGTTCTGATTGAGATGAATTGATCGGGTAGTGAGAGAGGAACCACTTTGATTTGATTTATTGTCCCATGAAAAGTATTTTTCTGCTACCAAGGGAACATACACATTACATAGATAGTAGACAGAAAAAGTATAATCGACAGAGTACATTGACAAATCGTACATGGACAAACAGTGATTGGTTGCAGTGCGGAACAAGGGGCCAAACAAAGCAAACCCATGAGCAAGAGCAGCATAGGGCGTCGTGAATAGTGTTCTTACAGGGAACAGATCAGTATGAGGGAGAGTTGTTGAGGAGTCTAGTAGCTGTGGGGAAGAAGCTGTTCCTATGTCTGGATGTGCGGGTCTTCAGACTTCTGTACCTTCTGCCTGATGGAATAATCAGTAAAAAGGTAAAACCTGGGTGGGAGGGTCTCTGATAATGTTGTCTGCTGTCCTGCGGCAGCGGGAGTTGTAGACAGAATCACTGTGCGGGTGGCAAGCTTGTGTGATACGTTGGGCTGATGTCACCACACTGCAGTTTCTTGCGACCTTGGGCCGAGCAGTTGCGATCCCAAGCTGTGATGCAGCCCGATAGGATGCTCTCTGTGGTACATCTGTAGACGTTTGTGAGAGTTGATGCAGACATGACGAATTTCCTCTCCTTCCGCAGGAGGTAGAGACGATGTTGGGTTTCTAGACTGTTGCATCAACATGAGTGGACCAGGACAGACTGTTGGTGATGGTGACCCCCAGAAATGTAATGCTATCCACCATCTCCACTTCGCAGCCATTGATGCAGATGGGTGTGTGTGTTGTGCAACGCTTCCTGGCGTCGATGATCAGTTCATTGATCTTTCCGACATTTTGAGACAGGCTGTTTTAGGTACACTATGCAACCAAGTGATTTATCTACCTTCTGTATCTGATTTGTCATTGCTTGCGATCTGACCCACCACAGTCGTATCATCCACAAACTTATAGATTGAGTTGGAGCTAAATCCTGCCACACAGGATATGCCTCCATATTCAGCGGGTCCGGCCATGACAAGACTGAAGAATGATCACTTGTCTATCCAATCAGTGAGGTTTGCCTCACTGTGAGACACGATTAGCAGAGAGAACACCAGATAAATTAAATTCAGATCAGACGGTTATACGAGAACTGAATCATGAAAAGCCCGCCTTCTCACAATTCCCGTTCCAGCCTCCCGGCGCCAGAATGTGGTGACTCGGGCTTTTCACAGTAACTTCATTGAAGCCAACTGGTGACAATAACAGATTATTATTATTATTGCTCCTCGCCTGAGGTATGGTGATCCTCAGGCCAATCATCACCACCAGTCAGATCTCACCCTCAAAGGGGAAAGCAGCCTATGGTCATCAGGGACTAGAGCGAATAAATTTACTTTAGAACTGGATCAATGTGTGATATTTCCAGGCTGTGACGTCACTCAGACTGACCAAATGATTGACAGCCGGAAAATGAACGACCATTGAGGAGTTACTGGTACCTGAGGCTTGGTTGGAATGTTGGTTTTAAAGGTTCATCGTGAAATCCAAAGATAAAAACCAGGGAAAGTGGACATGAGGGTTCTCATGAAATCATTAAAATCTGAAAGGAGGCCATTGTGCCCATCGACTCGGCACCGACCCTCTGACAGAGACCCTATGTCCCCATCACATCCATGTAACACCACCCAACCTTCTGAACACCAAGGGGCAATTTAGCATGTACACTCCACCTAACCAGCACACATTTGGACTGTGCGAGGAAATCGCAGCACCCGGAGGAATCCCACACAGGCACGGAGAGAAAGTGCAAACTCCACACAGTCAGTGATCAAAGGCTGGAATTGAACCCGGATCGCTGGAGCTGTGAGGTAGCCACTGTGACAACGTGCCACCGTATGATATTATAACACGCCATATCATATCAGATCAATCATGATCTCATTGCAATACGGAGCATATTCGATGGGCTGAATGGCCTACTTCTGCTCCTACGTCTTGTACCATGACATTGTGCAATATTCTGCTATTTGTCTCTAAAACCCTTGTTAAAACAACGTTTAGCGAGTTGGTCACACCACAGGTGAAAGGTACTGAAGGAGATAGAAAATGGGTGACCAAAAGACCAAGCAAAAGTAGGAAGGCAGTGCAGGTGTCCCCTGCGGTCATCTCCCTGCAAAACAGATATACCGCTTTGGATACTGTTGAGGGAGATGGCTCACCAGGGGAAGGCAGCGGCAGCCAGGTTCATGGCACCGTGGCTGTCTCAGCTGCGCAGCCGGGCAGGAAGAAGAATGGCAGGGCTATAGTGATCGGGGACTCAATCGTAAGGGGAATAGACAGGCGGTTCTGCGGACACAATCGAGACTCCAGGATGGTATGTTGCCTCCCTGGTGCAAGGGCAAAGGATGTCTCGGAGTGCCTGCAGGACATCCTGGAGGGGGAGGGGGGCGGGTGAACAGCCAGCAGTCGTGGTGCACATAGGCACCAATGATATAGGTAAAAAACGGAACGAGGTCCTACAAGCTGAATTCAGGGAGTTAGAAAGTAAACTAAAAAGTACGACCTCAAAGGTAGTAATCTCAGGATTGCTACCAGTGCCACGAGCTAGTCAGAGTAGCAATGTGAGGATAGATAGGATGAATGCGTGGCTCGAGAGATGGTGCAAGAGAGAATGTACGGCCACACTTGGAATACTGTGTGCAGTTCTGGTCACCCTATTATAGAAAGGATATTATTAAACTAGAAAGAGTGCAGAAAAGATTTACTCGGATGTTAACGGGACTTGATGGTTCGAGTTATAAGGAAAGGCTGGATAGACTGGGACTTTTTTCCCTGGAGCGTAGGAGGCTTAGGGGTGATCTTTTAGAGGTCTATAAAATAATGAGGGGCATAGATAAGGTAGATAGTCAACATCTTTTCTCAAAGGTAGGGGAGTCTAAAACTAGAGGGCATAGGTTTAAGGTGAGAGGGGAGAGATTCAGAAGGGCCAAGGGGGGCAATTTCTTCACTCAGAGGGTAGTGAGTGTCTGGAATGTGCTGCCAGAGGTAGTAGTAGAGGCGGGTACAATTGTGTCTTTCAAAAAGCATTTAGATAGTTACATGGGTAAGATGGGTATAGAGGGTTATGGGCCAAGTGCGGGCAACTGGGACTAGCTTAATGGTAAAAACTGGGCGGTTGAGCCGAAGGGCCTGTTTCCATGCTGTAAACTTCTATGATTCTATTCTATGATTCAAATTCCTGGGGTATGGTGGGGCAGGCAATAAACAAAGAAATAACTGATGCATGTAGAAAAGGTACAGCAGTTATCATGGGGGATTTTAATCTACATGTCGATTGGTTTAACTAGGTCGGTCAAGGCAGCCTTGAGGAGGAGTTTATAGAATGTATCCGCGGCAGTTTCCTAGAACAGTATGTAATGGAACCTACTAGGGAACAAGCGGTCCTAGATCTGGTCCTGTGTAATGAGACAGGATTTATTCAGGATCTTAGTTCGGGATCATCGCGGAAGGAGCGATCACAATATGGTGGAATTTAAAATACAGATGGAGGGTGAGAAAGTAAAATCAAACATTAGTGTTCTGTGCTTATAGAAAGGAGGTTACAGTGGGATGAGAGAAGAACTAGCTAAGTTCTTCAAATACTTTATGGTAAAACAGTTGAGGAACAGTGGACAACCCTGCAAGCGATTTTTCACAGTGCTCGGCAAAGGTATAGACCAACAAAAAGGAAGGACGGTAGAAAGAGGGAAAATCGACCGTGGATATCTCAGGAAATAAGGGAGAGTATCAAATTGAAGGTAAAAGCATACAGAGTAGCAAAGATTAGTGGGAGACTAGAGGACTGGGAAATCTTTAGGGGGCTACTAAAGCTACCAAAAAAGCGATAAGGAACAGTAAGATAGATTATGAGAGTAAACTTGCTCAGAATATAAAAACAGACATTAAAAGTTTCTACAAATATATAAAACAAAAAAGAGTGACTAAGGTAAATATTGGTCCTTTCGAGGATGAGAAGGGAGATTTAATAATGGGAGATGAGGAAATGTCTGAGGAACTGAACAGATTTTTTTGGGTCGGTCTTCACAGTCGAAGACCCAAATAACATGCCAGTAACTGATGGAAATTAGGCTATGACAGGTAAGGACCTTGAGAGGATTGTTATCACCAAGAAGGTAGCGATGGGCAAGCTAATGGGGCTAAAGGTGACAAGTCTCCTGGCCCTGATGGAGTGCTAAAAGTAATGGCTAGGGAAATTGCAAATGCACTAGTGTTAATTTACGAAAATTCACTAGACTCTGGGGTGGTCCCGGCGTATTGGAGATTAGCAAACGTGACACCACTGTTTTAAAAAGGAGGTAGGCAGAAAACGGGTAATTATAGGATAGTGAGCTTAACTTTGGGAGTATGGAAGATGCTGGAATCTATCATCAAGGAAGAAATAGCGAGGCACCTGGATGGAATTGTCCCATTGGGCAGACGCAGCATGGCTTCATAAAGGGCAGGTCGTGCCTAACTAATTGAGTGGAATTTTCTCAGGACATTACCAGTGCGGTAGATAATGGGGAGCCAATGGATGTGGTATATCTGGATTTCTAGAAAGCCTTTGACAAGGTGCCACACAAAAGGTTGTTGTATAAGATAAAGATGCATGGCATTAAGGGGAAAGTAGTAGCATGGATAGAGGATTGGTTAATTAATAGAAAACAAAGAGTGGGGATTGATGGGAGTTTCTCTGGTTGGCAATCAGTAGCTAGTGGTGTCCCTCAGGGATCAGTGTTGGGCCCACAATTGTTCACAATTTACATGGATGATTTAGAGTTGGGGACCAAGGGCAATGTGTCCAAGTTTGCAGACGACACTAAGACGAGTGGTAAAGCAAAAAGTGCAGAGGGCACTGGAAGTCTGCAGAGGGATTTGGATAGGCTAAGTGAATGGGCAAGGGTCTGGCAGATGGAATACAATGTTGACAAATGTGATATTATCAATTTTGTTAGGAATAACAGCAAAAGGTATTATTATTTAAATGATAAAATATTAAAACATGCTGCTGTGCAGAGAGACCTGGGTGTGCTAGTGCATGAGTCGCAAAAAGTTGATTTACAGGTGCAACAGGTGATTAAGAAGGCAAATGGAATTTTGTCCTTCATTGCTAGAGGGATGGAATTTAAGACTCGGAGGTTATGCTGCAATTGTATAAGGTGTTAGTGAGGCCACACCTGGAGTATTGTGTTCAGTTTTTGTCTCCTTACTTGAGAAAGGACGTACTGGCACTGGAGGGTGTGCAGAGGAGATTCACTAGGTTAGTTCCAGAGCTGAAGGGGTTGGATTACAATGCGAGGTTGAGTAGACTGGGACTGTACTCGTTGGAATTTAGAAGGATGAGGGGGTATCTTATAGTAACATATAAAATTATGAAGGGAATAGATAGGATAGATGCGTGCAGGTTGTTTCCACTGGTGGGTGAAAGCAGAATTAGGGGGCATAGCCTCAAAATAAGGGGAAGTAGATTTAGGACTGAGTTTAGGAGGAACCTCTTCACCCAAAGGATTGTGAACCTATGCAATTCCTTTCCCAGTGAAGCAGTAGAGGCTCCTTCATTAGATGTTTTTAAAATAAAGGTAGCATTTTGAAGAATAAAGGGATTAAGGGTTATGGTGTTCGGGTCGGAAAGTGGAGCTGAGTCCACAAAAGATCAGCCATGATCTCATTGAATGGTGGAGCAGGCTCGAGGGGCCAGATGGCCTACTCCTGCTCCTAGTTCTTATGATCTTATCTGGAACATAGACACCGAGTGCCGACTGCGTCTGGTTATGTGGCGGAGAGAAGGTGATTGTGGAATACATGTACCCATCAAACTCTGCTACTCACCTGACTGAAATTTGTTCTGTATCTGTAAATCACAGGTAGTGTTCGCGAGTGGAGGGAACACTCTGCACCTCAGTCTCTGGAACAGGTTCTGAGAGCAGGATTCCTTCAATATGAGTCAATGTCTGGGACTGTATGTGAGGGTGGGATTCAGTTTCTATCAGACATTGGTATTGAATGTCAGTGTGGAAATCTTTCTGTATTGATCGATCACAATTATTGTTTGGGAAAAGTGAGATTAATACGTAACATCAGCACGGCTGTAACAGACAGAGAAAGACACAAAGAAAAGCAGAAAGAGACCATCAGGACACACACACAGTGACACACAGAAAAGGTGCAGTGCAAACCAGCAAGATACTGAGATGGAAAAACTGGTTATTGAGGAAAATGTGTTTTCTGCTGCACACAGAGAGGCCCTGTTTGTAAATGCATATCCTGCTGGGTAATCGTGCTGTCTGCTGTGTAACTGTGTTCTCTGCTGTGTAACCGAGCTCTCTGCTGTGTAACTGAGCTCGCTGCTGTGTAACTGTGCTCTCTGCTGTGTAACTCAGCTCTCTGTTGGAACCGTGACTCTGCCGGTGACAGATCTTCACTGTGGTTGTGTCAAATCATTACCTATGGTGCAAATGTGCTTCCGGTTGTGGAAATATGGTCCCTCTGAAGCAGAACCTTTCTGCGCCGTTCCTGAGACGAAATTTCAATTCCAGATTTATTAAGTCTTGCCACCAAGGTGTAGTTCAGACCTCTATAATCCCAGTCCAGCGACATAACCTTGTGTTCCTGTTGTCAAAACAGTTCGTTCAACATCAATATTTTCAGTTAATAATATAGACGCGCCCAACGTGGGGATCGAACCCACGACGTGGGATTAAGAATGCAGTGCTGTACCGGCTGAGCTAGCCGGGCTGGTGCTGCACTATCCGTTAAACCTCTTTCTGTAGAGAGTAGCTGCGGTGCTCATTCGGAGGGTCAGTGCTGACACGTTGGGCCGAATGGCCTCCTTCTGAGCTGGTGATTGTACGATTCTATGACACAAGGATGTTGATGCGGTGGAGTCCTTCTGCCATACTGCCCACTCCTGACACCATGTAGAAATGCTGGTCTCTCAGTGACTGGCGACCAAGGAGTTGTAATAAAAAATAACTGACTTAATAATTGAGCAGCTCCTCCTGGCTTGTGCTCTGACCGCGATCCGGGGAGAACTGCCGGAATCCCGACACGTGATCATGTTAGTTGCGTCATCAGGTCATCATGTGACCGTTCGGCCTGCACAGGTCTCCCTCTGTAATTTCTAGCTGTCATTATTTACATTTTCTTCCAGACTGTAAAGTGTGGTCCTGTTCCATTTGAATTTCTAATATATTTCCAATGTAACTGATGTTGTTCCACAAACTATTTAATCAGTAGAATTGTGCGTTTAGGGAGCTGAGGTTTTCGAGTCTCTCAAGGCTTCTCTCCAAATCCAATGGTCATTTTCCACGAAGATTCAACCCCTCCTCACATAAACCCCGGGGCCCCGTTGATCGTTTGAATGCAATAAATTCCTGGAGTGATTCCAGGCTGGTTTTAGAATGTATTCTATCGACCAAATTACTAATGAATGGTACCTTGGCCGCAGCTGCGATGGCCGAGTGGTAACGGTGTTGGGCTTGAAGTCCAGTGGGTGTTACCCCGCGCAGGTTCGAGCCCTGCTCGCAGCGACTGTGGTTCGAAATGTTTGCTCAACTCCTCGCACAAGCGGCTGACTCGGGAATGAATCGGAATTCCGATTGGTTGTAAATAAACGGTTTGAACATTAATCGAGTTCAGTCAGAGATTTAACATTTTTGGGGGAAACTGAACGAAATATAAAGATGGAAACGTGGTTTGGTTTCATTCAGCTGAATGTATTTCTGGGAAAAAGATCGTGTTAGAAATGGAACATTTTTATCTCTCTATCTGTTTCTTTGTTTCTTTCTCTCTCCCTCACTCACTGTTTTTGTGCTTCTCCGGGGACTGATTGGATTCACAGTGAAACTCAGCCCCATCTCACCACAACTCTTTTGGACGAATACATCCTGGTGATGGACGGTCCTGAATCAGTGGATCGAGAGAGAACGAGGTGACTGCAGTCTGACTCTTACTCTGAAAACCAGTTAGTGCGCCCTTGTACAAAGTGGATGTGTCTGAGAACAGGAGGAAAGCAGATCATGGGCCTGTGATTGATTTTATTGAGCCGGACCGAGAAAAGTGAGGCAGACTTTTAACCAGTCAGCGCCTGTCTGTGAGCTGAGAAGGAATTACGGCTGATATTGAGACAGTTCAGAGTGAATTGTTACAGCAAATCGAATCTTCAAGAGGTGTTGGTATATTGATTTCAGAGAGAACGTCATAGTTTCTTAAATGATCAGTTGCGCTTGCTTTTGTTTTGTTCAGTAATTTGGGGAATCTGTTTGGAGCGGGTGCAGTTGGTCAATATCTGTGCCTCTTGATTGTGCGATTGGGCCGAAGTCGGGTGGTCTTTCCGTGGGTCGGTATCGACTCGATGGGCCGAATGGCCTCCTTCCGCACTGGACCCATTCTACGATTACTGAAATAGGGTGAAAACGGCAGCAGCAGGACACAAGGACAAGTTACGGTCTCAGGCCAGAGTAAGTGTCCAAAGTAATGACACACACAACATTAGAAATTAATGAGATAAATACATTTATTGTGGACTGGTGCCATCTCCTGGCAGAACGGGAGCCGTGCGACACGGACACTCTCATTCAGGAGCATTTTACATTGGAGTGAAATAGCTTACGCTCAGTATGAATGTGTTCCAAAACAGTTTATCAAGCTAATCTAAAGTACCAATTGGATTCTGGTTCTGTCATTGAGCGATGGTGGTATAGTGATGAGAATAGCTGCCTTCCAAACAGTTGACCCGGTTTCGATTCCCGGCCATCGCAATAAAAAGCTGGTTGTATATTTTTGCGCCACTTCGTGAGTTTCAAACCGAGAAAGGGAAACAGTTCCGAACTCAGAATTTGGGCCCTTGGATAATGAGGAGGGAGGGGGTAAAAAGGCAGGAGTTGCATCTCCTGCACTTGCAAAGAAAGGTGCACATAGAAAGTGAGCGGATATTGGCGGTGGAGCAGCGGTCGCGGAGGGGATTGTCCCTTCGTCTGGTGAATGGGGAGAGCAGGGGAGGGCGTTTTTGAAGATGTCATAAATGGTCCCTGGAATACTGAGACTGACGGGATGCAAGGTGAGAACAAGCGGCACCAAATCAGTTCAGCTCGACTTACACAGGACACAACAATGTCAGTAACGGAAAGATCTTTTGGGATAAGAGCAAGAGTTTTGCAACATCGTTCACTTTTATTTCCATTTCCCACCTTAGCCGCTTTTCCTACAAATGTTGGCAGCGGTTGGATTCCACCCGCATCCTCGAAGAGACTGAAACCTAAACCCATCTCCTCAGACCGCTCGGCCTCGCTATCCTAAAGGTTCATTGTTTCTGATACTGATGACCGGTGATTGGCATCTTGCTGTTTATCAGCTGAGTCCAGGATTTCACACTGAGGGAGAAGGAAATGATCCAATCACAGAGCTGGAACGCTGCTTCTAGTTTTCTCCCCACAAATGCTATTTAATTCTGAGCATTTCCAGCATTTCCTGTGTTTATTATTTATTATTTCCAGCATTTGAAGTAATTTGCTTTGTGATTAGTGAACTTTCTGAGCTGAGTTCAGGGGACTCGCTTTCCAAAATTATCTAAAAGTTATTTGACGGGATGTGGGTGTCGCTGAATCCGTCAACAATTGTTGTCCAAAATGTATTACCCTTGAGAATTTGGCGGTGACGTGATTCTTGAGCCGCTGCAAGTCCATGTGGAGTATGTACACACACAGTGCTGTTAGGGAGGGAGTTCCGGGATTGTGAGCCAGCCACAGAAAGGGTGATATATTTCGCAGGATGGTGTGTGTCTCGGAGTGGAACTTGCAGGTGGTCGCTGTTTCTCTGTATCTGCTCCCCTTGTGTTTCCAGGTGAGAGATCCCGCGGGTTTGGATGGAGCCTCACGGAGGAAAAGTCAATGTCTGGGGTGGGATTCGAACCCACGCCTTCAGAAAAGTCTGCGACCTTAACACTCGGCCACACTGGGAAAAACATTGGGTAACAGCAAATTCCTGCCGATGCTGGAATCTGAAACGAAAGAGAAAATGCTGGAAAATCTCAGCAAGTCGAGCAGCATCTGTAGGGAGAGAAAAGAGCTAACGTTTCGAGACCAATGACTCGTCTTTGACAAAGTGTCATTAGACTCGAAACGTTCGGTCTTTTCTCTCCCTACAGATGCTTCCGGACCTACTGAGATTTTCCAGCTTTTTCTCTTCCGGCCATCCTGACACACTGATGTGATCAACCGGTTAAGTGGGGATTGGGCCAAGGGCCGCAGCGGACTCGATGAGCCTCCTCTTGCACTGGAGGGGCTCTGTGATAACTTAAACATGGTGAAAGCGGCAGCATCCGGACACAAGGACAAGGTAAGGTCTCAGGCCAGAGTAAGTGTCCTATGTGATGACACACAGAACATCAGAATTAAATTGGTGAAATACATTTATGGTGGACTGGTGCCATCTGGTGGCTGAACGGGAGCAGTGCGACACGGATACATTCATTCAGGAGCATTTTAAATTGGAGGGAAATAAGCTACGCAGAGCAGGATTTTTTCACGGAACACTTTATAAACTAATGTGAAGTACCAAAATGACTCAAATTTCTTCCGTGAGCGATGGTGGTATAGTGGTGAGCATAGCTGCCTTCCAGGCAGTTGACCCAGGTTCGATTTCCGGCCATCGCAGTCGTAATTTGGAAGTGAACTTTTGCGCGACTTCGTCAGTTTCAAACCGAGAAAGAAAAACAGTTTCTAACTCAGAATTTAGGCGCAATTAGGGAGTGGAGTGAAATAAGTAACTTTCTCATCATTTTTAATATGGTTTCAATATGGACAGTGTTCCACTATTCACCCACAAGCCGTCAAACAACACCTAAAAGCCGCAGCTTTTTCACTTCACCCTCATGAAGTGGACCAAACAGAGACACAACAGACACGTTACAGACGAGGATGGGATTTGAAGCCACGTGTCTAGAGCACAATGGATTATTGTGCATCACCTTAACCACGTGGTACAGCTGCTTTACTTCATGGCCCTTTAGTATCCCTCAATCTGACTTCTTTGCGTTTCTTTCGCACAGTTGCTGATGTACAGGACACTGTCAAAGTGTAAATAAATAAAAATAATCTCTGAGTTAATTTGCGTTTGCGGCGCAACGGGAGCGCGCCTGACTCCAGATCAGAAGGTTGCGTTGAAATCACGTCAGGCGCACGGAACTTTTCTGCAGCTGGTTCCAGGAATTTCTCTCTGTGTGGGAATGTTCTCGAAATGACTCCATTCAAAAGCACGATGCAAATAATATATTTTATATTTACCCGCTTGAGCAAATTTGTCAAATATCAGGAGATTCAAAGTCGTCCTGTTAATGCAGAATGACAGTGAGTTCAGTAAGAAATGTTTACAAACAACAGCAATTCCTTTCTGCTCACTGCACAGTTATAGTGATCTGTATTAAACAGCAGGAGCGGGAACCGCAGTCCGCAGTCTTCACCTTAACGGTGACTCTGAATTTCAGTTTGGGGGTTTCAGAGAGAGCGGATGTTATTGTGGAAACTGAAGTCACTTTTCCTGTGAATGGAGCCGGATAAAGAGCCTTGGCCAGCCTGAGAGTCCCCGAGCCTCCATGAATCTTCACAGCTCACACAGTGAAGGGCTTTTACACTTTGAAAATGACCATGTCCGGCAGCTGGAGCTTTCCCTTATATTTTCTGGGATCTGGGAAAGAGCGGATCATCAAAAAACAGAAATGAAACACAAATAATCGCAGTATTTTTTCACGTGGGCTAAACATCAGCTAAGGTTTTACAGCCGGTGGCCGCGTGGCCTAATGGATAAGGCGTCTGACTTCGGTGATTCTATTAATGATATCAGGCGATTGCAGGTTCGAGTCCTGCCGCGGTCGTTTTATACAGAAATCCGGTGGAACGTTTGCTGACAATCCAGTTTTCCCTCCTCTCTCATCTTAGTCTTTCGTTTACCGCCGAATGAATCCACAATATCTGATTGATTTGGACAAAGAATTAAATAAAATATTATGTTTCAATCGGTTCAATACAATTCTGTGGAGGGAATTCTAATGTCCTCAGGCAGATGGTTACAGTCATAGATGTTTCAGCATGGAAACAGGCCCTTCGGCCCAGCTTGACCATGCCGCCCAGTTTCTATCACTAAGCGAGTCACATTTGCCCGCATTTGGCCCACATCCCTCTATATTCACCCTGGGGGGGGGGGGGGGGGGGCGGGGGGCAGGGGGCTTGACAGGATAAATGCTGCGAAACTGGTTCACCATGTGGGAGAGTGTAGGACCAGAAGGAACAATCTCAGAGTAAGTGGCCGCCCATTTCAACCAGAAATGAGGAGTAGGTTCTTCTCTCGGAGTATAGAGCATCTGTAGAAATGTTTGTATGAATCGAATAGGGCTGTAGAGGGTGGGTCAGTTAATTTGTTGAAGGCTGCCACAGACAGATTTTTTTTAAATTTAGAGTACGCAAACATTTTTTCCAACTAAGGCCAATTTTGCAACCAATCCACCGACCCTGCACATCTTTTGGTTGTGGGAGCGAAACGCACCCAAACACAGGAAGAATATGCAAACTCAACGCAGATAGTGACCCAGAGCCGGGATCGAACATGGGCCTTCGGTGCCGTGAGGCAGCTGTATAAACTACTGAACCACCGTGCTGCCCTTGAGACAGATTTTTAATCAGTAAAGGAAAGCAAGGATTATTGGGATAAGGCGGGAAACTGGGTTTGAGGATTATATCAGATCAGACATAACCTATCTGAATGGTGGAGCAGACACGATGGGCCGAATGGCCTACTTCTGCTCCTCCGTCTTACAGTGTAATGAGATCCTCTGATGGACTTGTTTTCACGGCTGGGCGGCCGGTTCCGGAAAGACAAAATCTGCCAGCAGTGCCCCAGATGAAGCTGGCGTCTGTTTTGGAGCTTCTGAAGCCGCATGTTTTCATGGTGCCAAACTCCTGCCCAAAGCTGGTGTCGTGATTTAAATCGATTATCAGACAGAGGATTAGGAATATCGGTATAGAGAATGATGCAAGAAGATTCACTCCTCAGTACATTCCAGACCCGAAGCACTCGTTGTGCAAAAGTGCTTCTTTTTCAAACATCACAGCTGCTTCCTTTGCAAATCAACGGAAATCTGTGCCCTCTCATTCTTGCTCTTTTTACTCGGGGGAACTGTTTCTCTCTGTTTACTCCGCCTAGCCCCCTCATGATTTTGAACATCTCCATCATATCTCCTCTCTGCCTTATCCTCTCCAAGGAGAACGTTCCCAACATCTCCAATCTAGCCTCCTAAATTGAATCAATGAAACCTAAATGAAACCTCTTCTGCACGCTGCCCAATACGTCCACAGCCTTCCAATATTGTGGCTCCCAGAGCTGTGCAAAATATTCCATCTGATGTCTAACTGGCGCCTTGTACAGATTCAGCATAACCTCCTTGCTCTTGTTCTCTTTTCCACTCGGAATAAACCCAGAATAAGATTTGCATTATTACCTGCTCTCTCCACCTGTCCACCTTCAATGATCTATCCACATACACACCCAGCTCTGTCTGCTCCTTCATCCCATAAATAGTTGAGGGGCAGCACGGTAGCATAGTGGTTAGCACTATGGCCTCACAGCGCCGCGTCTCAGGTTCGATACCCGCTTGGATCATTGTCTGTGTTCTCCGTGGGTTTCGGACGGGAGCTCCGGTTTCCTCCCACACTCCAAAGATGTGCAGATTAGGTCGATCGGCCATGCTAAATTGCCCTTAGTTTAGATGGGGTTGCTGGGGTGCGGGGATTGGGCGGAGGTGTTGGCTTCATGGGGGTGCTCTTTGAAGAGCCGGTGCAGATTCTATGGTCCGAATGGCCACCTTCTGCACTGTAAATTCTGTGATTCTACACTTCCCTACCGAAATGCATAATCTCACACGTCTCCAGACTGAAAATCATCTTTTGTCGTTTGAAGTTCTAGACTGTCCGCGTCTCAGTTTTCAAAATTTCCAAGTTTTTACCATCCCCAAATTTGAAACTGTTCCCTGTACACCATGATCTACAAATTGTTATGTATCAGGGAAGCAAATGTTCCATGTGGAACACTCAAACCTTCGTCCAGTCCGAAAAGTCTCTATTGACCATTATATTCTGTTTCTGATTATTCAACCACATTTATATCCATATTGCTACTGTCCCTTTTATTCCAGGAGCCACACATTTCGCTAATTCTGCGCAGTTTTGGTTTCCTTAATTAGGGAAAGATGTAAATACGTTGGAAACGGTTCAGAGAAGGTTTCCTCGATTGGTGCCAGGAATGAGCCTTTCGTCAGTGGTAGGGAAATTACTGGAGAGAATCGTTCGAGACAGAATCTACTCCCATTTGGAAGCAAATGGACGTATTAGTGAGAGGCAGCATGGTTTTGTGTCTCACTAACTTGATAGAGTTTTTCGAAGAGGTCACAGAGATGATTGATGCAGTTAGGGCAGTGGATGTTGTCTACATGGACTTCAGTAAGGCCTTTGACAAGGTCCCTTATGGTAGAGTAGTATAAAAGGTGATGTCACACGGGATCAGAGGTGAGCTGGCAAGGTGGATACATAACTGGCTAGGTCATAGAAGGCAGAGAGTAGCAATGGAAGGGTGCTTTTCTAATTGGAGGGCTGGGACTAGTGTTGTTCCGCAGGGATCAGGGCTGGGACCTTTGCTGTTTGTAGTGTGTATAAATGATTTGGCGGGAAATGTAACTGGTCTGATTAGCAAGTTTGCAGATGACACAAAGGTTGGGGGAATTGCGGATAGCGACGTGGTCTGTCAGAGGATACAGTAGGATTTAGTTTGTTTGGCGACTTGGGCGGAGAGATGGCAGATGGAGTTTAATCTGGACAAATGTGAGGTAATGCATTTTGGAAGGGCTAATGCAGGTAGGGAATATACAGTATTGAAAGTCAGAGAGATCTATGTCTACAGGTCCAGAGGTCACTGAAAGGGGCAACACAGGTGGAGAAGGTAGTCAAGACCGCATACGGCATGCTTCCTTCATTGACCGGGGCATTGAGTACAAGAATTGGCAAGTCATGTTGCAGCTGTATGGAACGTTAGTTAGGCCACACTTGGTGTATCGTGTTCAATTCTGGTCGCCGCACTGCCAGAAGGATGTGGAGGCTTTAGAGAGGGTGCAGAAGAGATTTACCAGGATTTTGCCTGTTATGGAGGGCATTAGCTATGAGGAGCGTTTGAATAAACTCGGTTTGTTCTCACTGGAACGACGGATGTTGAGGGGCGACCTGATAGAGGTCTACAAAACTATGAGGGGCATAGACAGAGTGGATAGTCAGAGGCTTTTCCCCAGTGTAGAGGGGTCAATTACTAGGGAGCATAGGTTTAAGGTGCGAGGGGCAAGGTTTGGAGAAGATGTACGAGGCAAATTTTTAACACAGAGGGTAGTGGGTGCCTGGAACTCGCTAGCGGAGGAGGTGGTGGAAGCAGGGACGATAGTGATATTTAAGGGGCATCTTGACAAATACATGAATAGGATGGGAATCGAGGGATACGGACCCAGGAAGTGTAGAAGATTTTAATTTAGTCGGGCAGCATGGTCGGCACACGCTTGGAGGGCCGAAGGGCCTCTTCCTGTGCTGTACTTTTCTTTGTTCTTTGTTGGTCTTTGAGCGGGTTTGCTATTGAGGAAAGGTGAGACAGACTGCACTTGTTTCCAGTGGAGATGTGAAGTGTGACAGTTGATCTGATTGAAGTACATCAGATTTTGAATGGTCTTGACAAAGTGGACGTGGAAAGGATGTCACTGCTTGTGGGTGAGAGCAGAACTACTGGGCAGCGAATAACAAGCAATTAACACGGTTTCGATTCCCGGCCATCGCAATAATGGTTTGATCGGAAGCGTTTGCGTGATTTCGTGGGTTTCACACTGAGGAAAGAGAGCTGGAAGAAGAGGCTGGAAGGAGGACTCCGGGTAAAATTCCTCTTCTCTTGTAGTAAATAGTCTGGATGGATTGTTCACATCCGTCCGAGAGTGGAAACTGGGATCTCCGCTCTTATTCTGGTTTATTATTGGATATTGTTTAATATCCTTATTGCCGCCCTGTGGGATATTCCATAAGACCATAAGACATAGGAGTGGAAGTAAGGCCATTCGGCCCATCGAGCCCACTCCACCATTCAATCATGGCTGATTTCAACTCCATTTACCCGCTCTCTCTCCATAGCACTTAATTCCTCGAGAAATCAAGAATTTATCAACTTCTGTCTTAAAGACACTCAACATCCCGGCCTCCACCGCCGTCTGTGGCAATGAATTCCACATACCCACCACTCTCTGGCTGAAGAAATTTCTCCTCATCTCTGTTCTGTCGTGACTCCCTTTAATTCTAAGGCTGTGCCCCCGGGTCCTAAACTCCCCTGCTAATGGAAACAACTTCCCTTCATCCACACTATCTAAGCCATTCATTATCTTGTAAGTTTCTATTAGATCTCCCCTCAACCTCCTAAACTCCAATGAATATAATCCCAGGATCCTCAGACGTTCATCGTATGTTAGGCCTACCATTCCTGGGATCATCCGTGTGAATCTCCGCTGGAACCGCTCCAGTGCCAGTATGTCCTTCCTGAGGTGTGGGGCCCAAAATTGCTCACAGTATTCTAAATGGGGCCTAACTCATGCTTTATAAAGCTCCAGAAGTACATCCCTGCTTTTATATTCCAAGCCTCTTGAGATGAATGACAACATTGCATTTGCTTTCTTAATTACGGACTCAACCTGCAAGTTTACCTTTAGAGAATCCTGGACTAGGACTCCCAAGTCCCTTTGCACTTCAGAATTATGAATTTTGTCACCGTTTAGAAAATAGTCCACGCCTCTATTCTTTTTTCCAAAGTGCAAGACCTCGCACTTGCCCACGTTGAATTTCATCAGCCATTTCTTGGACCACTCTGCTAAACTGCCTAGATCTTTCTGCAGCCTCCCCACCTCCTCCATACTACCTGCCCCTCCACCTATCTTCGTATCATCGGCAAACTTAGCCAGAATGCCCTCAGTCCCGTTATCTAGATCGTTAATATATAAAGAGAACAGCTGTGGTCCCAACACTGAAGTTATATTCCTGGAAGTTATTATATAAACTTTTCCTCTTCTCGCTGTTAAAGGATTTTCAAACATTGAAACACTCCTGGTTCTATCTTTACCAAATGCCATGACTGTGTTAATAAAACATAACCCATTCCAATCAGTGGAGATGTGATGTTGGCACCAATAATACTCAAGCACCACAGCAACAGGACTCTGTTTCCCGCCGAGAGAGTCGATTGAAGAGCTTCCAATTTCGTTACTTTGAACTTCACAGTGATGTAATGCTGTCTGCTTCATTCCCGGGACAAATTTCCGGATCACACTGGAAACAACACTTTGATTCTAATTTACTGAAAAGAAAATGCAGATGTGCTGGGGAATAGCGACTTGTTTACTTTTGGTGTGAGTGAGAATAAAAATAGCAGAGGATGGTTTTGATCCATCGACCTCTGAGTTATGGGCCCAGCACGCTTCCGCTGCGCCACTCTGCTCTTTAGGTCCACTGTGTCCACAATTGCTGTTCTGTGCCAGCCAGATAACTATTCACTTCGTCCATTTTTCCCTTCAATCAAGAACCCACGTGTTGTGAAGCTCACTCTGGCAGGACAATAACACGGAACATCAGCACGTCTGTAACAGACTGAGGACAGAGAAAGACACACCGAAAAGCAGGAAGAGACTATCAGGACAAACACACAATGACACACAGAATAGGTGCCGAGCAAATCAGCAAGATATTGAGATAGAACAACGAATTATTTAGTAAAATGTGTTTTCTGTTTTACAATGATAGGCCCCGTTTGTAAATATATATCCTGCTGTGCTATTGTGCTCTCCGTTGTGTAACCGTGCTCTCTGATGTGTAACTGCACACTCTGATGTGTAACAGTGCTCCCGGCTGTGTAACTGTGGTCTCTGCTGTTTAACTGTGCTCTCTGCTGTGTAACTGCACTCTCTGCTGTGTAACTGAGCTCTCTGCTGTGTAACTGTGCTTTCTGCTGTGTAACTGTGGTCTCTGCTGTGTAACTGAACTCTCTGCTGTGTAACTGTGCTTTCTGCTGTGTAACTGAGCTCTCTGCTGTGTAACTGTGCTTTCTGCTGTGTAACTGAGCTTTCTGCTGTGTAACTAAGCTCGCTGCCGTGTAACTGAGCTCTCTGCTGTGTAACTGTGCTTTCTGCTTTGTAACTGTGGTCTCGGCTGTGTAACTGTGCTCTCTGCTGTGTAACTGTGCTCTCTGCTGTGTAACTGAGCTCTCTGCTGTGTAACTGAGCTCTCTGCTGTGTAACTGTGCTTTATGCTGTGTAACTGTGCTCTCTGCTGTGTAACTGAGCTCTCTGCTGTGTAACTGTGCTCTCTGCTGTGTAACTTTGCTCTCTGCTGTGTAACCGTGCTTTCTGATGTGTAACTGTGCTTTCTGCTCTGTAACTGTGCTCTCTGCTGTGTAACTGTGCTCTCTGCTGTGCAATTGAGCTACCTGATGTGTAACTGTACTCTCTGCTGTGTAACTGTGCACCCTGATGTGTAACTGCACACTCTGCTGTGTAACTGTGCTCTCTGCTGAGTAACTGTGCTCTCTGCTCTGTAACTGTGCTCCCTGCTGTGTAACTGTGTCCTCTGATGTGTAACCGTGCTCTCTCCTGTGTTACTGTGCTCCCTGCTGTGTAAGTGCACACTCTGCAAGTGCACACTCTGCTTTGTAACTATGCTCGCTGCTGTGTAACTGTGCTCCCGGCTGTGTAACTGTGCTCTCTGCTGTGTAACCGTGCTCTCTGCTGTGTAACTGCACACTCTGCTGTGTAACTGTGCTCTCTGCTGTGGAACTGTGTTCCCTGCCGTGTAACTGTGCTCTCTGCTGTGTAACTGCACACTCTGCTGTGTAACTGTGCTCCCTGCTGTGTAACTGTGCTCCCTGCTGTGTAACTGTGCTCTCTGCTGTGTAACTGTTCACCCTGCTTTGGAACTGCACACTCAGCTGTGTAACTGTGCTCTCAGCTGTATAACTGTGCTCCCTATGTGAAACTGTGCACCCTGCTGTGTAACTGCACACTCTGCTGTGTAACTGTGCTCTCTGCTTTGTAACTGTGCTCTCTGCTGTGTAACTGCACACTCTGCTGTGAAACTGCACGCTCTGCTGTGGAACTGCACACCCTGATGTGTAACTGTGCTCTCTGCTGTGCAATTGAGCTATCTGATGTGTAACTGCACTCGCTGCTGTGTAACTGTGCTCTCTGCTGTGTAACTGTGCTCTCTGCTGTGCAATTGAGCTATCTGATGTGTAACTGCACTCTCTGCTGTGTAACTGTGCACCCTGATGTGTAACTGCACACTCTGCTGTGTAACTGTGCTCCCTGCTGTGTAACTGTGCTCTCTGCTGTGTAACTGCACACTCTGCTGTGTAACTGTGCTCTCTGCTGTGTAACTGTGCTCTCTGCTGTGTAAGTGTGCTTTCTGCTGTGTAACTGTGCTCTCTGCTGTGTAACTGTGCTCTCTGCTGTGTAACCGTGCTCTCTGCTGTGTATCTGCACACTCTGCTGTGGAACTGCACACTCTGCTGTGGAACTGCACACCCTGCTGTGTAATTGTGCTCTCTGCTGTGCAATTGAGCTATCTGATGTGTAACTGCACTCTCTGCTGTGTAACTGTGCTCTCTGCTGTGTAACTGTGGTCTCTGCTGTGTAACTGAGCTCTCTGCTGTGTATCTGTGTTTTCTGCTGTGTAACTGAGCTCTCTGCTGTGTAACAGTGCTTTCTGCTGTGTAACTGAGCTTTCTGCTGTGTAACTGAGCTCTCTGCTGTGTAACTGAGCTCTCTGCTGTGTAACTGTGCTTTCTGCTTTGTAACTGTGGTCTCGGCTGTGTAACTGTGCTCTCTGCTGTGTAACTGTGCTCTGTGCTGTGTAACTGAGCTCTCTGCTGTTCAACTGAGCTCTCTGCTGTGTAACTGTGCTTTATGGTGTGTAACTGTGCTCTCTGCTGTGTAACTGAGCTCTCTGCTGTGTAACTGTGCTCTCTGCTGTGTAACTTTGCTCTCTGCTGAGTAACCGTGCTTTCTGATGTGTAACTATGCATTCTGCTGTGTAACTGTGCTCTCTGCTGTGTAACTGTGCTCTCTGCTGTGCAATTGAGCTACCTGATGTGTAACTGAACTCTCTGCTGTGTAACTGTGCACCCTGATGTGTAACTGCACACTCTGCTTTGTAACTGTGCTCTCTGCTGTGTAACTGTGTTCTCTGCTGTGTAACTGCTCCCTGCTGTGTAACTGTGCCCTCTGATGTGTAACCGTGCTCTCTCCTGTGTTACTGTGCTCCCTGCTGTGCAAGTGCCAACTCTGCAAGTGCACACTCTGCTGTGTAACTATGCTCGCTGCTGTGTAACTGTGCTCCCGGCTGTGTAACTGTGCTCTCTGCTGTGTAACCGTGCTCTCTGCTGTGTATCTGCACACTCTGCTGTGGAACTGCACACTCTGCTGTGGAACTGCACACCCTGCTGTGTAATTGTGCTCTCTGCTGTGCAATTGAGCTATCTGATCTGTAACTGCACTCTCTGCTGTGTAACTGTGCTCTCTGCTGTGTAACTGTGGTCTCTGCTGTGTAACTGAGCTCTCTGCTGTGTATCTGTGCTTTCTGCTGTGTAACTGAGCTCTCTGCTGTGTAACAGTGCTTTCTGCTGTGTAACTGAGCTTTCTGCTGTGTAACTGAGCTCTCTGCTGTGTAACTGAGCTCTCTGCTGTGTAACTGTGCTTTCTGCTTTGTAACTGTGGTCTCGGCTGTGTAACTGTGCTCTCTGCTGTGTAACTGTGCTCTGTGCTGTGTAACTGAGCTCTCTGCTGTGCAACTGAGCTCTCTGCTGTGTAACTGTGCTTTATGCTGTGTAACTGTGCTCTCTGCTGTGTAACTGAGCTCTCTGCTGTGTAACTGTGCTCTCTGCTGTGTAACTTTGCTCTCTGCTGAGTAACCGTGCTTTCTGATGTGTAACTATGCATTCTGCTGTGTAACTGTGCTCTCTGCTGTGTAACTGTGCTCTCTGCTGTGCAATTGAGCTACCTGATGTGTAACTGTGCTCTCTGCTGTGTAACTTTGCTCTCTGCTGAGTAACCGTGCTTTCTGATGTGTAACTATGCATTCTGCTTTGTAACTGTGCTCTCTGCTGTGTAACTGTGTTCTCTGCTGTGTAACTGCTCCCTGCTGTGTAACTGTGCCCTCTGATGTGTAACCGTGCTCTCTCCTGTGTTACTGTGCTCCCTGCTGTGTAAGTGCCAACTCTACAAGTGCACACTCTGCTGTGTAACTGTGCTCCCTGCTGTGTAACTGTGCTCCCTGCTGTGTAACTGTGCTCTCTGCTGTGTAACTGTGCACCCTGCTGTGGAACTGCACACTCTGCTGTGGAACTGCACACTCTGCTGTGGAACTGCACACCCTGATGTGTAACTGTGCTCTCTGCTGTGCAATTGAGCTATATGATGTGTAACTGCACTCGCTGCTGTGTAACTGTGCTCTCTGTTGTGTAACTGTGCTCTCTGCTGTGCAATTGAGCTATCTGATGTGTAACTGCACTCTCTGCTGTGTAACTGTGCACCCTGATATGTAACTGCACACTCTGCTGTGTAACTGTGCTCTCTGCTGTGTAACTGTGCTCTCTGCTGTGTAACTGCACACTCTGCTGTGTAACTGTGCTCTCTGCTGTGTAACTGTGCTCTCTGCTGTGTAAGTGTGCTTTCTGATGTGTAACTGAGCTCTCTGCTGTGTAACTGAGCTCTCTGCTGTGTAATTGTGCTCTAAGCTGTGTAACTGTGGTCTCGGCTGTGTAACTGTGCTCTCTGCTGTGTAACTGTGCTCTATGCTGTGTAACTGAGCTCTCTGCTGTGTAACTGAACTCTCTGCTATGTAACTGTGCTTTATGCTGTGTAACTGTGCTCTCTGCTGTGTAACTGAGCTCTCTGCTGTGTAACTGTGCCCTCTGCTGTGTAACTTTGCTCGCTGCTGTGTAACCGTGCTTTCTGATGTGTAACTGTGCTTTCTGCTGTGTAACTGTGCTCTCTGCTGTGTAACTGTGCTCTCTGCTGTGCAATTGAGCTACCTGATGTGTAACTGAACACTCTGCTGTGTAACTGTGCACCCTGATGTGTAACTGCACACTCTGCTGTGTAACTGTGCTCTCTGCTGTGTAACTGTGCTCTCTGCTGTGTAACTGTGCTCCCTGCTGTGTAACTGTGCCCTCTGAAGTGTAACCGTGCTCTCTCCTGTGTTAATGTGCTCCCTGCTGTGTAAGTGCACACTCTGCAAGTGCACACTCTGCTGTGTAACCGTGCTCTCTGCTGTGTAACTGCACACTCTGCTGTATAACTGTGCTCTCTGCTGTGTAACTGTACTGCCTGCTGTGTAACTGTGCTCTCTGCTGTGTAACTGCACACTCTGCTGTGTAACTGTGCTCTCAGCTGTGTAACTGTGCTCTCTGCTGTGAATCTGTGCACCCTGCTGTGTAACTGCACACTCTGCTGTGGAACTGCACACCCTGCTGTGTAACTGTGCTCTCTGCTGTGCAATTGAGCTATCTGATGTGTAACTGCACTCTCTGCTGTGTAACTGTGCTCTCTGCTGTGTTACTGTGCTCTCTGCTGTGCAATTGAGCTATCTGATGTGTAACGGCACTCTCTGCTGTGTATCTATGCACCCTGATGTGTAACTGCACACTGCTGTATAACTGTGCTCTCTGCTGTGTAACTGTGCTCTCTGCTGTGTAACTGCACACTCTGCTGTGTAACTGTGCTCTCTGCTGTGTAACTGTGCACCCTGCTGTGTAACTGTGCTCCCTGCTGTGTAACTGCACACTCTGCTGTGTAACTATGGTCCCTGCTGTGTAACTATGCTCTTTGCTGTGTAACTGTACTCCCGGCTGTGTAACTGAGCTCTCTGCTGTGTAACTGTGCTGTCTGCTGTGTAACTGTGCTCCCGGCTGTGTAACTGCACACTCTGCTGTGTAACTGTGCTTTCTGCTGTGTAACTGCACACTCTGCTGTGCAACTGTGCTCTCTGCTGTGTAACAGTGCTCTCTGCTCTGTAACTGTGCCCTCTGCTGTGTAACTGCACACTCTGCGGTGTAACCGTGCTCTCTGCTGTGTAACTGTGCTCTCTGCTGTGTAACTGCACACTCTGCTGTGGATCTGTGCACCCTGCTGTGTATCTGCACACTCTGCTGTGTAACTGTGCTCTCTGCTGTGTAACTGCACACTCTGCTGTGTAACTGTGCTCTCTGCTGTGTAACTGTGCTCTCTGCTGTGTAACTGTGCTCTCTGCTGTGGAACTGTGCACCCTGCTGTGTAACTGTGCACCCTGCTGTGTAACTGTGCTCCCTGCTGTGTAACTGCACACTCTGCTGTGTAACTGTGGTCCCTGCTGTGTAACTATGCTCTTTGCTGTGTAACTGTACTCCCGGCTGTGTAACTGTGCTCTCTGCTGTGTAACTGTGCTGTCTGCTGTGTAACTGTGCTCCCGTCTGTGTAACTGAGCTCTCTGCTGTGTAACTGTGCTGTCTGCTGTGTAACTGTGCTCCCGGCTGTGTAACTGCACACTCTGCTGTGTAACTGTGCTTTCTGCTGTGTAACTGTGCTCTCTGCTGTGTAACTGTGCACCCTGCTGTGTAACTATACACTGCTGTGTAACTGTGCTCTCTGCTGTGTAACTGTACACTCTGCTGTGTAACTGTGCTCTCTGCTGTGTAACTGTGCTCTCTGCTGTGTAACTGTACGCTGCTGTGCAACTGTGCTCTCTGCTGTGTAACTGTACACTCTGCTGTGTAACTGTGTTGTCTGCTGTGTAACTGTGCACCCTGCTGTGTAACTGTGCACCCTGCTGTGTAACTATGCTCTCTGCTGTGTAACTGTGCTCTCTGCTATGTAACTGCGCCCTCTGCTGTGTAACTGCACACTCTGCTGTGTAATTGTGCTCTCTGCTGTGTAACTCTGCTCTCTGCTGTTTAACTGTGCTCTCTGCTATGTAACTGCGCCCTCTGCTGTGTAACTGCACACTCTGCTGTGTAACCGTGCTCTCTGCTGTGTAACTGTGCTCTCTGCTGTGTAACTGTGTGCTCTCTGCTGTGTAACTGTGCTCCCTGCTGCGTAAGAAGTCTTCCAACACCACGTAAAATTCCAACAGGTTTGTTCCAAACATTAGCTTTCGGAGCATTGCTCCTTTCTCAGGTGAATGAAGAGGAATGACACCTGAAGAAGGAGCAGTGCTCCGAAAGCTAGTATTTGAAACAAGCCTGTTGGACTTTAACCTGGTGTTGTCAGACTTCATACTCAACAGAATAAAACACGAACTGAGGAAGGAGCAGTGCTCCGAAAGCTAGTGTTTGAAACAAACCTGTTGGACTTTAACCTGGTGTTGTTAACTTCTTACTGTGCTCACCCCAGTCCAACTAACTGCGTTCTGCTGTGTAATTGTGCTCTCTGCTGTGTAACTGAGCTCTCTGCTGTGTAACCGTGCTCTCTGCTGTGAAACCGTGCTCTCTGCTGTCTAACTGTGCTCCCGGCTGTTTAACTGAGCTCTCTGCTGTTTAACTGAGCTCTCTGCTCTGTAACCGTTCTCTCTGCTGTGTAACTGTGCTCTCCGCTGTGTAATCGTGCTCTCTGCTGTGTAACTGAGCTCTCTGCTGTGTAACTGAGCTCTCTGCTGTGTAACTGTGCTCACTGCTGTGTAACTGTGCACCCTGCTGTGTAACAGAGCTCTCTGCTGTGTAACTGTGCACCCTGCTGTGTAACAGAGCTCTCTGCTGTGTAACTGTCCTCACTGCTGTGTAACTGTGCACCCTGCTGTGTAACTGAGCTCTCTGCTGTGTAACTGTGCACCCTGCTGTGTAACAGAGCTCTCTGCTGTGTAACTGTGCTCACTGCTGTGTAACTGTGCACCCTGCTGTGTAACTGAGCTCTCTGCTGTGTAACTGTGTACCCTGCTGTGTAACAGAGCTCTCTGCTGTGTAACTGTGCTCCCTGCTGTGTAACAGAGCTCTCTGCTGTGTAACTGAGCTCTCTGCTGTGTAACAGAGCTCTCTGCTGTGTAACTGTGCACCCTGCTGTGTAACTGTGCTCTCTGTCATGGAACCGTGACTCTGCCGGTTACAGAACTTCACTGTGGTTGTGCTAATCATTCCCTGTTGTGTAAATGTGTTCCCAGTTGTGGAAATATGATCCGTCTGAAGCAGAGCCTTTCTCCGCCATTACTGAGACTAAATTTCAATTCTAGATTTATTAAATCTTGTCACGAAATGTGAGTTCAGGCCTCTGGATTCCCAGTCCAGCGACATAACCTTGTGTTCCTGTTATCAAATCAGTTCGTTCAGCTCAACATTCTCAATACTGAGAAGTCGTGGCGCCAAATCGAATGGGTTTTTTTTCCCACGCAGATTCAATCCCTACTCACAGAAAGACTGGGACACCGTTCATCGCATTACTGCAATCCCGCGTGTCTGGTTTTACAATGCTTTCTATAGAACGAATTGGCATTTCAGATAAAAGCTGCAATGGCCGAGTGGATAAGGCGTTGGACTCGAAATCCAATGGGGTTTCCCCGCGTATGTTCGAACCCTACTCGCAGGGAAATAATGACCATGTTGGAGCAATTTGTTCGAAAAATGCGGTGTTGTTTTCATCATTCAATGTTTTCTGATGAAATGTCATTACATAAGAGTCTTCTTGTGCCCTGAAGCTGTGTTTCTCATTCTGCTTTCGCTCTGAATTTTCTGATTTGTCAGGACAAGATCACCACCTCAGTAACGTTCATATTAACTTCATCAGGAACCAGAATTGTGAAAATGCCTGATCACAAAGCAATGTGAAATTTATTTTTGTCACATCTTTTGCCATAATTTATCATATGTCAGAATTTTTAATGTCTCTTCTTGTGAAACTGACCAGCCGAACTGAAAGTTCTAAATAAAGCAGTGCAACAAATTGAAGGCTTGTCAACAGCCGGGAAGGGAGCAATGCTCCCCATATACCGTCCCTGCTGACTCACCATGGCCCAACTATTGTTTATCTTCACTTTGCATTTGCTTGAGAAATTGTTTTTAATCATTCTTACAATGTTTATGTTATTTCACTCCAATTTAAGAATGTTCCGAAAGTGTCCGTGTCGCACGGCTCCCGTTCAGCCAGGAGACGGCACCAGTCCACAATACATTTATTGATGCTATTTATTTCTGATGTTCTGTGTGTAACAACAATCGCTTATTGTCACAAGTCGGCTTCAGTGCAGTTACTGTGAAAAGCCACGTTCCGGCGCCTGTTTCGGCAGGCCGTACGGTACCATTACATAGGACTCTTACTGCAGCCTGAGACCTCAACTCGTCCTTGTGTCCCGATGCTGCCGTTTGTAACCTGCTTAAATCATCACTTTTATTAATTAGTCATCATTTTGTAAGTAACCTAGGTGCTAATTTCACCAGGTACCAGGAGTGTCCATAACACAGTTTGTAAACTGAAATGTACTTGTCTCATTTTTCTGGCCCGGATAACCCAGCTGTTTACTATTGTTTCTAACTGAGAACTCATGTGTTCAAAAAACATTTGTACTGAAAAAGAATGAAGCTCGATTTTAAGAAAGAAGCGCACGAATGAAGATTATTTTGTGTATTGTATTTGAGGAGTGTCCAAATTTAAAATGCTCATGAATGAAAGTGTCTTTGCCGAACGCCTCCCGTTCAGCCAGGAGATGGCACCAGTCCACAATAAATGTATTTATGCAGTTTATTTCCAATGTTATGAATCATTACATAGGGCTCTTACTCTGGCCTGAGAGCTTACCTTGTCTCTGTGTCGTGAGGCTGCCATCTTCACCCTGTTTAAGCAATCATAGAATACTTCTTGTGCAGAAGGAGGACATTCGGCCCATCGAGTCTGCACTGATCACCCCAAGGAGCACCCAACCTACGGCCCATACCCACGTAAACGTTTGGACACTAAGGGCCAATTTAACATGTCCAATCCATCTAAACTGGACATCTTCGGACAGTGGAGGAAACTCACGCAGACACGGGAAGAACGTGCAAGACTGTAACCCAAGGCTGGAATTGACCCCGGGTCCCTGAGTGTTAACCACGGTGACACCCAAAAGCCGACTCTGGTGGGATTTGAACCTACCACCTCATGGCCACGAATTGCATGTTTTTATATTAGTCGTCATAATGTAAGCCATGATGTGGGGATGCCGGTGTTGGACTTGGGTGGGCTCAGTAAGAAGTCTTACAGCACCAGGTTTAAGTCCAACAGGTTTCTTTCGATTCACCTGAGAAAGGAGCTGCGCTCCAAAAGCTAGTGATTCGAAAGAAACCTGTTGGACTTTAACCTAGTGTTGTAAGACTTCTTATCACAATGCAAATACATCAGTTGCTGATCTCATCAGGCTCCAGGAGTGTCCGTAAACTGAATGTTGCTTGTGTCGTTTTACTGACGCGATTAACCCAACCTTTCACTCTTGTCTCTATTTACGATTTGTTATTGTTTACTAATATTACTTACATTTATTATTACTGTTATTATTATTTACATTGTGTATTTATGCATGTCTTATGTTTTACATGTATGAACCGATCTGTCTGGACTGTATGTAGAACAATACTTTTCACTGTACCTCGGTCCACGTATTATGGGCCAGGGTTTAGAGAACCCCAAAGTATATCACGGAGTTCACCTGACCCACAACTTTAAATACATTTTGGTTATGGGGAGCACAAGGGCCCATTTTACAGGTGTGATGGAACAGAGATCTAAAGTATGTTTAAAACAAAAGTATTTTAATTACATGAATCCAGTTAACATTTTATAAACACACAGTAAACAGTATATCAACTACAAATCCTGACCACTCCCCAAAAGATACAGGACTCTATAGACAACCCTTGATAACTTTCCAAACACCATCTGGCCTTTGCTTGCGAAATCCGACCAACTGTCCTGGCTTGAAACAATTCACACCTCTTTAACCTGGGGTTACCCCTCTCTCTGGCTCTGTAAAGACTTAATTACCTGCAAATGCTCGCATTTAATGTCTTGCATCTTTGACTTTGTCTATATAAATGTTTCTGGAACCTACCTCTCCATTCAGCGCTTCGAGAGCTAGTGATTTGAAACAAACCTGTTGGACTTTAATTTGGTGTTGTAAGACTTCTTACTGTATGTGAGAAGGGATAGAATCTCCGTGGAAAAAGACCATTGGATTTGGAGTCCAACCCTTGACCTATTCGAAAATCTCAGCTCCCTAAACGCACTGTTCGACTGATTAAATTGTTGGTGTAACAATATCAGTTACAGATATTCCAGAAATTCATGTTTTTTTAAAAAACATTGCGGTCAGTTGGGCGCAGTTGGTGAAGAAGTGCAGTATTGACTGCGGTGCATTATCTCACCAATCAGAAAAGGTACCAGCTTACACCTGACTAAAGTTAACCAGCTCCGATGCCTTTCAATTCCAGATTTATTAAATCAGTGAATGTAACTGTCACCAGTGGCCGTGTTGGGATTTATTCTCTGTCCCAAAGATTAGTTCGGGCCGCTGGTTTCTCAATCCAGTGTCATAACCTTTCACCCCAGTTAACAAAAACCGCACATTCAGCTCATTACTAAACATCTTCCTGAGGAGATTAGAATTCCCGCCACAGAATCTTATTGAACCGATTGACACAAAACATTTTGTTCTGGATGAAGCTTCGATTGTTTATCCAGATCAAACAGAAATTGTGGATTCCTTAGGATCTAAGCAGAGTACCAAGATGAGAAACAATTGAATGAACAAAATAGCAAGAAAATAGATTCTGAGACAAGTCGGGAAATGTTTAGACGGAAACGCGGAACTTTGAGCTGAGGAAGGAAAACCAGCAATGCGATTTCTGTTTGAAACGGCCGCGGCAGGACTCGAACCTGCAGTTTTCTGATATTGTCACTAGACTCGCCTTATCCGTTAGGCCACGCAGCCACCTGCTGCGCTGAGATAACTGATGTTAACATCATGTGAGAAAATACTGTGACTAGACGTGTTTCATTTCTGTGTTTTGATGATCCGCTGATTCCCAGATTCCATAAAATACAAGGGAAAGCTCCAGCTGCCGGACATGGTTATTTTCGACGTCGAAAACTCCTTTCACCCTGTGAGCCGTGAAGATTCATGGAGCAACATCCACAAACTCGGCTGCTTCCGGACATGTGTCACATCCTCTGCCTGCTCCACAATCACATACAGTCAGTGATCCTCACCAAGTGAACCAACACAAACTCCCCTCAATAAAAACTGCAGAGAAACAAAGGGTGCGTCATTGCACCAATTCACTTTTCCATTTTCCTCACTTCAATATTGTACCTGTCACCCAGCAACTTCCCCACAGGCCTGGAGAAAATCAAAGGAAGGACAGGAAATTGTTCACACTCCAACCATCTTCATTGGAAAGACAAACTCGATCTTCAGTCATTGAGCTCTAGGCTGTAGGTAATGTTTGTGTGGGTGCTGACTCAGAAACTTAGCCCAGGTCACTGCAGTTATGGATTTGATATCATTTGCGCTGGGAGTTTCTGATAGTGCATCGTGTGTCAGGATGGCCGAGCGGGTCTAAGGCCAGTTCGTAGTTCAGGTCGCAGTCTCCTCTGGAGGCGAGGATTGAAATCCCACCCCTGACATTGACTGTTCCTCCGCGAGGGTCCATCCAACCCCGCGGGATCTCTCACCTGGGAACACAAGGGGAGCAGATACAGAGAAACAGCGACCACCTGCAAGTTCCACTCCGAGACACACACCATCCTGGGAAATATATCACCCTTTCTGTGGCCGACTCACAATCCTGGAACTCGCTCCCTAACAGCACTGTGTGTGTACATACACCACATGGACTTGCAGCGGCTCAAGATTCACGTCACCGCCAAATTCTCAAGGGTAATACATTTTGGACAATAGTTGTTGACGGATTCAGCGACACTCACATCCCGTCAAATATTTTTAAAAATATTTTGGAAACCGAGTCCCTGAACTCAGCTCAGAAAGTTCACAAATCACAAAGCAAATTACTTCAAATGTTGATCATCATAAATAATAAACACAGGAAATGCTGGAAATGCTCAGAATTAAACAGCATCTGTGGGGAGAAAACTAGAAGCAGCGTTCCAGCTCTGTGATTGGATCATTTCCTTCTCTCTCAATGTGAAATTCTGGACTCAGCTGATAAACAGCAAGATGCCAATCACCAGTCATCAGTATCAGAAACAATGAACCTTTAGGATAGCGAGGCCGAGCGGTCTGAGGAGATGAGTTTAGGTTTCAGTCTCTCCGAGGATGCGGGTGGAAATCCAACCGCTGCCAACATTTGTAGGAAAAGCGGCTAAGGTGGGAAATGGAAATAAAAGTGAACGATGTTGCAAAGCACTTGCTCTTATCCCAAAAGATCGTTCCGTTACTGACATTGTTGTGTCCTGTGTAAGTCGAGCTGAACTGATTTGGTGCCGCTTGTTCTCACCTTGCAGCCCGTCAGTCTCCGTATTCCAGGGACCATTTATGACATCATCAAAAACGCCCTCCCTGCTCTCCCCATTCACCAGACTGAAGGGACAATCCCCTCCGCGACCGCTGCTCCACCGCCAATATCCGCTCACTTTCTATGTGCACCTTTCTTTGCAAGTGCAGGAGATGCAACTCCTGCCTTTTTACCCCCACCCTCCTCATTATCCAAGGGCCCAAAACACTCATCCCAAGTGAACCAGTGAGACACTTGTGCTTTTCAGTTTAATCTCCTGTATCGTAGATTATCATAGAATTTACAGTGCAGAAGGAGGTCATTCGCCCCCAGCGGTATTTGCTGCCACAATTTGGTCTCATCTACTTCAACAGGTCAGATAACAGACTGTGACCGCTTTGATAAATCTCTGTTCAATCCACAATCCTGACTCTGAGTTTCCTGCCACTTGTCATTTCAATTCTCCACCTCCCACTCTGACCTTTCTGTCGTTGGTCATCCGTGTTCCAATGGCGATTAACGGAAACTCGAGTAAAACCACCTCAACATTTAAGTAGCCACCCACAGAACTCCGTCCTCAACATCGAGCTCAGTAATTTTAGATTATGTTTTGTTTGGTGTGTTTCTTGCCCGTCCCTTTTTTTTTGCTTCTAATTGCATTCATTCATTTTGCACTTGGACGGCGGAGAGACAGCTGGAGATTTTTCTAGAATGAATTGTCGAGGTCAAGGCTCAGACAGCTGAAGACGTGGCCGCCATTGATGGAACAATGAAAAGTGCAAATGACAAGAGGACAAGGAAAGAGAAAGGTCTGGGAATGGAACCGGAACTCCAGTGAGAAATCTCCCCCTGAACCACGAATGTTCACACGGCCGCTCATTCCACGTGTCCAGTCGGAAACCTGTCGGAAGGAACATGCAGTCTGACAGAGCGCCTGTGATAATCCTCCACTGTCTGATCTAAAGCTGCAACATGAGCTGTTCATCACAGCTGTGATAAATGTGTTGGTGTTAGCATTCAGTGGTGTCGATTTACATCATCCTTGTTTGGAGCTGCCTGTTAGGAACAAACTGCCCGCTGATATATCTGCCCAGTTTGCAATCTGTCTGAGGAGGGAACAGACTGACTCTGGTCAGCAGCTTTCAAAGATTTTATTTTTGTCCTGAATGGGATTTCTTCTGTGACGTTGTTCTGATGGGAAAGGGGAGAGTGACTGGAGTCGCCTTTCAGAAGGAAGTTCGGGGCGGCAGTTTCACTTATCTGGGATATTAATAAACCTGTTGCTGATTTGTTCAAACATTGCCGAAAATCCGACTCTGGTGGGACTCGAACCCACAACCTTTGAATGTCTCATCACGACAGCGACTAGAAGTCCAACGCGCTATCCGTTGCGCCACAGAGGCACACCTGCAACGCTTTCCCATCCCCATATGAGGATTTCTGTAGTTGTCCAACAGGCAGTTCAAAAGTTCAGTAATTCGCACAGTGACGACATTTCAAAACTACTTCATTGTCTGGGAATGTTTTGGGCCACCCTGTGGTTGTGAAAAGCGCGACAGAAATTCTAGTAAAACTCCGAAAGGACACAGCCAGGTTGGTGCAAAGGGAGGACATGTAGCAGACAAGGAATGAGGCGATTTATTTTTGTAGGAAGAACAGAAGTAGACAATATAAAATCAAGTGTCTATTTACAAAAAAGAGTGCAGGAACAGCGGGACATGTGTCCAAATCATTGAAGGTGACAGGGCAGGCTGTAAGAGTCGTTTATAAATCAAACAGTGTCATGACTTTATTAATAGCGGCACAGAGTACAAGATGACAGAGGGGTCATCTCTCCCTTTTCAGCTCCTGACTGCAGAGGCTTTTCTTGTGAAACCGTTTATTGGAAAACCTCTTTCCCTGGAGGGAGGCGGGAGTTTGGAACTCGCTGCCTGAAAGGTTGGTGGAGCAGAGCCCCTCATAATATCTAAGAAGTGTTTAGATGGGCATTTGCGATCCCAGGGTACACGAGGCGATGATCCAAGTGCTGGGAAATGGGATGAGAATGGTTCGGTGGTTGTTTCTGACCGGCACAGATGCGATGGGCTGAAGGGCCATTTCTCTGCTGTCTGATTCGATGACTTTATGAATGAAATGCAACATGTGTTTGCAGCTGTCTCTGTTTATATCCTGTTGTATTCACAGGAACAAACAAACTGGGCTGGTCGTTGAGCACCTCGAGACTGTTCTGCCCTACATTTAGATTGAGTAAGGGCTCCGTGTATTTTAACTCCAGCTCCCTGACAGGATATCAGAAACCCTCCACAAACGGCAGTCTTATTGATTAATAAAGGTCCCAGAGATGGATAATCAGCGACACCCACAGCCAGAGAGACCTGCAATAACCCTCAGAGCAGGAAAGACAACTCATTGTCCTTTGGCCCAACAGCAAAATACTGCGGATGCCGCAAATCTGAAACAAAGACAGAAAATGCTGCAAATATTCAGCTGACCCGGCAGCTTCTGTGGAGAGAGGAACAGGTCGTTCCAATGAAGGGTCAGGATCTGAAATGTTAACTATTTCTCTTGTCAGTGATACCACAGATTCGTAAAATATTACAAGCATTCCGGTTTGTTCAGCTAAACATCCTCACACTCTGTAGCTTAGATCAATCCCAGCAGGGTGTCACTGCGTTTGACCTGATCTGTGTGATTGAACACTTCCTCCATAAAGTCACAGAGTCATAGATGTTTACAGCATGGAAACAGGTCCTTCGGCCCAGCTTGTCCATGTTGCCCAGTTTCTATCACCAAGTTAGTCCCACATGCCCACATTTGATCCATGTCCCTCTATATTCACCCTGCCCAGGTAAATTTGATTTGATCAAATTAGCATTTGATAAGGTTCCCCATGGCAGGCTTATGCAGAAAGTAAGGAGGCATGGGATAGTGGGAAATTTGGCCAGTTAGATAACGAACTGGCTAACTGATAGAAGTCAGAGAGTGCTGGTGGATGGCAAATATTCAGCCTGGATCCCAGTTACCAGTGGCGTACCGCTGGGTCCTCTGCTGTTTGTGATTTTCATTAATGACTTGGATGAGGGAGTTGAAGGGTGGGTCAGTAAATTTGCAGACGATACGAAGATTGGTGGAGTTGTGGATAGTGAGGAGGGCTGTTGTCGGCTGCAAAGAGACATAGATAGAATGCAGAGCTGGGCTGAGAAGTGGCAGATGGAGTTTAACCCTGAAAAGTGTGAGGTTGTCCATTTTGGAAGGACAAATATCAATGCGGAATACAGGGTTAACGGTAGAGTTCTTGGCAATGTGGAGGAGCAGAGAGATCTTGGGGTCTATGTTTATACATCTTTGAAAGTTGCCACTCAAGTGGATAGAGCTGTGAAGAAGGCCTATGGTGTGCTCGCGTTCATTAACAGAGGGATTGAATTTAAGAGTCGTGAGGTGATGATGCAGCTGTACAAAACTTTGGTAAGGCCACATTTGGAGTATTGTGTACAGTTCTGGTCGCCTCATTTTAGGAAGGATGTGGAAGCTTTGGAAAAGGTGCAAAGAAGATTTACCAGGATGTTGCCTGGAATGGAGAGTAGGTCTTACGAGGAAAGGTTGAGGGTGCTAGGCCTTTTCTCATTAGAACGGAGAAGGATGAGGGGCGACTTGATAGAGGTTTATAAGATGATCAGGGGAACACATAGAGTAGACAGTCAGAGACATTTTCCCCGGGTGGAACAAACAATTACAAGGGGACATAAATGTAAGGTGAAAGGTGGAAGATATAGGAGGGATATCAGAGGTAGGTTCTTTACCCAGAGAGTAGTGGGGCATGGAATCACTGCCTGTGGAAGTAGTTGAGTCGGAACCATTAGGGACCTTCAAGCAGCTATTGGATAGGTACATGGATTACGATAAAATGATATAGTGTAGATTTATTTGTTCTTAAGGGCAGCACGGTAGCATTGTGGGTAGCACAATTGCTTCACAGCTCCAAGGTCCCAGGTTCGATTCCGGCTTGGGTCACTGTCTGTGCGGAGTCTGCACGTCCTACCCGTGTCTGCGTGGGTTTCCTCCGGGTGCTCCGGTTTCCTCCCACAGTCCAAAGATGTGCAGGTTAGGTGAATTGGCCAATGATAAATTGCCCTTAATGTCCAAAATTTGCCTTGGTGTTGGGTGGAGGTGTTGAGTTTGGGTATGGTGCTCTTTCCAGGAGCCGGTGCAGACTCAAAGGGCCGAATGGCCTCCTTCTGCACTGTAAATTCAATGATAATCTATGATTAATCTAGGACAAAGGTTCGGCACAACATCGTGGGCCGAAGGGCCTGTTCTGTGCAGTCTGTTCTATGTTCTATGTTCTATGTAAATATCTCATTGTATTTTAAAGGAAAACATTGTACCGATTCTACACTGCCTCTGGCAGCCCATTTCGGATGCTCACCACCCTCCGCGTGAAAGCAAATCCTCTCTGGTCTCTTTGGCATCTCTCCCCTCTCACCTTAAACCTATGCCCTTTAGTCTCCTCTACCTTTGGGAACATATGTTGACTATCTGCCTGATCTATGCTCCTCATTATTTTATAGACCTCTATCAGTTCACCTCGAAGCCTCCGACGCTCCAGGGAAAAAATCCAAGCCTGTCCAGTCTCTCCTTATAACCCAGAGGACCAAGTCCTGGTAGCATCCTCGTAAATCTCTTCGGCACTCTTTCTAGTTTACCAATATACTTCCCATAATAGGGTGACTAGAACTGAACATAGTATTTCATGTGTGCTCTTACCAATGTATTGTACAACTTCAATAAGGCGTCCCGACTCCTGTATTCAATATCCTGACCAATAAAACCGAGCATGCTGAATGGCTTCTTCACCACCCTGTCCACCTGCGACTCTACTTACAAGGAGCTCCGAACTTCTACCCCTAGATCTCTTTGTTCTGTAATTCTCCCTAAAGAATACAACAGCGCAAAATCTGTCTTTGTTCCAGAATTGCAGGTTTAACTTGTCCTTCACTTTCCAGTGGATAATTTACAGACATTTTAACAGAAGGACTGAATTCAGTCCAATGATTAATGCTTTCGACTAGAAATCAACTGGATTTTTCCCTTTGACTTCAGTCCTGCTCCCAGAGAATCTGTTCAGTAGTTAAAATAATGTTTTCTTTTGAATCCTTTATTTCCACCGAATGTTGACGCTGAAATTCCTCACAGTTCTCTCCATTGTTATCTACTCTGCGGGTATTGGCTGCACCGTCTCTTTGAGACATGCTCACAGGGCTGTGAGAGAGGCTTTCTTTCAGGTTTTAGGCCTCTTTTGGTCATTAAACAAAAACCGGATATCTGCAGAGGAACTCGGAATACCAAACCTCTCTTCCCAGGATGAACTTAGTCAGGGGACAAAATGTTGTTTGAATACAGAATAAAAGGTTTGAGGATTTGGGGTGAGATTCCAGGAGATTTGGGAAGAGAGTGATGTTGTGGAGCATTGTGACAATAGCAGGATACGAGTTTGGATATTACCCAGTCTGTGTGGGGGGCGGGGGGAAGAAATTGTCTTGCCTGCCCACCCAAGTTGAATGTTGGGGTTGAGGTGGTGATCAGATTCCGTGCGGAGGGTGAAATCCTTTCACTGAATTTCACGTTTACAGCTCAGGTCCTCGAGGAATCGCTACTGTATTCCCAGGAGGTGGTGGTCTCATTCTTAAAGAAAAAAACTTCAATCCAGGACCGGTTTGTCAATAAGAACAAGCTGGAGGATTGGGATGATAGAAACTGTTCAGCACTGATTCACTTTATTCATTGTTGTGTCCTGGAATAAACAAGTGGATTGTAGCTGTCCATTAAAAACGCAAATAGAATTCGGAAGTTTCTGGCCAGTAACTTCACAGTGTCCACTATTACATCACTCAGCATCCTCAGCTGCATCACATCTGGTCCACATGACATGTCACCATTACCTACAGCCAGTCTTTCTCATTCCTCTTTGACATAAGTTTTATACAAAAGAAAACAATTACGAATGGTCGATGAGGAAAGTGAGCACTTTTATTGAAGGGAGTTTAAAGAAACCTTTGTGATAAAGAAGTGGGATTGAGGAAATGAAAGTAACAATAAGTGTAATGAAGGCGGGGGTTGTTCCTGGACTGACTGTAGAATTTGCTGTTTATTTATTCAATAGAGATTTCAGGCCAATTGTATTTGATGTCATTAAGGAGATTAACATTGAAGGAAGCATGTCGTTGTCTATAATGTGTGATTACCTCAAACAAAGAACAAAGAAATGTACAGCACAGGAACAGGCCCTTCGGCCCACCAAGCCCGTGCCGACCATGCTGCCCGACTAAACTACAATCTTCTACACTTCCTGGGTCCGTATCCTTCTATTCCCATCCTATTCATATATTTGTCAAGATGCCCCTTAAATATCCCTATCGTCCCTGCTTCCACTACCTCCTCCGGTAGCGAGTTCCAGGCACCCACTACCCTCTGCGTAAAAAACTTGCCTCGTACATCTACTCTAAACCTTGCCCCTCTCACCTTAAACCTATGCCCCCTAGTAATTGACCCCTCTACCCTGGGGAAAAGCCTCTGACTATCCACTCTGTCTATGCCCCTCATAATTTTGTATACCTCTATCAGGTCTCCCCTCAACCTCCTTCATTCCAGTGAGAACAAACCGAGTTTATTCAATCGCTCCTCATAGCTAATGCCCTCCATACCAGGCAACATTCTGGTAAATCTCTTCTGCACCCTCTCTAAAGCCTCCACATCCTTCTGGTAGTGTGGCGACCAGAATTGAACAGTATACTCCAAGTGTGGCCTAACTAAGGTTCTATACAGCTGCAACATGACTTGCCAATTCTTATACTCAATGCCCCGGCCAATGAAGGCAAGCATGCCGTATGCCTTCTTGACTACCTTCTCCACCTGTGTTGCCCCTTTCAATGACCTGTGGACCTGTACTCCTAGATCTCTTTGACTTTCAATACTCTTGAGGGTTCTACCATTCACTGTATATTCCCTACCTGCATTAGACCTTCCAAAATGCATTACCTCACATTTGTCCGGATTAAACTCCATCTGCCATCTCTCCGCCCAAGTCTCCAGACAATCTAAATCCTGCTGTATCCTCCGACAGTCCTCATCGCTATCCGCAATTCCACCAACCTTTGTGTCGTCTGCAAACTTACTAATCAGACCAGTTACATTTTCCTCCAAATCATTTATATATACTACAAAGAGCAAAGGTCCCAGCACTGATCCCTGTGGAACACCACTGGTCACAGCCCTCCAATTAGAAAAGCATCCCTCCATTGCTACTCTCTGCCTTCTATGGCCTAGCCAGTTCTGTATCCACCTTGCCAGCTCACCCCTGATCCCGTGTGACTTCACCTTTTGTACTAGTCTACCATGAGGGACCTTGTCAAAGGCCTTACTGAAGTCCATATAGACAACATCTACTGCCCTACCTGCATCAATCATCTTAGTGACCTCCTCGAAAAACTCTATCAAGTTAGTGAGACACGACCTCCCCTTCACAAAACCGTGCTGCCTCTCACTAATATGTCCATTTGCTTCCAAATGGGAGTAGATCCTGTCTCGAAGAATTCTCTCCAGTAATTTCCCTACCACTGAAGTAAGGCTCACCGGCCTGTAGCTCCCGGGATTATCCTTGCTACCCTTCTTAAACAGAGGAACAACATTGGCTATTCTCCAGTGCTCCGGGACATTCCCTGAAGACAGCGAGGATCCAAAGATTTCTGTCAAGGCCGCAGCAATTTCCTCTCCAGCCTCCTTCAGTATTCTGGGGTAGATCCCATCAGGCCCTGGGGACTTATCTACCTTAATATTTTTTAAGACACCCAACACCTCATCTTTTTGGATCACAATGTGACCCAGGCTATCTACACCCCCTTCTCCAGACTCAACATCTACCAATTCCTTCTCTTTGGTGAATACTGATGCAAAGTATTCATTTAGTACCTCGCCCATTTCCTCTGGCTCCACACATAGATTCCCTTGCCTATCCTTCAGTGGGCCAACCCTTTCCCTGGCTACCCTCTTGCTTTTTATGTACGTGTAAAAAGCCTTGGGATTTTCCTTAACCCTATTTGCCAATGACTTTTCGTGACCCCTTCTAGCCCTCCTGACTCCTTGCTTAAGTTCCTTCCTACTTTCCTTATATTCCACGCAGGCTTCGTCTGTTCCCAGCCTTTTAGCCCTGACAAATGCCTCCTTTTTCTTTTTGACGAGGCTTACAATATCACTCGTCATCCAAGGTTCCCGAAAATTGCCGTATTTATCTTTCTTCCTCACAGGAACATGCCGGTCCTGTATTCCTTTCAACTGACACTTGAAAGCCTCCCACATGTCAGATGTTGATTTGCCCTCAATCATCCGCCCCCAATCTATGTTCTTCAGTTCCCGCCTAATATTGTTATAATTAGCCTTCCCCCAATTTAGCACATTCATCCTCGGACCACTCTTATCCTTGTCCACCAGTACTTTAAAACTTACTGAATTGTGGTCACTGTTACCGAAATGCTCCCCTACTGAAACATCTACCACCTGGCCGGGCTCATTCCCCAATACCAGGTCCAGTACCGCCCCTTCCCTAGTTGGACTGTCTACATATTGTTTTAAGAAGCCCTCCTGGATGCTCCTTACAAACTCCGCCCCGTCTAAGCCCCTGGCACTAAGTGAGTCCCAGTCAATATTGGGGAAGTTGAAGTCTCCCATCACCACAACCCTGTTGTTTTTACTCTTTTCCAAAATCTGTCTACCTATCTGCTCCTCTATCTCCCGCTGGCTTTTGGGAGGCCTGTAGTATACCCCCAACATTGTGACTGCACCCTTCTTATTCCTGATCTCTACCCATATAGCCTCACTGCCCTCTGAGGTGTCCTCTCGCAGTACAGCTGTGATATTCTCCCGAACAAGTAGCGCAACTCCGCCTCCCCTTTTACATCCCCCTCTATCCCGCCTGAAACATCTAAATCCTGGAACGTTTAGCTGCCAATCCTGCCCTTCCCTCAACCAGGTCTCTGTAATGGCAACAACATCACAGTTCCAAGTACTAATCCAAGCTCTAAGTTCATCTGCCTTACCCGTAATGCTCCTTGCATTAAAACATATGCACTTCAGGCCACCAGACCCGCTGTGTTCAGCAACTTCTCCCCGTCTGCTCTGCCTCAGAGCCACACTGTCCCTATTCCCTAGTTCTCCCTCAATGCTCTCACCTTCTGACCTATTGCTCCCGTGCCCACCCCCCTGCCATACTAGTTTAAACCCTCCCGTGTGACACTAGCAAACCTCGCAGCCACGATATTTATGCCTCTCCGGTTTAGATGCAACCCGTCCTTCTTATACAGGTCACACCTGCCCCGGAAGAGCTCCCAGTGGTCCAGATAATGGAAACCCTCCCTCCTACACCAGCTGTTTAGCCACGTGTTTATCTGCTCTATCTTCCTATTTCTAGCCTCACTGGCACGTGGCACAGGGAGTAATCCCGAGATTACAACCCTCGAGGTCCTGTCTTTTAACTTTCTGCCTAGCTCCCTGAACTCCTGCTGCAGGACCTCATGCCCCTTCCTGCCTATGTCGTTAGTACCAATATGTACAACGACCTCTGCCTGTTTGCCCTCCCCCTTCAGGATTCCCTCTACCCGTTCGGAGACATCCTGGACCCTGGCACCAGGGAGGCAACATACCATCCTGGAGTCTCTTTCACGTCCACAGAAGCGCCTATCTGTGCCCCTGACTATAGAGTCCCCTAATAACTTTTTACTGGTATTAATTATGTAACTTACTTAGTGATTAATTTATTCAGCCACTAGGAGTGTTTTAAGCTCATTCTGTAAACGGAACTTTGCGTGGCTCGTATTTCTGGCCCGTTTAACCCACCTATTTACTATTGTTTCAGACTGAGAACTTAGTTATTAATGTTGAACATTGTTGTTTATTTAAACTACGTTTCCACTCAAAACAAATTGATGCTGGTTATTAGATAAGAAACCCATGGGTGATGAGAACAATTGGTGAATTTTATTTGAGGAGTGTCCCCTCCTTTCCTGTCCTGACCTGCGATATTTACAAAGAACAAAGAAATGTACAGCACAGGAACAGGCCCTTCGGCTCTCCAAGCCCCTGCCGACCATGCTGCCCCACTAAATTACAATCTTCTACACTTCCTGGGTCCGTATCCCTCTATTCCCATCCTATTCATGTATTTGTCAAGATGCCCCTTAAATGTCACTATCGTCCCTGCTTCCACCACCTCCTCAAGGCAGAAGGAGGCCATTCGGCCCATCGAGTCTGCACCGACCCTCTTAAGCCCTCGCTTCCACCCTATCCCCGGAACCCAATAACCCCTCCTAACCTTTATGGTCACTAAGGGCAATTTATCATGGCCAATCCACCTAACCTGCACGTCTTTGGACTGTGGGAGGAAACCGGAGCACCCAGAGGAAACCCACGCTGACACGGGGTGAACGTGCAGACTCCAGACAGACAGTGACCCAGTGGGGAATCAAACCTGGGACCCTGACACTGTGAAGCCACAGTGCTAATCACTTGTGCTACCATGCTGCCCTAGAATTAGGCCACTCGACCCATCGAGTCTGCTCCGCCATTCAATCATGGCTGATATGTTTCTCATCCCCATTCTCCTGCCTTCTCCCCATAACCCCTGATCCCCTTATTAATCCAGAACCTATCTGTAAGATAGATCCAATTCTCACTCCTAGCCCCGTAACCCCACCTAATCTTTTTGGGGCAATTTCCCCCACAAAGTCACCCAATTCACCTAACCACATCCTTGGGAGGAAACCGGAGCACCCGGAGGAAACCCACGCAGACACGAGGAGAACGTGCAAAGTCCACACAGACAGTCACCCGAGGCCGGAATCGAACCTGGGAACTGGCGCTGTGAGGCAGCAGTGCAGACCACTGTGCCACCGTGCCGCCTCCAATTAAATTCCACCAGTTGCCATGGAGGGATTTTGAACCTGTGTCCTTCGAGAATTAGCCTGGGCCTCTGGATTACTAGCCCAGGAACATCACCATTACACCACAACCACTTATTTAATTAAATAATTCACCACTGTGATGGCCAGGAACTGAAGCTGGGTCAAATGCTGGGACAGTCACCACTATACCACCACCTGTCCCCGGGCAATGTCACCCCCTCTGTATTTATAGAACGAATACACAAACAATGAAGCGGGGGAATGTATTCAATCAGAGATTGGATATTCTTGTAACCAATATGGCTGTAATGGGAATCTTTCATTTTCCGATAGATCGGGATGAGCTGGGTCGCTCAGGCAGAAATCAGCTATCTGGGGATTTAAATATGATTACTACAATGATAATATTTAACCATGTTAATGTTATTTTGCTCCAATTGAAGCGTGCCACTAATACATCGTTACCTTGCTGCACAACTTGCTTTCAGCCAGGAGATGGCAGCAGTGCGCAATAGTTTGGGTCTCCTGTTTGGCCCACAGATCTGGATAGGAATGGAGCTGCTGCTTCCCGGGGAGCTGCCAAGCAAGAGGCACAGATATTGACCAACTGCACCTCCTCCAAATGGATTCCCCAAATTACTGAACAAAACAAAAACAAGCACAAATCATATTTTAAGAAACTATGACAGTGACTCTGAAAACAATACACCAACACCCCTGAAAGAATCGATTTGCTGTAACTAATTAAAGATGAACCGTTTCAATATCAGCCGTAATTCCTTACCAGTTCACAGACAGGCGCCGACTGGTTAGAAGTTTGCTTCACTTTTCAAGGTCCGGCTCAATAAAATCAATCACAGGCCCATGATCTTCTTTCCTCTTGTTCTCAGACACATCCACTTTGTACAAGGGCGCACTAACTGGTTTTCAGAGTAAGAGTCAGACTGCAGTCACCTCGTTCTCTCTCGATCCCTTTATCTCAGAACCACCTCACAACCAGGAATGGAACTTCTCACAGAGCCAAGAATGGAATAGTTTGTCGATTCTTCCACTGATTCAGGACCGTCCATCACCAGGACGTGTTGGTCCAAAAGAGTTGGATGAGATGGGGCTGAATTTCACTGTATCCAATCAGTCCCCAGAGAAGCACAAAAACAGTGAGTGAGGGAGAGAGAAAGAAACAAAGAAACAGATAGAGAGATAAAATATGTTCCATTTCTGCCACGATCTTTTTACCCAGAAATACATTCAGCTGAATGAAACCGAACCACGTTTCCATTCGCTGCCGTTGCTGCTTCTCCTTCCGAACGTTGCAGGAAACGTTATTATTTATTGATTGTTGTTTTGAGTGCGAGCTTCTTTATATTTCGTTCAGTTCCAAAAACAAATGTTAAATATCTGACTGAAGTCGACATAGGTTCAAACGGTTCATTTACAAACATTCCGATTCATTCTCGAGTCAGCGGCTTGGGCGGGGAGTTCAACAAACATTTCGAATCACAGGGCTCGAACCTGCGCGGGAAACCCCCATTGGATATCAAGTCAAACGCCTTAACCACTCGGCCATCGCAGCTGTATCATTTCATTGGTAATTTGGTCGATGGAATACATTCTAAAACCAGCCTGGAATCACTCCAGGAAGTTACTACATTCAAACGATCAACGGGGCCCCGGGGTTTATGTGAGGAGGGGTTCAATCTTCGTGGGAAATGACCATTGGATTTGGAGAGAAGCCTTGAGAGACTCGAAAATCTCAGCTCCCGAAACGCACAATTCCACCGATTAAATAGTTTGTGGAACACCATCAGTTCCATTGGAAATCTATTAGAAATTCCAATGGAACAGGACCACACTTCCCAGTCTGGAAGAAAATTAAAATGATGAAATCTAGAAATTACAGCACAGGAGACCTGTGCAGGCCGAATGGTCACATGATGACCTGATGACGCAACTAACATGATCACGTGTCTGGATTCCGGCAGTTCCCCGGATCGCGGTCAGAGCACAAGCCAGGAGGAGCTGCTCAATTATTAAATCATGGAGGCATATCCTGTGTGGCAGGATTTAGCTCCAACTCAATCTATAATTTTGTGGATGATAGCACTGTGGTAAGTCATATCGCAAACAATGACGAATCACATACAGAAGGTAGATAAATGACATGGTTGCATAGTGTACTGTCATGAATGAAATGAAATGAAAAGAAATTAAATGAAAATCGCTAATTGTCACGAGTAGGCTTCAATGAAGTTACTGTGAAAAACCCCTAGTCGCCACATTCCGTCGCCTGTTCGGGGAGGCTGGTACGGGCAGGCTGCTGGCCTGCCTTGGTCTGCTTTAAAAGCCAGCGATTTAGCCTAGTGTGCTAAACCAGCCCCTGTCATGTGAGTGTACCTTCAAGACATGGATGTTGAAGCAATGTAAATTTAAGAAAACAGTGATGTCAGAGAGTGGGTGGAGCTGGGCTTTAGGTCAGCCATTTTGCAGGTTTTTAGTTTCAGTTTAAAAAGCAGGTTTTGTGTGTCTGTGTGTTTCCAGAGAGCTGCAAGTTTGAAAAGAGCTAGGGAGTGTCTGTGTTTGCAGGGAGCTGGATCTCTGACATAAAAGACCATCTCGGGATCATTTGGGTGATTTAAATTCATAATTGTAAAGCCCTTAACTTGATGTGATTCTGTTTGAAGTCGCTTGGAAGTTTGAAGGAACATTTTAAGGAATTATTTACTGTTGCAATATTTTCTGAGTTATCTTTGAAGTAAGGGGTGTTAAGAGATCCAATGTTTATTGAAGATGTTAAGTTGAGTTGATGGAATAAACAGTGTTTGGTGTTTAAAAACCCACGTGTCCATAATTGTAATGCCATACCTAGGGAAAAAGCCGTGTGCTAGGAAAAGCAACAAATCAATTAAAGGGAGAGGTTGGTTGAACTCCATGTTACATTTTGGGGTTCTGAAAACGCCTTGCCCATAACAATTGGGGGCTCGTCCGGAATAAAAGTCTGTCGATTGGATTGGCTTTTGTGAACTTAAAGACAGTGAAGGATTGTTGCTTTTCCGGTGTGGTACTTTAGTTTAAGTGGGGAGAGTGTTGTGAACAATGGCCCTTTCAGAAGCTCAGAAGTTTTTGGGGGTGGAGAATGTCACACGTAGTACTTTACGGACAGAAACGAAAAGCAGACTGTTAGATTTGGCAAGAATATTGCAGTTAACATTGCCTGACAAAATGCGGAAAAGATGCGGTGGTCAAGCATTTACAGTTGCCTGAGATAGGGTTTGACTCATTGGAAATGGCAAAAATTCAGTTGCAAATTAAACAAATGCAACATGAGAAAGAATTAAAGCGGCTTGCATACGAGAGTGAGAGAGAGGAGCAAGAAAGAGAAAGAGAGAGAGAGGAAAAAGAAAGAGAAAGAGAGAGAGGAAAAAGAAAAGGAGAGAGAAGAAAGGTGAAAAGCAAGAGTAGCCCTAGCAGAACAAAAAGAAAAAGAAAGGGAGATACAGATCAGGGAAAAGGATAAAGAGAGGGAGTTTGAACATCAGAAAATGGCCATGTAACATGACAATCAGTTAAAATTGGCAGACGTAAAGTGAAACGGACAGTTGGATGATAGCGATGAAGATAGTGAGTACGAGCGTCAGAGTCGAAGGCTTGGTAAGAATCTATTTAATTCTGTCCAAGCATTGCGAAGGCTTGGCGAGAAGGAAGTGGAAGCCTTTTTCATTTCATTTGAGAAGGTAGCTAAACAAATGAAATGGCTGCAGGACATCTGGGTGTTACTGATTCAAACAAAGCTGGTAGGCAGAGCGAGTGAAGTGTTTGCATCACTACCGGATGAGGTATCTGGAACGTATGAGGAGGTGAAGAAACCCATCTTGAGTGTATATGAGCTAATGCCTGAAGCTTACAGACAAAGGTTTAGAAATTTAAGGAAATAATTTGGTCAAACATACATGGAGTTTGAAAGGCTCAAACAGAGTAATTTTGATTGGTGGATAAGGGGTTTGAAAATAGAACAAAAATATGAAGCTCTCAGAGAAATAATACTTTTGGAGGAGTTTAAAAATTCAATTCCTGATCTAGTGAGAACTCATGTGGAAGAACAGGGGGTTAAAACTGCGAGATTAGCAGCGGAAACGGCAGATGATTATGAATTAGTTCAAAAATCAAAGATTGGTTTCCGACATCAGTTTCAGACGGTGAGGGATAGAAACTGGGGACATGAGAAATACTCAAGTGGTAAAGGTAAAGGTGATCTGATGGGAGACAATAAAGAAAGTGTACCTCAAATTTAAAAATAAATCCAGGAAGTTGGAAAAGAAATGAAAAGTTTCAAATGTTTTCACTGTAATAAATTTGGCCATGTAAAGTCACAGTGTTGGTGGTTGAAGAAAAGCACTGAGAAGGCTGATGTGGTAAAGCAGGTTAAGACGGTGTGGTTTGTTAGAGTGGTAAAGAAAAGCCCAAGGGAAGCGAAGGAGGTGCAAACAATTGTACAGCCTGTTCAAGAAGTAATTGTTAAGAAGGTGCCAGATGTATTAAAACAATTTACTTGCGTGGGTAAAGTTTACTCATGTGTATCAGGAGGAGCAGGTAATGAAGTCACAATTTTAAGAGATACAGGGGCTAGTCAATCTTTAATGGTAAGAGATGAGGAATTATGTAGTTTGGGAAGAATGTTGCCAGAAAAGGTGGTGATATGTGGAATTCAGGGTGAGAGGAGTAGCGTTCCATTATATAGGTAATGTTGGAAAGTCCAATGAAGGATGGTGAAGTGGTAGTAGGAGTAATAGATAAACTATCTTGTCCAGGAATACAGTTTATCTTGGGTAATGATATAGCTGGACCGCAGGTGGGAGTGATGCCTACTGTGGTTGATAAGCCAGTGGAAAATCAGTCAACTGAAGTGTTGACGGACGAATATCCTGGGAGTATTCCGGGTTGTGTAGTAACAAGGTCGCAAAGTCACAGGTTAAGACAAGAGGAGAAATCAAAGAGTGAAGATGAAGTTGAAATGCAATAATCAGAAACGATTTTTGATCAGATGGTTGAAAAAGAACAAGAACAGGTGGAGGATGAGGCGGATATTTTTAGTTCAGGAAAATTGGCGGAGTTACAACAGAAATCTGTAGAAATAAAACGGATATATCAGAAAGCATATACGGAAGAAGAATCTGAGAGTATACCAGAGTGTTATTACCGGAAAAATGATGTCCTGATGAGAAAATAGAGACCTTTACATATGCAGGCGGATGAAAAGTGGGCAGAAGTTCATCAACTAGTATTGCCGGTAGGGTATACAGAGGAGGTGCTGCGAGTTGCACATGAGGTACCAGTGGGAGATCATTTGGGAATAAGGACAACTCAAGTTAAAATCCAGAAAGAAAATTTTGGCCTGGACTATATAAAGATGTAGTTACATTTTCTCAATTATGTCGCACATGTCAAGTGACAGGGAAACCTCAAGCAGTGATGTAACCAGCGCCCTTAATACCCAGCCCAGCATTTGAGGAACCTTTTACAAGGGTCCTAATCGATTGTGTAGGACCGCTTCCTAAAACAAAAAATGGGAATCAATATTTTTTGACTGTAATGGATGTGTCTACTATGTTTGCAGAGGCCATTCCAGTACGTAATATTACAGCTAAATGGATGAAAGTAAATGAAAATCGCTTATTGCCACAAGTAGGCTTCAATGAAGTTACTGTGAAAAGCCCCTTGTCGCAACATTCCGGCGCCTGTTCGGGTAGCCTGGTACGGGAATTGAACAGTGCTGCTGGCTTGCCTTGGTCTGCTTTAAAGGCCAGCTCTTTAGCGCTGTGCTAAACCAGCTCCTGGCTGATTGTGGAGGAGTTACTTAAATTCTTTACGAGATATGGACTACCCACAGGAATTCAATCGGATCAAGGAACGAATTTTACTTCAAAGTTATTCAAAGAAGTTGTGGATACCTTCGGAGTAAAACAATTTAAATCAACTGCGTACCATCCAGAATCGAAGGGAGCGTTAGAAAGGTGGCATCAGACATTAAAGACAACGTTGAGGGCGTATTATCAAGATTATCCAGAGGATTGGGGTAAAGGAATCCTATTCGTATTGTTTGCAATTAGGGATGCACCTAATGAGTCTACCAAATTTAGTCCTTTAGAACAAATTTTTGGTCATTACACTATTTGGAAATTACACTATTGGATTACGTGTCAAATTTTAGGGAACGATTAAATAGAGCAGGTGAATTGGCTGGACAACATTTGAAAGTTGCACAAAATGTGATGAAACGGGTAGCGGACAAGAAACCAAAGTTTGTAGTTTTGCCAGTGGGGATAAAGTTTTAGTGTTGTTACCAGTGGCAGGGGAGCCTTTAAAAGCTACGTTTTGTGGACAGTATCAGATTGAAAGGAAATTAAGTGAGGTGAATTATGTGGTAAAAACACCAGATAGAAGGAAGACTCACCGAGTGTGTCATGTGACTATGCTTAAAAGGTACTTTGAAAGGGAAGGAGAGAAAAAGGTTTTAATGATTCTAACTCAAAGTGACGAACCAAATCCAGATGACTGTGAATTTGACATACCTCAAATTCAATTGGAAAATGAGGATGTTCTTAAAAATTGGGATGAATTGTGAAGTTACCTGCCAGAGGAAAAACGAACTGACCAGAAAGAGTTATTGATATCACATGGGCAAGTTTGTAGAGATAAATTGGGAAGTACTAAAATGGCTATACATGATGTAGATGTGGGAAATGCTGTTCCTATCAAACAACATCCATATAGACTTAATCCTTTAAAATTGGCACAGGTTAACAGAGAGATCGAGGGTATGCTGAAGAATGGCATAATTGAAGTGGGGTGCAGCCAATGGAGCTCACCCATAGTGATGGTAACTAAACCAGATGGTACCCAACGGTTGGGTGTGGACTACAGAAAGATGAATGCAGTTACAGGAACGGACTCTTATCCTATCCCACCATTGAGGGATTGCATTGAGGAAGTGGGACAATCTGATTTTACTTCCAATTTCCAGACATGGAAAGAACATTTAAAGCATCGTATGGAGTTCTTCGATCGACTTCAGGAGGAAGGTTTGGCGATAAACCTAAGCGAAAGTGAATTTGGAGAAGCCCAAATCAATTTCCTTGCGGAGTTTCCGATACCCTCAAGACAAAGGGAAATAATGTGATTTCTTAGCATGGGTGGATTTGATTGAACAGCTGTGCAAAATTTTTGTAGCATGATTACTCCACTGATGGAATTACTGAAGAACCGTAAAAAAAATTCAATGGACAGCGAACTTTCAACAGGCATTTGGCTGCCTGAAAGCTGTGATCACCAATATTCCTGTATTGGAGAATTGTAAGGGACTCTGTGGTCAGATTGAACTAAAGTATCTGATTCTAAAGAGAAATGCCGAGGAGTAGAGGAATGGATGGATCGTGCAGAGACTTTTTTCAAAGAGACTGTCAATCGAGAAGGATTTCGGTTGGAGGAAGAAGAACAAAGAAAAATGGACTATGTTATTATACCTGTTTGAGTGTGTTGTTTTCTTTAAATGAAAATGTATATTTACTGTGTACATTTCTTAGTGGATGGTGCAAAAGTGAAAAATTAAACCATCTTGAAGTTGATGGGGTTTTTTTTCTTGGGAGGAGGTGTCATGCGAGAGTGCCTTTAATAACTGGATGTTTAAGCAATGTACCTTTAAGAAAACAGTGATGTCATAGAGTGGGTGGAGCTCAGCTCAGTTCAGCCATTTTGCAGTCTGTGTTTTGGCAGGTTTTTAGTTTCAGTTTAAAAGCTGTGTCTGTGTGTTTCCAGAGAGCTGCAGGTTTTGCAGTTTGGTTTTGCTGAGAGCAGCTAAAAAAGTGCCTGGCTGGTTTTGCTGAGGGCAGTTTAAAAATAGAAGGCAAGTTTGCGACAGTCTCTGCCATTCTACAAAATATATATATATCCTTTAACCTGATGTGATACTGTTTAAAAGTGTTAAGTCTCTTGGAAGTTTGAAGGAACATTTGAATGAATTATTTACTGTTGCAATATTTTCTGAGTTATCTTTCAAGTAAGGGGTGTTAAGAGATCCAATGTTTATTTAAGATGTTAAGTTGAGTTCATGGAATAAACAGTGTTTTGTGTTTAAAAACCCACGTGTCCGTAATTGTTATATCACACCTATGGAATAAGCCGTGTGCTCGGAAAAGAAACCCATTAAAGGGTGAGGTTGGTTGAACTCCATGAGACATTTTGGGGTTCTGAAAACCTCTCGCCCATAACACAAGAAATTTGGAAATGGTCAGAGACAGTTGGAATGAAATGGGATGAAAACAAATGGGTCGAGATGGGGTAGAGCCAATCATCTGAAGTTGTTGAATTCGATGTTGAGGCCGGAAGGCTGCAGCGTCCCTAACCGGAAGATGAACTTCCTGGAGTGATTCCAGGCTGGTTTTATAATGTATTCCATTGGACTCTGTTCAATTCCCCACTGAGTCGAAAATCAATCGCAATCCCGGTTGGTTGTCAGTAAATAGTTTCAATTTATCGAGTTCTGTCTGACATTTAACATTTTGTTGGGAAACTAAACGAAATATGAAGATGAATAAAAAGCTCACACTCAAAGCAACAATCACTAAATAATAACGTTAATAATAATAAATAATAAGTTCCATTCCTGGTTGTGAGGTGGCTCTGAGATAAAGGGATCGAGAGAGAATGAGGTGACTGCAGTCTGACTCTTACTCTGAAAACCAGTTAGTGCGCCCTTGTAGAAAGTGGATGTGTCTGAGAACAGGAGGAAAGCACATCATGGGCCTGTGATTGATTTTATTGAGCCGGATCTAGAAAAGTGAAGCAAACTTCTAACCAGTCGGCGCCTGTCTGAGTAACTGGCAAGGATTGACAACTGACATTGAGACAGTTCAGAGGGAATTCGCTGCAGCAAATCCATTCTTTAGAGATGTTGGCATATTGTTTTCAGAGAGACTGTCATACTTTCTTTAATTATGATTTGTGCTTGTTTTTGTTTTGTTCAGTAATTTGGGGAATCTATTTGGGGCGGGTGCAGTTGGTCAATATCTGTGCCTCTTGCTTGTCCAGCTCCCCGGGCAGCAGCAGCTCCATTCCTATCCAGATGTGTGGACAGAAAAGGCAAACCCACATTATTGTATCCCCGCGGAGGTTCGAACCCCGCTCGGAGCGGCTCTGCTCCGGAATATTTACTCAGCTCCATAAACAAACCACTGACCACACAAATGACCGGCGCTCCCTTTGCCTCTCATTGATGGTTTTCACCCAATTTCGCTGTTTGGGAATGAAAGTAACATTTTATCGCGTGTGATAATTTGCATATTTAAAAGAATTGCACTAAACATCTGAAACAATTCTTAATAAATGATAATTAATCAAAATTAAGCAAGTGTCCTGAAACGATTGGAAGGAAATGCCCATCCCACCAGGACAGCAATGTTGGGAATGGACCGGGGTGAAACAATCCCAGACCATGTCCAACATGTTTCTCCTCAGCATGAAAACTCCCCGCGGAAAGACTGAAACAGACACACATTTGATCACATCACGATTAACATCACTCACACCTTAACCATGAGCCACTGATGACGTCATGATTAAACAGACAACATTTGCAGTGGTGTGTGAGTATTATTCCTGCCAATATCTCATCTCCACTGACTGGAATGGGTTCTGTTTATTATCACGGTGACGTCTTTTGGTAACGTTAGAATCACAATATCCAGTAATACCCCACAGAGGGGCAATAAGGATATTTAACAATATCCATTAATACCCCACAGAGGGACAATAAGGATATTTAACAATATCCAGTAATACCCCACAGAGGGGCAATAAGAAAATTTACAATATCCAGTAATACCCCACAGAGGGGGAACAAGGATATTTAACAATATCCAGTAATACCCCACAGAGGGGCAATGAGAATATTTAACAATATCCAGTAATACCCCACAGAGGGACAATAAGGATATTTAACAATATCCAGTAATACCCCACAGAGGGACAATGAGGATATTTAACAATATCCAGTAATACCCCACAGAGGGACAATAAGGAAATTTAACAATATCCAGTAATACCCCACAGAGGGACAATACGGATATTTAACAATATCCAGTAATACCCCACAGAGGGGCAAGAAGAAAATTTACGATATCCAGTAATACCCCACAGAGGGGCAATAAAGATATTTAACAATATCCAGTAATGCCCCACGGAGGGGCAATAAGGATATTTAACAATAGAACATAGAACATTACAGCGCAGTTCAGGCCCTTCGGCCCTCGATGTTGCGCCGACCTGTGAAACCACTCTATAGCCCATCTACACTATTCCCTTACCGTCCATATGTCTATCCAATGACCATTTGGATGTCCTTAGTGTTGGCGAGTCCACTGCTGTTGCAGGCAGGGCATTCCACGCCCTTACTACTCTCTGAGTAAAGAACCTACCACTGACATCGGTCTTATATCTATCTCCCCTCAATTTAAAGCTATGTCCCCTCGTGCTAGACATCACCATCCGAGGAAAAAGGCTCTCGCTGTCCACCCTATCCAATCCTCTGATCATCTTTTGTGTCTCAATTAACTCACCTCTTAACCTTCTTCTCTCTAACGAAAACAGCCTCAAGTCCCTCAGCCTTTCCTCATACGATCTTCCCTCCATACCAGGCAACATTCTGGTAAATCTCCTCTGCACCCTTTCCAATGCTTCCACATCCTTCCTATAATGTGGCGACCAGAATTGCACGCAATACTCCAAATGCGGCCGCACTTTAGTTTTGTATAGCTGCAACATGACCTCATGGCTCCTAAACTCAAACCCTCTACCAATAAAAGCTAACACACCGTACGCCTTCTTAACAACCCTCGCAACCTGGGTGGCAACTGTCAGGGATCTATGTACATGGACACCGAGATCTCTCTGCTCATCCACACTGCCAAGAATCTTGCCATTAGCCCAGTACTCAGTCTTCCTGTCATTCCTTCCAAAATGAATCACCTCACACTTTTCTGCATTAAACTCCATTTGCCACCTCTCAGCCCAGCGCTGCAGCTTATCTATGTCCCTCTGTAATTTGTAACATCCTTCTGCACTGTCCACAACTCCACCGACGTTAGTGTCATCTTCAAATTTACTCACCCATCCTTATACGCCCTCCTCCAGGTCATTTATAAAAATGACAAACAGCAGTGGCCCCAAAACAGATCCTTGTGGTACAGCACTAGTAACTGGACTCTAGCCTGAACATTTCCCATCAACCACCACCCTTTGTCTTCTTCCAGCTAGCCAATTTCTGAGCCAAACTGCTAAATCTCCCTGAACCCCATGCCTCCGTATTTTCTGCAGTAGTCTACCGTGCGGAACCTTATCAAACGCTTTATGAAATCCAGAGACACCACATCAACTGCTTTACCCTCATCCACCTGTTTGGTCACCTTCTCAAAGAACTCAATAAGGTTTGTGAGGCACGACCTACCCTTCACAAAACCGTGTTGACTATCTCTTATCAAATTATTCCTTTCCAGATGATTATACACACTATCTCTTATAAAACTTTCCAATATTTTTCCTACAACAGAAGTAAGGCTCACTGGTCTATAGTTACCGGGGCTATCTCTCCTCCTCTTCTTGAACAAGGGGACAACATATGCTATCCTCCAGTCTTCTGGCACTATTCCTGTAGACAAAGATGACTTAAAGATCAAGGCCAAAGGCTCAGCAATCTCCTCCCTCGCTTCCCAGAGAATCCTAGGATAAATCCCATCCGGCCCACGTGACTTATCTATTTTCACACTTTCCAGAATTGCTAACACCTCCTCCTTATGAATCTCAAACCCCTCTAGTCTAATATTCTCCTCGACAACATTGTCTTTTTTCTGTGTGAATACTGACGAAAAATATTCATTTAGCAATACCCCACAGAGGGACAATAAGGATATTTAACAATATCCAGTAATACCCTACAGAGGGGCAATAAGGATATTTAACAATATCCAGTAATACCCCCACAGAGGGACAATGAGGATATTTAATAATATCTAGTAATACCCCACAGACGGTCAATAAGGATATTTAACAATATCCAGTAGTACCCCGCAGAGGGGCAATAAGGATATTTAACAATATCATGTAATACCCCACAGAGGGGCAATACGGATATTTAACAATCTCCAGTAATACACCACAGAGGGACAATAAAGATATTTAACAATATCCAGTAATACCCCACAGAGGGGCAATAAGGATGTTTAACAATATCTAGTAATACCCCACAGAGAGGCAATAAGGATGTTTAACAATATCTAGTAATACCCCACATAGAGGCAATAAGGATATTTCACAATATCCGGTTATGCCCCACATAGAGGCAATAATGATATTTCACAATATCCGGTTATGCCCCACAGAGGGACAATAAGGATATTTAACAATATCCAGTAATACCCCACAGAGGGACAATAAGGGTATTTAACAATATCAAGTTAAAAACCACAATAAAACTCGAGACACCAGTTTCCCCTCTCGGACGGGTGTGAACAATCCAACCAGACTATTTACAACCAGAGAAGAGGAGATTTACCCGGAGTCCTGCCTGCAGCTGCCTTTCTTCCTCCAGCTCTCTCCCTCTGTTCCTTCTTCACTCTCACACATTGTGCCATCCTTCGATTTCCCTCCCTTTCCCCCTCCCTGTCTCTTCCTACCCCACTCCCTCTCTCTAATGTCTTTCTCTTTCTCTGGGCTCTCCCTTGTCTCCGGGCTCCCACTGACCCCGGGCTCGGGGACTCTCATCCCGGCCAGGGCTCTTTAACCGGCTCCATTCACAGGAAAAGTTTCCACAATAACATCCGCTGTCTCTGAAACCCCCAAACTGAAATTCAGACTCACCGTTAAGGTGAAGACTGCGGACTGCGGTTCCCGCTCCTGCTGTTTAATACAGATCACTATAACTGTGTACAGTGAGCAGAAAGAAATTGCTGTTGTTTGTAAACATTTCTTACTGACATCACTGTCATTCTGCTTTAACAGGACGAGGTTGTGTCTTCTGATATTTGAATCGATATAAAACTGTGCAAAGATATAAACTGAACGGGTAAATCTGAAACATCCTGAAAAGATTATTTATATTATGCTTCTAAACGGAGTCATTTCATTTCCACACAATGAACTTTGTCCAAATGTAAAATTGTGGAATCAGCTGTAGATAAACTCAGTCAGCCTGACGTGATTTGAACAAGCAACCTCCTGATGTGGCAAAGAGTCATTAGACTCAAACCATTAGATTTTACTCTCCCTACAGATGCTGCCAGACCTGCTGTGATTTTCCATCATTTTCTCTTTCGTATCAAGCAACCTTCTGATCTGGAGTCAGACGCGCTACCGTTGCGCGACACGCTCAAGTGCTGGTCACTGAACCTTTCTCCTCATAGATTTATTCATTATCAGTCAATGACTGGTACTGCACGTGAGGGTGGAATCCAGTCTCTGTCAGATATTGGTGCTGAATATCAGTGTGGAAATCTTTCTGTATCTACCAATCACAATTACTGTTTGGGAAAAGTGGGATTAATTCAGTATCGGTGGGTATGAGTGTTTTTTGGGCTGTTGGGGCACTCAACAGCGGATCAATGGTTTCCTGCTTGAACCAAGCATAGAATGCATTGAGTTTATCTCAGAGGGGTGCTCTGCTGCTGGAGACGCTGCTCGGCGTCGCTTTGTAGCCCGTTATGTTGTTTAAACCTTGCCACAACCGACGAGAGTCTGTAACACTAGGCTGTGACTCTAGCTTGGTCTGATATTCTCTCTTGGCATCCCGGATGGCTTTACCGAGGTTGTACCTGGATTTATTGTATAGGTCAGGGCCGCCTGACTTGAACACCTCAGATCTGTCCTTCTGTAGGGAGTCAATCTCCCGATTAAGCCATGGTTTCTGTCATGATATCCTCATTAACATATCTTGGTGCAATAACACACAAACACTGATGGGCAGGTAGATGGACCAACCAACACACACACAACATCGCAGCCAATCAGCAGTGAGAGCACACGCACTATAAAACAGGGAACACCACAGTTCCCGCTCATTCTACCAGGAGAGAGCTCAAAGCACAGAGCTCACAGCGTGCCACTCAGACATACACCATGTGCTGAGTGTCTCACTAAGATAGTGCTAGGGCTGGGTCCACAGGCTTGCTGGTGAAGTACGAACCACAGCCAGAAGTTAATAGTTATTATTGTACAGAATAATAAAACAGAGTTGTACCATCTACAACCGTGTTGGTTTGTTTGTTTATCGGAACACCCAACACGACATGATACCAGGTCTGGATACTCGCCAGCAACTGTGAGACCTACCGGCACCTCTTCAGAAATACGCCATCCTGCGCCATTGAAACCATCATCCCGTCACATCGGAACGCTGGAAACCTTCATATTCCGGATCGCTGGAAATCTTGGCGTCAACTGGAAGCTGTTTAAACAGAGCTTCCAACTCTTCCTAGAAGCCACAGGCAGGGAGAATGCATCGGACACCAGGAAGATCGCCCTCCTCCTCTCCACGGCAGAGCAACACGCCATCCACATCTACAACTCCCTGGCATTCACGGAAGGCGAGGACAAGACGAAGTACAAGACGGTCCTTCTAAAATTTGAGCAACACTTCAGCGTGGAAGTAAATGAGAGCTTCAAGAGGTACCTCTTCCAGCAGCGCCTGCAGGGTATGGATGAGCCTTTTCAGTCTTATTTGACATATCTCCATATCCTCGCGCAGTCCTGCGGCTATGAAGCCACCTCCGACTCCATGATTCGGGATCAGATAGTTTTTGGGGTCACCTCGGACACCCTACGCCAGCAGCTCCTCAACATAAAGCGCCTCACCCTAGCCACCGCCATCGAGACCTGTGTCCTCCACGAAGGCGCAACCAGCCGGTACTCCAAATTCCAGGCAGCCGAATCGGCACGGCAGGGTTCCTATGAGCCGAGCAGGTCCAGTCAATTGAGTTCCTCCCGGCCCGCGGCCCGGACGAGGGCGGCCATTTCGCGCGCTTTCCGAGGCCTCCCGCGCTTGTACACGCCAAAAGAGGGGACATCGACACAGAGAGACGGGATGCGCAGGCATGCTCTATGCAGGACCGCACCATGTATGCACGGTGGCGCGACGAACGCCATGACGTCACGACGTGCGGCAACTGTGGATTCGCACACTTAAAGCGGCAATGTCCAGCCAAAGCGCGACAATGCCTCTGCTGCAGCAGGATGGGCCACTACGCTGCCTGCTGTCGAGCAGCTCAACGTGCCAACTCTCTGCAATTCTGCCAGCCTCGCAGGGACGTGCGGGCCATTTAGCCCCCATACACCGAATCATACCCTGACGATGTGCAGACCGGTGATACCGACGACCGGGAAGCCTTTTGTGTTGCGGTAATAAACAAGAACTGGATGTCCCCAAGTCGGACCCACCAGCCGATGCCAGTGCACAGCATTAATCCGGGCGATGAATGGTGTGCCACCCTAACGGCCAACCCAAATCCGTCGCCCACCTAATAGACTGGACTTATGAGCCTGTTTGCACATTGGACTCACTAAATTGTTTTGCAATACTGTTAACGTGTTTCTTTCTTGTTGTTCCAGAAGTTCTGTTTTGATATTTGCTGATTGCACTTGTTTTGTTTGTGCTACAACCTCGTTGCTCTGTTGCACCTGACACCTTCCGATGTATATAGTTTAGCCTCATGTACATGTTGTAAATATTGCACATATTCATATGCACTCAGTACACACCAATATTTATTACCATGTAGGCACATTACCTTGTGAAAAGGGGGGATGTCATGATATCCACATTAACATATCATAACATATTCTCTGAAGGTAAATTTGCAGGTTGAGTTCGTAATTAAGAAAGCAAATGCAATGTTGTCATTTATCTCAAGAGGCTTGGAATATAAAAGCAGGGATGTACTTCTGAAGCTTTATAAAGCACTAGTTATTCCCCATTTAGTCTTCTGTGAGCAATTCTGGGCCCCACACCTCAGGAAGGACATACTGGCAGTGGAGCGGGTCCAGTGGAGATTCACACAGATGATCCCAGGAATGGGAGGCCTAACATACGATGAACATCTGAGGATCCTGGGACTATATTCATTGGAGTTTAGGAGGTTGAGCGGAGATCTAATAGAAACTTACAAGATAATGAATGGCTTAGATAGGGTGGACGTAGGGAAGTTGTTTCCATTAGCAGGGGAGACTAGGACCCGGGGGCACAGCCTTAGAATAAAAGGGAGTCACTTTAGAACAGAGATGAGGAGGAATTTCTTCAGCCAGAGAGTGGTGGGTCTGTGGCATTCATTGCCACAGAGGGCGGTGGAGGCCGGGACGTTGAGTGTCTTTAAGACAGACGTTGATAAATTCTTGATTTCTCGAGGAATTAAGGGCTATGGAGAGAGAGCGGGTAAATTGAGTTGAAATCAGACATGATTGAATGGTGGAGGACTCGATGGGCCGAATGGTCTTACTTCCACTCCCATGTCTTATGGTGTTATGGTGCAATCACACACACACACTGATGGACAGGTAGTTGGACCAACCAACACACACACAACATCGCAGCGAATCACCAGTGAGGGCACACGCACTATAAAACAGGGCACACCACAGTTCCCGCTCATTCTACCAGGAGATAGCTCAGAGCACAGAGCTGACAGCGAGCCACTCAGACATACACCATGTGCTGAGTGCCTCACTAAGATAGTGCTAGGGCTGGGTCCACAGGTTTGCTGGTGAAGTACGAACCACAGCCAGAAGTTAATAGTTATTATTGTACAGAATAATAAAACAGAGTTGTACCATCTACACCCGTGTTGGTTCATTTGTGTATCACAACACCCAACACGACAGTTTCTGGTTGGGAAACGTACGTACTGCTTTCTTTGGCACGCAGTCGTCCACACAATTGCTGATGAAGTCTGTGACAGTGGTGACATACGCATTTCAGTTAGTTGCTGAGTTCTTAAATATGGACCAGTCCACTGTCTCCAACAGTCACGTCAGAGCTCTTCTGCTTCCTCGGACCAGCACTGCACGACCTTCTTAGCTGGATTCTCCCGCTTAAGTTTCTGCTTGGATGCCGGGAGAAGGAGCACAGTCCTTTGGTCTGATTTTCCAAAGTGCGGCCACGGGATGGAACGGTAGGTGCCCTTGATTTTTGAGGAGCAGTGGTCAATCGTGTTGTCTCCCCTGGTGGGACAGGAGATGTGCTGGTGGAATTTTGGCAGTACACTCTTGAGGTTGGCCTTGTGGAAGTTTCCGGCCACGATGAATGTGCTTTCAGTATGGACAGTGTTTGACTATTCACCACCCAAGGCCTCAAACAAAAGCTAAAAATCACAGCATTTTCACTTCACCCACATCAAGTTAACCAGAGACACAACAGACACGGTACAGACGAGGATGTGATATGAAGCCACCTGTACAGAGCACAATGGATTATTGTGCATCACCTTAACCACGTGGTACAGCTGCTTTACTTCAGGGCCCTTTAGTATCCCTCAATCAGACTTCTTTGAGTTTCTTTCGCACAGGTGCTGATTTACAGTGTACCGTCAAAGTGTAAATAAAAAATAAATCTCTGAGGAGAAAGGTTCAGTTATTAGAACTTGGGCTTCTGGCGCTAAGGTAGCGCGTCCGACTCCACATCAGAAGGTTGCGTCCAAATCACGTCAGGCTCCCGGAGATTTTCTGCAGCTGGTTCCAGGAATTTCTCTCTGTGTTGGAATGTTTTTGAAATGACTCCGTTCAAAAGCGCAATTCAAATAATCTTTTCCGGATATTTCTGATTTACCTGCTCAGTTTATATTTTTGCAAGGTTTAATATCGGATCAAATATCACGAGACTCAAACTCGTCCTGTTAATGCAGAATGACAGTGAGTTCAGTAAGAAATGTTTACAAACAACTGCAATTTCTTTCTGCTCAATGTACACAGTTATAGTGATCTGTATTAAACAGCAGGGGCGGGAACCGCAGTCCGCAGTCTTCACCTTAACGGTGAGACTGATTTTCAGTTTGGGGGTTTCAGAGAGAGTGGATGTTATTGCGGAAACTGAAGTCACTTTTCCTGTGAATGGAGCCGGATAAAGAGCCCTGGCCGGCCTGAGAGTCCCCGAGCCTCCATGAATCTTCACAGCTCACAGAGTGAAGGGCTTTTCCACTTTGAAAATGACCATATCCGGCAACTGGAGCTTTCCCTTGTATTTTCTGGGATCTGGGAAACAGCGGATCACCAAACAATAGAAATGAAACACATAGAATCGCTGTATTTATTAACAAGAGATAAACATCAGCTCACGTATCATACCCAGTGGCCGCGTGGCCTAATGGATAAGGCGTCTGACTTCGGTGCATTTCAGTGATGATATCAGAAGATTGCAGGTTCGAGTCCTGCCGCGGTCGTTTTTTACAGAAATCCGGTGAAACTTGCTGACAGCCGAGTTTTCCCTCCTCAGCTCAAACTTCCACCTGTCCATCCAAACACTGTTGTGGTTTTTTGCAATGTAATTTCTTGTAACTTTGTTCATTCAATTGTCTCTCATATTTTGTTTAGCCCCTAATGAATCCACAATATCTGTCTAATTTAGATAAAGTGTAGAATAAATTATTATGTATCAATCGGTTCAATACAATTCTGTGGAGGAAATTCGAATGTCCTCAGGAAGATGGATAGAGTCATAGATGTTTACAGCATAAAAACAGGCCGTTCGGCCCAGCTTGATCATGCCGTTCAGTCTCTATCACTAAGCTAGTCCCACTTGCCCGTGTTTGGCCCTCTCTTATCCATCCTGCCCATGTAACTGTCCAACTGATTTTTTAAAGATTAAATTGTACACGCCCCTGCCTCTGGCAGCCCGTCCCAGATACTCACCACCCTCAGCGTGAAGAAATTTCCTGCCTGGTCTATTTAGTATCTCTCCCCTCTCACCTTATACAAATGCCCTCTAGTTCGAGACACATCTACCTTTGGGGAAATGTGTCGACTACCTACCTTATCTGTGCTCCTCATTATTTTATAGATCGCTGTAAGATCACCCGTAAGCCTCTCAAGCTACAGGGGGAAAAGTCCTGGCCTATCCAGCCGCTCCTTATAACGCAGACTATCAAGTCCTGGTAGCATCCTCGTAAATTGCTTCTGCACTCTTTCTAGGTTAACAATATCCTTCCGATAGTAGGGTGACCATAACTGAACACAGCATACCGTGTGTGGTCTTACCAATGTCTTGCACAACTTCAACAAGACGTCCCAACTCCTGTATTCAATATTCTGACCAATAAAACCGAGCATGCTGAATGCCTTCTTCACCATTTTGTCCGACTACGACGCTATCTTCAAGGAGCTATGGACCTGTACACTCCTTGATCTTTTTGTTCTATAACTGTACCCAACTCCTTACTATTAATTGAACGAGTCCAGCTCTGATTGGATCAACCAAAATGCATCTCCCCACATTTATCCAAATTAAACACCATTTGCCATTCATAGGCCCACTGGCCCAAGATGTTAACAATGAGCTGAATCAACTGTTTTATGTCCAGAGGGATGAAAGATTATGTCACTGGATTGGGAATCCAGAGGCCTGAACTAAACTTTGGGACACGTAAGAAATCCCACCATTCAAATTCACCGATTTAATCGATTTACAAGGGGATTAACAGGGTGGATGCTGAGAGGTTGTTTCTTCATGTGGGAGAGTCTCGGACCAAAGGGAATGATCTCAGAGTAAGGGGCCGCCCATTCAAAGCAGGGATGATGAGTAATTTCTTCTCTCAGACTATAGTGTATCTGTGGAACCATTTTTGTAACCGAATAGGGCTGTCAGGCTGGGTCAGTTAATATGTTCAAGGCTGATACAGACAGATTTTTAATCAGTAAGGAAATCAAGGATTATGGGGATGATGTGGGAAAGTGGGTTTGAGGATTATATCAGATCAGTTAAAACCTATCTGAATGGTGGAGCAGACACGATTGGCCGAATGACCTACTTCTGCTCCTCCGTCTTACAGTGTAATGAGCTCATCTGATGAACTTGTTTTCACGGCTGGGTGGCCGGTTCTGGAAAGACAAAATCTGCCAGCAGTGCCCCAGATGAAGCTGGCGTCTGTTTTAGAGATTCTGAAGCCGCATGTTTTCATGGTGCCAAACTCCTGCCCAAAGCTGGTGTCGTGATTTAAATCGATTATCAGACAGAGGATTAGGAATATCGGTATAGAGATTGGTGCAAGAAGATTCATTCCTCAGGCCTGTTGAACTCCGAATCTAACCTTCATCCTAGTTCCGTGTCGACGAGACTGGATTCAAACCCGCAGATGCAAAGCACAATGGATTAGCAGCGCATCACAGTCACCTCTCGGCCAACTCGCCATGTAACCTGACTTCACCAAACCTGACTTTTAACATCCCCAATAACTAACGGAAGAAGGTTGTCTAAATGCATTGGTCCAGATATGCAGCCAGATGTGAAGTGTTGGAAATGTTGTTCCTGTCAGCAAATTACATTTCCATCATGTCAACTCAGGGATTGTTCTGATTGGACTGATGGGAAACACTTCAACACCATGTCCAACATGTTTCTACACATTGTAAATAAAACACCGCGGAAAGACTGAAAGATACAAACAATTGATCGCATCATGATGGACATCCCTCGGACGCCTCAAACATCCCGTCAATGTCGGAGTTCTGACGATTCTAATTTGTTATCCAGAGAAACCCTGCAGGACATTCGGCCTCTTGAGCCTGCACCGAACTTCAGAAAGCGTACTCGACCTGGACCCCCTCTTCCGCTTCTCCTCATAACCCCGCACTTGCTCATGACGAATCCACCCAACCTACACTGTGGGACGAAACAGGAACACACTGAAAAAACCCATGAAGACACGGGGTAAAGTGTAAACTCCACACAGATAGTCACACAAGCTGGAATCCAACTATAATGAAATGCGAACTGACAGGATGAATTGCTCTAACTCCACATGAGTTGAGTGAGTGGGAAAATGAATGGCAGATGAATGTATAATATGTATAAATGTGAGGTTATACACTTTGGGAGCAAAACCAGGAAGGCAGATTGTCATCTGAATGTCCATTAATAGGAGAGGGGAATGTGGAACGAGACCTGGCGGTCCTCGTACACCTGTTGCTGAGGGTGAGCTTGCAGGTGCAGCAGGCGGGAAAGGAGGTCAATAGTATGTTGGCCTTCATCGCGAGAGGATTTCAGTGCAGGAGCAGGAATATTCTTGGTGCAATTATCCAGGGCCCTGGTGAGGCCAGGTCTGGAATATCGTGTGCACATTTGGTCTCCTTCTCTGAGAAAGGGTGTTCTTGCTGTAGAGGGAGCGCAGCGGAGGTACAGCACACTGATTCCTGGGATTAAAGGTCTGACGTATGAGGAGAGACTGGGCGGTTGCGATTGTATTCGCTGGCGTTCAGAAGAATGAGGGGATTTCATAGAAAGCTGTCGAATTCCAAAAGGACTGGACAGAGTTGATGCAGGAAGAATGCTCCTGATGGTGGGATGTTCAGAACCAGGGGTCACAGTCTGAGGATATGGGGTAGACCGTGTTGGACGGAGAAGAGTATAAATGTCTTTACGCAGAGTTTGGTCAGATTGGAATTTGCTCCCACAGCAATTTGCTGAGGCAAAACCACTATATTTTCAAGAAACAGTTTGATGACGCACGTGGGGTGAAGGCAATCAACAATACGGGAGGGGAGGCGGGGGAAGGAGGGATCAGCCAATTGGGTTGGATGATCAGCCATGATCACAATGAATGGCAGAGAAGGCACGAAGGGCCGAAGGGCCTCCTTATGCTCCATTTGTTTATGTTTCTATGATTGGCGCAGAGCAACTTAAAGGCTGCTAGGCGGGAGGTGACGCTGATCTTCACAGGAACAGACAGCGAGACGGAACATTGATCATAAACAGACAGTGAGAGAATACAACACAATAAACACAGGGAGCAACAATGGGAAATAACAAATGCATTTGATTGGAATGTTCAATATCGTTTGGAATTGACAAAACACCGCCTGAAGAGGAAATTAAACTGGAATTCCCAACATTTTACCATCTCGGTGAGAAAGGAGAAACGGAGAGAACAATGTAGGAAGGAAGAAAAGAAAGGATGGAACTGCTCCCTTGTACTTGGGGAACTGCTGGTCCACAATTTGCAGCATCTCACCGATTAGAAACAAAAGGACATAAAACTCTATCATTCGTGGATTCAATCAGATTCAGATTCATTTTGAACTCTAAAGGCTAAAGTATTTCTCACTCACTCAATATATTGAGACATTTGAGAATAAATTGACCCCACAGGGTAATGTTGTGTTTCTGCTCTCTGGTTATTTATTTTTCCTGTTACTCTTCCATTCGATGTAAATCAACAGGAAGTAAAGAGGGAAAGGAGCGAGGGAGCGAATATTCTGTTTCCTTACATGATTCTCTTCTGATCGTCACTTTACAGAATATAATCAAGGTGTAAATGAGGAAATCTGTCAGCATTGAAATTTAATCTTCGACAGGAGGTCTTGTGGCGCCCGATAGCGCTTCTGAATGCCGATCCGAAGGCTGCGTGTTAAATCACGTCAGGATTCACGTCTGCTTGTTCCAGGATTTTATATCTGGACAAAGCCCATTGAGTGGGGAAGTTTTGAAAATCACACAAAGATAGGGAGTGAAGTATGTTGTGAAGAGGACAGAAGCAGCTTACAGACGGATACAGAGAGGTTGAGTGAGTGACAGAAACCTGGCAGCTCCAAAACAATGTTTAAAAAGCGCAGGGTTTCGCTTTGGCAGGTAGAGTAAAAATAAACAGAGCTTTACTTCGACGTCCAACGGCTGCAGAATTACGAGGGATCTCGGTTTGCTGATGCATGAATCACGAAAACTGAGTGTGTCAGTGCAACAAGTAATTAAGAAGGTGAGTAGATTTCTATCCTTATTACGAGAGGAGTTGAACATAAAAGTAAGGGAGTTATTCTTGAGTGATACAGTGAATTGGTGAAACCACATCACAGGATCAGAGAATGGTTACAGCGCAGAAAGAGGTCATTTGGACAATCGTGTTTACACCGTCTCTCCAAACAAGCATTACGAGTTAGTGCTATTCCCCCGCCCTGTCCCCGAACTGTTGCAAGTTTTTTCTATTCAAGTAATCACCTGATGCCCTCTTGAACGCTTCAGTTGAACCTGCCTGCACCACACTTCCAGTCAGTGCATTCCAGACCCGAAGAACTCGTTGTGCAAAAGTGCTTCTTTTTCAAACATCACATCTGCTTCCTTTGCAAATCAACTGAAATCTGTGCCCTCTCATTCTTGCTCTTTTAACTCGGGGGAACTGTTTCGCTCTATTTACTTCGCCTCGCCCGCTCATGATTTTGAACATCTCGATCAAATCTACCCTCAGCCTGATTCTGTCCAAGGAGAACATTCCCAACATCTCCAATCTAGCCTCATAAATGGAACCTATTCTATAAACCTCTTCTGCACGCTGCCCAATACGTCCACAGCCTTCCAATATTGTGGCTCCCAGAGCTGTGCAAAATATTCCATCTGATGTCTAACTGGCGCCTTGTACAGATTCAGCATAACCTCCTTCCTCTTGTTTTCTTTTCCATTCGGAATAAACCCAGAATAAGATCTGCTTTATTGTCTGTTCTCTCCACCTGTCCTGCTACCTTCAATGGTCTATCCACACATACACCCACTTCTCTCTGCTCCTTCATCCCATAAATATTTGAATGGCAGCACCGTAGCATAATGGTTAGCACTATGGCTTCAGAGCGCTGGGTCTCAGGTTCGGATCGCGCTTGGATCAGTGTCTGTGTTCTCCCTGTGTCTGCGTGGGTTTCCTCCGGGTGCTCCGGTTTCCTTCCACACTCCAAAGATGTGCAGTTTAGGTGGATTGGCCATGCTAAATTGCCCTTAGGTTAGATGGGGTTGCTGGGATACGGGGACAGGGTGGAGGTGTGGTTTTCAGTGGGGTGCTCTTTGAAGAGCCGGTGCAGATTCCATGGTCCGAATGGCCACCTTCTGCACTGTAAATTCTATGATTCTATACTTCCCTACCAAAATGCATCATCTCACACGTCTCCAGATTGAAAATCTTTTTGAAGTTCTATCCAGATTGTCCACGTCTCAATTTACAAAATTTCCAAGTTTGTACCATCATCAAACTTTGAAACTGTTCCCTGTGCACCATGATCTAGCACATTGTTATATATCAGGGAAAGCAAATATTCCAGTAGGAACCCATGTGGAACACTACAAACCTTCTTCCAGTCCGAAAAGTCTCTAATTGACCATTACATTCTGTTCTTAATATTCAGCCACATTTATATCCTACTGTCCCTATTACTACTGTCCCTTTTAAGCCAGGAGCTGTAACATTTCGCTAATGCTGTGCAGTTTTGGTCTCCTTATTTGGGGAAAGATGTAAATACGTTGGAGACGGTTCAGAGGAGGTTTCCTCGATTGGTGCCAGGAATGAGCGGGGTTTCTAATGAGGAAAGGTTAGACAGACTGCACTTGTTTCCAGTGGAGATGTGAAGACTGACAGTTAATTTGATTGAAGTACACCAGATTTTGAATGGTCTTGACAAGGTGGACGTGGAAAGGATGTCACTGCTTGTGGGTGAGAGCAGAACTATTGGGCAGAGATAAACAAGGATTTCGCCCTTTTCGGTCGGAGATTTGGAAATGTCTCCCTCTCAGAGAGTTGTGCGACTTTGGAACTCTGCCTCAGAAGGTGTGGAAGCGGGACATTGATTATTTTTAAGGCGGAGATTGAAAGATTCTTGTTCAGCAAATAAATCAAAGGTTACATACAACCATTGCATTCAGCCAGCTACCTGGATGCACAAGCGTTCGTTTGTTTTACTTGATATCTGAGGATAAATTCAGAGTCCGACACCATGGTGAAACGGTCTGTAAATGTCGTGTTCGTTTCTTCACATGTTCTGCACTGATATATTCTCTGGAGCTCAACCCTGCTCCCGATTTCAGTCAATGACACCATATCGATCGTCCTGATTTAAAAAAACAGGGCTCGTCCGGGATTTGAACCCGGGACCTCTCGCATTTTATCGCAAATGGAAGCTCCCTAAGCGAGAATCATACCCCTAGACCAACGAACCAACCGAAGATCACAGCTCACTCAAACCAGCTTCTCATTGCCTCCCGAAGCTTATTGTATCAGCTCAATGCGCTTCTATATTCCTGTTCAATTTGGTTTCGTTGTTAAAATAAAATCAAAAGAAAAATTGTTGTCCCTTGCTTTTCGTACTGGGATCATTGGGTAAATTGGGGTATTTTGGGTTTGTTGGCCTCCACTGCGAACAAAATAAAACAGAACCTGAGGAAGGAGCAGTGCTCCGAAAGCTAGTGTTTGAAACAAACCTGTTGGACTTTAACCTGTTGTTGTCAGACGTCTTACTGAACAGAATAAAAGACATACGGGCCCAGTCGTTGCTCTTGCTGAGTATTTCGCAAGCCCAGGCCAGATGGTGGGGGGTGAATGTAATGCGACATGAATCCAAGGACCCGGTTGAGGCCGCACTCATGGGTGCGGAACGTGGCTACATGTTTCTGTTTGTCGATTCTGCATTGTCGCGCGTCCTGAAGGCCGGCTTGGAGAACGCTGACCCGGTGGTCAGAGGCTGAATGTCCTTGACTGCTGAAGTGTTCTCCGATGTGTTCTCCGGTGTGACATGTGAATATTCGATTCATTCTCTGTCTGCAGTCTCTGCTGCTGTGTGTGGCACACAACTAGCCAGCCGCTGATTTGATCTCACTTAAAATAACTTTTAATTGCGTCCCAAAGCCCATCAGTTTCCCCACATAATAAATCAGAAATGTGAATGAACAATGTGACATTTATCTCTCTGTACTGGTGATGACCAGAAGCAGTGATGTCAGATTTCACCACTCGCCAAGTCAGCCTGTGGTTGCGTCTCGCCAATCACGTGGGTAATGTCATTCTGCCAGTCAGTGTGTTCAGTTGGCATTTTAGGAGAAATTCGAAGTCATCATGACTTCATCAGTGGCCTCATGGTTAAGGTGTGAGTGATAGAACATCGAAAATTACAGCACAGAACAGGCCCTTCAGCCCACGATGTTGTGCCGGCCCTTTGTCCTAGATTAATCATAGAATATACAGTGCAGAAGGAGGCCATTTGGCCAATCGAGTCTGCACCAGCCCCCGGAAAGAGCAGCCCACCCTTGGACTGTAGGAGGAAAACGGAGCACCCGGAGGAAACCCATGCAAACACGGGGAGGATGTGCAGACTCCACACAGACAGTGATCCAAGCCGGAATTGAACCTGGGACCCTGGAGCTGTGAAGCAATTGTGCTATCCACAATGCCACCGTGCTGCCCTTAAGAAGAAATTAATCTACACTATATCATTCTACCGTAATCCATGTACCTATCCAATAGCTGCTTGAAAGTCCATAATGTTTCCGACTCAACTACTTCCACAGGCAGTGCATTCCATGACCCCACTACAATCTGGGTAAAGAACCTACCTCTGACATCATCCCTATATTTTCCACCATTCACCTTAACTGTATGTCCCCTTGCAATGGTTTGTCCACCCGGGGGAAACGTCTCTGACTGTCTACTCTGTCTATTCCCCTGATCATCTATCAAGTAACCCCTCATCCTTCTCGGTTCTAATGAGAAAAGGCCAAGCACCCTCAATCTTTCCTCGTAAGACCTACTCTCCATTCCATGCAACATCCTGACAAATCTCCTTTGCACCTTTTCCAAAGCTTCCACATCCTTCCTAAAATGAGGCAACCAGAACTGTACACAGTACACAAAATGTGGCCTTACCAGGGTTTTGTACAGCTGCATCATCACCTCACGGCTCTTAAATTCAATCCCTCTGCTAATGAATGCTAGCACACCATAGGCCTTCTTCACAGCTCTATCCACTTGAGTGGCAACTTTCAAAGATGTATGAACATAGACCCCAAGATCTCTCTGCTCCTCCACATTGCCAAGAACCCTACCGTTAACCCTGTATTCTGCATTCATATTTGTCCTTCCAAAATGGACAACCTCACACTTTTCAGGTTTAAACTCCATCTGCCACTTCTCAGCCCAGCTCTGCATCCTATCTATGTCTCTTTGCAGCCGACAACAGCCCTCCTCACTATCCACAACTCCACCAATCTTCGTATCGTCTGCAAATTTACTGACCCACCCTTCAACTCCTTCATCCAAGTCATTAATGAAAATCACAAACAGCAGAGGACCCAGAACTGATCCCTGCGGTACGCCACTGGTAACTGGGATCCAGGCGAAATATTTGCCATCCACCACCGCTCTCTGACTTCTATCGGTTAGCCAGTTCGTTATCCAACTGGCGAAATGTCCCACTATCCCATGCCTCATTACTTTCTGAATAAGCCTACCATGAGGAACCTTATCAAATGCCTTACTAAAATCCATGTACATGACATCCACTGCTTTACCTTCATCCACATGCTTGGTCACCTCCTCAAAGAATTCAATAAGACTTGTAAGGCAAGACCTACCCCTCACAAATCCGTGCTGACTATCCCTAATCAAGCAGTGTCTTTCCAGATGTTCAGAAATCCTATCCCTCAGTACTCTTTCCATTACTTTGCCTACCACCGAAGTAAGACTAACTTGGCTGTAATTCCAATGGTTATCCCTATTCCCTTTTTTGAACACGGGTACGACATTCGCCACTCTCCAATCCCCTGGTACCACCCCTGTTGACAGTGAGGACAAAAAGATAATTGCCAACGGCTCTGAAATTTCATCTCAGGCTTCCCATAGAATCCTTGGATATATCCCGTCAGGCCCGGGGTACTTGACTATCCTAAAGTTTTTCAAAATGACCAACACATCTTCCTTCCGAACAAGTATTTCATCGAGCTTACCAGTCTGTTTCACACTGTCCTCTCCAACAATATGGCCCCTCTCATTTGTAAATACTGAAGAAAAGTACTCGTTCAAGACCTCTCCTGTCTCTTCAGACTCAATACACAATCTCTCGCTACTGTCCTTGATCGGACCTACCCTCGCTCTAGTCATTCTCATATGTCTCACATGTGTGTAAAAGACCTTGGGGTTTTCCTTGATCCTACCCGCCAAAGATTTTTCATGCCCTCTCTTAGCTCTCCTAATCCCTTTCTTCAGTTCCCTCCTGGCTATCTTGTATCCCTCCAGCGCCCTGTCTGAACCTTGTTTCCTCAGCCTTACATAAGTCTCCTTGTCCTCTTAACAAGACATTCAACCTCTCTTGTCAACCATAGTTTCCTCACTCGACCATCTCGTCCCTGCCTGACAGGGACATACATATCAAGGGTATGTAGTACCTGTTCCTTGAACAAGTTCCACATTTCACTTGTGTCCTTCCCTGACAGCCAATGTTCCCAACTTATGCACTTGAATTCTTGTCTGACAACATCGTATTTACCCTTCCCCCAATTGTAAACCTTGCCCTGTTGCACGCACCTATCCCTCTCCTTTACTAAAGTGAAAGTCACAGAATTGTGGTCACTATCTCCAAAATGCTCCCCCACTAACAAATCTATCACTTGCCCTGGTTCATTGCCAAGTCCCAAATCCAATATGGCCTCCCCTCTGGTCGGACAATCTACATACTGTGTTAGAAAATCTTCCTGGACACACTGCACAAACACCACCCCATCCAAACTATTTGCTCGAAAGAGTTTCCACTCAATGTTTGGGAAGTTGAAGTCACCCATGTCTACTATCCTGTGACTTCTGCACCTTTCCAAAATCTGTTACCCAATCTGTTCCTCCACATCTCTGCTACTATTGGGTCGCCTATCGAAAACTCCCAACAAGGTGACTGCCCCTTTCCTATTTCTGACTTCAACCCATACTACCTCAGTAGGCAGATACTTCTCGAACTGCCTTTCTGCATCTGTTATCCTATCTCTAATTAAAAACGCCCCCCCCCCCCTCCACCTCTTTTACCACCCTCCCTAATCTTATTGAAACATCTACAGCCAGGGACCTCCAACAGCCATTCCTGCCCCTCGTCTATCCAAGTGTCCGTGATGGCCACCACATCGTAGTCCCAAGTACCAATCCATGCCATAAGTTCACCCACCTTATTCCTGATGCTTCTTGCGTTGAAGTATACACACTTCAACCCAACTCCGTGCCTGCAAGTACTCTCCTTTGTCAGTGTTCCCTTCCCCACTGCCTCACTGCACACTTTGGAGTCCTGAATATCGGCTACCTTAGTTGCTGGACTACAAATCCGGTTCTTATTCCCCTCCAAATTAGTTTAAACCCTCCCGAAGAGTACTAGAAAACCTCCATCCCAGGATATGGGTGCCCCTCTGGTTCAAATGCAACCCATCCTGCTTGTACAGGTCCCACCTTCCCCAGAATGCATGCTAATTATCCAAATACCTGAAGCCCTCCCTCCTACAGCATTCCTGCAGCCACGTGCTCAGCTGCACTCTCTCCCTATTCCTAGCCTCGCTGTCATGTGGCACCGGCAACAAACCAGAGATGACAACTCTGTCTGTCCTGGCTTTTAACTTCCAGCCTAACTCCCTAAACGCGTTTATTACCTCCACACCCCTTTTACGACCAATGTCGTTGGTACCAATGTGTACCACAACTTCTGGCTGCTCACTCTCCCCCTTAAGGATCCTGAAGACACGATCCGAGACATCCCTGTCCTTGGCACCCGGGAGGCAACATACCTTCCGGGAGTCTCGCTCGCGACCACATAATCTCCTATCTATTCCCCGAACCATTGAATCTCCTACTACTATTTCTTTTCTATACTCCCCCTTCCCTTCTGAGCCCCAGAGCCAGACTCAGTGCCAGAGACATGGCCGCTAGGACCTTCCCCCGGTAGTTCATCCCCCCCCCCCCCAACAGCATCCAAAACGTTATACTTGTTTTGAAGCGGAACAGCCACGAGGGATCCCTGCACTGTCTGCCTGTTTGTTTTCTTTCCCCTGACTGTAACCCAACGACTCTTGTCCTGTACCTTGGGTGTGGTTACCTCCCGTTAACTCTTCTCTATAACCCCTTCTGCCTCCCAGATGATCCGAAGTTCATCCAGCTCCAGTTCCCTAACACGGTCTCCGAGGAGCTGGAGTTGGGTGCACTGCTCGCAGGTATAGTCTGTGGGGACACCTGTGGTATCCCTCACCACCTACATCCTACAGGAGGAGCATGCAACAGGCCTCGCCTCCATTCCCTCTTACCTTACAGAATATAGCTGCCCTGTGGACCAACTGGACCTCGCCCTCCGACTCTGCTCCCAGTCAGCTGCACTCTCTGTAAACTCCTGGATCCCTTCTCGCTCTTTGCGGAAATGTAGGAAACGAAATGAAAGGAGCACCTTACTCCCTTCTCACCTAACTCCCTCAGTCACCAAACTCTCACTATAGCACTCAAATGCACCAAATTCAGCACTCAGTGCAAACCATGATGTTAATCATGATGTGGTCAAATGAGCGTCTGTTTCAGTCTTTCTGCGGGGAGTTTTCATGCTGAGGAGAAACATGTTGGACATGGTCTGGGAATGTTTCACTCCGGTCCATTACCAACATATCCTGCCCGGATGGGATGGGCATTTCCTTCCAAACGTTGCAGGACACTTTATTAATATTGAATAATATTGGTTAAGTATCATTTATTAAGTATTGTTTCATATGTTTAGTGTAGTTTATTTAGAAATATTAATTATCAGACGCGATAATTTTTTACTTTCATTCCCCAAACAGCTAAATTGGGTGAAAACCATGAATGGGAGGCAAAGGGACCCGATCATTTGTGTGGTCAGTGGTTTGTTTATGGAGCTGAGTAAATATTCCGGAGCAGAGCCGCTCCGAGCGGGGTTCTAACCTGCGCGGGGATACAATAATGTGGGTTTGCCGTTTCTGTCCACACATCTGGATAGGAATGGAGCTGCTGCTGCCCGGGGAGCTGGACAAGCAAGAGGCACAGATATTGACCAACTGCATCGCAACAAATAGATTCCCCAAATTACCGAACAAAACAAAAACAAGCGCTACTGGTCTTTAAAGAAACTATGACAGTCTCTCTGAAATCAATATACCAACACCTCTTGAAGATTAGATTTGTTGTAACAATTCACTATGAACTGTCTCAATATCAGCCTTAATTCCTTGCCAATTCTCAGACAGGCGCTGACTGGTTAGAAGTCTGCTTCACTTCTCAAGGTCCTGTTCAATAAAATCAATCACAGGCCCATGATCTGCTTTCCTCCTGTTCTCAGACACATCCACTTTCTACAAGGGCGCACTAACTGGTTTTCAGAGTAAGAGTCAGACTTCAGTCACCTCGTTCTCTCTCGATCCCTTTATCTCAGAGCCAACTCACAACCAGGAATGGAACTTCTCACAGAGCCAAGAATGGAATAGTTTGTCGATTCTTCCACTGATTCAGGCCCGTCCATCGCCACGATGTATTCGTCCAAAAGAGTTGGGGTGAGATGGGGCTGAGTTTCACTGTGTATCCAATCAGTCCCCGGAGAAGCACAAAAACAAGGTGTGAGGGAGAGAGAAAGAAACAAAGAAATAGATAGAGAGACAAAGGAAAGAAAACAAGAAAATAATTTTCAAATATGTTCCATTTCTGCCTCGATCATGTTCCCCAGAAATACATTCACCTGAATGAAACCAAACCACGTTTCCATTCGCTGCCGTTGCTGCTTCTCCTTCCAAACGTTGCAGGAAATGTTATTATTTATTGATTGTTGCTTTGAGTGTGAGTTCCTTATTTATCTTTATATTGAAAAATGAAATGAAAATCGCTTATTGTCACAAGTAGGCTTCAAATGAAGTTACTGTGAAAAGACCCTAGTCGCCACATTCCGGCGCCTGTTCGGGGAGGCTGGTACGGGAATTGAACCGTGCTGCTGGCCTGCTTTGGTCTGCTTTCAAAGCCAGCGATTTAGCCCTGTGCTAAACCAGCCCCGTTTAGTTTTTAAGAAGAACGTTTTTCGAAAAAACTGAATTCGATAAATGTTCATACCGTTAACAGACAACCAACCAAAATTCCGATTAATTGTCGACCGGCAGCTTCCCGGGGGAGTTAAACAAACATTTCGAATCACAGTCGCTGCGAGCAGGATTCGAATCTGCGCGGGGAAACACTATTTCATTTCAGGTCCAACCACTCGACCATCACAGCTGCGTCATTCAACATCAATTTGGTCGATAGAATACATTCTAAAACCAGCCTGGAATCACTCCAGGAAGTTGTTGCATTCAAGCGACCAACGGGGCCCCGGGGTTTATGTGAGGAGGGATTGAATTTTCGTTGAAAATGACCATTCGATTTGGAGAGACTCGGAAATCTCAGCTCCCGAAACGCACAATTCCACTGAATAAATATTTTGTGTAACAACATCAGTTAAATTGGAAATATATTAGAAATTCATGTTTCTTTTCAAATGCAGCAGCACTGCCCTTCCCAGTCTGGAAGAAAATTAAAATGATGAATCTAGAAATTACAGAGGGAGACCTGTGCAGACCGAATGGTCACATGATGACCTGATGACGCAACTAACATGATCACGTGTCTGGATTCCGGCAGTTCCACGGATCGCGGTCAGAGCACAAGCCAGGAGCAGCTGCTTAATTATTAAACCAGTTATTTTTTATTACAACTCCTTGGTCGCCAGTCATTGAGAGACCAGCATTTCTACATGGTGTCAGGAGTGGGCAGTATGGCAGAAGGACTCCACCGCATCAACCTCCTTGTATCATCGAATCGTAGAATGTCCAGCACAGAAGACCATTCGGCCCAACGTGTCAGCACTGACCCTCCGAATGAGCACCGCAGCTACTCTCCTCAAGAAGAGGTTTAATAATTAGCGCAGCATCAGCCCGGCTAGCTCAGTCGGTCGAGCATGGGACTCTTAATCCCAGGGTCGTGTGTTCGAGCCTCACGTTGGGCGCGTCTATATTATTATCTGAAAATATTGATGCTGAATGAACTGTCTTCCTAACAGGAACACAAGGTCATGTCGCTGGACTGGGAATCCAGAGGTCTGAACTAACCCTTGGTGATAAGATTTAATAAATCTGGAATTGAAATTTCGTCTCATGAATGGCGCAGAAAGGTTCTGCTTCAGACGGATCACATTTCCACAACAGGGATTGATTTGACTGAACCACACTGAAGATCTGTCACCGGCAGACTCACGGTTCCAGCAGTTGCATATCAGAGAGCTCAGTTACACAGCAGGGTATACATTTACAAACAGGGCCCTCTCCACCTCGGCACATTGTGTGTGCCCTGATAGTCTCTTCCTGCTTTTCTGTGTGTCTTTCTCTGTCTGTCACGGCCGTGCTGATGTTACGTATTAATCTCACTTTTCCCAAACAGTAATTGTGATTGATAGATACACACAGATTTCCGCACTGACATTCAGTACCAATGTCTAATAGAGACTGAATCCCACCCTCACATACAGCACCAGACATTGACTCATAATGAAGGAATCCTGCTCTCACAAACTGTTGAGACTGAGATGCAGAGTGTTCCCTCCACTACCTGTGATTTACTGATACAGAACAAATCTCAGTCAGGTGAGTAGCAGAGTTTGATGGGTACGACATGTATTCCACAATCACCTTCTCTGCGCCAGATAATCAGATGCAGTCGACACGCGGTGTCTGTGTTGGTATAACAAGAACCGGAACACATTTACACAATACCAGGGTATAAGACGTAGGAGCAGAAGTAGGCCATTCAGCCCATCGTATATGCTCCGTATTTTAATGAGATTATGATTGATCCGCCACATGACGTGTTATGACCTCATACGGTGGCACGTTGTCACAGTGGCTACCTCACAGCGCCTGCGATCCGGGTTCAATTCCAGCCTTTGGTCACTGACTGTGTGGAGTTTGCACTTTCTCTCCGTGTCTGTGTGGGTTTCCTCCGGATGCTCCGATTTCCTCGCACAGTCCAAATGTGTGCGGGTTAGGTGGACTGTCCATGCTAAATTGCTCCTTGGTGTTCAGAAAGTTGGGTGGTGTTACAGGGATGTGGTGGGGACACAGAAACTCTTTCAGAATATCGTTGCAGAGTCGATGGGCAGAATTGCCTCCTTTTACATTTTAATGATTTCATGATAATCCTCATGTCCACTTTCCCGGGTTTTTATCTCTAGATTTCATGATGAACCTTTAAAACCAACATTCCAACCAAGCCTCAGGTACCAGTAACTCCTCAATGGTCGTTAATTTCCCGGCTGTCTATCATTTGGTCAGTCATACCTCAGGCGAGGAGCAATAAAAATAATAATAATAATAATAATAATCTGTTATTGCCACAAGTTGGCTTCAATGAAGTTACTGTGAAAAGCCCGAGTCACCACATTCTGGCGCCGGGAGGCTGGAACGGCAATTATGAGAAGGAGGGGTTTTCATGATTCAGTTCTAGTATAACCGGGTGATCTGAATCTAATTCATCTGGTTTTCTCTCTGCTAATCTTGTCTCACAGTGAGGCAAACCTCACTGATTGGATAGACGAGTGATCGTTCTTCAGTCTTGTCATGGCCGGACCCGCTGAATATGGAGGCATATCCTGTGTGGCAGGATTTAGCTCCAACTCAAGCTATAAGTTTGTGGATGATACCACTGCGGTAGGTCGTATCGCAAACAATGACGAATCAGACACAGAAGGTAGATAAATCACTTGGTTGCATCGTGTACCTAAAACAGCCTGTCACTAAATGTCGGAAAGATCAAGGAACTGATCATCGACGCCAGGAAGCGTTGCACTACACACACACCCCTCTACATCAATGGCTGCGAAGTGGAGATGGTGGATAGCATTACATTTCTGGGTGTCATCCTCACCAACAGTCTGTCCTGGTCCACTCATGTTGATGCAACAGTCTAGAAACCCAACATCGTCTCTACCTCCTATGGAAGGAGAGGAAATTCGTCATGTCTGCATCGACTCTCACAAACGTCTACAGATGTACCACAGAGAGCATCCTATCGGGCTGCATCACAGCTTGGGATCGCAACTGCTCGGCCCAAGGTCGCAAGAAACTGCAGTGTGGTGACATCAGCCCAACGTATCACACAAGCTTGCCACCCGCACAGTGATTCTGTCTCCAACTCCCGCTGCCTCAGGACAGCAGACAACATTATCAGAGACCCTCCCACCCAGGTTTTGCCTTTTTACAGATTATTCCATCAGGCAGAAGGTACAGAAGTCTGAAGACCCGCACATCCAGACATAGGAGCAGCTTCTTCCCCACAGCTACTAGACTCCTCAACAACTCTCCCTCGGACTGATCTGTTCCCTGTAAGAACACTATTCACGGCGCCCTATGCTGCTCTTGCTCATGGGTTTGCTTTGTTTGGCCCCTTGTTCCGCACTGTAACCAATCACTGTTTGTCCATGTACCATTTGTCAATGTACTCTGTCGATTATTCTTTTTCTGTCTACTATCTATGTAATGTGTATGTTCCCTTGGTAGCAGAAAAATACTTTTCATGGGACAATAAATTAAATCAAAGTGGTTCCTCTCTCACTATCCGATCAATTCATCTCAATCAGAACAAGACTGAATTTTGAATTCTCGCTTTTCCAACACAACTCGCTGCAATCTGGCCCGACAACGTGGACTGGATTGTCACATCAGTTATTGCAGACCCATCTTGGAAAAATGAGTCCCACTTCCGAGCAACCAGCGGATGAAAAATCGACGACGATGGGATCCGAACGCACAGAGAGCACAATGGATTAGCAGTCCAACGCCTTAACCACTCGGCCACCTCAACACACAAACCCATGCGTCAAAAAGTCTTAATTCGTGTTGCATCCATGAATTGATGGAAAATATCCTCCTCTTTGTCTTCCGAGGTTGATTTAGCACAGGGCTAAATCACTGGCTTGGAAAGTAGACCAAGGCAGGCCAGCACCACGGTCCAATTCCCGTACCAGCCTCCCGAACAGGCGTCGGACTGTGGCGACTAGGGGCTTTCCACAGTAACTTCATTTGAAGCCTCCTTGTGACAATCACCGATTTTCATTTCATTTCATTTCAGCCCGGTGTTCAATGATGGAAATGCAGATTTTGTCAATAAAACGAATTCCCAGCATATTCAGGGACTTTTGTGAATGGACTGATAGGAAACACTTCAATATCATGTCCAAGATATTTCCACACAGTGTGAAAGGCCCCCCGCTGAAAGACTGGAATCAACCAGCATTTGACAGCAAAAACAAACGCTCCCGGCTTCACAGAGGAATCCGTCGATCATCGGAACACACATTTCACGATGGACATAGTCTGATCATGGAGTTACAGGTTTCTACTCCTGCCTGGCTTAATTCCACAGGAAATAGGGATTATATTCTTTCAGCGAGTCGTGAAAGTATACTTGGAGCAGATTAAAGATAAATTCTTGTGTTGGGATGAGACTATTCCTGGTAGAAAGGTAAACTTTTCAGAAAGTGCCTCAATATTCAGCGGGTCCGTCCATGACAAGACTGAAGAACGATCACTCGTCTATTCAATCGGCGATGTTTGCCTCACTGTGAGACAATATTAACAGAGACAACACCAGGTTAATTAGATTCTGATCACACGGTTATAATAGAACTGAATCATGAAAACCCAGCCTTCACAACCTTGCCCCTCGCCTGAGGTATGGAGATAATGAATGGCATAGATAGGGTGGACGTAGGGAATTTGTTTCCATTCGCAGAGGAGACTAGGACCCGGGGGCACAGCCTTAGAATAAAAGGGAGTCACTTTAGAACAGAGATGAGGAGACATTTCTTCAGCCAGAGAGTGGTGGGTCTGTGGAATTCATTGCCACAGAGGACGGTGGAGGTCGGGACGTTGAGTGTCTTTAAGACAGAAGTTGATAAATTCTTGATTTCTCGAGGAATAGAGCGGGTAAATGGATTTGAAATCAGCCATGATTGAATGGTGGAGTGGACTCGATGGGCCGAATGGCCTTACTTCCATTCCTATGTCTTATGGTCTTATGATCCTCAGGTTAAATCAGCACCAGCCAGATCTCACCCTCAAAGGGGAAAGCAGCCTATGGTCATCAGGGACTAGAGCGACTTAATTTACTTTAGAACTGGATCAATGTATGACATTTCCAGGATGTGACTTCCTCAGACTGACCAAATGATTGACAGCGTGGAAATTAACGACCATTGAGGAGTTACTGCTACCTGAGGCTTGGCTGGAACGTTGGTTTTAAAGGTTCATCATGAAATCTAGAGATAAAAAGCCGGGTTATCATGAAATCATTAAAATGTAAAAGGAGGCCATTCTGCCAATCGACTCTGCAACGATATTCGGAAAGAGCCTCTGTGTCCCCACCACATCCCTGCAACACCACCCAACTTTCTGAACACCAAGGAACAATTTAGCATGGACACTTCACCTAACCCGCACACATTTGGACTGTGCGAGGAAATCGCAGCACCCGGAGAAAACCCACACAGACACGGAGAGAAAGTGCAAACTCCACACAGTCAGTGACCAAAGGCTGGAATTGAACCGGATCGCTGGCGCTGTGAGGTAGCCACTGTGACAACGTGCCACCGTATGAGGTCATAACACGTCATATATCAGATCAAGCATGATCTCATTGCAATACGGAGCATATTCGATGGGCTGAATGGCTTACTTATGCTCCTACGTCTTATACCCTGACATTGTGCAATGTTCTGCTTTTGTCTCTAAAATCCTTGTTAAAACAACGTTTAGCGAGTTGGTCACACCGCAGGTGAAAGGTACTGAAGGAGATAGAAAATGGGAGACCAAAAGACAGAGCAAGAGTAGGAAAGCAGTGCAGGTGTCCCCTGCGGTCATCTCCCTGCAAAACAGATATACCGCTTTGGATACTGTTGAGGGAGATGGCTCACCAGGGAAGGCAGCAGCAGCCAGGTTCATGGCACCGTGGCTGACTCAGCTGCGCAGCCGGGCAGGAAGAAGAATGGCAGGGCTGTAGTGACAGGAGACTCAATCGTAAGGGGAATAGACAGGCGGTTCTGCGGACACAATCGAGGCTCCAGGATGGTATGTTGCCTCTCTGGTGCAAGGGTCAAGGATGTCTCGGAGTGGCTGCAGGACATTCTGGGGGGAGGGGGGCGGGGGGGGGGGGCGGGGTGAAAAGCCAGCTGTCGTGGTTCACATAGGCACCAATGATATGGGTTAAAAAAACGGGATGAGGTCCTACAAGCTGAATTCATGGATTTAGGAGTTAAACTAAAAAGTACGACCTCAAAAGGTAGTAATCTCAGGATTGTTACCAGTGCCACGAGCTAGTCAGAGTAGGAATGTGAGGATAGATAGGTTGAATGCGTGGCTCGAGAGATGGTGCAAGATGGAGGGATTCAAATTCCTGGGGCATTGGAACCGGTTCTGGGGGTGGTGGGTCCAGTACAAACCGGACGGTCTGCACCTGGGCAGGGCTGGAATTGATGTCCTAGGGAGAGTGTTCGCGAGAGCTGTTGGGGAGAGTTTAAACTAATGTGGCAGGGGGATGGGAACCGACGCAGGAATTTGGAAGGTAGTAAAACAGGGACAGAAACAAAAGGCAGTAAGGGGGAAAGTGTAAGGCAGAGAAGCCATAGTCAAAAATCAAAAAGAGCGACAGTACAAGGTACAGTGACTGAGGGGAGCTCCATGAATAGGACCAGGAATACTAAAAGGAATAAAACGGGAAGTAAAAACATTAATGGTAAGCGACGCGGCAGGTTGTTACATGACTTTATGGGTTCAACCACAAGGAAAATCAGGAGAAAGGTTAAGAGGAAATATAACTTAGGAGACGCTACTGATCGAGGTGTTAAGATTCAGAACAGAGGTAAAAAAGCCAACATAAGTGTACTTTACCTGAATGCTCGTAGTATTCTGAATAAGGTAAATGAGTTGATGGTGCAAATCATCGTGAATGACTATGATTTAGTGGCCATTACTGAAACATGGTTAAAGGATGGTCACGACTGGGAGTTAAATATCCGAGTATATCAAACTATTCGGAAGGGCAGAGTGGATGGTAAGTGAGGTGGTGTAGCTCTGTTATTTAAGGATGACATCCGGGCAATAGTAAGGGATGACATCGGTGCTATGGAGGACAAGGTTGAATCCATTTGGGTGGAAATCAGGATAGTAAGGCAAAAAAGTCACTGATAGGAGTCATCTATAGGCGAACAAATAGTAACATTATGGTGGGGCAGGCAATAAACAAAGAAATAACTGGTGCATGTAGAAATTGTACAGCAGTTAACATGGGGGATTTTAATCTACATGTCGATTGGTTTAACCAGGTCGGTCAAGGCAGCCTTGAGGAGGAGTTGAAAGAATGTATCCACGACAGTTTCCTAGAACAGTATGTAATGGAACCTACGAGGGAACAAGCGGTCGTAGATCTGGTCCTGTGTAATGAGACAGGATTGATTCAGGATCTCATAGTTAGCGATCCTCTCGGAAGGAGCAATCACAATATGGTGGAATGTAAAATACAGATGGAGACTGAGAAAGTAAAATCAAACACTAGTGTTTTGTGCTTATAGAAAGGAGTTTACAGTGGGATGAGAAAAGAACTAGCTAAGGTAGACTGGGAGCCAAGACTTTATGGTGAAACAGTTGAGGAACAGTGGAGAACCTTCCGAGCTATTTTTCACAGTGCTCAGCAAAGGTATATACCAACAAAAAGGAAGGACGGTACAAAGAGGGAAAATCGACCGTGGATATCTAAAGAAATAAGGGAGAGTATCAAATTGAAGGAAAAAGCATACAAAGTAGCAAAGATTAGTGGGAGACTAGAGGACTGGGAAATCTTTAGGGGGCAACAGAAAGCTACTAAAAAAGCTATAAAGAGTAAGATAGATTATGAGAGTAAACTTGCTCAGAATATATAAACAGAAAGTAAAATGTTCTACAAACATATATTTTTTTTAATAGAGTGGCTGAGGTAAATATTGGTCCTTTAGAGGATGAGAAGGGAGATTTAATAATGGGAGATCAGGAAATGGCTGAGGTACTGAACAGGTTTTTTGGGTCGGTCTTCACAGTGGAAGACACAAATAACATGCCAGTGACTGATGGAAATGAGGCTATGACAGGTGAGGACCTTGAGAGGATTATTATCAATAAGGAGGTAGTGATGGGCAAGCTAATGGGGCTAAAGGTAGACAAGTCTCCTGGCCCTGATGGAATGCATCCCAGAGTGCTAAAAGTGATGGCTAGGGAAATTGCAAATGCACTAGTGATAATTTACCAAAATTCACTAGACTCTGGGGTGGTCCCGGCGGATTGGAAATTAGCAAACGTGACACCACTGATTAAAAAAGGAGGTAGGCAGAAAGCGGGTAATTATAGGCCTGTGAGCTTAATTTTGGTAGTAGGGAGATGCTGGAATCTATCGTGAAGGAAGAAATAGCGAGGCATCTGGATGGAAATTGTCCCATTGGGCAGACGCAGCATGGGTTCATAAAGGGCAGGTCGTGCCTAACTAATTTAGTGGAATTTTTTGACGACATTACCAGTGCGGTAGATAACGGGGAGCCAATGGATGTGGTCTATCTGGGTTTCCAGAAAGCCTTTGACAAGGTGCCACACAAATGGTTGCTGCATAAGATAAAGATGCAGCAAATTGTGTCAAATCATTCCCTATTGTGCAAATGTGTTTCCGGTTGTGGAAATATGGCCCCTCTGAAGCAGAACCTTTCTGCGCCATTACTGAGACGAAATTTAAATTCCAGATTTATTAAGTCTTGCCACCAAGGGTTAGTTCAGACCTCTCTATTCCCAGTCCAGCGACAGAACCTTGTGTTCCTGTTGTCAAAACAGTTCGTTCAGCATCAATATTTTCAGATCATAATATAGACCGCCCAACGTGGGGCTCGAACCCACGACCCTGGGATTAAGAGTCTCATGCTCTACCGACTGAGCTAGCCGGGCTGGTGCTGCATTAAACTAGCTATTAAACCTCTTCCTGTAGAGAGTAGCTGCGGTGCTCATTCGGAGGGGCAGTGCTAACACAGAATCATAGAAGTTTACAGCATGGAAACAGGCCCTTCGGCCCAACCAGTCCATGCCGCCCAGTTTTTACCATTAAGCTAGTCCCAGTTGCCCGCACTTGGCCCATAACCCTCTATACCCATCTTACCCATGTAACTATCTAAATGTTTTTTAAAAGACACAATTGTACCCGCCTCTACTACTACCTCTGGCAGCCCATTCCAGACATTCACTACCCTCTTGAGTGAAGAAATTGCCCCTCTGGGCCCTTCTGAATCTCTCCCCTCTCACCTTAAACCTATGCCCTCTAGTTTTAGACACCCCTACCTTTGGGAAAAGATGTTGACTATCTACCTTATCTATGCCCCTCATTATTTTAAAGACCTCTATAAGATCACCCCTAAGCCTCCTACGCTCCAGGGAAAAAAGTCCCAGTCTATCCAGCCTCTCCTTATAACTCAAGCCATCAAGTCCCGGCAACATCCTAGTAAATCTTTTCTGCACTCTTTCCAGTTTAATAATATCCTTTCTATAATAGGGTGACCAGAACTGCACACAGTATTCCAAGTGTGGCCGTACCAATGTCTTGTACAACTTCAACAAGACGTCCCAACTCCTGTATTCAATGATCTGACCTGAAGGGCAGCACGGTAGCCTTGTGGATAGCACAATTGCTTCACAGCTCCAGGGTCCCAGGTTCGATTCCGGCTTGGGTCACTGTCTGTGCGGAGTCTGCACATCCTCCCCGTGTGTGCGTGGGTTTCCTCCGGGTGCTCCGGTTTCCTCCCACAGTCCAAAGATGTGCAGGTTAGGTGGATTGGCCATGATAAATTGCCCTTAGTGTCCAAAATTGCCATTAGTGTTGGGTGGGGTTACTGGGTTATGGGGATAGGGTAGAGGTGTGGACCTCGGATAGGGTGCTCTTTCCAAGAGCCGGCGCAGACTCGATGGGCCGAATGGCCTCCTTCTGCACTGTAAATTCTATGAAATCTATGACCAATGAAACCAAGCATGCCGAATGCCTTCTTCACCACCCTGTCCACCTGCGACTCCACCTTCAAGGAGCTATGAACCTGTACTCCTAGATCTCTTTGTTCTATAACTCTCCCCAACGCCATACCATTAACTGAGTAGGTCCTGGCCTGATTCGATCTGCCAAAATGCATCACCTCACATTTATCTAAATTAAACTCCATCTGCCATTCGTCGGCCCACTGGCCTAATTGATCAAGATCCCGTTGCAATCCTAGATAACCTTCTTCACTATCCACTGTGCCACCAATCTTGGTGTCATCTGCAAACTTGCTAACCATGCCTCCTAAATTCTCATCCAAATCATTAATATAAATCACAAATAACAGTGGACCCAGCACCGATCCCTGAGGCACACCACTGGTCACAGGCCTCCAGTTTGAAAAACAACCCTCTACAACCACTCTCTGCCTTCTGTCGTCCAGCCAATTTTGAATCCAATTGGCAACCTTACCCTGGATCCCGTGAGCTTTAACCTTCTGCAACAACCTACCATGCGGTACCTTGTCAAAAGCTTTGCTAAAGTCCATGTAGACAACGTCTACTGCACTGCCCTCATCTACCTTCTTGGTCACCCCCTCAAAAAACTCAATCAAATTTGTGAGACATGATTTTCCACGCACAAAGCCATGCTGACTGCCCCGAATCAGTCCTTGCCTGTCTAAATGCGTGTAGATCCTGTCTCTCAGAATACCTTCTAGCAACTTACCTACTACAGACGTTAGGCTCACCGGTCTGTAGATCCCAGGCTTTTCAATGCTGCCCTTCTTAAACAAGGGCACAACTTTCGCCACTCTCCATTCTTCAGGCACCTCACCTGTGGCTGCCGATGATTCAAATATCTCTGTTAGGGGACCCGCAATTTCCTCCCTAGCCTCCCACAACATCCTGGGATACATTTCATCAGGTCCCGGGGATTTATCTACCTTGATGTGCTTTAAGACTTCCAGCACCTCCTCCTCTGTAATATGCACACTTCTCAAGACATCACTATTTATTTCCCTTAGTTTCCTAACATCCATGCCTTTCTCCACCGTGAATACCGATGAGAAATATTCATTCAAGATCTCACCCAACTCTTGTGGCTCTGCACATAGATGTCCTTGTTGATCCTTAAGATGTCCTTGTTGATCCTTAAGAGGCCCTAGTCTGTCCCTAGTTACTCTTTTCCCCTTTATGTATCTGTAGAATCTCTTTGGATTCTCCCTTGCATTATTTGCCAAAGCAATTTCATGTCCCCTTTTTGCCCTCCTGATTTCCCTCTTAACTCTATTTCGACAATCTCTATACTCTTGAAGGGATCCACTTGATCCCAGTTGCTTATGTACGTCATATGCCTCCTTCTTCTTTTTGACCAGAGACTCAATATCTCGAGTCATCCAGGGTTCCCTACTTCTACCAGCGTTGCACTTCACTCTAAAGGGAATGTGCTTACCCTGCACCCTGGTTAACACATTTTTAAAAGCCTCCCATTTACCAGCCGTCCCTTTGCCTGCCAACAGTCTCCCCCAATCTACCTCTGCAAGTTCCTGTCTGATACCATCAAAATTGGCCTTGCCCCAATTAAAAATTTTAACTCTTGGGCCAGACCTATCATTCTCCATAGCTATCTTAAAACTAATGGAGTTATGGTCACTTGTCCCAAAGTGATCCCTCACTAGCACTTCTGTCACTTGCCCTTCCTTATTTCCCAAGACGAGGTCAAGTTTTGCCCCCTCTCTAGTCGGTCCATCCACATACTGAATGAGAAATTCCTCCTGAATACACTCAACAAATTTCCCTCCATCCAAGCCCCTAATGCTATGGCTGCCCCAGTCGATGTTGGGAAAGTTAAAGTCCCCTACTACTACCACCCTATTATTCTTGCAGATATCTGTAATCTCCTTACATATTTGCTCCTCAATTTCCCGCTGACTATTTGGGGGCCTGTAGTACAGTCCTACCAAGGTGATCTCTCCCTTCTTATTTTTCAGTTCCACCCATATAGACTCAGTGGGCGAACCCTCGGATATATCCCCTCTAAGTACTGCCGTGATGTTCTCCCTAATCAAAAACGCCACTCCCCCTCCTCTCTTACCTCCTGTTCTTTCCTTGCTATAGCATCTGTACCCCGGAACATTGAGCTGCCAGTCCTGCCCCTCCCTTAGCCATGTTTCAGTCATAGCTATAATATCCCAGTCCCATGTGCCCGTCCATGCCCTGAGTTCATCTGCTTTGCCCATCAGGCCCGTTGCATTGAAATAAATGCAGTTTAATGTAAACCTTCCTTGCTCTCTGCCCTGCTTTCTCTGGTCATGCTTTACACACTCTCCCTTCCTGCCTTTTGTTTCTGTCCCCACTGACTTCCTACATCGGTTCCCATCCCCCTGCCACATTAGTTTAAACCCTCCCCAACTGCACTAGCAAACACACCCCCGAGAACATTGGTTCCAGTCCCACCCAGATGCAGACCGTCCGATTTGTACAGGTCCCACCTCCCCCAGAACCGGTCCCAATGTTCCAGGAATTTGAAACCCTCCCTCTTGCACCATCTCTCAAGCCACGTATTCATCCTAGCTATCCTGTCATTCCTACTCTGACTATCACGTGGCACTGGTAGCAATCCTGAGATTACTACCTTTGAGGTCCTACTTTTTAGTTTAACTCCTAACTCCCTAAATTCAGCTTGTAGGACCTCATCCCGTTTTGTACCTATATCGTTGGTGCCTATATACACCACGACAGCTGGCTGTTCACCCTCCCCCTCCAGAATGCCCTGCAGCCGCTCCGAGACATCCTTGACCCTTGCACCAGGGAGGCAACACACCAACCTGGATTCTCGTTTACGTCCACAGAAACGCCTGTCTATTCCCCTTACAATTGAATCCCCTATCACTATAGCTCTGCCACTCTTTTTACCGCCCTTCTGTGCAGCAGAGCCAGCCACGGTGCCATGAACCTGGTTGCTGCCACCTTCCCCTGGTGAGCCATCTCCCCCAACAGTTTCCAAAACGGTAAATCTGTTTTGGAGGGAGATGACCGCAGGGGATCCCTGCACTGCCTTCCTACTCTTCCTCTGTCTGTTGGTCACCCATTCCCTATTTGCCTCAGTAATTTTAATCTGCGGTGTGACCAACTCACTGAATGTGCTATCCACAACTTCCTCAGCATCGCGGTTGCTCCAAAGTGAGTCCATCCGCAGCTCCAGAGCCGTCAAGCGGTCTAACAGGAGCTGCAGTTGGACACACTTCTTGCAGATGAAGGAGTCAGGGACACCAGAAGGGTCCCTGACTTGCCACATCTCACAAGAGGAGCATGACACGGGTCTGAGCTCTCCTGCCATGACCTCAACCTGAAGTTAAATTTGAACTACACTACACAGCTAAGAGAAAGTCAAAGAGAGAGAAATCACTTACCAGCTACAAGCCAATCACTTACCTGCTGGCTGTGATGTAATTGCTCCCGAGGCTCCCTCACAGGTCTGCTTCTCTGCACCTCCTTAAGATGAGCACCAAATTCCCTTAACTAGTTAATTAATTTACTTAATTAATTGGATTTTTTTTGGGGGGCGGGGGGGGGGGGGGGAACTCAACCCCAAACACCAAACTCCAAAAATAAAACACAGCCCTCACTCACCTCTTACCCGAACTCAGTCTTACCCAAACTCAGATACACTCTGTTTGCCTCCAGCACTCTGTTTCGAAAGGCACTTCAGCCACACCCTTTGTATCCTTCCTGATTTAGTCAGCCAATAGGCCTGCTCCCGAAACTGATCTCCCGAAACTAACAGCTGACCTGCAAGGTCTGGAAGTTGTTAAGCAGTACTTACCTCACCCACGCCGCGACCTTTTAAACTCTCCGCTCCGACTCGCAGCTCCCGCGCTTTTTCAAACTCCCGCGCTGTTTCCAAGGTCCCGGCTCTCTCTCTCTCCCGAACAGCTGACCTGCAAGGTAAGGAAGTGGTTAAGCAGTCCACGTTGGGCCGAATGGCCTCCTTCTGCGCTGAATATTCTACGATTCTATGATCCAAGGATGTTGATGCGGTGGAGACCTTCTGCCATACTGCCCACTCCTGACACCATGTAGAAATGCTGCTCTCTCAATGACTGGCGACCAAGGAGTTGGAATAAAAATAACTGATTTAATAGTTGAGCAGCGGCTCCTGGCTTGTGCTCTGACCGCGATCCGGGGAACTGCCGGAATCCCGACACGTGATCATGTTAGTTGCGTCATCACGTGACCTTTCGGTCTGCACAGGTCTCCCTCTGTAATTTCTTGATTCATCATTTTAATTTTCTTCCAGACTCGGAAGTGTAGTGCTGCTGCATTTGAATTTCTAATATATTTCCAATGTAACTGATGTTGTTCCACAAACTATTTAATCAGTGGAATTGTGCGTTTAGGGAGCTGAGGTTTTCGAGTCTCTCAAGGATTCTCTCCAAATCCAAAGGTCATTTCCCACGAAGATTCAACCCCTCCTCACATAAACCCCGGGGCCCCGTTGATCGTTTGAATGCAATAACTTCCTGGAGTTATTCCAGGCTGGTTTTAGAATGTATTCTATCGACCAAATTACTAACGAATGGCATACCAGACACAGCTGCGATGGCCAAGTGGTTAAGGCGTTGGGATTGAAATCCAATGGGCGTTTCCCGCGCAGGTTCGAGTTTTGTTTGCAGCGACTGTGATTCGAAATGTTTGTTCAACTCGGCGGACAAGCCGCTGACTCCGGAATGAATCGGAATTCTGATTGGCTGCAAATAAACGGTTGGAACCTTCATCGAGTTCAGTCCGATATTTAACATTTTTGGGGGGAAACTGAACGAAATATAAAAATGGAAACGTGGTTTGATTTCATTCAGCTGCATGTATATCTCTGTAAAAAGATCGTGGCAGAAATAGAACATATTTTATCTCTCTATCTGTTTCGTTGTTTCTTTCTCTCTCCCTCACTCACTGTTTTTGTGCTTCTCCGGGGACTGATTGGATACACAGTGAAACTCAGCCCCATCTCATCCCAACTCTTTTGGACAAACACGTCCTGGTGATGGACGGTCCTGAATCAGTGGAAGAATCGACAAACTATTCCATTCTTGGCTCTGTGAGAAGTTCCATTCCTGGTTGTGAGGTGGCTCTGAGATAAAGGGATCGAGAGAGAACGAGGTGACTGCAGTCTGACTCTTACTCTGAAAACCAGTTAGTGCGCCCTTGTACAAAGTGGATGTGTCTGAGAACAGGAGGAAAGCAGATCATGGGCCTGTGATTGATTTTATTGAGCCGGACCTGGAAAAGTGAAGCAGACTTTTAACCAGTCAGCGCCTGTGTGTGAGCTGGGAAGGAATGACGGCTGACATTGAGACAGTTCAGAGTGAATTGTTACAGCAAATCAAATCTTCAAGAGGTGTTGGTATATTGTTTTCAGAGAAAATGTTAATTTCTTAAAAGATCAGTTGCGCGTGTTTTTGTTTTGTTCGGTAATTTGGGGAATCTGTTTGCAGCGGGTGCAGTTGGTCAATATCTGTGCCTCTTGCTTGTCCAGCTCCCCAGGCAGCAGCAGCTCCATTCCAATCCAGATGTGTGGACACAAACGGCAAACCCACATTATTGTATTCCCGAGGAGGTTAGAACCCTGCTCGGAGCGGCTCTGCTCCGGAATATTTACTCAGCTCCATAAACAAACCACTGACCACACAAAAGACCGATGCTCCCTTTGACTCTGATTGATGGTTTTCACCCAATTTGGCTGTTTGGGGAATGAAAGCAAAAATTTATAGGGTCTGGTAATCAGCATTTTTTAATAAACTACACTAAACGTATAAAACAATACTTTATAAAGGATATTTAACCAATATTAATCAATGTTGGTATATTGTTTTCAGAGAAAATGTCATAATTTCTTAAAAGATCAGTTGCGCGTGTTTTTGTTTTGTTCGTTAATTTGGGGAATCTGTTTGCAGCGGGTGCAGTTTGGAAGGAAAAGCCCATCCCATCAGGGCAGGAAATGTTGGGAATGGACCGGAGTGAAACATTCCCAGACCATGTCCAACATGTTTCTCCTCAGCATGAAAACTCCCCGCGGAAAGACTGAAACAGACACACATTTGATCGCATCATGATTAACATCACTCACACCTTAACCATGAGGCCACTGATGAAGTCATGATGGCTTCGAATTTCTCCTAAAATGCCAACTGAACCCACTGACTGGCAGAATTACATAAACACGATATTGCCGACGCGCAACCACAGGCCGACTTGTCGAGTGGTGAAATCTGACATCACTGCTTCTGATCAGCTCCAGAACAGAGAGATAAATGTCACATTGTTCATTAACATTTCTGATTTATAATTGAGGGGAAACTGATGGGCTTTGGGACGCAATTAAAAGTTGTTTTAAGTGAGATCAAATCAGCGGCTGGCTCGTTGGTCTGGGGAGACCTGTGCCACACACAGCAGCAGAGACTGCAGGTAGAGAATGACTCGAATATTCACATGTCACACCGGAGAACACATCGGAGAACACTTCAGCAGTCAAGGGCATCCAGCCTCTGATCTCGGGGAAAGCGTTCTCCAAGGCAGCCTTCAGGACGCGCGACAACGCAGAATCGCCGAGCAAAAACTTATAGCCAAGTTCCGCACACATGAGTACGGCCTCAACCGGGACCTTGGATTCATGTCGCATTACATTCGCCCGCACCATCTGGCCTGGGATTGCGGAATCCTACCAACTGTCCCGACTTGAGACAATTCCCACCTCTTTAACCTGGGGTTACCCCTATCTACGGATCTGTAAAGATTTAATTACCTGCAAATGCTGGCATTCAAAGCATTCTCTTACATCTTTGACTTTGTCTATATACATGTTTCCGGAACATATCTCTTCATACACCTGAGGAAGGAGCAGCGCTCCGAAAGCTAGTGTTTGAAACACACCTGTTGGACTTTAACCTGGTGTTGTCAGACTTCTTACTGCGCACATCAGAGACTGACAGATAAAGATTCATTCACCACCCAAATGCCTATATGCCCCTTCCCCAACGGACACACAAGCGCAACGCCACTGAAAGTGTTGTCATGATTCTGATATGCAGACGTTTTACGGAAATTGGCAAACAACAGAATGATTTTCTCCACTCAATAACAATATCAGAGATTGATCATTCCAGATTTAGTTCGACCTTCACACAGATTTTTAGAGAATGAAAGATACTGAATGAATGACAGACTCTCATACAGTCCCAGAGACACGCACAACGCGATTTAACTGAATCCCAAAGACAGAGTGTTACAGTAGATGTGCAACAATCCTAGGAATTACCGGAATATTACAAATATGGAATAAATCTGACTCTGTCATACAGTGTCAGAGACTGAAATATACATGAATTATATTTCAAAATTGATCGCATTTAGCAGGGTGGTAGTGTCAAATAACCCGATGGAGTGAATCCTCAATGTGAAGATGGGGCCTTGTCTCCACAAGGACTGTGCAATGGTCACTCTGAACATATAGAGTATGGGACACGGAGTTCCACAGACTGAATCCTACTTTCCACACAACACCACTGACTGGATTGGATTGGATTGGATTTGTTTATTGTCACGTGTACCGAGGTACAGTGAAATATATTTTTCTGCGAGCATCTCAACAGATCAAAATCGTGCATGAGAAGAAAAGGGAATTTTAAAAAATACATAATAGGGCAACACAACATATACAATGTAACTACATAAGCACTGGCATCGGATGAAGCATACAGGGTGTAGTGTTAATGAGGTCAATCCATAAGAGGGTTATTTAGGAGTCTGGTGACAGTGGGGAAGAAGCTGTTTTTGTGTCTGTTCGTGCGTGTTCTCAGACTTCTGTATCTCCTGCTCGATGCAAGAAGTTGGAAGAGTGAGTAAGCTGGTGGGAGGGATCTTTGATTATGCTGCCTGCTTTCCCCAGGCAGCGGGAGGTGTAGATGGAGTCAATGGATGGGAGGCAGGTTTGTGTGATGGACTGGGCGGTGTTCACGACTCTCTGAAGTTTCTTGCGGTCCTGGGCCGAGCAGTTGCCATACCAGGCTGTGATGCAGCCCGATAGGATGCTTTCTTTCGTGCATCTGTAAAAGTTGGTAAGGCTTAATGTGGACATGCCGAATTTCCTTAGTTTCTGAGGAAGTATAGGGGCTGTTGTGCTTTCTTGGTAGTAGCATCGGAGTGGGTCGACCAGGACAGATTTTTGGAGATGTGCACCCCTAGGAATTTGAAACTGCTAACCATCTCCACCTCGGCCCCGTTGATGCTGACAGGGGCGTGTACAGTACTTTCCTTCCTGAAGTCAATGACCAGCTCTTTAGTTTTGCTGGCATTGAGGGAGAGATTGTTGTCGCGACACCACTCCACTAGGTTCTCTATCTCCCTCCTGTATTCGGACTCATCGTTATTCGAGATCCGGCCCAGTATGGTCGTATCGTCAGCAAACTTGTAGATGGTGTTGGAACCAAGTTTTGCCACACAGTCGTGTGTGTACAGGGTGTAGAGTAGGGGGCTAAGTACGCAGCCTTGCGGAGGCCCGGTGTTGAGGACTATTGTGGAGGAGGTGTTGTTATTCTTTCTTACTGATTGTGGTCTGTTGATCAGAAAATCGTGAATCCAGTTGCAGAGTGGGGAGTCAAGTCCTAGGTTTTGGAGCTTTGATATGAGCTTGGTTGGGATTATGGTTTTGAAGGCGGAGCTGGAGTCAATAAATAGGAGTCTGATGTAGGAGTCCTTGTTTTCGAGATGCTCCAGGGATGAGTGTCGGGCCAGGGAAACAGTTAGGGGCAGCACGGTAGCATAGTGGTTAGCACAATTGCTTCACAGCTCCAGGGTCCCAGGTTCGATTCCCGGCTTGGGTCAACGTCTGTGCGGAGTCTGCACATTCTCCCCGTGTTTGCGTGGGTTTCCTCCGGGTGCTCTGGTTTCCTCCCCCAGTCCAAAGATGTGCAGATTAGGTGGATTGGCCATGCTCAATTGCCCTCAGTGTTTGGTGGGGTTACTGGGTTATGGGGATAGGGTGCATGTGTGGGCTTGGGTAGGGTGCCCTTTCAAAGAGCCGGTGCATACTCGATGGGCCGAATGGCCTCCTTCTGCACTGTAAATTCTATGAAATGTCGTCTGATGTGGACCGGTTGCAGAGTTATGCGAATTGCAGTGGATCGAGGCGTTCTGGGAGTATGGAGGTGTTGCGCTTCGTGGTGAATCCTGGTGAATACCAAGAGCTGAATTATGTTGTGAACACTCACATAGAATGGCACACAGAATAAAATGGCGAGATCGTGGAAAATGTGGACCGTTTTCCATGGCCGGAAGCCTTCACTGAAAAAAGGCAGATCCAGCAGATAGGATTCGCCCTCACCTCCAATGTGTCAGCTCAGCCTTCAGCAGATTGAGAAAGAGAATACTTGAGGAGCAGCTTCATGACAGAATCGTTCGGAGTGACCATTGCACAGTGCTTACTCAGCAACGGCAAAGACTGGTCCCGTATGTGTTTTATTCTGTTCGCAGTGGAGGCCAACAAACCAAAAATAACCCAATTTACTCAATGATCCCAGTACGAAAAGCAAGGGATAAAAATTGTTCCTTTTGATTTTATTTTAACAACGAAACGAAATTGAACAGGAATTCAGAAGCGCATTGAGCTGATACAATAAGCTTCGGGAGGCAATGATAAGCTGGTTTGAGTAAGTCTTAACTGTGATTTGGCTCGTTGGTCTAGGGGCATGATTCTCGCTTAGGGGCTTCCATTTGCGATAAAATGCGAGAGGTCCCGGGTTCAAATCCCGGACGAGCCCTGTTTATTTTTATCACGACGATCATTGAAGTCGGGAGCAGGTTTGAGCCCCAGAGAACACGTGAAGAAACGAACACGTTATTTAAAGACCGTTTCACCATGGTGTTGGACGCTGAATGTATCCTCAAATATGTAAAACAAACGAACGCCTGTGCATCCAGGTAGCTGGCTGAATGCAATGGGTGTATGTAACCCCGATAAACCTTTGATTTATTTGCTGAATGTCCGCCTTAAAAATAATCAATGTCCCGCTTCCGCCGCCTTCTGAGGCAGAGTTCCAAAGTCGCACAACTCTCTGAGAGGGAGAAATTTCCAAATCTCCATCCGAAAAGGGCGACATCCTTGTTTTTAACTGCCCAGTAGTTCTGGTCTCACCCACAAGCAGTGACATCCTTTCCACGTCCACCTTGTCAAGACTATTCAAAATCTGATGCACTTCAATCAAATCAACTGTCACTCTTCACATCTCCACTGGAAACAAGTGCAGTCTGTCTAACCTTTCCTCAATAGCAAACCCGCTCAAAGACCAACAAAGAACAAAGAAAAGTACAGCACAGGAACAGGCCCTTCGGCCCGTCAAGCCCGTGCCGACCATGCTGCCTGACCAATGACGAGTCTAAAATGTTTTCCACTTCCTGGGTCGGTATCCCTCGATTCCCATCCTATTCATGTATCTGTCAAGATACCGCTTAAATGTCACTATCGTCGCTGCTTCCACCACCTTCTCCAGCAGCGAGTTCCAGGCACCCACTACCCTCTCTGTAAAAAACTTGCCTTGTACATCTCCTCTAAACCTTGCCCTCGCACCTTAAATCTATGTAATTGATTAGTAATTGACCCCTCTACCCTGGGGAAAAGCCTCTCTCTATCCACTCTGTCTATGCCCCTCATAATTTTGTAGACCTCTATCAGGTCGCCCCTCAACGTCCGTCATTCCAGTGAGAACAAACAGAGTTTATTCAACCGATCCTCATAGCTAATTCCTTCCATAACAGGCAGCATCCTGGTAAATCTCTTCTGCACCCTCTCTAAAGCCTCCACATCCTTCTGGTAGTGTGGCGACCAGAATTGAACACGATACTCCAAGTGTGGCCTAACTAAGGTTCCAGACAGCTGCAACATGACTTGCCAATTTTGTACTCAATGCCCTGGCCAATGAAGGCAAGCATGCCGTATGTCTTGACTACCTTCTCCACCTGTGTTGCCCCTTTCAGTGACCTGTGGACCTGTAGACATAGATCTCTCTGACTTTCAATACTCTTGAGGGTTCTACCATTCACTGTATATTCCCTACGTGCATTAGACCTTCCAAAATGCATTAACTCACATTTGTCCGGATTAAACTCCATCTGCCATCTCTCCGCCCAAATCTCCAAAAGATCTAAATCCTGCTGTATCCTCTGACAACCCTCATCGCTATCCGCAATTCCACCAACCTTTGTGTCATCTGCAAACTTACTAATCAGACCAGTTACATTTTCCTCCAAATCATTTGTATATACTACGAACTGCAAAGGTCCCAGCACTGATCACTGCAGAACACCTCTAGTCCCAGCCCTCCAATTAGAAAAGCACCCTTCCATTGCTACTCTCTGCCTTCTATGATCTAGCCAGTTCTGTATCCACCTTGCCAGCTCACCCCTGATCCCGTGTGACTTCACCTTTTGTACCAGTCTACCATGAGGGACCTGGTCAAAAGCCTTACTGAAGTCCATATAGACAACATCCGCTGCCCTACCTGCATCAATCATCTTTGTGACCTCTTCGAAAAACTCTATCAAGTTAGTGAGACACAAAACCATGCTGCCTCTCACTAATACGTCCATTTGCTTCCAAATGGGAGTAGATTCTGTCTCGAAGGATTCTCTCCAGTAATTTCCCTACCACTGACGAAAGGCTCATTCCTGGCACCAATCGAGGAAACCGTCTCTGAACCATCTCCAACATATTTACATCTTTCCCTAAAGAAGGAAACTAAAACTGCACAGAATTAGCGAAATGTGTACCTCCTGGAATAAAAGGGACAGTAGCAATATGGATATAAATGTGGTTGAATAATCACTAACAGAATATAATGGTCAATAGAGAATTTTCGGACTGGAAGAAGGTTTGTAGTGTTCCACATGGGTTCCTACTGGAACATTTGCTGTCCCTGATATATAACAATGTGCTAGATCATGGTGTACAGGGAACAGTTTCAAAGTTTGGGGATGGTACAATCTTGGAAATTTTGGAAAGTGAGACGCGGACAGTCTAGAACTTCAAACGACAAAAGATGATTTTCAGTCTGGAGACGTGTGAGATGATGCATTTTGGTAGGGAAGTATAGAATCATAGAATTTACAGTGCAGAAGGTGGCCATTCGGACCATGGAATCTGCACCGGCTCTTCAAAGAGCACCCCCATGAAGCCCACACTTCCACCATTTCCCCGTATCCCAGCAACCCCATCTAACCTAAGGGCAATTTAGCCTGGCCAATCCACCTAACCTACACATCTTTAGAGTGTGGGAGGAAACCGGAGCACCCGGACGAAACCCACGGAGAACACAGACAGTGATCCAAGCGGGAATCGAACCTGAGACACGGCGCTGTGAAGCCATAGTGCTCACCACTATGTTACCGTGCTGCCCCTCAACTATTTATGGGGTGAAGGAGCAGACAGAGCTGGGTGTATATGTGGATAGATCATTGAAGGTGGACGGGTGGAGAGAGCAGGCAATAAAACATATCTTATTCTGGGCTTTATAACGAATGGAAAAGAGAACAAGAGGAAGGAGGTTATGCTGAATCTGTACAAGGCTCCAGTTAGACATCAGATGGAATATTTTGCACAGCTCTGGGAGCCACAATATTGGAAGGCTGTGGATGTATTGGGCAGCGTGCAGAAGAGGTTTACACGATTGATTCCATTTATGAGGCTAGATTGGAGATAGTGGGAACGTTCTCCTTGGAGAGGATAAGGCAGAGAGGAGATATGATCGAGATGTTCAAAATCATAATATCAACATATTAACTGACCCACCCTTTACAGCCCTATTCGGTTCATGCAAACATTTCTACAGATACACTATACTCCGAGAGAAGAAACTACTCATCATTTCTGTTTGAAATGGGCGGCCACTTATTCTGAGATTATTCCTTCTGGTCCAAGACTCTCCCACATGGTGAACCAGCTTCTCAGCATCTATTCTGTCAAGCCCCGCCCCCCGCCCCTGAAAATCTATTATATCAGTGAATTTGAATGGTGGGATTTATTCCGTGTTCCAAAGATTCGTTCTGGCCTCTGGATTCCCAATCCAGTAACATAATCTCACATCCCTCTGAACAAAAAAACAGTTGATTCAGCTCATTATTAAACATCTTGGGCCAGTGGGCCGATGAATGGCAAATAGAGTTTAATTTGGATAAGTGCGATGTTATGCATTTGGGTCGATCAAATCAGGGCAGGGCCTACTCAGTTAATGGTAGGGAGTTGGGGAGAGTTACAGAACAAAGAGATTTAGGAGTACAGGTTCACAGCTCCTTGAAGCTGGAGTCGCAAGTGGACAGGATGGTGAAGAAGCCATTCAGTATGCTCGGTTTTATTGGACAGAATATTGAATACAGGAGTTGGAACGTCTTGCTGGAGTTTATAGACCATATAATTTACAGTGCAGAAGGAGGCCATTCGGCCCACCGAGTCTGCACCGGCACTTGGAAAGAGCACCCGACCCAAGGTCAACCCCTCCTCCCTAACCCCATAACCCAGTAACCCCACCCAACACTAAGTGCAATTTTGGACACTAAGGGCAATTTACCATGGCCAATCCACCTAACCTGCACATCTTTGGACTGTGGGAGGAAACCGGAGCACACGGAGGAAACCCACACACACACGGGGAGGATGTGCAGACTCCGCACAGACAGTGACCCAAGCTGGAATCGAACCTGGGACCCTGGAGCTGTGAAGCAATTGTGCTATCCACAATGCTACCGTGCTACCAAGTTGCACAATACATTGGTAAGACCACACACGGTATGCTGTGTTCGGTTATGCTCACCCTATTATAGGAAGCATATTGTTAAACTAGAAAGAGTGCAGAAGAGATTTACGAGGGTGTTCCCAGGACTTGATGGTGATTTATAAGGAGAGGCTAGTTAGGCTGGGACTTTCCCCCCTGGACCGTATGAGTCTTGGGGGTGAACTTACAGATGTCTATACAATAATGAAGAGAATAGCTAAGGTAGTCGGCATCTTTTCCCAAAGGTAGAGAAGTCTAGAAGGAGAGGGCATAGGTTTAAGGTGAGAATGGAGAGATACAAAAGAGACCAGAAGGGAAATTTCCTCACACAGAGGGTGATGGGCATCTGGAACGGGCTTCGTGAGGCAGTGGCAGTGGGGAGGAAGCGGGCACGATTTTATCTTCTGAAAACCAGTTGGACAGTTACATGGGCAGGGTGGGTAGGAAGGGATATGGGCGAAATGCGGGCAAGTGGGACTAGCTTAGTGATAGAAACCGGGCGGCATGGTCAAGCTGGGCCGAAGGGCCTGTTTCCATGCTGTCAACATCTATGACTCTATGACTCTAACCATCTTCCTGAGGACATTAGAATTCCCTCCACAGAATTGTATTGAACCGCTTGATACATAATCATTTCTTTATCCAAATCAAACAGATATTGTGGATTAATTAGGGGGTAAACGAAATACTGAGATGAGAGAGAATTGAATGAACTGAGCTGAGGAAGGAAAACTGGATTGTCAGCAAGTTATACCGGATTTCTGTATAAAACGACCGCGGCAGGACCTCGAACCTGCAATCTTCTGATATCATCACTAGATTCCCCAAAGTCAGACTCCTTATCCATTAGGCCATGCGCACTGATGTTCAGCCCATGTAAATAAATACTGCGATTATATGTGTTTCATTTCTGTTTTTTGATGATCCGCTCTTTCCCAGATCCCAGAAAATACAAGGGAAAGCTCCAGCTGCCGGACATGGTCATTTTCAAAGTGGAAAAGCCCTTCACTCTGTGAGCTGTGAAGATTCATTGAGGCTCCGGGGCTCTCAGGCCGGCCAGGGCTCTTGAACCGGCTCCATTCACAGGAAAAGTGACTTCAGTTTCCACAATAACATCCGCTCTCTCTGAAACCCCCAAACTGAAATTCAGACTCACCGTGAAGGTGAAGACTGCGGACTGCGGTTCCCGCTCCTGCTGTTTAATACAGATCACTATAACTGTGTACATTGAGCAGAAAGAAATTGCTGTTGTTTGTAAACATTTCTTACTGAACTCACTGTCATTCTGCTTCAACAGGAGGAGATGAATTTCCTGCTATTTGACAAATTTGCTCAACCGGGTAAATATGAAATATATTATTTGCATCGTGGAATGGAGTCATTTCGAGAACATTTCTACAGAGAGAAATTCCTGGAACCAGCTGCAGAAAAACTCCGCGCGCCTGACATGATTTCAACGCAACCTTCTGATCTGGAGTCAGGCGCGCTCCCGTTGCGCCACAAGCGCAAATTAACTCAGAGATTATTTTTATTTATTTACACTTTGACTGTGTTCTGTACATCAGCAACTGTGCGAAAGAAACGCAAAGAAGTCAGATTGAAGGATACTAAAGGGCCCTGAAGTAAAGCAGCTGTACCACGTGGTTAAGGTGATGCACAATAATCCATTGTGCTCTGTACACGTGGCTTCAAATCCCATCCTCGTCTGTAACGTGTCTGTTGTGTCTCTGTTTGGTCCACTTGATGATGATGAAGTGAAAAAGCTGCGGCATTTAGCTGTTGTTTGACGGCTTGTGGGTGAATAGTGAAACACTGTCCATATTGAAACCATATTAAAAATGATGAGAAAGTTACTTATTTCACTCCCCACCCTAATTGCGCCCAAATTCTGAGTTCGGAACTTTTTCTCTTTCTCGGTTTGAAACTCACGAAGTGGCGCAAAAATATACAACCAGCTTTTTATTGCGATGGCCGGGAATCGAACCCGGGTCAACTGCTTGGAAGGCAGCTATGCTCACCACTATACCACCATCGCTCACTGAAAGACTCAGATTCCAATTGGTACTTTAGATTAGCTTGTTAAACTGTTTTGGAACACTTTCATACTTAGCGTAAGTTATTTCACTCCAATGTAAAATGCTCCTGAATGAGAGTGTCCGTGTCGCACGGCTCCCGTTCTGCCAGGAGATGGCACCAGTCCACAATAAATGTATTTATCTCATTGATTTCTAATGCTGTGTGTGTCATTACTTTGGACACTTACTCTGGCCTGAGACCGCAACTTGTCCTTGTGTCCTGATGCTGCCGTTTTCACCCTATCGTAGAATGGCTCCAGTGCAGAAGGAGGCCATACGGCCCATCGAGTCGGTACTGACCCACGGAAAGACCACCCGACTTCGGCCCAATCGCACCTAACCTTTCGAATACGTCAGGATGGCCGAATTCAGGTCGCAGTCTCCTCTGGAGGTCAGGGCTCGAATCCCACAACTTTACTCCGCGAGGCACCATCCAAACCTGGAACCCCTCCCTAACAGCACTGTGTGTGTACATACACCACATGGACTTGCAGCGGTTCCAGAATCCCCTCACCGCCCATTCTCGCGGTCAATTAATGATAGATTGTAAATGTTTGGCCGAATCAGCGACAATCACAGCCAGAGGGACCTGCAACAACCCTCAGAGCAGGAAAGGCAACTCATTGTCCTTTGACCCAAAACCAAAATACTGCGGATGCTGCAAATCTGAAACAAAGACAGAAAATGCTGCAAATATTCAGCTGATCCGGCAGCTTCTGTGGAGAGAGAAACAGGTCGTTCCAATGAAAGGTCAGGTTGTCAAATAGAATCATAGAAGTTTACAGCATGGAAACAGGCCCTTCGGCCCAACCAGTCCATGCCGCCCAGTTTTTACCATTAAGCTAGTCCCAGTTGCCCGCACTTGGCCCATAACCCTCTATACCCATCTTACCCATGTAACCATCTAAATGCTTTTTGAAAGACACAATTGTACCCGCCTCTACTACTACCTCTGGCAGCCCATTCCAGACACTCACTACCCTCTGAGTGAAGAAATTGCCCCTCTGGGCCCTTCTGAATCTCTCCCCTCTCACCTTAAACCTATGCCCTCTAGTTTTAGACTCCCCTACCTTTGGGAAAGGATGTTGACTATCTACCTTATCTATGCCTCTCATTATTTTATAGACCTCTATAAGATCACCCCTAAGCCTCCTACGCTCCAGGGAAAAAAGTCCCAGTCTATCCAGCCTCTCCTTATAACTCAAACCATCAAGTCCCGGCAACATCCTAGTAAATCTTTTCTGCACTCTTTCTAGTTTAATAATATCCTTTCTATAATAGGGTGACCAGAACTGCACACAGTATTCCAAGTGTGGCCGTACCAATGTCTTGTACAACTTCAACCAGACGTCCCAACTCCTATATTCAATGTTCTGACCAATGAAACCAAGCATGCCGAATGCCTTCTTCACCACCCTGTCCACCTGCGACTCCACCTTCAAGGAGCTATGAACCTGTACTCCTAGATCTCTTTGTTCTATAACTCTCCCCAACGCCATACCATTAACTGAGTAGGTCCTGGCCTGATTCGATCTGCCAAAATGCATCACCTCACATTTATCTAAATTAAACTCCATCTGCCATTCGTCGGCCCACTGGCCTAATTGATCAAGATCCCGTTGCAATCCTAGATAACCTTCTTCACTATCCACTGTGCCACCAATCTTGGTGTCATCTGCAAACTTACTAACCATGCCTCCTAAATTCTCATCCAAATCATTAATATAAATCACAAATAACAGTGGACCCAGCACCGATCCCTGAGGCACACCACTGGTCACAGGCCTCCAGTTTGAAAAACAACCCTCTACAACCACCCTCTGCCTTCTGTCGTCCAGCCAATTTTGAATCCAATTGGCAACCTCACCCTGGATCCCGTGAGCTTTAACCTTCTGCAACAACCTACCATGCGGTACCTTGTCAAAGGCTTTGCTAAAGTCCATGTAGACAACGTCTACTGCACTGCCCTCATCTACCTTCTTGGTCACTCCCTCAAAAAACTCAATCAAATTTGTGAGACATGATTTTCCACGCACAAAGCCATGCTGACTGCCCCGAATCAGTCCTTGCCTCTCTAAATGCTTGTAGATCCTGTCTCTCAGAATACCTTCTAGCAACTTACCTACTACAGACGTTAGGCTCACCGGTCTGTAGTTCCCAGGCTTTTCCCTGCTGCCCTTCTTAAACAAGGGCACAACATTCGCCACTGTCCAATCTTCAGGCACCTCACCTGTGGCTGCCGATGATTCAAATATCTCGGTTAGGGGACCCGCAATTTCCTCCCTAGCCTCCCACAACATCCTGGGATACATTTCATCAGGTCCCGGGGATTTATCTACCTTGATGCGCTTTAAGACTTCCAGCACCTCCTCCTCTGTAATATGCACACTTCTCAAGACATCACTATTTATTTCCCTTAGTTTCCTAACATCCATGCCTTTCTATTTTAATGTTAACTATTTCGCTTTTCACAGTAACTACAGATCCGTACCGTATTTCCAGCATTCCCTTGTGATTAGCTGAACATCCTCACGCTCTGTAGCTTAATCTGTTCAAGCGCCTGTTCCCCTGTTGAGTCCTGATCCCAGAGGATCTGTTCAGTATTTCCAATAATGTTTCATTTCGAATACTCTATTTCCACAGAATTGTGATGCTGAAATTGCTCACACTTCTCTCCATTGTGATGTACTCTGCAGGTATTGACTGCACCGTCTAATGGAGACATGCTCACAGGGCTGTGAGAGAGGCTTTCTTTCAGGTTTGAAGCCTCTTTTGGTCCATCAACAGCACCCGGGTGTATGCAGAGGAACTCGGAATACGGAGCCCCGCTTCCCACGATGGACTTAATCAGGGACAAGATGTTGGTTTAAGAGAGAATCAATGGTCTGAGGATTTGGGTTGAGATTCCTGGCGTTTTGTGAATAGAACAAGGTGGTGGAGCAATGTGACAATAGCAGGATACGAGTTTGGGATATTATCCAGTCTGTGCTGGGGGGCTGCGGGAAGGAAGTCGTCTTGTCTGCCCACCCAAGCTGAATGTTGGGATTGAGGTGGTGATCAGATTCCGAGAGGAGGGTGTAATCCTTTCACTGAGTTTCAAGCTCACAGTGCGGTTGAGTGTCTTGAGTTACAGGAAGATACAGACGGGATGGTCAAATGGGCAGAAAAGTGGCTGATGGAATTTAACGCTGAAAAATTAGATGTGATCCACTTGGTCGGGGGGTTTCACAGTAACTTCATTGCAGTGTTAATATAAGCCTACTTGTGACAATAAAGAATATTATATTATTATTCTCGGATTAATGTAAATGGCCTGACACTGGGAAGTCCTGAGGAACAAAGGGACCTTGGAGTGTTTGTCCAGAGATCTCTGAAGGCAGGTGCGCAGGTTAATAGGGTGCTGGAAAGGCATATGAAATACTTTATCAATCCGGGCACAGATTACAGAAACAGATCGGTCATGGTGGAGTTGTATAGAATGTTGGGGAGGTCACAGCTGGAGTACCGTGTGCAATTCTGGTCACCACATTTTGGAAATACGTGACTGCACTGGATGGGTTGCAGAGGTGATTCGGCAGGATGTTGCTTGGGATGGAACATTTAAGGTATGAAGAGAGGTTGGATAGGCTTGATTTTTTTTGCTGGAACAGAGAAGACTGAGGGGTGACCTGATCGAAGAGTACAAGATTATAATGGGTATAGACAGGGCGGTTAGGGCGCACCTGTTCAACTCAGTAGAAGGGTATGTCACGAGGGGACACGGTGTTATTCTGTGAGTCTGAAACTGTTACAGATCAGGTCTTGGAGGTATGGCTGCTGTATCTTACTCTGAACATGTGTTTGAGAATAATCCTGTATCTGTCAGGCTTCGTGACTCACTGTGAGGATGGGATTGAGGATGTGACCTTCAATCTCTGGGACTGTTTATAAATTTGCATTCATTCCACGTAAATTTCCAGCACAGAAAGAGACTACTGATGTGGGAGGTTTTAAGCAAACAACGTGAGCATTTAATATCAGAACACAATAGTGAAAAATAATGTAACCTTCAATCTGATACTGGATTGCTCTGGAAGTTTAACTCAGGTTGTACACATTGATTTGATCTCTGACACTCCGTCTGATTCGGAGTCAGAATTTTGACATGAATGTAAAATGGACCACAGTCTGGAATCGCTACAGTGTCTTCCATCTGGAACAGAGTGAGTGAGGATTTTGTAATAGTTTGCAAGTTACAGCTCAGTTCATAGACATCGAAATGAGATTGTATCTTTTATTTTCATAAATTGGGTGAGTTTTAAACGAGAATCAGAGTTTGTATCTTTGTCGCTTTCAACATATCTCAATCTGAGAATGTAGCAGATATTTGGGTTTGCAGCTAATGTATTTGTGAGGACACACTCTGGGGATTTGTGCAGCCACTTCTAAACCCTCTATTGCGCGATGTGACTGGTATTTAACTCGAATCTCAGAGTACATTATTAAGGTTAATTGTGTAACTTTTAACCGGCAATCACGTGTCAGTTTTCTCTTATATTTATTATTTCACTAAGGCTGTGCTATTGTGGATCTGATACAGTAATGATGAGAGTGGGTGAGAATTTGGACTGGGATTTATGGGGCCCCGTTAGGGTGACATGGACACAGCGTCTGTCTCTCCTGCTCTGTTAGATTGATGGGTTGAAAATATGTCTCTGGAACTATTTCTGCTGCCTGAGACTGTGGAACTGATGACCTGTCTCTGTCTCTTTCCTCTGTCAGTGACAATGTATGGACTGTGTGTGGGAAGGAGCTGGCGACACTCTTCCCTGTAACTTGTGTGGAGGAAACACCACATTTATTCATCTTCAGAATATTCTGGTATTTGTCTGTGGAAACAAATTATATTTTAAATCTCAAGTACAGTCCGGAAGAAGTTACAGATTTCATCAGTTTAATCCCAATTAATAATCATTGAAACCGCTTTCAGTATCAACAGCAAGTCTCCAGCTTTGATTGGTTAACACTTGTCAATTCAATAACTAACCAATCACAGGGCCAAGGGAGACGACATAGTAGGATTTGATTGGCTGATGTTTTCAAATTCCAAAATCCCGCCAATTTCACTGCAGTGGAATGTTCAGGAAACGATTTGAATCTCACTTTGTGATCGGTTTATTATATTTTGCAGTCCCAGTTTCCAGGCGCTATATTAGGAACAGTTTGAATTTGTCAACCTCTTATCTGTAACCGGCGGTAATAACACCCCGTTCATCAATTTAAAACGCAGCAAATCTCAGCTCACTGGGAAAACAGGATTCATGTAGCGGCGCCCAGATCACCCCAGAGGAAACATAAAAAAACAATTTGATTAATTTAGCTCACCAGTTGTAAAATCTGAATATGGTTATTAAACTTAAATAATTCCCTCCTGAAATTGTATTTCTCCTCATTGTCCGTCACAAATGCCAGACTGGGTTTAAAATCCGCTCTCAATTCTGTTTGATTCTCTTCTGTGTGAAACTGTCTGTTACGGGCGGGTATGAAGCCACATTCACAACATTCTGGAACGGGACAAATCTCTATCCTCCACAAAGAGATTTCTCATCAAGTCAATGCGGGAAAAGATGGTGCAGCTTTTTCACAGAGATTGTGGGTGGCTCTTAAAAGAGCCGTTGTGTTTGGGGTGGTTTTGAGTCCATTGTGGAGTTTTACTTGGAGCTGGTGTACTTGGTCACCGCCTTTGTCCCTTCCGACACGGCGTGCTTGGCCAGTTCCCCGGGCAGCAGCAGGCGCACGGCGGTCTGGATCTCCCGGGAGCTGATGGTGCTGCGCTTGTTGTAATGGGCCAGGCGGGAAGCCTCACCCGCGATGCGCTCGAAAATATCGCTGACGAACGAGTTCATGATGCTCATGGCCTTGGAGGAGATGCCGGTGTCGGGGTGAACCTGCTTCATCACTTTGTAGATGTAGATGGAGTAACTCTCCTTCCTCGACCGTCGCCGCTTCTTGCCGCCCTTTACTGCCGGTTTCTTAATGACTTTCTTGGCTCCCTTCTTGGAAGCTGGTTTCGATGTTGGTTTCTTCTCATCAGCCATCGTCAATATCACCCAGAAATAAAGCAAACCCCTTCCGAGCGCTGATTAAATAGACAGAGCCTCACATCTATGCTAATGCGGAATGGGGAAAGGAATGATTGTGATTGGACATTGTGAAAACGAGGACAGCCAGTTATGTTCTGATTATTTGATTGGATATAACAACAGACCAATCGGATTAAGGATTTTGCACCAATCAGAAACCTTCTTACTACAAACAGGAAATCCATTTCAGAAAGAATGTCTCCAGTCCCAGTTTGTCAATGTGTAAAGATTCACCGGGAAATGTCACCTAGCTGTCGGTGAGAGGGATTGTGCGGCAGTCTGGGATTCCTTCAGCAACTGTGAGTGTCTTGTAATGTGTGAGAGTGTGGGATTTGCTCACAAGGCGCAATGGGGAAAGACCACTCTGATACAATGTGTGAGTGAGGGATTTACTCACTCTCTCATACAGTGTTTGAGTGTGTGATTTACACACTCTGATACAGTGTGTGAGTGAGGTATTTACTCACTCTGATAGTGTGAGAGTGTGGGATTTACTCAACTTCTGATATAGTGTGGGATTTGCTCAACTTTTGATATAGTGTGTGAGTGTGGGATTTACTCACTATCTGATACTCTGTGTGAGTGGGATTTACTCACTATATGGTACAGTGTGTGAGTGTGGGATTTACTCACTCTCTGATACAGTGTGTGAGTGTGGGATTTACTCACTATCTGATACTCTGTGTGAGTGGGATTTACTCACTATATGGTACAGTGTGTGAGTGTGGGATTTACTCACTATATGGTACAGTGTGTGAGTGTGGGATTTACTCACTCTCTGATACAGTGTGTGAGTGTGAGATTTACTCACTCTCCGATACAGTGTATGAGTGTGGGATTTACTCACTCTCCGATACAGTGTGTGAGTGTGGGATTTGATCAGTTTTTGATACAGTGTGTGAGTGTGGAATTTACTCACGCTCTGATACAGTGTGTGTGTGGGATTTACTCACTCTCAGATACAGTGCGTGAGTGTGGGATTTACTCACTCTCTGATACAGTGTGAGTGTGGGATTTGCTCACTTTCTGATACTGTGTGTGAGTGTGGAATTTACTCAGTCTCATATAAATCTGTTATCGTGTGGGGCGCAGTGGTTGCTGAGTGAGTGCTTGTTAAGGGGAGTAAATTTTTAAAAATTTACTGTTGGGGGTTTGCAGCTGAATTCGGTCGGAGTGAGGACAGAGTGACTGCTGGGTAAGGAGTAAAGATTTAAATTGTTTGTGCAGGCCCATAACAGCTGATTGCTGTTATCGTGCAGGGCGCAGTGGTTGCTGGCTAAATTTTTTATTTTTACCTGTATTGAAATTGGGCGGTTCACATCGGTACCAACGACAAAGGTAAGAGAAGGGTCGGGGATTTAAAACAGGAATTCCGGGAGCTAGGGTGGAAGCTGAGAGCCACGACAAACCATGTTGTCATCTCTGGTTTGTGCCGCTGCCACGTGCTAGCGAGTTGAGGAACAGGCAGAGAGTGCAGATAAACACGTGGCTGCAGGGATGGTGTAGGAGGGAGGGTATCAGTTACGTGGATAATTGGAGTACATTCTGGGGAAGGTGGGACCTGTACAGACAGGACAGTTTGCACCTGAACCAGAGGGGCACCAATATCCTGGGAGGGAAATTTGCTACGGCTCTTCAGGGGGGTTTAAACTAATTTGTCTGGGGGATCGGGAAACAAGCTGTAGTCCAGAAGCCAGAGTTGAGAGTAGTGAGGTACTGAGGAGGGTATCAAGGTCGCAGGCGTGTACCGGCAGACAAGAAGGTGGGTTGAAGTGAGTCTACTTCAATGCAAGGAGCATCCGGAATAAGATCGGTGAACTTGGAGCGTGGATTGGTACCTGGGACTACGATGTTGTGGGCATTACGGAGACATGGTTCGAACAGGGACAGGAATGGTTGTTGGGAGTTCCGGGGTTTAGATGTTTCAGTAAGAGCAGGGAAGGTGGTAAAAGAGGTGGAGGAGTAGCATTGTTAATCAAGGATAGTTAAACGGCTGCAGAAAGGCAGTTCGAGGGGGATCTACCTACTGAGGTAATATGGGCTGAAGTTAGAAATAGGAAAGGAGCGGTCACGTTGTTAGGAGTTTTCTATAGGCCCCCAAATAGTAATAGAGATGTGGAGGAAGAAATCGCAAAACCGATTATGGATAGGTGTGGAGGTCACAGGGTAGTTGTCATGGCTGACTTTAACTTTCCAAATATTGATTGGAACCTCTATAGGTTGGGGCAGTTTTTGTACAGTGTGTGCAGGAGAGTTTCCTGACACAATATGTGGATAGGCCGACAAAAGGTGGGGCCACATTGGATTTGGTACTGGGTAATGAACCGGGCCAAGTGTTAGATTTGTTTGTGGGAGAGCACTTTGGAGATAGTGACCACAATTCGGTGTCTTTCGCTATTGCAATGGAGAGGGATAGGGCCATACGGCAGGGCAAGGTTTATAATTGGGGGAGGGGTAATTGTGATGCGATTAGGCAAGAATTACGGAGCATAAGATGGGAACAGAAACTGTCAGGGAAAGGCACAAATGAAAAATGGAGCGTGTTCAAGGAACAAATACTGCGTGTCCTTGATAGATATGTCCCTGTCAGGCAGGGAGGAAATGGCTGTGTGAGGGAACCATGGTTCACAAAAGAGGTTGAATGGCTTGTCAAGAGGAAAAAGGAAGCGTATGTAAGGATGAGGAAACAAGGTTCAGTTGGGTCACTTGAGGGTTACAAGGTAGCAAGGAAAAACCTAAAGAAAGGGCCAAGGAGTGCTAGGAGGGTGCATGAGATGTCCTTGGCGGATCGGATCAAGGAAAACCCCAAGGCTTTTTACTCTTATGTGAGAAATAAAAGAATGACCAGGGTGAGGTTAGCGCCGGTCAAGGACAGTAGTGGGAATCTGTGCATGGAGTCAGAAGAGATAGGAGAGGCGTTGAATGAATACTTTTCTTCAGTGTTCACCAAGGAGAGGGGCCATGTTTTTGAGGATGAGAGTGTGATACAGGCGGGTAGGCTGGAGGAGGTAGATGTTCTAAGGAAGAATGTTTTAGCAATTTTGAAAAACCTTAGGGTCGACAAGTCCCTCGGGCCGGATGGGGTATATCCTAAGATACTTTGGGAGGCAAGGGATGAGATTGCAGAGCCTTTGACCTTTGGGTCCCTATTGTCCACGTTGATAGTGTCCACTGACATAGATTTTACAGTGCAGAAGGAGGCCATTCGGCCCATCGAGTTTGCACTGGCCCTTGGAAAAAGCACCCTACCAAGCCCACACCTCCACCGTCTCGCCATAACCCAGTAACCCCAATTTTGGACACTGAGGGCAATTTACCATGTCCAATCCACCTAACCTGAAAATGAAATGAAATGAAAATCATTTATTGTCACAAGTAGGCTTCAAATGAAGTTACTGTGAAAAGCCCCTAGTCGCCACATTTCGATGCCTGTTCAGGGAGGCTGGTACGGGAATTGAACCGTGCTGCTGGCCTGCCTGGGTCTGCTTTAAAAGCCTGCGATTTAGCCCTGTGCTAAACCAGCCCCTGCACATCTTTGGACTCGGGAGGAAACCGGAGCACCCGGAGGAAACCCACGCACACACGGGGAGAACGTGCCGACTCCGCACAGACAGTGACCCAAGCCGGCAATCGAACCTGGGACCCTGGAGCTGTGAAGCAATTGTGCTAACCACTATGCTACCGTGCTGCCCCTGCCCATGCCAGAGGACTGGAGAGCAGCGAATGTTGTTCCTCTGTTCAAGAAAGGGAATAGGAATGACCCTGGTAATTATAGGCCGGTTAGTCTTACTTCGGTGGTCGGTAAGGTAATGGAAAAGGTCCTGAAGGATAGGATTTATGACCATTTGGAAAGATGCAGATTAATCCGGGATAGTCAACACGGATTCGTGAAGGGTAAGTCTTGCCTCACAAATTTGATTGAATTCTTTGAGGAGGTTACTAGGTGTGTAGATGAAGGTAGAGCAGTTGATGTCGTATACATGGATTTTAGTAAGGCGTTTGATAAGGTTCCCCATGGTCGGCTCATGAAGAAAGTAAGGAGGTGTGGGAAAGAGGGAAATTTGGCCAATTGGATAAGTAACTGGCTATCACATAGAAGACGAGGGGTGGTGGATGGAAGATTTTCAGAATGGAGACCAGTTACCAGCCGTGTACCACAGAGATCAGTGCTGGGTCCTCTGCTATTTGTGATTTTTATCAATGACTTGGAGGAGGGGGCTGACGGGTGGGTCAGTCAATTTGCTGATGACACCAAGATTGGTGGAGTAGTGGATTAGGTGGAGGGCTGTTGTAGGCTGCAAAGAGAAATTGATACGATGTAGAGCTGTGCTGAAAAATGTCAGATGGAGTTTAACCCTGATAAGTGCGAGGTGATTCATTTTGAATGTGGATTACAGGGTCAACGGCAGGGTTCTGAGGGATGTGGAGGAACAGAGAAATCTTGGGGTACATGTCCATAGATCTCTGAAGGTTGCCACTCAAGTGGACAGAGCCGTGAAGAAGGCCTATAGTGTGTTAGTCGTTATTAACAGGGGGCTTGACTTTAAGAGCCGTGGGGTTATGCTGCAACTGTACAGGACCCTGATGAGACCACATTTGGAGTATTGTGTGCAGTTCTGGTCTCCTCACTACAGGAAGGGTGTGGAAGCATTGGAAAGGGTGCAAAGGAGATTGACCAGGATGATGCCTGGCTTGGAGGATAGGTCTTATGAGGAAAGGTTGAGCGAGCGAGGGCTTTTCGCTTTGGAGTGGAGGAGGATGACTGGCGACTTAATAGAGGTTTATATGATGATGAAGGGGATAGATAGAGCGGACGTTCAGAGACTATTTCCTTGGGTGGATGTAGCTGTTACAAGGGGGCATACCTATAAGGTTCAGGGTGGGAGATATAGGAGGGATGTCCGAGGTAGGTTCTTTACTCAGAGAGTGGTTAGGATGTGGAATGGACTGCCTGCTGTGATAGTGGAGTCGGACACTTCAGGAACTTACAAGCGCTTATTGGATAGGCACATGGAGCACACCAGAATGACAGGGTGTGGGATAGCTTGATTTTGGTTATCAATAAGGCTCAGCACAACATTGAGGGCCGAAGGGCCTGTTCTGTGCTGTACTGTTCTATGTTCTAAAGTGTGTGAGTGTGGGATTTGCTCCCCCTCTGACAGTGTGAGAGTGTGGGATTTTCTCACACTCTGATATAGTGTGTGAGTGTGGGATTTGCTCCCCCTCTGACAGTGTGAGAGTGTGGGATTTGCTCACACACTGATATAGTGTGTGAGTGTGGGATTTACTCACTCTCTGATACAGTGTGTGAGTGTGGAACTTACTCACTCTGTGATACAGTGTGTGTGAGTGTGGGATTTGCTCACTCTCTGATACAGTGTGTGAGTGTGGGATTTACTCACTCTCTGATACAGTGTGTGAGTGTGGGATTTACTCACTCTGATACAGTGTGTGTGTGTGGGATTTACTCACTCTCTGATACAGTGTGTGAGTGTGGGATTCACTCACTCTCTGATACAGTGTGAGTGTGGGATTCACTCACTCTCTGATACAGTGTGAGTGTGGGATTTACTCACTCTCTGATACAGTGTGTGAGTGTGGGATTTACTCACTCTCTGATACAGTGTGTGAATGTGTGATTTACTCACTCTGATACAGTGTGTGTGTGTGGGATTTACTCACTCTCTGATACAGTGTGTGAGTGTGGGATTCACTCACTCTCTGATACAGTGTGAGTGTGGGATTCACTCACTCTCTGATACAGTGTGAGTGTGGGATTTACTCACTCTCTGATACAGTGTGTGAGTGTGGGATTTACTCACTCTCTGATACAGTGTGTGAATGTGTGATTTACTCACTCTGATACAGTGTGTGAGTGTGGGATTCACTCACTCTCTGATACAGTGCGAGTGTGGGATTCACTCACTCTCTGATACAGTGTGAGTGTGGGATTTACTCACTCTCTGATACAGTGTGTGAGTGTGGGATTTACTCACTCTCTGATACATAGAACATAGAACAATACAGCGCAGTACAGGCCCTTCGGCCCATGATGTTGCACCGAAACAAAAGCCATCTAACCTATACTATGCCATTATCATCCATATGTTTATCCAATAAACTTTTAAATGCCCTCAATGTTGGCGAGTTCACTACTGTAGCAGGTAGGGCATTCCACGGCCTCACTACTCTTTGCGTAAAGAACCTACCTCTGACCTCTGTCCTATATCTATTACCCCTCAGTTTAAAGTTATGTCCCCTCGTGCCAGCCATATCCATCCGCGGGAGAAGGCTCTCACTGTCCACCTTATCCAACCCCCTGATCATTTTGTATGCCTCTATTAAGTCTCCTCTTAACCTTCTTCTCTCCAACGAAAACAACCTCAAGTCCATCAGCCTTTCCTCATAAGATTTTCCCTCCATACCAGGCAACATCCTGGTAAATCGCCTCTGCACCCGCTCCAAAGCCTCCACGTCCTTCCTATAATGCGGTGACCAGAACTGTAAGCAATACTCCAAATGCGGCCGTACCCGAGTTCTGTACAGCTGCAACATGACCTCCCGACTCCGGAACTGAATCCCTCTACCAATAAAGGCCAACACTCCATAGGCCTTCTTCACAACCCTATCAACCTGGGTGGCAACTTTCAGGGATCTATGTACATGGACACCTAGATCCCTCTGCTCATCCACACTTTCAAGAACTTTACCATTAGCCAAATATTCCGCATTCCTGTTATTCCTTCCAAAGTGAATCACCTCACACTTCTCTACATTAAACTCCATTTGCCACCTCTCAGCCCAGCTCTGCAGCTTATCTATATCCCTCTGTAACCTGCTACATCCTTCCACACGATCGACAACACCACCGACTTTAGTATCGTCTGCAAATTTACTCACCCACCCTTCTGCGCCTTCCTCTAGGTCATTGATAAAAATGACAAACAGCAACGGCCCCAGAACAGATCCTTGTGGTACTCCACTTGTGACTGTACTCCATTCTGAACATTTCCCATCAACCACCACCCTCTGTCTTCTTTCAGCGAGCCAATTTCTGATCCACATCTCTAAATCACCCTCAATCCCCAGCCTCTGTATTTTTTGCAATAGCCTACCGTGGGGAACTTTATCAAACGTTTTGCTGAAATCCATATACACCACATCAACTGCTCTACCCTCGTCTACCTGTTCAGTCACCTTCTCAAAGAACTCAATAAGGTTTGTGAGGCATGACCTACCCTTCACAAAGCCATGCTGACTATCCCTGATCATATTATTCCTATCTAGATGATTATAAATCTTTTCTCTTATAATCCCCTCCAAGACTTTACCCACTACAGACATGAGGCTCACCGGTCTATAGTTGCCGGGGTTGTCTCTGCTCCCCTTTTTGAACAAAGGGACCACATTTGCTGTCCTCCAGTCCTCTGGCACTATTCCTGTAGCCAATGATGACAAAAAAATCAAAGCCAAAGGTCCAGCAATCTCTTCCCTGGCCTCCCAGAGAATCCTAGGATAAATCCCATCAGGTCCCGGGGACTTATCTATTTTCAGCCTGTCCAGAATTGCCAACACCTCTTCCCTACGTACCTCAATGCCATCTATTCTATTAGCCTGGGGCTCAGCATTCTCCTCCACAACATTATCTTTTTCCTGAGTGAATACTGACGAAAAATATTCATTTAGTATCTCGGCTATCTCTTCAGACTCCACACACAATTTCCCATCCCTGTCCTTGACTGGTCCTACTCTTTCCCTAGTCATTTGCTTATTCCTGACATACCTATAGAAAGCATTTGGGTTTTCCTTGATCCTTCCTGCCAAATACTTCTCATGTCCCCTCCTTGCTCGTCTTAGCTCTCTCTTTAGATCCTTCCTCGCTACCTTGTAACTATCCATCGCCCCAACCGAAACTTCACACTTCATCTTCACATAGGCCTCCTTCTTCCTCTTAACAAGAGATTCCACTTCCTTGGTAAACCATGGTTCCCTCGCTCGACGCCTTCCTCCCTGTCTGACCGGTGCATACTTATCAAGAACACGCAGTCGCTGATCCTTGAACAAGCCCCACTTGTCCAGTGTGCTCAACACTTGCAGCCTACTTCTCCACCTTATCCCCCCCAAGTCACGTCTAATGGCATCATAATTGCCCTTCCCCCAGCTATAACTGTTGCCCTGCGGTGTATACTTATCCCTTTCCATCATTAACGTAAACGTCACCGAATTGTGGTCACTGTCCCCAAAGTGCTCTCCTACCTCCAAATCCAACACCTGGCCTGGTTCATTACCCAAAACCAAATCCAACGTGGCCTCGCCTCTTGTTGGCCTGTCAACATATTGTTTCAGGAAACCCTCCTGCACACACTGTACAAAAAACGACCCATCTATTGTACTCGAACTATATCTTTTCCAGTCAATATTTGGAAAGTTAAAGTCTCCCATAATAACTACCCTGTTACTTTCGCTCATATGCAGAATCATCTTCGCCATCCTTTCCTCTACATCCCTAGAACTATTAGGAGGCCTATAAAAAACTCCCAACAGGGTGACCTCTCCTTTCCTGTTTCTAACTTCAGCCCATACTACCTCGGAAGAAGAGTCCCCATTTAGCATCCTCTCCGCCACCGTAATACTGCTCTTGACTAGCAGCGCCACACCTCCCCCTCTTTTGCCTCCTTCTCTGAGCTTACTAAAACACCTAAACCCCGGAACCTGCAACATCCATTCCTGTCCCTGCTCTATGCATGTCTCCGAAATGGCCACAACATCGAAGTCCCAGGTACCAACCCATGCTGCCAGTTCCCCTACCTTGTTTCGTATACTCCTGGCATTGAAGTAGACACACTTCAAACCACCTACCTGAACACTGGCCTCCTCCTGCGACGTCAAATCTGTGCTCCTGACCTCTATACTCTCATTCTCCCTTACCCTAAAACTACAATCCAGGTTCCCATGCCCCTGCTGCATTAGTTTAAACCCCCCCAAAGAGCACTAACAAATCTCCCCCCCAGGATATTTGTGCCCCTCAGGTTCAGATGTAGACCATCCTGTCTGTAGAGGTCCCACCTTCCCCAGAAAGAGCCCCAGTTATCCAGAAGTGTGTGTGTGGGATTCACTCACTCTCTGATACAGTGTGAGTGTGGGATTCACTCACTCTCTGATACAGTGTGTGAATGTGGGATTTACTCATTCTCTGATACAGGGTGTGAGTGTGGGATTTACTCACTCTCTGATACAGTGTGTGAGTGTGGGATTTACTCACTCTCTGATACAGTGTGTGAATGTGGGATTTACTCATTCTCTGATACAGGGTGTGTGGGGATTTACTCACTCTCTGATACAGTGTGTGAGTGTGGGATTTTCTCACTCTCTGATACAGTGTGAGAGTGGGATTTACTCACTCTCTGATACAGTGTGTGAGTGGGATTTACTCACTCTCTGATACAGTGTGAGTGTGTGGGATTTACTCACTCTCTGATACAGTGTGTGAATGTGGGATTTACTCACTCTCTGATACAGTGTGTGAATGTGGGATTTACTCACTCTCTGATACAGTGTGAGAGTGTGGGATTTACTCACTCTCTGATACAGTGTGTGAGTGTGGGATTTACTCACTCTCTGATACAGTGTGAGTGTGGGATTTACTCACTCTCTGATACAGTGTGAGTGTGGGATTTACTCACTCTCTGATACAGTGTGTGAGTGTGGGATTTACTCACTCTCTGATACAGTGTGTGAGTGTGGGATTTACTCACTCTCTGATACAGTGTGTGAGTGTGGGATTTACTCACTCTCTGATACAGTGTGAGTGTGGGATTTACTCACTCTCTGATACAGTGTGTGAGTGTGTGATTTCCTCACTCTCTGATACAGTGTGAATGTGGAATTTACTCACTCTCTGATACAGTGTGTGAGTGTGTGATTTACTCACTCTCTGATACAGTGTGTGAGTGTGTGATTTACTCACTCTCTGATACAGTGTGTGAGTGTGGGATTTACTCCCTCTCTGATACAGTGTGTGAGTGTGGGATTTACTCACTCTCTGATACAGTGTGTGAGTGTGAGATTTACTCACTCTCTGATACAGTGTGTGAGTGTGGGATTTACTCACTCTCTGATACAGTGTGTGAGTGTGGGATTTACTCACTCTCTGATACAGTGTGAGTGTGAGATTCACTCACTCTCTGATACAGTGTGTGAGTGTGGGATTTACTCACTCTGATACAGTGTGTGAGTGTGGGATTTACTCACTCTCTGATACAGTGTGTGAGTATGGGATTTACTCACTCTCTGATACAGTGTGTGAGTGTGAGATTCACTCACTCTCTGATACAGTGTGTGAGTGTGGGATTTACTCACTCTGATACAGTGTGTGTGGGATTTACTCACTCTCTGATATAGTGTGTGAGTATGGGATTTACTCACTCTGATACAGTGTGTGAGTGTGGGATTTACTCTCTCTGATACAGTGAGTGTGTGTGGAATTTACTCTCTCTCTGATACATTGTGTGAGTGTGGGATTTACTCACTCTGTGATACAGTGTGTGAGTGTGGGATTTACTCACTCTCTGATACAGTGTGTGAGTGTGGGATTTACTCTCTCTGATACAGTGTGTGAGTGTGGAATTTACTCTCTCTCTGATACAATGTGTGAGTGTGGGATTTACTCTCTCTGATACAGTGTGTGAGTGTGGAATTTACTCTCTCTCTGATACATTGTGTGAGTGCGGGATTTACTCACTCTGTGATACAGTGTGAATGTGCGTATTACTCAGCTGAGGCCTAACCAATGTTTTATACAGTTCCATCATAACCTGCCTGTTCTTAAACTCTGTGCCTCGGCTAATAGAGACAAGGATAGCACAGGCCCGGGGTTTTCAAGCTCAGAGTCGTGACCTGTGGGTGGATCTCTGGCAGGTTTCAGGAGGGTGCTGGTGATGCAGATCGCGGGAGGAATGGCCAATGGTCACGTCTAGTGTTTACAAATGCCGACCGTGATGGCCGTTTGAGATTGTCGGCCATTCCGCGCATGCCTGCCTTGTCAAGTAGTGCGCAGGTCCGGAGCTCAGCAAGTTGGACTGGCTCCTCCTGATGTCAGTGCGTTGTCCCGGGCCAGTTTTTACCAGCAAACTCTGGAGTCCTCCCACCGGAAGCAGCGGCAGACTGCAGGTCACACGCCCCGTACGCTGACATCACGTGTTCTGGGCCCGAGAGAGATTCCTCCATTTTGCAGCTGCCAGCAGTGCTGGAGTGAACTCCAGGGCCTCTGGTGAACAACCCATGAAGAAGCTGAAAACAGGAACAAAGCAGCACAATGATGAGTATTTGAGGGGTGGGTTTATAAATTGTGCCACTGCAATCAGGAGTCAAATTTCATGGGTGTTACATGCAGGGAATTACTGGCAAATGAAAGTTTAAAACCCTCAAAATGTCAAAGACGTTTGAAGACTAAGCAGGGCGAGTTCGAGGACAATCCTCTGTAATTTTTTCAGTGGATGCAGTGAGATCTTAAATCACCAGCTGGAGTCATTTTCAGAAATGTAACATTGAATAACAAAGCAAGTGAGATCGTGGGGACCAAGCAGGCTCACCTGTCACATTAAAGTCAAGTGAAAATGGTGGGTCGCGAAGATCAGCCGGCGATGGTCGCAAAGGCCGCCCAGCGTGGGTCCCGAAGGATGGGAGGTTGGTAAAAATGGGACCCCGGTTAAAAAGTTTGATACACACTGCCAAAGGCTTTCTTAACCATTGTATCCAACTGTTCTATGTTAAGGTACTGGTGTACATGCACACCAAGATTCCTCCGGTCCTTCGTGCCTCCCAGCGTCCTGCCATTTATCATGTATTCTCTTGTCTTGTTTGTCCTGCCCAACTGCATCTCTTCCAGATTGAATTCCATTTGCCACTGATCAGTCCATCTGTGTCCTCCTGTATTCGGAGGCTATCCTCCTCAATATTTACCACCCCACCAAATTTCACATCATCTGCAAACTTACTGATCAACCCTCCTATATTCATATCTAAAGCATTTGTATCAACCACAAACAGCCAGGGCCTCAACACTGATCCCTGTGGGAACCCACTGGACAGTCTTCCAGTCAGAAAAACACTCCTCCACCAACTGCCTCTGCTTCCTACCACTCAGCCAATTTTGGATCCAATTTGCCAAATTTCCTTATGTCCCATAGAAACTGACCTTCGCTATCAGTCTCCCATGTGGGACCTGATGAAAAGCCTTGCTGAAGTCCAAGTAGACTACGTCAAAATGCATTTCGCTCATCTACACACCTGTTCACCTCTTTAAAAAAAATTCAATCAAGTTGGTCAGACATGTCCTCCCCTGAACAAAACCATGCTGACTGTTCCTGATTAATCCCTGCCACTACAAATGCAGATTAATTCTGTGTCTCAGAATTGCTTCCAATAGTTTACACATTAAAGGTAAAATGATAATTCGGTACAGAGTAGGGCCCATGACAGAGCACAGTGGTAACTTGTGTGTGGAACCGGAGGATGTAGGTAGGGTTTAAAATGAGTACTTTGTGTCAGTGTTCACCCGTGAGAAGGACAGTGTGGGTATAGAAATCAGGGAGAAGGACTGTCATAAAGCTAAAGAGATTAATATAGACAGAGAGGAGGTTCTGAGTGGGAGGCTTCAAAGTAGACAAAGCTCCAGGGCCAGATGAAATGTATCCCAGGCTGCTGAGTGAGGAAATAGCAGGGACACTGGCAATAATTTTCAATTCCTCTCTGGCCACAGGAGAGGCGCTGGCGGACTGGAGGATTGCCAAGGTGGTACCATTATTGAAGAAGGGAGGAAAGGATAAACCAGGAAACTACAGACCAATCAGTCTAACCTGAGTGGTTACTTGTAAAACAACTTAATTTTACCTGCAAGTATCCTTTCACGTCTCCTTTTTCCTCTCCTAATTTCCGTTTTAAGTTCCCTCTTGCACATTCTGTACACCTGTGACGCTTCTGCTGTTTTGAGCCCTCGATATCTCCCACAGGCCCCCCCCCTTTTCTACTTATCCAACGCTGTATATCCCTCAATATACATGGTTGACTGGATTTGTTGGTCTCACCCTTTTCTTGATTGGAACATGTTGGCCGTGTACTCTCCCTATTTCCTTGTTGAATGTGTCCCACTGTTCTGTCACAGATTTACCGAAAGGTGTCTGCTCCCGATCCACTCTGGCCAAATCATATCTGATCTTATTAAAATCAGCCTTCCTCCATTTGTGAACTTTGATCTGAGGTCCATCCATGTCCTTTTCCAGAACTATCTTGCACTTAATGAATTATGATCACGGTCTGCAAAATGCTCCCCCAACGATACTTCAACCACTTGTCCAGCTTTGTTACTGAAAATGAAGTCCAAGACCGCTCCTCTCTTGTCTGTCCTTCTACGTACTGGCTTAAAAAGTTCTCATGGATGCATTTTAAGATTTCCGCTCCCTCTAAACTTTCACACTATGACTACACCAGTTCATATTGGGGAAGTTGGAATCCCCCACTGATCCCACTATCACACTCCTATTACTTTGCCACTTCTCTGAAATTTGTCTACATATTTGCTCTTCTATATCTTTCGGATGGTTAGGGGACTATAGAACACTCCAGTAATGTGATTGCTCCTTTTTGGTTTTTAAGATATACCCATTTGGCTTCAGTTGAAGAGCCTTCTTAGATGCCGTCTCTCCTTACTGATGTCATTCATTCCCTGATCAAAATTGTGACACCCCCGCCCCTTTTACCTCCTGCCCGATCTATCCTGGAGATCCTATATGCCGGAATATTGAGCTCCCAATCCTTCCCCTCTCCCAACCGTGATTCAGTGACAGCAAATACATCAAACCCCAGATTCTCACTTCATCTGCCTTGTTCGTCAGACTCCCAATCTCGCTGTGATATATAATGCATACTTACAGTTTAGTGCTCAGTTAGCGGTTTGTGTATGTGTAAGTTTTATCCTCAATGTCCCTGTGATATATAATGCATATTTTACTGCTTCCTGCTCAGTTACTGGTGTGTCAGAGTGAGAGAATGTGAGTATGTGTGCGTGTGTTTTATTTTCAATGTCACTCTATGATATATAACACATATTCTACTGCTTACTGATCAGATATTGATGAGTAAGTGTGTGTTCGTGTGTGCGAGAGAGTCGGCATGAATGTGTGCGAAAGTGTGTATTACCCTCACTGTCTCTCATTGATACATAACACATATTTTACTGCTTACTTTCAGTGTGTGTGTGAGAGAGTGTGAGTGTGAGAGAGAGTGTGAGTGTGAGAGCGAACGTTTGTGTGTGTGTGTGTGTGTCAGTTTTCCCCTCATTGTCTCAGTGATATATAATGCATATATTAGTGTCTGCTGCTCATTACTGGTATGTGAGAGCATGTGTGTGAGAGAGAGAGAGACAGCGCATGTGTGTGAGAGAGCATGTGTGTGAGAATAAGCGTGCATGTGTGTGTGAAAGTGTGTATGTGTGAGAATGTGTGTGCGAGCATGTATGTGTGTTTGTGAGAGAGTGCACTTATGTGTATTTTATCCTCATTGTCTCTCTTTGATGTATGATGCATATTTTACTACTTATTACTCAGATATTGTTGTGTCAGAGAGTTTGTGAGTATCAGAAAGTGTGTGAATATGTGAGAGTCTGAGAGTGTGTGAGGGACTGTGTGCAAGAGAGTGTGTCAGTCCATGTGACAGAGTGTGTGAGTGTGAGAAATAGTCTTCAGGAGTGTGAGGGGAGAGAGTATGTGTGTGCTTTACCGTCATTGTCTCTCTGTGATATATAACATATTTTACTGCTTACTGCTCAGTTACTGAAGTGTGAGAGTGGCGAGAGTGTGTTTTACCCTCACTGTCCCTCTGCGATACAAAACGCATATTTAACTGCTTAATGCTCAGTGACTTGTGTGTGTGAGAGAGAGAGCCTGGATGTGCGTTAGAGAGCCTGGGCGTGCGTGAGAGAGCCTGAGCGTGCGTGAGAGAGCCTGGGCATGCGAGAGAGAGCCTGGGCGTGCGAGAGAGAGCCTGGGCGTGCGAGAGAGAGCCTGGGTGTGCGAGAGAGAGCCTGGGTGTGCGTGAGAGAGCCTGGGTGTGCGTGAGAGAGCCTGAGTGTGCGTGAGAGAGCCTGAGCGTGCGTGAGAGAGCCTGAGCGTGCGTAAGAGAGCCTGAGCGTGCGTGAGAGAGCCTGAGCGTGCGTGAGAGAGCCTGAGCGTGCGTGAGAGAGCCTGAGCGTGCGTGAGAGAGAGCTTGAGTGTGTGTGAGAGATAGTGTTTGTATGATCGAGTGAGAGTGTGAGGATGTGTTTTGCGTCATTGTTTCGCGGTGAGATACAACAAATATTTTACAGCTTACTGCTCAGTTAATGGTGTGTAAGTGTGTGTGTGAGTGAGAGTGTGTGTGAGACTCTCAGTGAAGTATAACACATATTTTACAGCTTACTGTTCAGTTCCTGGAGTGCGGTGTGTGAGTGAGTGTGTGATAGAGAGTGTGAGCAGAAGTGTGTGCACGTGGGTGTCAGTTTTCTCCTCACTGCCTCTGTGATATATAATGCATATATTAGTGTCTGCCATTCAGTTACAGGTATGTTTGAGAGGGTGTGAGAGAGAGAGAGAGTGGGTGCGTGAGAGAGAGAGAGAGAGGGGGAGTGGGTGCGTGAGAGGGGGAGTGGGTGCGTGAGAGGGGGAGTGGGTGCGTGAGAGGGGGAGTGGGTGCGTGAGAGGGGGAGTGGGTGCGTGAGAGGGGGAGTGGGTGCGTGAGAGGGGGAGTGGGTGCGTGAGAGGGGGAGTGGGTGCGTGAGAGGGGGAGTGGGTGCGTGAGAGGGGGAGTGGGTGCGTGAGAGGGGGAGTGGGTGCGTGAGAGGGGGAGTGGGTGCGTGAGAGGGGGAGTGGGTGCGTGAGCGAGTGAGCCTATGTGTATTTGACATTGTCACTATTTGATATATATAACATATTTTGCTGTTGCTGCTCAGTTACCGGTGTGTGTGTGTGTGTGTGTGCGCGAGAGAGTGAGAGTGTGTTTTACCATCACGGTCTCTGTGATATATGATGCATATTTTACTGCTTACTGCTCAGTTACTCTTGTGTCAAAGTGTGTGTGAATATCAGAGTATGTGTGAGTGTGTGCGAGAGAATGTGTCACTGTGTGTGCAAGAGTGTATGAGTATGAGATATAGTCTGCTTGTGAGTGTGTGTGTTTTGCCTTCATTGTCTCTGATATTTCACATATTTTACTGCTCAGTTACTGGTGTGGGAGTGCGTGTTTATCCTCACTATCTGGCTATCATATATAATATATTTTACTGCTTACTGCTCAGTTACTTAAGTGTGAGAGTGGAGAGTGTGTTTTACCCTCACTGTCCCTCTGCGATATATAACACATATTTAACTGCTTACTGCTCAGTGACTGGTGTGTGTGAGAGTCTGTGAGAGAGGGAGCAAGAGTGTGAGTGTGTGTGAGAGTTAGTGTTTGCCAGAGAAATAGAGTGTGAGTGTATGTTTTACCCTCACCTCTGAATGTGTCACTGTGTGTGTGTGAGTGTATGAGTGTGAGAAATAATCTGTGTGTGTGTCTCTGGTGTGAGTACCTTCATTGTCTCTGTTGATATATAACACATATTTTACTGCTCAGTTACTGATGTGCGAGTGTGTGTTTTACCCTCACTGTCCCTCTGTGATATATAGCGCATATTTAACTGCTTACTGCTCAGTGACGTGTGTGTGTGTGTGAGAGAGAGAGTCAGTGAGAGAGAGAGCGAGAGAGTGAGAGAGAGCGTGAGTGTGTGTGAGAGTTAGTGTTTGCCAGAGAAATAGAGTGTGAGTGTGTGTTTTACCCTCACTGTCTCTCTGCGATATATAATTCATATTTTACCGCTCAGTTACTGGTGTGTGTGAATGAGATAGTGTACGAGTGTGTGAGAGAGAGAATGCGGGAGAGAGTGAAATATATGAGTTATAAAGCAGAGAGAGACAGTGAGGGTACACACATAATCACACACTCTCTCTCTCTCACACACACACACACACACACACACACACACTCACACTCCCTCACACCAGTAACTGAGCAATAAGCAGTGGAATATTACATTATATATCACAGAGAGACAGTGAGGTTACTGCACGCACTCATGGGTCGATTGTCCCGAAAGACATGCTGCTAGGTAATTTGGACATTCTGAATTCCCCCTCCGTGTACCCAAACAGGTGCCAGAATGTGGCGACTAGGGGATTTTCACAGGTACTTCATTGCAGTGTTAATGTAAGCCTACTTGTGACAAGAAAGTTTATGATAAGATTGATTCACAGAGGTACTGGTGTGTGAGAGTGTGTTTGACCCTCCATATCTCTCTGTGATATAGGACACATATTGTACTGCTTACTGTTCATTTACTGGTGAGTGAGAGTGGGTAAGTGAGAGAGTGTGAGTATTATCCTCATTGTTTCTATGATATATAACATTTTACTGCTTACTGCTCAGTTATTGTTGTGTGTGTGTGTGTGTGTGTGTGTGTGTGTGTGTGTGTGTGTGTGTGTGTGTGTGTGTGTGTGTGTGTGTGTGTGTGTGTGTGTGTGTGTGTGTGTGTGTGTGTGTGTGTGTGTGTGTGTGTGTGTGTGTGTGTGTGTGTGTGTGTGTGTGTGTGTGTGTGTGTGAGTGAGTGAGTGAGTTTGGCTGTCAGTTTTACCCTCACTGTCTTTGATATATAACACATATGTTAGTGATTGCTGCTCTGTTACTGGGGTGTGAGTTTGTATGAGATTGTGTGTGTGTGAGCCTGTGTGTATTTTCCCCCACTGTCTCTCTTTGATATATAACACATTATTTACTCTTACAGGTGTGTGTGAGTTTTACCCTCACTATGTATCTGTGATATATAACACATATTTTACTCTTACAGGTGTGTGTGTGTTTTACCCTCACTATGTATCTGTGATATATAACACATATTTTACTCTGACAAGTGTGTGTGTGTGTTTTACCTTCACTATGTATCTGTGATATATAACACATATTTTACTCTTACAGGTGTGTGTGTGTTTTACCCTCACTATATATCTGTGATATATAACACATATTTTACTCTTACAGGTGTGTGTGTGTGTTTTACCCTCACTATGTATCTGTGATATATAACACATATTTTACTCTTACAGGTGTGTGTGAGTTTTACCCTCACTATGTATCTGTGATATATAACACATATTTTACTCTTACAGGTGTGTGTGTGTTTTACCCTCACTATTTATCTGTGATATATAACACATATTTTACTCTTACAGGTGTGTGTGTGTGTTTTACCCTCACTATGTATTTGTGATATATAACACATATTTTACTCTTACAGGTGTGTGTGTGTGTTTTACCCTCACTATGTATCTGCGATATATATCACATATTTAACTGCTTACTGCTCAGTGACTGGTATGTGTGTGAGTGAGAGTGACTGAGTGTGTGTGAGAGAGAGAGTGTGTGAGAGAGAGAAGCAGCATCTTTGTGTGAGAGAGAGCGTAAGTGTGTGTGACAGTTGTGTGTGTGTTTTGCCCTCTTTGTTTCTCTGTGATACATCACAAATATTATACAGCTTATTGCTCAGTAAATAGCGTGTGTGTGCGTGAGATAGTATGTGTGAGAGGGAGTGAGATAATGTGCGAGATAGTGAGCATAAATGAGAGTGAGAGTGAGATGGTGTGTGTGTGAGAGGGAGTGAGTGTGTGAGAGGGAGTGAGTGTGTGTGAGAGGGAGTGAGTGTGTGTGAGAGGGAGTGAGTATGTGTGAGTGTGTGAGTGAGATAGTGTGCAAGAGAGAGTGTGTGTGTGAGAGGGAGTGAGTGAGAGTGTGTGAGTGAGATAGTGACTGTGAGCGAAAGTGTGTGAGTGAGATAGTGAGTGTCAGTCCGAGTGTGTGTGAGGGAGTGAGTGTGAGCGAGAGTGTGTGAGTGAGAGGGAAGGAGTGTGACAGAGCGTGTGAGTGAGATAAGTGAGTGTGAGTGAAAGTGTGCGAGTAAGATAGTGAGTGTTAGTGACAGTGTGTGTGAGGGAGTGAGTGTGAGTGAGAGTGTGTGAGTGTGAGAGAGTGTGTGTGAGGTAGTGTATGTGTGAGGGAGTGAGAGTGTGTGTGAGGGAGAGTCTGTATGTGTGAGGGATAGTGAGTGTTTGTGTATGTGCGTGAGAGAGCAACAGGGTGAAAAGTGGATGTGCTGCTGATGGGCAGCAGGGTAGCACAGTGGTAAGCACTGCTGCCTGACAGCTTCAGAGACCTGGGTTCGATTCCGACTTCGGGCGACTGTGTGGAGTTTGTACATTCTTCCGTGTCTGTTTGGGTTTCCTCCGGTTTCCTCCCACAGTCCAAAGATATGCAAGTTATGGGGTTTGGATATGCTAAACTGACCCTCGGTGGGGTTACAAGGAGAGGGTGGGAGATTGGTCTTAGCGTGGCGTGCTCATTCAGAGGGTCAATGCAGACACGATGGGTTGAATGGTCTCCTTCTGCACTGTAGGGTTTCTATGAGAGAGAGAGTGTTTGTGAGTGTGTGTGACTGTGTCTGAGAGTGTGTGCAAGAGACAGAGTGGGTGTGTGTGTGTTACCCTCACTGTTTCTCTCTGATATGTAACAAATATTTTACTGCCCAGTAAGCAGTAAAATGTGAGACAGTGTGTGAGAGACAGCGCGAGTGTGTGATTTACCCTCACTGTCTCTCTATGGTGTATAACACATATTGTACAGCTTACTGCTCAGTTACTGCTGTGTGACTGTCTGAGTGAGCGCGTGTGAGTGAGAGAGTGAATGCATATTTTACCCTCACTGTATCTCTGTGGTATATATCGCATACTTTATTGCTTACTGCTCAGTGACTGGTGTGTTGGCGAGAGAGTGTGTATGTGAGAGAGAGTGTGAGTGCATGTTTTACCCTCACTGTATCTCTGTGATATATGTCACATATTTAATTGCTTCCTGCTCAGTGACTGGTGTGTGAGAGAGAGAGAGAGTGAGTGAGTGTGTGTGTATTAACCTCACTGTCTCTCTGTGATATATAATTAATATTTTATTGATTACTACTATGTTCTGGATTTGTGAGTGTCTGTGGGAGAGACAGTGCATGGGTGTGTGTGTGAGAGAGAGAGAGTGTATGAGAGAAAGAGTGTGAGTGAGTGTGTATAAACCTCACTGTTACTCTGTGCTCTATATAACATATTTTACTGCTGAATGCTCAGTGATTGGTGTGTGTGTGTTTCACCCTCAGACTCTGCGATATATAATGCTTATGTAGTGCTTACTGCTAAGTTACTTGTGAGTGAACATGTGCATAAGAAAATATGAGTGTGTGTTTTACCCTCACTGTCTCTCTGTAATAGATAATGCATATTTTACTGCTTACTGTGGGAGAATGTGTGAGTGTGTTTTACCCTCACTGTCTGTGTATGATCTATGGCATATTTTACTGCTTTCTGCTCAGTTGTTGGTGTCTGAATGTGTGTGAGAGTGTGTGTTTTCCACTGTAGCTGTCTGTCTCTGTTATGGGTCATGTGTTAGTGAAAAATCAATTTGATTCTATAACTCTCTGCCTCTGTTCTGTGTGCTTGCATTTGTAGCTGTCTATCTCTGTTAGAGGATTCTGGGTTTAATCTCTATCTGTCCACCTCTCTGATGAGCATGATTTTATTGTGTTTTCTGTTCTTGTCAATATCTGTTCTGAGTTAATGGTGAACTTTTGGTTCAATATTGATCTTCCATTATTACTTTTAGTGATAATATTGATATAACAAATGATCTGTATCCACGTCTCATGAAAATGACACTGTACCGTTATATCGGAGATCGTTCGAGATAAACCAGGGACTGGTTTAGCACAGTGGGCTAAACAACTGGCTTGTAATGCAGAAGAAGGCCAGCAGCGCGGGTTCAATCCCGTAACTGCCACCCCGAACAGGTGCCAGAATGTGGCGACTAGGGGCTTTTCACAGTAACTTCATTGAAGCTTACTTGTGACAAGAAGCGATTATTATTATGTATTTTGCACTAAGGTGCAAAAAAAGTGCAAATGGATTACATCCACATTGATTGCTGAATCTATACCTAATTAATACTATACTGGTTACTTTACAGATGAAAAGCTGTTATCAGAACAAGTTGATCCAACGTTCCATGATATGGAGGGAGGGAGGACGAATTGTGGAAAATTATCCCACCTGCCCTCTCGTGTATCACTGTTGGATTGGACATGTTTATCTGGGACTTGAGGTCAATGTGAGTGTGACTGCTTCTGTTCTCTGTGATGGTGGAGTTGATGTTGTGTCTGTGTCTCTGCAATGTTGGATTAATATTGTACTTACTGTCAGTTAGAAGGAGATGGCGGCACATGAGGAATCATCATCTTGTTCTTGGAACTCATTTCTTCATCTGTTGAACTAGGGGGAAGAAAGCATATCTCTTGTAAATCAGGGTCAGATGAGGCCAATGATAGATCAGTCTATTCTTTCAACTGATAATCACAGAATTTATAGTGCAAAAGGAGGCCATTCGGTCCATCGAGCCCATCTTTGTAAAGAGCGTTCCACGCCTCCACCCTTACCCAGTAACCCCACCTAACCATGTGAAATGAAAAGAAAATCGCTTATTGTCACAAATTGGCTTTAAATGAAGTTACTGTGAAAAGCCCCTAGTCGCCACATTCCAGCGCCTGTTCGGGGAGGCTGGTACGGGAACTGAACCGTGCTGCTGGCCTGCACTTGGTCTGCTTTAAAAGCCAGCGATTTAGCCCAGTGTGCGAAACCAGCCCATGTGCGCTGTTGGACAGTGTTGGACACTAAGTGCAATTTATCATGGCCATTCCACCTAACCCGCACATCTGACTGTGGGAGGAAACTGGAGCACCCGGAGGAAACCCACGCAGATACGGGGAGAACGTGCAGACTCCGCACAGACAGTGACCAAGCCGGGATTCGAACCTGGGACCCTAGAGCTGTGAAGCAACCGTGCTATCCACGATGCCAACGTGCTGCCCCCAATCAGTAAAAGAAAGAAAATACTCTCCAAATTCTAACCCAGAATCAGAGAATAAGACAGGCCCAGAAAGAGCTCTCCCTCCACGCCCCCCCCCCCCACCCCCCCCCCCCCCCGGTTCACTCCAAGTCCTGGCACAAGATCGTGCTCCGCTGCGCCTCTTGCAAACAGCCCCCGATTCTCCCTGAGCTCCCCCCGAGTCAGTAATGATCTCTGAGCCTCTTTGCTCACACTCCCAAATGGAGGTGCTGCTCCAATGAGAACGCTGTTTCCTCGCTGACCTGGGCCCTGACATTGACATTTCCCTCAGTTTCAACAAAGCGATTCCACTCACTGACCAAATGGAGAGTGTGGGGGAGGGGCTGCGCATGCGCTCCCAATCTCAGAATGACGACAAGCAGGGGCGGGGTTACACCGGGCATGCGCACATCCCCGCCGCAATTCAGCATTGAGAATCAATGGGAATATTCCCCTTTTCACTGTCATTACATATCGGGCAAAACCTCCTATAGAGCCCGTGTTGGGGGGACTGTGTGTGTGGCTGCAAGTGGCCCTGCGCCCTCGGGCTCAACCAATCACCTTTGTAGCTGTGTGTTTGTCCCAACAAGATATTCAATTTGCAGTCATTGCCTGCAGCTTGTTTGTTATTACACTGTCACTCAGCCCCTCAAACTCACACTTTCTGCAAACTACCATTCCACTGAACCACAGAATTACTACAGTATGAAGGAGGCAATTCGGCCCATCGAGTCTGCAGCGACCCTCTGAAAGAGCGCCCCAGCTCCGCCCACTCGCCGCCTTATCCCCATAAACCCGTAACCCCACTGAACTGACACACCCTTGGACACAGCGGCAATTCAGCATTGCCGACCCACCAAACCTGCACATCTATGGCCTGTGGGAGGATATCGGAGCACCCGGAGGAAACCCACCTACACACACGGGGAGAACATGCAAACGCCATACAGGCAGTCACCCAATGCTAGAATTGAACCCAGGTCCCTGGCACAGTGAGGCAGCAGTGCGAACCACTGTTCCACCTCTGGGTTCACTCACTCCCCTGGTTCACGCGCTCCCCTGGTTCACGCGCTCCCCTGGTTCACGCGCTCCCCTGGTTCACGCGCTCCCCTGGTTCACGCGCTCCCCTGGTTCACGCGCTCCCCTGGTTCACGCGCTCCCCTGGTTCACGCGCTCCCCTGGTTCACGCGCTCCCCTGGTTCACGCGCTCCCCTGGTTCACGCGCTCCCCTGGTTCACGCGCTCCCCTGGTTCACGCGCTCCCCTGGTTCACGCGCTCCCCTGGTTCACGCGCTCCCCTGGTTCACGCGCTCCCCTGGTTCACGCGCTCCCCTGGTTCACGCGCTCCCCTGGTTCACGCGCTCCCCTGGTTCACGCGCTCCCCTGGTTCACGCGCTCCCCTGGTTCACGCGCTCCCCTGGTTCACGCGCTCCCCTGGTTCACGCGCTCCCCTGGTTCACGCGCTCCCCTGGTTCACGCGCTCCCCTGGTTCACGCGCTCCCCTGGTTCACGCGCTCCCCTGGTTCACGCGCTCCCCTGGTTCACGCGCTCCCCTGGTTCACGCGCTCCCCTGGTTCACGCGCTCCCCTGGTTCACGCGCTCCCCTGGTTCACGCGCTCCCCTGGTTCACGCGCTCCCCTGGTTCACGCGCTCCCCTGGTTCACGCGCTCCCCTGGTTCACGCGCTCCCCTGGTTCACGCGCTCCCCTGGTTCACGCGCTCCCCTGGTTCACGCGCTCCCCTGGTTCACGCGCTCCCCTGGTTCACGCGCTCCCCTGGTTCACGCGCTCCCCTGGTTCACGCGCTCCCCTGGTTCACGCGCTCCCCTGGTTCACGCGCTCCCCTGGTTCACGCGCTCCCCTGGTTCACGCGCTCCCCTGGTTCACGCGCTCCCCTGGTTCACGCGCTCCCCTGGTTCACGCGCTCCCCTGGTTCACGCGCTCCCCTGGTTCACGCGCTCCCCTGGTTCACGCGCTCCCCTGGTTCACGCGCTCCCCTGGTTCACGCGCTCCCCTGGTTCACGCGCTCCCCTGGTTCACGCGCTCCCCTGGTTCACGCGCTCCCCTGGTTCACGCGCTCCCCTGGTTCACGCGCTCCCCTGGTTCACGCGCTCCCCTGGTTCACGCGCTCCCCTGGTTCACGCGCTCCCCTGGTTCACGCGCTCCCCTGGTTCACGCGCTCCCCTGGTTCACGCGCTCCCCTGGTTCACGCGCTCCCCTGGTTCACGCGCTCCCCTGGTTCACGCGCTCCCCTGGTTCACGCGCTCCCCTGGTTCACGCGCTCCCCTGGTTCACGCGCTCCCCTGGTTCACGCGCTCCCCTGGTTCACGCGCTCCCCTGGTTCACGCGCTCCCCTGGTTCACGCGCTCCCCTGGTTCACGCGCTCCCCTGGTTCACGCGCTCCCCTGGTTCACGCGCTCCCCTGGTTCACGCGCTCCCCTGGTTCACGCGCTCCCCTGGTTCACGCGCTCCCCTGGTTCACGCGCTCCCCTGGTTCACGCGCTCCCCTGGTTCACGCGCTCCCCTGGTTCACGCGCTCCCCTGGTTCACGCGCTCTCCTGGTTCACGCGCTCCCCTGGTTCACTCGCTCTCCTGGTTCACTCGCTCTCCTGGTTCACTCGCTCTCCTGGTTCACTCGCTCTCCTGGTTCACTCGCTCTCCTGGTTCACTCGCTCTCCTGGTTCACTCGCTCTCCTGGTTCACTCGCTCTCCTGGTTCACTCGCTCTCCTGGTTCACTCGCTCTCCTGGTTCACTCGCTCTCCTGGTTCACTCGCTCTCCTGGTTCACTCGCTCTCCTGGTTCACTCGCTCTCCTGGTTCACTCGCTCTCCTGGTTCACTCGCTCTCCTGGTTCACTCGCTCTCCTGGTTCACTCGCTCTCCTGGTTCACTCGCTCCCCTGGTTCACTCGCTCCCCTGGTTCACTCGCTCCCCTGGTTCACTCGCTCCCCTGGTTCACTCGCTCCCCTGGTTCACTCGCTCCCCTGGTTCACTCGCTCCCCTGGTTCACTCGCTCCCCTGGTTCACTCGCTCCCCTGGTTCACTCGCTCCCCTGGTTCACTCGCTCCCCTGGTTCACTCGCTCCCCTGGTTCACTCGCTCCCCTGGTTCACTCGCTCCACTGGTTCACTCACTCCACTGGTTCACTCTCTATCCAAATGGACATATTAGTGGGAGGCAGCATGGTTTTGTGAAGGGGAGTTCATGTCTCACTAACTTGATAGAGTTTTCCGAAGAGGTCACAAAGATGATTGCTGCAGGTAGAGCAGTGGATGTTGTCTATAATGACTTCAGTAAGGCCTTGTCAAAGGTCCCTCATGGTAGACTGGTACAAAAGGTGAAGTCACATGGTATCAGGGGTGAGCTGGCAAAGTGGATACAGAACTGGCTAGGTCATAAAGGCAGAGAGTGGAAATGGAAGGATGCTTTTCTAATTGGAGTGCTGTGACTAGTGGTGTTCCGCAGGGATCAGTGCTGGGACCTTTGCTGTTCGTAGTATATATAAATGATTTGGAGGAAAATGTAACTGTTCTGATTAGTAAGTTTGCAGACGACACAAAGGTTGGTGGAATTGCGGATAGTGATGATGACTGTCAGAGGATACAGCAGGATTTAGATTGTTTGGAGACTTAGGCGGAGAGATGGCAGATGGAGTTTAATCCGGACAAATGTGAGATAATGCATTTTGGACGGTCTAATGCCGGTAGGGAATAGACATTGAATAGTAGAACTCTCAAGAGTATTGAAAGTCAGAGAGATCTAGGAGTACAGGTCCACAGGTCACTGAAAGGGGCAACACAGGTGGAGAAGGTAGTTAAGAAAGCACACGGCATGCTTGCCTTCATTGGCCGGGGCATTGAGTATAAGAATTGGCAAGTCATGTTGCAGCTGTACAGAACCTTAGTTAGGCCACACTTGGAGTATCGTGTTCAATTCTGGTCGCCACACTACCAGAAGGATGTGGAGGCTTTAGAGAGGGTGCAGAAGAGATTAACCAGGATGTTGCCTGGTATGTAGGGCGTTAGCTATGAGGAGCGGTTGAATAAACTTGGTTAGTTCTCACTGGAACGACGGAGGTTGAGGGGCGACCTGACAGAGATAGACAAAATTATGAGGGGCATAGACAGAGTGGATAGTCAGAGGCTTTTCCCCAGGGTAGAGGGGTCAATTACTAGGGGGCATAGGTTTAAGGTGCGAGGGGCAATGTTTAGAGTAGATGTACGAGGCAAGTCTTTTTTACACAGAGGGTAGTGGGTGCCTGGAACTAGCTGCCAGAGGACGTAGTGGAAGCAGGGACGATAGTGACATTTAAGGGCCATCTTGACAAATACATGAATAGGATGGGAATAGAGGGGTACGGACCCAGGAAGTGTAGAAGGTTGTAGTTTAGTCGGGCAGCATGGTCGGCACAGGCTTGGAGGGACGAAGGGCCTTTTCCTGTGCTGTACTTTTCTTTGTTCACCTTTAGATTTACACACTTCTCTGGTATTACAATTCTCATGATTCACACAATCATCTGGTGAATACACTCCCTGCTTTATACATTCCCCTGTTGTACACACTACCCTGGTTTACCCACTCTCTGGTTTACACACCTTTTATTGTGCACATTCTCATGGTTTTGCACACTCTCCTGGTTTACACTCACTAATTTTAAACACTCTCCTGGATGGAAACTCCCCTGGTTGTAAATATTCCTCTGATTTCCAGGTGCCCGGATTGTGGAAGTGTCTCCCCTCCACACAGAAAGTCCAGCTCTATGAGTTCATCCTTATCCTTGTTTCTCTGTCACTCTCTATTTTTCTCTGTCTCAAATTTTCAATATTTCATCAGGAGTGTTATGGACACAGTGACAACTGGTGTAACACTGACCCTCACTGTGAACACTGGATACAGTGATAACACGTGTAACACTGGCCCTCACTGTAAACACTGGACACGGTGATAACATGTGTAACACTGGCCCTCACTGTGAACACTTGACATGGTGATAACACGTGCAACACTGGCCCTCACTGTGAACACTGGGTACAGTGATAACACGTGTAACACTGGCCCTCACTGTGAACACTGGACACTGAGATAACACGTGTAACACTGGCCCTCGCTGTGAACACTGGATACAGTGATAACACGTGTAACACTGGTCCTCACTGTGAACACTGGACACAGTGATAACACGTGTAACACTGGTCCTCACTGTGAACACTGGATACAGTGATAACACGAGAAACACTGGCCCTCACTGTGAACACAGCTGCCGTGTTGTGGGTGAGACGGTCACTGTCCCTCCTCCACACAGAAAGTCCGGCTCTGCGAGTCCATCTTTATTTTTTAAATTTGCTATTGGGATCAGAATGGTAAGAATGTGTGTGTCACTGTGAAAAGCTCTACTCTCAGAGGGGATGGGATTATTCGTTAACTGGGGGTCCCTGCTTGTTGAGTTTGCGGTTCAGTGTTACCCGGCAGTGCAGGAGGATCACATCAAGCAGGAAAATCTCCACTGATAGAGAGGAGATAAATTGTATTTTCACCTTTAAGGGAGGTGTGTCATCAATGAATTTAGATTTTAAAATATGACTGGCTGCTGCCGGGTATTTAGGTAAACAGAAAATAGGGAGCAGAAAACTCAGAGAGTTGAACAGTAATTAAGACACGGATTGGGAACAAGTGTTGAGAAGAGGGAGAATTCTGCCCTGGGAAATGTCATTTCCAGACCTTGTGTGTGGATGTGAATATTGTGGAAGAGAGAGTGTGTGAAAGGGGCGGACCAAACAGGAGAAACCAACTGTGTTTGTGTGTCCGCTCTGACCAGGAGATCTCCCAATCCCTCTGGGACTAAATGGAAATATTTTTCATTCCAACAGTCCCCCTGTTCCCCATCTACTTTTCCATGTTGGATTTCAGGGCAGTTTCGATGCTGCTTTCCAGATTTCTGTGGAAAGGTTGGGAAAATGAGAGCGAACGGGTGAGAGAGCGCGAACAGTGCATCAGTAAAACGGGTTTAAATGCAAAATGGAGCCTTCAAATCGCGTGAAACCTTTTCTACAGCAAACATGAGAATGTGAGAGACAGGAAGGAATTATCCTGGGACACTGTGGAGCTGGAATTTGAGTGGAATTGGAGAGTTTGGGACGAGAGAAAAACACAGAGAGCAGCAGCAGCCTGGAGCTGAGAGCAGGTTGTCTCCGCCCCGTCCGCTCGCTGCCTTTAAGTTGCTCAGTGCCGCCACCAGAGGCTTCATTTCTCACCCACATTGACGGAGAGATTTTGTGCAGAGTCTCGGACATGAGCGATAGTGCAGCCGCCGAAACGGCTCCTCCAGCCGCCGCCCCAGTCAAGGCTGTCAAGAAGCAGAAGGCGGTTCCCCGGAAGAAACAAGAAGGTCCCGGGCTGGGCGAGCTGATCCTCCAGATTGTGGCGGAAAGCGGCGATCGCAAGGGGATTTCCTTACAGGCCATAAAGAAGGCGCTGCGCAGCAAAGGGGTCGATGTGGATAAACGGGGGGCCCAGATCAAGCAAAGTGTCAGGAGGAGTGTGGACAACGGCAGCTTGGCTCAGGTCAAGGGCACGGGCGCCTCCGGCTCCTTCAAGATCGTTAAGAAGACAACCGGGGGGAAAGTGAGAAAGACCGGAGCAGGCAAGAAACCTTCAGTGAAGAAACCAGCAGCCAAGAAATCTCCCAAGAAACCAGCAGCCAAGAAATCGCCCAAGAAACCAGCAGCCAAGAAATCGCCCAAGAAACCAGCAGCCAAGAAATCTCCCAAGAAACCAACAACCAAGAAATCTCCCAAGAAACCAGCAGCAAAGAAATCTCCCAAGAAACCAGCAGCCACGAAGGCGGCAACTCCCAAAAAGAGCGCGAAGAAAGCAGCCCCGAAGAAAAAGTCACTTGTGAAAAAGACCACGGGCAGAATAAATCCGACCCAATTGAAGGCCAAGCCCAAAGTGAAATCAGTAAAGGCTAAGAAACCAGCAAAGAAGTGAAAGAAGGCGAGCAAATTGTAAACCTCTGAACCCAAAGGCTCTTCTCAGAGCCACACACATCTCTCAGGAAAGAGCTGATCCCCCGACCAATGAATCGCTGTCCCGGTGCTGGGAGCAGATTTCAGACAGAAATGTCAATCCTGTATTGCCGTTCACTCGCTGACATGCTCTGCACCGGGCCTCTCCCCCCACTCTGCACTAAAACAGGGATGTTGCTGTCTCTTCCGAACCGGGGATGTGTCCGGGGGAACAGTCACAGTTTGTGTTAGTTTCATTATTCACAGATTCAGGGGAGAGTCTGTAAAAGAGTTAACATGGCGGAGAAATCCCGCCTGACAACTTAAACACTATATCAGCTGGAAGGGATGTTGGTAAAATTCCCAACCCGTCTGGGAGAGGAGTTGTGTGGGGATGGAATAGGAGCTGGGGTTGAAATGGGAGCAGATAGTTGGGCTGGTTCTAGAAAGGAGCGAACTGAGGCGGGAATATTACTGACAAGTCTGGATTTAATAGATCCGCGTTTCTAACTAGCTGCTGTCTGATGTTACAGTTTGTACGTGTTGTTCAGCGCCCTCTTTTCACTTCTGTTTGGAATATAAAATGTGGGTTGGAGCAGGCAGGAGGCGGAGCTGGATGATCAAAGACATTTCACTGCCCTGTCTGTCACTCGGTCTGCTCCCCGCCTCTCTCTCTCGGTCAGGTCGGGGCGGGCTGTATAATAAAGGAAAGAGCAGCAGCTCGTCTCTCATTCAGCAGCGATTTGACTGAACAAGCATCATGTCTGGCAGAGGGAAAGGAGGCAAAGGACTGGGCAAAGGCGGAGCAAAGCGGCACCGCAAAGTGCTTCGTGATAACATCCAGGGCATCACCAAACCAGCAATCCGCCGCCTGGCTCGCCGTGGCGGCGTCAAGCGCATCTCGGGTTTGATCTATGAGGAGACTCGCGGGGTGCTGAAGGTTTTCCTGGAGAATGTGATCAGGGACGCCGTCACCTACACTGAACACGCCAAGCGCAAGACCGTCACCGCCATGGATGTGGTTTACGCTCTCAAACGCCAGGGCCGCACTCTCTATGGATTCGGCGGCTGAGAAAATCCATTTGACAATTTAATAAAACACAAAGGCTCTTTTAAGAGCCGCCCAAATCCTCACATTGAGAGCACTGACCTTAGAATGGCAGCAGAATAACTCATCGAGCTGGTTTAGCGAGTCAGCTTGGAAACCGCGGTTTTCTGTTAAGACGGGTAGCGTTAGAGCAGGAAATCATTTCCCATCATTGATTTGTTTTCTCATTACAAGGCGACATAGATGCGTTGTACAGTCTGAAACAACCATTCTCCAAAGTCAAACCTGGAACCGCACATAGTGAACACTGACATTGTAATGCGAGCGGGAATTATGTACCTGCTCGATTTTATTCATCTTCTCTCGGTTGCGTCCAATCCGAGACAAAAATTGGAGAAGGAATCATTGAGAAGTTTTTGATATTTACAACTTGAGATTGATTTTTTCGGTTTTGTTAAATATCCGTTCCTGGTCCCTGTGAAATTGGCGGGCTTTTTGAAATTGATGGGGTGTCAGTTGCAGGTCCACCAATCAGGGCACTGATATCCTTCCCAATCATCGCTCTTTTCAAAATTGTCCACGGGTTCGGGCTGCATCCAATGAGGAGAAGTGGGCGGTCACTATAATGTCTTAAATAGGCAGCGAGAGAGCGGCGCCAGCATTCTCAGCGTGTGCGTTTCACCCAGTTTCACATCATGGCCAGGACCAAGCAGACAGCACGCAAATCGACCGGAGGCAAAGCTCCTCGCAAACAGCTGGCTACCAAAGCGGCCCGCAAGAGCGCTCCAGCCACGGGCGGAGTGAAGAAGCCCCATCGCTACAGACCCGGCACTGTGGCTCTGAGGGAGATCCGCCGCTACCAGAAATCCACCGAGCTGCTGATCCGCAAACTGCCCTTCCAGCGCCTGGTGCGAGAGATCGCTCAGGACTTCAAGACAGACCTGCGCTTCCAGAGCTCCGCCGTCATGGCCCTGCAGGAGGCCAGCGAGGCTTACCTGGTGGGGCTCTTTGAGGACACCAACCTGTGCGCCATCCACGCCAAGCGAGTCACCATCATGCCCAAAGACATCCAGCTGGCCCGCCGCATCCGCGGGGAACGCGCCTAAACCTCGGCTTCACCAATAACAACAACAAAGGCTCTTTTAAGAGCCACCAAGTCTGTCAGGAAGGGAGCTTCACCACCCAATACTCATTTGACGTGATTTCGAATATAAGCATCGGCTTCAGGAAGCTTTAGTGAAATTATCACATACCAGAATTAATAGGATGGAATTAATTTATGAAATGAACATCGCTTGTTGTCACAAGTAGGCTTCAAATAGTTGTGGGCCAGCCTGTATTTAATTACAGCCCAATTCACTAGACTTGCGGTGATTGCTGATACAAACATCAACAATATCTCGTAATCATCGAGACTGCACCGACCCTTCGAAAGAGTAACTTAGATTAATGGGTAGAAAGACCGACAGATATGGAGGGATAAATACGAAAGAGATAATGCTGGAAAATCTCAGCAGGTTTGAACAAAAATGTACAGCACAGGAACAGGCCCTTAGGCCCTCCAAGCCCGTGCCGACCATGCTGCCCGGCTAAACTACAATCTTCTACACTTCCTGGGTCCGTATCCCTCTATTCCCATCCTATTCATGTATTTGTCAAGATGCCCCTTAAATGTCACTGTCGTCCCTGCTTCCACCACCTCCTCCGGTAGCGAGTTCCAGGCACCCACTACCCTCTGCGTAAAAAACTTGCCTCGTACATCTACTCTAAACCTTGCACCTCTCACCTTAAACCTATGCCCCCTAGTAATTGACCCCTCTACCCTGGGGAAAAGCCTCTGACTATCCACTCTGTCTATGCCCCTCATAATTTTATAGACCTCTATCAGGTCTCCCCTCAACCTCCTTCGTTCCAGTGAGAACAAACCGAGTTTATTCAACTGCTCCTCCTAGCTAATGCCCTCCATACCAGGCAACATTCTGGTAAATCTCTTCTGCACCCTCCCTAAAGCCTCCACATCCTTCTGGTAGTGTGGCAACCAGAATTGAACACTATACTCCAAGTGTGGCCTAACTAAGGTTCTATACAGCTGCAACATGACTTGCCAATTCTTATACTCAATGCCCCGGCCAATGAAGGCAATCATGCCGTATGCCTTCTTGACTACCTTCTCCACCTGTGTTGCCCCTTTCAATGACCTGTGTACCTGTACTCCTAGATCTCTTTGACTTTCAATACTCTTGAGGGTTCTACCATTCACTGTATATTCCCTGCCTGCATTAGACCTTCCAAAATGCATTACCTCACATTTGTCCGGATTAAACTCCATCTGCCATCTCTCTGCCCAAGTCTCCAAACAATCTAAATCCTGCTGTATCCTCCGACAGTCCTCATCGCTATCCGCAATTCCACCAACCTTTGTGTCGTCTGCAAACTTACTAATCAGACCAGTTACATTTTCCTCCAAATCATTTATATATATATACTACAAAGAGCAAAGGTCCCAGCACTGATCCCTGTGGAACACCACTGGTCACAGCCCTCCAATGAGAAAAGCATCCTTCCATTGCTACTCTCTGCCTTCTATGGCCTAGCCAGTTCTGTATCCACCATGCCAGCTCACCCCTGATCCCGTGTGACTTCACCTTTTGTACTAGTCTACCATGAGGGACCTTGTCAAAGGCCTTACTGAAGTCCATATAGACAACATCCACTGCCCTACCTGCATCAATCATCTTAGTGACCTCCTCGAAAAACTCTATCAAGTTAGTGAGACACGACCTCCCCTTCACAAAACCGTGCTGCCTCTCACTAATACGTCCATTTGCTTCCAAATGGGAGTACATAGAACATAGAAAATACAGCACAGAACAGGCCCTTCGGCCCACGATGTTGTGCCGAACCTTTGTCCTAGATTAATCATAGATTATCATTGAATTTACAGTGCAGAAGGAGGCCATTCGGCCCTTTGAGTCTGCACCGGCTCAAGGAGTAGACAGGAGTAGATCCTGTCTCGAAGAATTCTCTCCAGTAGTTTCCCTACCACTGAAGTAAGGCTCACCGGCCTGTAGTTCCCGGGATTATCCTTGCTACCCTTCTTAAACAGAGGAACAACATTGGCTATTCTCCAGTCCTCCGGGTCAACCCCTGAAGACAGTGAGGATCCAAAGATTTCTGTCAAGGCCTCAGCAATTTCCTCTCCAGCCTCCTTCAGTATTCTGGGGTAGATTCCATCAGGCCCTGGGGACTTATCTACCTTAATATTTTTTAAGACACCCAACACCTCGTCTTTTTGGATCTCAATGTGACCCAGGCTATCTACACACCCTTTTCCAGACTCAACATCTACCAATTTCTTCTCTTTGGTGAATACTGATGCAAAGTATTCATTTAGTACCTCGCCCATTTCCTCTGGCTCCACACATAGATTCCCTTGCCTATCCTTCAGTGGGCCAACCCTTTCCCTGGCTACCCTCTTGCTTTTTATGTACGTGTAAAAAGCCTTGGGATTTTCCTTAACCCTATTTGCCAATGACTTTTCGTGACCCCTTCTCGCCCTCCTGACTCCTTGCTTAAGTTCCTTCCTACTTTCCTTATATTCCACGCAGGCTTCGTCTGTTCCCAGCCTTTTAGCCCTGACAAATGCCTCCTTTTTCTTTTTGACGAGGCCTACAATATCTCTCGTCATCCATGGTTCCCGAAAATTGCCGTATTTATCCTTCTTCCTCACAGGAACATGCCGGTCCTGAATTTCTTTCAACTGCCACTTGAAAGCCTCCCACATGTCAGATGTTGATTTGCCCTCAAACATCCGCCCCCAATCTATGTTCTTCAGTTCCCGCCTAATATTGTTATAATTAGCCTTCCCCCAATTTAGCACATTCATACTAGGACCACTCTTATTCTTGTCGACCAGTACTTTAAAACTTACTGAATTGTGGTCACTGTTACCGAAATGCTCCCCTACTGAAACATCTTCCACCTGGCCGGGCTCATTCCCCAATACCAGGTCCAGTACCGCCCCTTCCCTAGTTGGACTGTCTACATATTGTTTTAAGAAGCCCTCCTGGATGCTCCTTACAAACTCCGCCCCGTCTAAGCCCCTGGCACTAAGTGAGTCCCAGTCAATATTGGGGAAGTTGAAGTCTCCATTCACCACAACCCTGTTGTTTTTACTCTTTTCCAAAATCTGTCTACCTATCTGCTCCTCTATCTCCCGCTGGCTGTTGGGAGGCCTGTCGTAAACCCCCAACATTGTGACTGCACCCTTCTTATTCCTGATCTCTACCCATATAGCCTCGCTGCCCTCTGAGGTGTCCTCTAGCAGTACAGCTGTGATGTTCTCCCGAACCAGTAGCGCAACTCCGCCTCCCCTTTTACATCCCCCTCTATCCCGCGTGAAACATCTAAATCCTGGAACGTTTAGCTGCCAATCCTGCCCTTCCCTCAACCAGGTCTCTGTAATGGCAACTCGTCGTTTGGCAGCATGTGTAGGGAGAGAAGAGCTAACGTTTCGAGTCCAACGATTGATATGTAGATAGTGAGGTAGAAACTTGCATAGATAAATGGATGGATCGATAGATAGGTAGAAAGACCGTAAAGGCCAACTCACTCACAGAAAAGTTGACATCACAGCAGGAGGAGGTTTGAGGGGAATTCTCACAATTTACTCTGCATCATAATGACGTTTCTCGTCTCCATATCTCAAAGAAAATTCATAGTTTATAAACGATGGTGTTGTCAGTTTTGCCGCACAGTATGTAATATCAAAACATTTTTATTGGATCTACAATTTCAGTTACCCAGGATTTCTTACCCCAATAAACTGCTTCCATAAAAACTTTCCTGCAAATTGTGAGCCAGGGGTTGAGGTTAATCTGAGGCTCCGAGTATGAAGCGAGTCACACAGTAACCCACTTACAGATATAGTCATCTACACATTAAATAGAGCGGAATCACTTGCGGATAGATTACAAGTAACAGACTTACTTATTTGAGGAATATTATTGAAACTAAGATCAATTCAGTTCAGACTTTTATCCCCAATAAACACCGTCAATTCACATGTATCATAAATACTGAACATGTAAATAATCTGCACAGAATGCGCTGCGGATTGATGTCATAAAGCGTGAAACATTTGCACAATAAGTAGCCGAGCAGAATCTGAGGGACAGACAATAGTTGGCCCCTTTTCAGATAAAGTGAGTGGCTCTGAAAAGAGCCTTTGGGTTATTAGATTAAAGAATGGTCGCTTCACTTCTTGCCGGAGCCAGCGCTGCTTTTCTTGGGCAGCAGCACGGCCTGGATATTAGGCAGCACCCCGCCCTGAGCGATGGTCACCCCTCCCATCAACTTGTTGAGCTCTTCGTCGTTGCGGACGGCCAGCTGCAGGTGCCTGGGGATGATGCGGGACTTCTTGTTGTCCCGGGCCGCGTTGCCGGCCAGCTCGAGGATTTCAGCGGTCAGATACTCGAGCACAGCAGCCAGATAGACCGGGGCTCCGGCCCCCACACGCTGGGCATAGTTGCCCTTTCTCAGGAGCCTGTGAACACGGCCCACCGGGAACTGCAGTCCAGCCCGGGAGGAGCGAGACTTGGCCTTGGCCCGAGCTTTACCGCCGGTCTTTCCTCTTCCAGACATTGTCCCAATCTCACAAACACTTTCACACAATGAACAATTTCTGCAGCATTTACTCTTTTATAAACTGACAGCTCCTCCGATTGGTCGCTGCTCAGTTCACCTCATTTGCCTATATTCTGCACCAATCAGCTCACTGGAAACAGAAGAGGGCGGGATTTACCCACAACAACCGGCAGAAGCTGAGAATTTGTCCATTTCAAAAAGCCGCCAATTTCATTGTGGGAAAGGAGCGAATTCAAATAAATGTCGTCCTCAGTCAGAGATTTCAAATCCCTTCGATTTATTTGGTTTAATTCAGCGCTTCCCGTCACCAATCACAGGCGCGGGTTTAACATTTAGTTTAAATGTGATTCATTCTCCTCTCGCTTTCTAACTGTCCCGGGCGGGAATCAATCCCTGTTCACAGCATTCCCGGAAGGAAAACGCTCCGTTTAGTCTTCAGTCAGGACCGAGTGTCCTTCACTGAAAACAGGGAGTGGGATTGAGTCCTCAGACTCTCCTTATTCCGCTCTGGAATCATCCCACTCCGGACTGTTACCCTGCGGAGAATTACTGGGAATAAAATGATGGATCAATGAACATTTCAGGAATTGGGAGAAGGCTCCGTTCCCGCTAAAAACAGCTGCTAATGAGGTGATTTGGGGGCTGTGAAAATAACAGAATAATAACAGCTTTCAGCACAAAGCCAAGGCGGCGGAGTGAATTCTGCCTGAACCAATCGGAGAGCTGGAGAGAAGGAGCTACAGGTTTTGATTGGCTGACATTTTCAAATTACAAAATCCCGCCAATTTCAGTGCAGGAAAATCCCAAATAACGGACCGGCTCAATGTTCAGGAAACTATTTGCATCTCACACTTTGTTATCTGTTTATTGATTTTTCCATCCCAGAATCCGGGCGCTATTTTAGTAACAGATTGAATTTGTCAATCTCTTCTCTGTAACCGGCGGTAATAAGACCCCGTTCAGCAATTTAAAACGGAGCAAATCTCAGCTCACTGCAAAAGCAGAAACAGAGATTACCAACCAACTCCTTCACACAGGCTTCACAGGGACAGAGAGAAAGGGCTGATTTCTGAGCCTCTCTCCTGAAAGCGGCCGGGAATGTTACACTGGGAAGTGTGGAGAGAATCCCCGACTCTATCCAGCCGGTGGAACAGGCAGCTTTGTGTCCGGAGAATAGGGAGGGCCGGGGAGAGGCAGATCTTAAAGCGCTGCAATGGACTCAGGTCCTGTGTGTGCTCAAATCTCGCTGGTTCCGTCCCCTGGGAAAACTGCGGAATAAACAGATCAGCCCTAAAATAACCTCTTCATTCCCGCCTTTACTCTGTTCCGGGAGCGGGAAACACATAACCCGAAAGAAAAAAATAATAATTTCCTTATTAATTTAACTCACCAGTTGTTAAACTCTGAATATGGTTATCATTAAATAGAAAGAATTCCCTCCTGAAATTGTGTTTCTCCTCATTGTCCGTCACAAATGCCAGACTGGGTTTAAAATCCGCTCTCAATTCTGTTTGATTCTCTTCTGTGTGAAAGTGTCTGTGACGGGCGGGTATGAAGCCACATTCACAACATTCTGGAACGGGACAAATCTCTCTCCTCCAGAAAGAGATTTCTCATCAAGTCAATGCGGGAAAAGATGGTGCAGCTTTTTCACAGAGATTGTGGGTGGCTCTTAAAAGAGCCGTTGTGTTTGGGGTGGTTTTCAGTCCATTGTGGAGTTTTACTTGGAGCTGGTGTACTTGGTCACCGCCTTTGTCCCTTCCGACACGGCGTGCTTGGCCAGTTCCCCGGGCAGCAGCAGGCGCACGGCGGTCTGGATCTCCCGGGAGCTGATGGTGCTGCGCTTGTTGTAATGGGCCAGGCGGGAAGCCTCACCCGCGATGCGCTCGAAAATATCGTTGACGAACGAGTTCATGATGCTCATGGCCTTGGAGGAGATGCCGGTGTCGGGGTGAACCTGCTTCATCACTTTGTAGATGTAGATAGAGTAACTCTCCTTCCTCGACCTTCGCCGCTTCCTGCCGCCCTTTACTGCCGGTTTCTTAATGACTTTCTTGGCTCCCTTCTTGGAAGCTGGTTTCGATGCTGGTTTCTTCTCGTCAGCCATCTTCAATTTCACCCAGAAATAAAGCAAACCCCTTCCGAGCGCTGATTAAATAGACAGAGCCTCACATCTATGCTAATGAGGAATGGGGAAAGGAATGATTGTGATTGGACATTGTGAGAATGAGGACAGCCAGTTATGTTCTGCTTAATTGACTGGATATAAAAACAGACCAATCAGAATTAGGATTTTCCACCAATCATAAACCTCAGATTACAATCATATTACAAACAGGAAGTACATTTCAGAAAGAATGTCTCCAGTCCCAGTTTGTCAGTGTGTAAAGATTCACCGGGAAAAGTCACCTGGCTGTCGGTGAGAGGGAACATTAACCACAGAGAGACTGTGCGGGAGTGTGGGATTCCTTCAGGAACTGTGAGCCTCTTGGAATGTGCGAGTGTGGGATTTACTCATGGATAGTGTGAGAATGTGGGATTTACTCACTCTCTGATACAGTGTGTGAGTGTGGGATTTACTCACTCTCTGACACAGTGTGTGTGTGGGATTTACTCACTCTCTGATACAGTGTGTGAGTGTGGGATTTACTCACTCTCTGATACAGTGTGTGACTGTGGGATTTACTCACTCTCTGATACAGTGTGTGACTGTGGGATTTACTCACTCTCTGATACAGTGTGTGAGTGTAGGATTTACTCCCTCTCTGATACAGTGTGTGAGTGAGAGATTTACTCACTCTCTGATAGTGTGTGAGTGGGATTTACTCACTCTCTGATAGTGTGTGTGGGATTTACTCACTCTCGGATACAGTGTGTGAGTGTGGGATTTACTCACTCTCTGATACAGTCTGTGAGTGTGGGATTTACTCACTCCCTCATACAGTGTGTGTGTGGGATTTACTCACTCTCTGATACAGTGTGTGAGTGTGGGATTTACTCACTCACTGATACAGTGTGTGAGTGTGGGATTTACTCACTCTGATACAGTGTGTGAGTGTGGGATTTACTCTCTCTGATACAGCGTGTGAGTGTGGGATTTACTCACTCTCTGATACAGTGTGTGACTGTGGGATTTACTCTCTCTGATACAGTGAGAGTGTGGGATTTACTCACTCTCAGATACAGTGTGAGAGTGCGGGATTTTCTCACTCTCTGATACAGTGTGTGAGTGTGGGATTTACTCACTCTCTGATACAGTGTGAGTGTGGGATTTACTCACTTTCTGATAGTGTGTGAGTGTGGGATTTACTCACTCACTGACATAGTGTGTGTGGGATTTACTCACTGATAGTGTGTGTGGGGGATTTACTCACTCTCTGATACAGTGTGGGATATACTCACTCTCTGACACTCACTCTCTGATACTGTGTGACTGTGGGATTTACTCACTCTCTGATACAGTGTGTGAGTGTGGGATTTCTTCACTCTCTGATGTAGTGTGAGTGTGGAATACACTTACTCTCCGATACAGTGTGTGAGTGTGGAATTAACTCACTCTCTGATACAGTGTGTGAGTGTGGGATTTATTCACTCTCTGATACAGTGTGTGAGTGTGGGATTTACTCACTCTCTGATACATTGTGTGACTGTGAGATTTTCTCTCTCTGATACAGTGTGTGAGTGTGGGATTAGCTCACTCTCTGATACATTGTGTGACTGTGGGATTTACTCTCTCCGATACAGTGTGTGAGTGTGGGATTTACTCATTCTCTGATACAGTGTGTGAGTGTGGGATTTACTCACTCTCTGATAGTGTGAGAGTGTGGGATTTACTCACTCTCTGATACAGTGTGTGTGTGGGATTTACTCACTCTCTGATACAGTGTGTGAGTGTGGGATTTACTCACTCTCTGATAGTGTGAGAGTGTGGGATTTACTCACTCTCTGATACAGTGTGTGTGTGGGATTTACTCACTCTCTGATACAGTGTGTGAGTGTGGGATTTACTCACTCTGATACAGTGTGTGTGTGGGGGATTTACTCACTCTCTGATACAGTGTGAGAGTGTGTGATTTACTCACTCTCTGATACAGTGTGTGTGTGGGATTTACTCACTCTCTGATACATTGTGTGACTGTGGGATTTACTCTCTCTGATACAGTGTGAGAGTGTGGGATTTACTCACTCTCAGATACAGTGTGTGTGTGTGGGATTTATGCTCTCTGATACAGTGTGGGATTTACTCACTCACTGACATAGTGTGTGAGTGTGGGATTTACTCTCTCTCTGATACATTGTGTGACTGTGGGATTTACTCACTCTCTGATACAGTGTATGTGTGGGATTATCTCTCTCTGTGATACAGTGTGAGTGTGGGATTTACTCACTCTTTGATACAGTGTGTGAGTGTGGGATTTACTCACTCTCTGATAGTGTGTGTGTGTGGGATTTACTCACTCTCTGATACAGTGTGTGTGGGATTTACTCACTCTCTGATAGTGTGTGAGTGTGGGATTTACTCATTCACTGATACAGTGTGTGTGTGGGATTTACTCACTCTCTGATACAGTGTGTGAGTGTGGGATTTACTCACTCTCTGATACAGTGTGTGACTGTGGGATTTACTCACTCTCTGATACAGTGTGTGACTGTGGGATTTACTCACTCTCTGATACAGTGTGTGAGTGTAGGATTTACTCCCTCTCTGATACAGTGTGTGAGTGAGAGATTTACTCACTCTCTGATAGTGTGTGTGTGGGATTTACTCACTCTCTGATAGTGTGTGTGGGATTTACTCACTCTCTGATACAGTGTGTGTGGGATTTACTCACTCTCGGATACAGTGTGTGAGTGTGGGATTTACTCACTCTCTGATACAGTCTGTGAGTGTGGGATTTACTCACTCCCTGATACAGTGTGTGTGTGGGATTTACTCACTCTCTGATACAGTGTGTGAGTGTGGGATTTACTCACTCACTGATACAGTGTGTGAGTGTGGGATTTACTCACTCTGATACAGTGTGTGAGTGTGGGATTTACTCTCTGATACAGCGTGTGAGTGTGGGATTTACTCACTCTCTGATACAGTGTGTGACTGTGGGATTTACTCTCTCTGATACAGTGAGAGTGTGGGATTTACTCACTCTCAGATACAGTGTGAGAGTGCGGGATTTTCTCACTCTCTGATACAGTGTGTGAGTGTGGGATTTACTCACTCTCTGATACAGTGTGAGTGTGGGATTTACTCACTTTCTGATAGTGTGTGAGTGTGGGATTTACTCACTCACTGACATAGTGTGTGTGGGATTTACTCACTGATAGTGTGTGTGGGGGATTTACTCACTCTCTGATACAGTGTGGGATATACTCACTCTCTGACACTCACTCTCTGATACTGTGTGACTGTGGGATTTACTCACTCTCTGATACAGTGTGTGAGTGTGGGATTTCTTCACTCTCTGATGTAGTGTGCGTGTGGAATACACTTACTCTCCGATACAGTGTGTGAGTGTGGGATTAACTCACTCTCTGATACAGTGTGTGAGTGTGGGATTTATTCACTCTCTGATACATTGTGTGAGTGTGGGATTTACTCACTCTCTGATACATTGTGTGACTGTGAGATTTTCTCTCTCTGATACAGTGTGTGAGTGTGGGATTAACACACTCTCTGATACATTGTGTGACTGTGGGATTTACTCTCTCCGATACAGTGTGTGAGTGTGGGATTTACTCACTCTCTGATACAGTGTGTGTGTGGGATTTACTCACTCTCTGATACAGTGTGTGAGTGTGGGATTTACTCACTCTCTGATAGTGTGAGAGTGTGGGATTTACTCACTCTCTGATACAGTGTGTGAGTGTGGGATTTACTCACTCTGATACAGTGTGTGTGTGGGGGATTTACTCACTCTCTGATACAGTGTGAGAGTGTGTGATTTACTCACTCTCTGATACAGTGTGTGTGTGTGGGATTTACTCACTCTCTGATACATTGTGTGACTGTGGGATTTACTCACTCTCAGATACAGTGTGTGTGTGTGGGATTTACGCTCTCTGATACAGTGTGGGATTTACTCACTCACTGACATAGTGTGAGTGTGGGATTTACTCTCTCTCTGATACATTGTGTGACTGTGGGATTTACTCACTCTCTGATACAGTGTATGTGTGGGATTATCTCTCTCTGTGATACAGTGTGAGTGTGGGATTTACTCACTCTTTGATACAGTGTGTGAGTGTGGGATTTACTCACTCTCTGATAGTGTGTGTGTGTGGGATTTACTCACTCTCTGATACAGTGTGTGTGGGATTTACTCACCCTCTGATAGTGTGAGAGTGTGGGATTTACTCATTCACTGATACAGTGTGTGTGTGGGATTTACTCACTCTCTGATACAGTGTGTGAGTGTGGGATTTACTCACTCTCTGATACAGTGTGTGAGTGTGGGATTTACTCACTCTCTGATACAGTGTGAGTGTGGGATTTACTCACTTTCTGATAGTGTGTGAGTGTGGGATTTACTCACTCACTGACATAGTGTGTGTGGGATTTACTCACTGATAGTGTGTGTGGGGGATTTACTCACTCTCTGATACAGTGTGGGATATACTCACTCTCTGACACTCACTCTCTGATACTGTGTGACTGTGGGATTTACTCACTCTCTGATACAGTGTGTGAGTGTGGGATTTCTTCACTCTCTGATGTAGTGTGAGTGTGGAATACACTTACTCTCCGATACAGTGTGTGAGTGTGGGATTAACTCACTCTCTGATACAGTGTGTGAGTGTGGGATTTATTCACTCTCTGATACAGTGTGTGAGTGTGGGATTTACTCACTCTCTGATACATTGTGTGACTGTGAGATTTTCTCTCTCTGATACAGTGTGTGAGTGTGGGATTAACTCACTCTCTGATACATTGTGTGACTGTGGGATTTACTCTCACCGATACAGTGTGTGAGTGTGGGATTTACTCATTCTCTGATACAGTGTGTGAGTGTGGGATTTACTCACTCTCTGATAGTGTGAGAGTGTGGGATTTACTCACTCTCTGATACAGTGTGTGTGTGCGATTTACTCACTCTCTGATACAGTGTGTGAGTGTGGGATTTACTCACTCTCTGATAGTGTGAGAGTGTGGGATTTACTCACTCTCTGTAGTAGTTTAGTCGGGCAGTATGGTCGGCACGGGCTTGGAGGGCCGAAGGGCCTGTTCCTGTGCTGTACATTTCTTTGTTCTTTGTTCTTTGTTCTTTGTTCTGATACAGTGTGTGTGTGGGATTTACTCACTCTCTGATACAGTGTGTGAGTGTGGGATTTACTCACTCAGATACAGTGTGTGTGTGGGGGATTTACTCACTCTCTGATACAGTGTGAGAGTGTGTGATATACTCACTCTCTGATACAGTGTGTGTGTGTGGGATTTACTCACTCTCTGATACATTGTGTGACTGTGGGATTTACTCTCTCTGATACAGTGTGAGAGTGTGGGATTTACTCACTCTCAGATACAGTGTGTGTGTGTGGGATTTACGCTCTCTGATACAGTGTGGGATTTACTCACTCACTGACATAGTGTGTGAGTGTGGGATTTACTCTCTCTCTGATACATTGTGTGACTGTGGGATTTACTCACTCTCTGATACAGTGTATGTGTGGGATTATCTCTCTCTGTGATACAGTGTGAGTGTGGGATTTACTCACTCTTTGATACAGTGTGTGAGTGTGGGATTTACTCACTCTCTGATAGTGTGTGTGTGTGGGATTTACTCACTCTCTGATACAGTGTGTGTGGGATTTACTCACTCTCTGATAGTGTGTGTGTGGGATTTACTCATTCACTGATACAGTGTGTGTGTGGGATTTACTCACTCTCTGATACAGTGTGTGAGTGTGGGATTTACTCACTCTCTGATACAGTGTGTGAGTGTGGGATTTACTCACTCTCTGATACAGTGAGAGTGTGTGGCATTTACTCACTCTCTGATACAGTGTGTGACTGTGGGATTTACTCACTCTGATACAGTGTTTGAGTGTGGGAATTACTCACTCTCTGATACAGTGTGTGAGTGTGGGATTTACTCACGCTCTGATACAGTGTGTGAGTGTGGGATTTACTCACTCTCTGATACAGTGTGTGAGTGTGGGATTTACTCACTCTCTGATACAATGTGTGAGTGTGGGATTTACTCACTCTCTGATACTGTGTGAGAGTGTGGGATTTACTCACTCTCTGATACAGTGTGTGTGTGTGGGATTTACTCTCTCTGATACAGTGTGGGATTTACTCACTCACTGACATAGTGTGTGAGTGTGGGATTTACTCTCTCTCTGATACATTGTGTAACTGTGGGATTTACTCACTCTCTGATACAGTGTTTGTGTGGGATTTACTCACTCTCTGATACAGTGTGAGAGTGTGGGATTTACTCACTCTGATACAGTGTGTGAGTGTGGGATTTACTCACTCTTTGATACAGTGTGAGTGTGTGGGATTTACTCACTCTCTGATAGTGTGTGACTGTGGGATTTACTCACTCTGATACAGTGTTTGAGTGTGGGAATTACTCACTCTCTGATACTGTGTGAGTGTGGGATTTACTCACTCTCTGATAGTGTGTGTGGGGGATTTACTCACTCTCTGATACAGTGTGTGAGTGTGGGATTTACTCACTCTCTGATACAGTGTGAGTGTGTGATTTACTCACTCTCTGATACAGTGTGTGAGTGTGGGATTTACTCACTCTCTGATAGTGTGTGAGTGTGGGATTTACTCACTCTCTGATACAGTGTGTGTGTGGGATTTACTCACTGTCTGATACAGTGTGTGAGTGTGGGATTTACTCACTGTCTGATACAGTGTGTGAGTGTGGGATTTACTCCCTCTCTAATACAGTGTGAGAGTGTGGGATTTACTCACTCTCTGATACATTGTGTGACTGTGGGATTTACTCTCTCTGATACAGTGTGAGAGTGTGGGATTTACTCTCTCTCTGATACAGTGTATGTGTGGGATTTTCTCTCTCTGTGATACAGTGTGAGTGTGGGATTTACTCTCTCTTTGATACAGTGTGAGTGTGTGGGATTTACTCACTCTCTGATACAGTGTGTGTGTGGGGGATTTACTCACTCTCTGATACAGTGTGAGAGTGTGTGATTTCTTCACTCTCTGATGTAGTTTGAGTGTGGAATACACTTACTCTCCGATACAGTGTGAGTGTCTGGGATTTACTCACTCTCTGATACAGTGTGTGAGTGTGGGATTTACTCACTCTGATACAGTGTGTGAGTGTGGGATTTACTCACTCTGATACAGTGTGTGAGTGTGGGATTTACTCACTCTCTGATACAGTGTGTGAGTGTGGGATTTATTCACTCTCTGATACAGTGTGTGAGTGTGGGATTTACTCACTCTCTGATACATTGTGTGACTGTGAGATTTTCTCTCTCTGATACAGTGTGTGAGTGTGGGATTAACTCACTCTCTGATACATTGTGTGACTGTGGGATTTACTCTCTCCGATACAGTGTGTGAGTGTGGGATTTACTCATTCTCTGATACAGTGTGTGAGTGTGGGATTTACTCACTCTCTGATAGTGTGAGAGTGTGGGATTTACTCACTCTCTGATACAGTGTGTGTGTGGGATTTACTCACTCTCTGATACAGTGTGTGAGTGTGGGATTTACTCACTCTCTGATAGTGTGAGAGTGTGGGATTTACTCACTCTCTGATACAGTGTGTGTGTGGGATTTACTCACTCTCTGATACAGTGTGTGAGTGTGGGATTTACTCACTCTGATACAGTGTGTGTGTGGGGGATTTACTCACTCTCTGATACAGTGTGAGAGTGTGTGATTTACTCACTCTCTGATACAGTGTGTGTGTGGGATTTACTCACTCTCTGATACATTGTGTGACTGTGGGATTTACTCTCTCTGATACAGTGTGAGAGTGTGGGATTTACTCACTCTCAGATACAGTGTGTGTGTGTGGGATTTACGCTCTCTGATACAGTGTGGGATTTACTCACTCACTGACATAGTGTGTGAGTGTGGGATTTACTCTCTCTCTGATACATTGTGTGACTGTGGGATTTACTCTCTCTCTGATACATTGTGTGACTGTGGGATTTACTCACTCTCTGATACAGTGTATGTGTGGGATTATCTCTCTCTGTGATACAGTGTGAGTGTGGGATTTACTCACTCTTTGATACAGTGTGTGAGTGTGGGATTTACTCACTCTCTGATAGTGTGTGTGTGTGGGATTTACTCACTCTCTGATACAGTGTGTGTGGGATTTACTCACTCTCTGATAGTGTGTGAGTGTGGGATTTACTCATTCACTGATACAGTGTGTGTGTGGGATTTACTCACTCTCTGATACAGTGTGTGAGTGTGGGAATTACTCACTCTCTGACACAGTGTGTGAGTGTGGGATTTACTCACTCTCTGATACAGTGTGTGAGTGTGGGATTTACTCACTCTCTGATACAGTGTGTGACTGTGGGATTTACTCACTCTCTGATACAGTGTGTGACTGTGGGATTTACTCACTCTCTGATACAGTGTGTGAGTGTAGGATTTACTCCCTCTCTGATACAGTGTGTGAGTGAGAGATTTACTCACTCTCTGATAGTGTGTGTGTGGGATTTACTCACTCTCTGATAGTGTGTGTGGGATTTACTCACTCTCTGATACAGTGTGTGTGGGATTTACTCACTCTCGGATACAGTGTGTGAGTGTGGGATTTACTCACTCTCTGATACAGTCTGTGAGTGTGGGATTTACTCACTCCCTGATACAGTGTGTGTGTGGGATTTACTCACTCTCTGATACAGTGTGTGAGTGTGGGATTTACTCACTCACTGATACAGTGTGTGAGTGTGGGATTTACTCACTCTGATACAGTGTGTGAGTGTGGGATTTACTCTCTCTGATACAGCGTGTGAGTGTGGGATTTACTCACTCTCTGATACAGTGTGTGACTGTGGGATTTACTCTCTCTGATACAGTGAGAGTGTGGGATTTACTCACTCTCAGATACAGTGTGAGAGTGCGGGATTTTCTCACTCTCTGATACAGTGTGAGTGTGGGATTTACTCACTTTCTGATAGTGTGTGAGTGTGGGATTTACTCACTCACTGACATAGAGTGTGTGGGATTTACTCACTGATAGTGTGTGTGGGGGATTTACTCACTCTCTGATACAGTGTGGGATATACTCACTCTCTGACACTCACTCTCTGATACTGTGTGACTGTGGGATTTACTCACTCTCTGATACAGTGTGTGAGTGTGGGATTTCTTCACTCTCTGATGTAGTGTGCGTGTGGAATACACTTACTCTCCGATACAGTGTGTGAGTGTGGGATTAACTCACTCTCTGATACAGTGTGTGAGTGTGGGATTTATTCACTCTCTGATACATTGTGTGAGTGTGGGATTTACTCACTCTCTGATACATTGTGTGACTGTGAGATTTTCTCTCTCTGATACAGTGTGTGAGTGTGGGATTAACTCACTCTCTGATACATTGTGTGACTGTGGGATTTACTCTCTCCGATACAGTGTGTGAGTGTGGGATTTACTCATTCTCTGATACAGTGTGTGAGTGTGGGATTTACTCACTCTCTGATAGTGTGAGAGTGTGGGATTTACTCACTCTCTGATACAGTGTGTGTGTGGGATTTACTCACTCTCTGATACAGTGTGTGTGTGTGGGATTTACTCACTCTCTGATACATTGTGTGACTGTGGGATTTACTCTCTCTGATACAGTGTGAGAGTGTGGGATTTACTCACTCTCAGATACAGTGTGTGTGTGTGGGATTTACGCTCTCTGATACAGTGTGGGATTTACTCACTCACTGACATAGTGTGAGTGTGGGATTTACTCTCTCTCTGATACATTGTGTGACTGTGGGATTTACTCACTCTCTGATACAGTGTATGTGTGGGATTATCTCTCTCTGTGATACAGTGTGAGTGTGGGATTTACTCACTCTTTGATACAGTGTGTGAGTGTGGGATTTACTCACTCTCTGATAGTGTGTGTGTGTGGGATTTACTCACTCTCTGATACAGTGTGTGTGGGATTTACTCACCCTCTGATAGTGTGAGAGTGTGGGATTTACTCATTCACTGATACAGTGTGTGTGTGGGATTTACTCACTCTCTGATACAGTGTGAGAGTGTGGGATTTACTCTCTCTGATACAGTGTGTGAGTGTGGGATTTACTCACTCTCTGATACAGTGTGTGAGTGTGGGATTTACTCACTCTCTGATAGTGTGTGAGTGTGGGATTTACTCACTCACTGACATAGTGTGTGTGGGATTTACTCACTGATAGTGTGTGTGGGGGATTTACTCACTCTCTGATACAGTGTGGGATATACTCACTCTCTGACACTCACTCTCTGATACTGTGTGACTGTGGGATTTACTCACTCTCTGATACAGTGTGTGAGTGTGGGATTTCTTCACTCTCTGATGTAGTGTGAGTGTGGAATACACTTACTCTCCGATACAGTGTGTGAGTGTGGAATTAACTCACTCTCTGATACAGTGTGTGAGTGTGGGATTTATTCACTCTCTGATACAGTGTGTGAGTGTGGGATTTACTCACTCTCTGATACATTGTGTGACTGTGAGATTTTCTCTCTCTGATACAGTGTGTGAGTGTGGGATTAACTCACTCTCTGATACATTGTGTGACTGTGGGATTTACTCTCTCCGATACAGTGTGTGAGTGTGGGATTTACTCATTCTCTGATACAGTGTGTGAGTGTGGGATTTACTCACTCTCTGATAGTGTGAGAGTGTGGGATTTACTCACTCTCTGATACAGTGTGTGTGTGCGATTTACTCACTCTCTGATACAGTGTGTGAGTGTGGGATTTACTCACTCTCTGATAGTGTGAGAGTGTGGGATTTACTCACTCTCTGATACAGTGTGTGTGTGGGATTTACTCACTCTCTGATACAGTGTGTGAGTGTGGGATTTACTCACTCAGATACAGTGTGTGTGTGGGGGATTTACTCACTCTCTGATACAGTGTGAGAGTGTGTGATATACTCACTCTCTGATACAGTGTGTGTGTGTGGGATTTACTCACTCTCTGATACATTGTGTGACTGTGGGATTTACTCTCTCTGATACAGTGTGAGAGTGTGGGATTTACTCACTCTCAGATACAGTGTGTGTGTGTGGGATTTACGCTCTCTGATACAGTGTGGGATTTACTCACTCACTGACATAGTGTGTGAGTGTGGGATTTACTCTCTCTCTGATACATTGTGTGACTGTGGGATTTACTCACTCTCTGATACAGTGTATGTGTGGGATTATCTCTCTCTGTGATACAGTGTGAGTGTGGGATTTACTCACTCTTTGATACAGTGTGTGAGTGTGGGATTTACTCACTCTCTGATAGTGTGTGTGTGTGGGATTTACTCACTCTCTGATACAGTGTGTGTGGGATTTACTCACTCTCTGATACAGTGTGTGTGGGATTTACTCATTCACTGATACAGTGTGTGTGTGGGATTTACTCACTCTCTGATACAGTGTGTGAGTGTGGGATTTACTCACTCTCTGATACAGTGTGTGAGTGTGGGATTTACTCACTCTCTGATACAGTGAGAGTGTGTGGCATTTACTCACTCTCTGATACAGTGTGTGACTGTGGGATTTACTCACTCTGATACAGTGTTTGAGTGTGGGAATTACTCACTCTCTGATACAGTGTGTGAGTGTGGGATTTACTCACGCTCTGATACAGTGTGTGAGTGTGGGATTTACTCACTCTCTGATACAGTGTGTGTGGGGGATTTACTCACTCTCTGATACACTGTGTGAGTGTGGGATTTACTCACTCTCTGATAGTGTGTGAGTGTGGGATTTACTCACTCTCTGATACAGTGTGTGAGGGATTTACTCACTGTCTGATACAGTGTGTGAGTGTGGGATTTACTCACTCTGATACAGTGTGAGAGTGTGGGATTTACTCACTCTTTGATACAGTGTGTGAGTGTGGGATTTACTCACTCCCTGATACAGTGTGTGAGTGTGTGATTTACTCACTCTCTGATACAGTGAGAGAGTGTGGGATTTACTCACTCTCTGATACAGTGTGTGAGTGTGGGATTTACTCACTCTCTGATACTGTGTGAGAGTGTGGGATTTACTCACTCTCTGATACAGTGTGTGTGTGTGGGATTTACTCTCTCTGATACAGTGTGGGATTTACTCACTCACTGACATAGTGTGTGAGTGTGGGATTTACTCTCTCTCTGATACATTGTGTAACTGTGGGATTTACTCACTCTCTGATACAGTGTTTGTGTGGGATTTACTCACTCTCTGATACAGTGTGAGAGTGTGGGATTTACTCACTCTGATACAGTGTGTGAGTGTGGGATTTACTCACTCTTTGATACAGTGTGAGTGTGTGGGATTTACTCACTCTCTGATAGTGTGTGACTGTGGGATTTACTCACTCTGATACAGTGTTTGAGTGTGGGAATTACTCACTCTCTGATACTGTGTGAGTGTGGGATTTACTCACTCTCTGATAGTGTGTGTGGGGGATTTACTCACTCTCTGATACAGTGTGTGAGTGTGGGATTTACTCACTCTCTGATACAGTGTGAGTGTGTGATTTACTCACTCTCTGATACAGTGTGTGAGTGTGGGATTTACTCACTCTCTGATAGTGTGTGAGTGTGGGATTTACTCACTCTCTGATACAGTGTGTGTGTGGGATTTACTCACTGTCTGATACAGTGTGTGAGTGTGGGATTTACTCACTGTCTGATACAGTGTGTGAGTGTGGGATTTACTCCCTCTCTAATACAGTGTGAGAGTGTGGGATTTACTCACTCTCTGATACATTGTGTGACTGTGGGATTTACTCTCTCTGATACAGTGTGAGAGTGTGGGATTTACTCACTCTCTGGTACAGTGTATGTGTGGGATTTTCTCTCTCTGTGATACAGTGTGAGTGTGGGATTTACTCTCTCTTTGATACAGTGTGAGTGTGTGGGATTTACTCACTCTCTGATACAGTGTGTGTGTGTGGGATTTACTCACTCTCTGATACAGTGTGTGAGTGTGGGATTTACTCACTCTCTGATACAGTGTGTGATTTCTTCACTCTCTGATGTAGTTTGAGTGTGGAATACACTTAGTCTCCGATACAGTGTGAGTGTCTGGGATTTACTCACTCTCTGATACAGTGTGTGAGTGTGGGATTTACTCACTCTGATACAGTGTGTGAGTGTGGGATTTACTCACTCTGATACAGTGTGTGAGTGTGGGATTTACTCACTCTCTGATACAGTGTGTGAGTGTGGGATTTACTCACTCTCTGATACAGTGTGTGAGTGTGGGATTTACTCACTCTCTGATACAGTGTGTGTGGGGGATTTACTCACTCTCTGATACAGTGTGTGAGTGTGGGATTTACTCACTCTCTGATACAGTGTGTGTGGGATTTACTCACTGTCTGATACAGTGTGTGAGTGTGGGATTTACTCACTCTGATACAGTGTGAGAGTGTGTTTTACTCACTCTCTGATACAGTGTGTGAGTGTGGGCTTTACTCACTCTCTGATACAGTGTGTGTGTGTGTGGGATTTACTCACTCTCTGATACATTGTGTGACTGTGGGATTTACTCTCTCTGATACAGTGTGAGAGTGTGGGATTTACTCACTCTCTGATACTGTGTGAGAGTGTGGGATTTACTCACTCTGATACAGTGTGAGAGTGTGTTTTACTCACTCTCTGATACAGTGTGTGAGTGTGGGATTTACTCACTCTCTGATACAGTGTGTGTGTGTGTGGGATTTACTCACTCTCTGATACATTGTGTGACTGTGGGATTTACTCTCTCTGATACAGTGTGAGAGTGTGGGATTTACTCACTCTCTGATACTGTGTGAGAGTGTGGGATTTACTCACTCTCTGACACAGTGTGTGAGTGTGCGATTTACTCACTCTCTGATACTGTGTGAGAGTGTGGGATTTACTCACTCTCTGATACAGTGTGCGAGTGTGGGATTTACTCACTCTCTGATACTGTGTGAGAGTGTGGGATTTATTCACTCTCTGATACAGTGTGTGTGTGTGGGATTTACTCACTCTGATACAGTGTGGGATTTACTCACTCTCTGAAACAGTGTGTGAGTGTGTGATTTACTCACTCTGATACAGTGTGTGAGTGTGGGGCTTACTCACTCACTGATACAGTGTGTGTGTGTGGGATTTACTCACTGTCTGATACAGTGTGTGAGAGTGTGATTTACTCACTCACTGATACTGTGCGAGTGTGGGATTTACTCACTCTCTGATACAGTGCCCGAGTGTGAGATTTACTCACTCTCTGATACAGTGTGAGAGTGTGGGATTTACTCACTCCCTGATACAGTGTGTGTGTGGGATTTACTCACTCCCTGATACAGTGTGTGTGTGGGGGATTTACTCACTCCCTGATACAGTGAGAGAGTGTGGGATTTACTCACTCTCTGATACAGTGTGTGAGTGTGGGATTTACTCACTCTCTGATACAGTGTGTGAGTGTGGGATTTCCTCACTCTCTCATACAGTGTGTGGGGGATTTACTCACTCTCTGATACAGTGTGTGAGTGAGGGATTTACTCACTCTCTGATACAGTGTGTGAGTGTGGGATTTACTCACTCCCTTATACAGTGTGAGAGTGTGGGATTTGCTCACTCTCTGATACAGTGTGTGAGTGTGGGATTTACTCACTCGCTGATACAGTGTGAGAGTGTGGGATTTACTCACTGCCTGATACAGTGCGTGAGTGAGGGATTTACTCACTCTCTGATACAGTGTGTGAGTGTGGGATTTACTCACTCTCTGATACAGTGTGTGAGTGTGGGATTTCCTCACTCTCTGATACAGTGTGTGGGGGATTTACTCACTCTCTGATACAGTGTGTGAGTGAGGGATTTACTCACTCTCTGATACAGTGTGTGAGTGTGGGATTTACTCACTCTCTGATACAGTGTGTGAGTGTGGGATTTACTCACTCTCTGATACAGTGTGTGAGTGTGGGATTTACTCACTCTCTGATACAGTGTGTGAGTGTGGGATTTACTCACTCTCTGATACATTGTGAGTGTGGTTGTATTTCTCCAGCTGAGGCCTAACTAACGTTTTTATAGTTCCAGCAGAACCTGCCTGTTCTTAAACTCTGTGCATCGGCTATTAGAGACAAGGGTACCATAGGCCTGGCAGTTTAAAGCTCACGGTCGTGACCTATGGGTGGATCTCGGGAAGGTTACAGGAGGGTGGCGATAATCCAGATTGCAGGAGGAATGGCCAATGGTCACGACCAGCTTTTAAAAGTGCCGGCTGTGATGGCCGTTTTAAGATTAACGGCCATCCCGCGCATGCCCACCTTATCAAGTAGTGCGCAAGGTGGACCGGCTCCTCCTGATGTCAGTGCACAGTCCCAGGCCAGTTATTTTCAGCAAATTCTGGAGTCCTCCCACCGGAGGCGGCACCAGAGTGCAGGTCACACGCCCCGTACGCTGACATCACGTGTTCTGGGCCCGAGCCAGATTCCTCCATTTTGCAGCTGCCAGCAGTGCTGGAGTGAACTCCAGGGCCTCTGGTGAACAATCCATGAAGAAGCTGAAAACAGGAACAAAGCAGCACAACGATGAGTATTTGAGGGGTGGGTTTATAAATTGTGCCACTGCAATCAGGAGTCAAATTTCATGGGTGTTACATGCAGGGAATTACTGGCAAATGAAAGTTTAAAACCCTCAAAATGTCAAAGACATTTGAAGAGTAAGCAGGGCGAGTTCCAGGACAAACCTCTGTATTTTTTTCAACGGATGCAGTGAGATCTTAAATCATCAGCTGAAGTCATTATCAGAAATGTAACATTGAATAACAAAGCATATAGGACAGAGGTAGGTTCTTTGCTAAGAGAGTAGTAAGGGCATGGAATGCCCTGCCTGCAACAGTAGTGGATTCGCCAACACTAAGGGCATTCAAATGGTCATTGGATAGACATATGGACGATAAGGGAATAGTGTAGATGGGCTTTAGAGTGGTTTCACAGGTCGGCACAACATCGAGGGCCAAAGGGCCTGTACTGCGCTGTAATGTTCTATCTTCATGTCTCCTTTTTGCTCTCCTCATTTCCGTTTTAAGTCCCCTCTTGCACATTCGATACACCTCTAGCACTTCTGCTGTTTTGAGCCCTTGATATCTGCCACCAGCCTCCCCTTTTCTACTTATCCAACGCTGTATATCCCTCAATATACATGGTTGACTGGATTTGTTGGTCCCACCCTTTTCTTGATTGGAACATGTTGGCCGTGTACTCTCCCTATTTCCTTGTTGAATGTGTCCCACTGTTCTGTCACAGATTTACCTAATGGTGTCTGCTCCCTATCAACTCTGGCCAAATCATATCTGATCTTATTAAAATCAGCCTTCCTCCATTTGTGAACTTTGATCTCAGGTCCATCCATCTCCTTTTCCAGAACTATCTTGAATCTAATGAAGTTATGATCACTGTCTGCAAAATGCTCCCCCAACGATACTTCAACCACTTGTCCAGCTTCGTTACTGAAAATGAAGCCCAAGACCGCTCCTCTCTTGTCTGTCCTTCTACGTACTGGCTTAAAAAGTTCTCATGGATGCATTTTAAGAATTACGCTCCCTCTAAACCGTTCACACTATGACTACCCCAGTTCATATTGAGGAAGTTGCGATCCCCCACTGTTCCCACTATCACAACCCTATTACTTTTCCACTTCTCTGAAATTTGCCTCCATATTCACTCTTCTATTTCTCTCGGATGGTTAGGGGGCCAATGGAACACTCCAGCAATGTGATTGCTCCTTTTTGGTTTTTAAGTTCTTCCCATTTGGCTTCAGTATAGTTCTAATATCTGGGCCCCGCAAGGCTGCCTACTTAGCCCCTTACTATCCTCCTTGTACACACATGATTGCGTGGCAAAATTTGTTTCCAACCCCATCCACATGTTTGCTGATGATACGATCATAGTGGGCCGAATCGCAAATAATGACGAGTCAGAATACAGGATGGAGATCGAGAACCTAGTGGAGTGGTGTAGCGACAACAACCTCTCCCTCAATGCCAGCAAATCTAAAGAGCCGGTCATTGACTTCAGAAAGCTAAGAACTGGACACACCACTGTCAGCATCTATGAGGCCGAGGTGGAGATTGTTAGCAGTTTCAAATTCCTAGTGGTTCACATCTCCAAAAATCTGTCCTGGTCCACCCACATCGACGCTACCACCAAGAAATCTCAACAGGGCCTTTACTTCCTCAGGAAACTAAGGAAATTCGGCATGTCCACATTAACTCGTACCAACTTTTACAGATGCACCATAGAAAGCATCCTAGCTGCTGCATCACGGCCTGGTATGGCAACCGCTCGGCCCAAACCCGCAAGACACTTCAGAGAGTCGTGAACACCACCCAGTCCATCACACGAACCTGCCTCCCATCCATTCACTCCATCTACACCTCCCACTGCCTGGGGAAAGCGGCAAGCACAATCAAAGACCCCTCCCACCCGGCTTACTCACTCTTCCAACTTCTTCCATCGGGCAGGAGATACAAAAGTCTGGGAACACGCACAAACAAACTCAAAAACAGCTTCTTCCCCACTGTTACCAGACTCCTAAACGACCCTCTTATGGACTGACCTCATTAACACTACACCCCTGTATGCTTCACCCGATGCCAGTGTCTATGTAGTTACATTGTGTACCTTGTGTTGCCCTATTATGTATTTTCTTTTATTTCCTTTTCTTTTCATGTACTTGATGATCTGTTGAGCTGCTCGCAGAAAAATATTTTTCACTGTACCTCGGTCCACGTGACAATGAACAAAATCCAATCCAGTTGAAGAGATTTCTAAGATGTCATCTCTCCTTACTGCTGTAATTCATTCTCTGATCAAAATTGTGACACTCCCTCCTCTTTTACCTCCTGCCCTATCTCTCCTGGAGATCCTGTATCCTGGAATATTGAGCTTCCAATCCTTCCCCTCTCCCAACTGTGATTCAGTGACAGCAAATACATCATAACCCCATGTTCTCACTTCATCTGCCTTGTTCGTCTAACTCGCAATCTCGCTGTGATATAGAACGCATACTTACTGTTTACTGCTAAGTTAGTGTGTGTGAGTTTTATCCTCAATGTCTCTGTGATATATAATGCATATTTTACTGCTTCCTGCTCAGTTACTGGTGTGTCAGAGTGAGAGAATGTGAGTGTGTGTGCGTGTGTTTTATTTTCAATATCACTCTATGATATATAACACGTATTTTCTGCTGACTGATCAGTTATTGATGAGTGAGTGTGTGTTTATGTGTGTGAGAGAGTGTGAGTGATCGCATTAATGTGTGTGAGAGCGAGTGCGCGTGAGAGCGAGTGCGTGTGTGAGAGCGAGCGCGTGTGTGAGATTGGGCGCGTGTGTGAGAGCGAGCTCGTGTGTGAGAGCGCACGCGCGTGTGAGAGCGAGCGCGCGTGAGAGCGAACGCGTGTGAGAGCGAACGCGTGTGAGAGCGAACGCGTGTGAGAGCGAGCGCGTGCGTGAGAGCGAGCGCGTGCGTGAGAGCGAGCGCGTGTGAGAGCGCGAGTGCGCGTGTGAGAGCGAGTGCGTGTGAGAGAGTATGTGTGTGTGTGAGCATGTGTGTGTGTAAGCATGTGTGTGTGTAAGCATGTGTGTGTGTGAGCATGAGTGTGTGTGAGCATGTGTGTGTGAGCATGAGTGTGTGTGAGCATGAATGTGTGTGAGCATGTGAGTGTGAGCATGAGTGAGTGTGAGCATGTGTGAGTGTGAGCATGTGTGAGTGTGAGCATGTGTGTGAGCATGTGTGTGTGAGCATGTGTGTGTGTGAGCATGTGTGTGTGTGAGCATGTGTGTGTGTGAGCATGTGTGTGTGTGAGCATGTGTGTGTGTGAGCATGTGTGTGTGTGAGCATGTGTGTGTTTGAGCATGTGTGTGTGTGAGCATGTGTGTGTGTGAGCATGTGTGTGTGTGAGCATGTGTGTGTGTGAGCATGTTTGCATTTTACCCTCTATCTCTCTTTGATATATTGCACATATTTTCCTGTTCCTGCCCAGTTACTGGTGTGTGTATGAGAGAGAGTGAGCGTGTGTTTTACCATCATTGTCTCTATGATAGATGATGCATATTTTACTGCTTTTTACTCAGTAACTGTTGTGTCAGAGAGTGTGAGTATCAGAAAGTGTGAATATGAAAGAGTGTGTGTGTGAGGGAGCGTGTGCAAAGAGTGTGTCAGTCTGTGTGAGGGAGGGTGTGAGTGTGAGAAATAGTCTGCAGGAGTGTGAGTGTGTGGGGGGAGAGAGTGTGTGTTTTACCTTCATTGTCTCTCTGTGATATATAACATATTTTACTGCTCAGTCACAGGTGTGTGAGTGTTTTATCCTCACTGTCTATCAAAAATAACATATTTCACTGCTCAGTAACTGGCGTGTGTGTGAGAGAGAGTGTGTGTGTGGGGAGAGCGCGTGTAAGCATGTGTTGTACCCTCACTGTCCCTCTGTGAAAACAGCAAGAAGTCTTGCTGGAGAGGGATAGGGCCATACGGCAGGGCAAGGTTTATAATTGGGGGAGGGGGGAACTTCCGGTTGCGGCTATGCGGAGCTAAGTCGCACATTCGGCGGCTCCCACAAAAACGGACTTTTGGGCTCTTTTCAATGCCCCCAACGGCACTTTTTCGACGTTTCCCAGTGTGGGAAGGAGTCTACAACAGCTCCCCGTCAGTATATGGCTTCAACTAGGAGCGGGGTGAAAAAAAAGGTGGTGGTGGACCCGAAGAAGGTGCGAGGGAAGAAGGACAAAATGGCGGCGGGCGGAGACAAGGCAGCGTGGATGCAGTGGGCGGAAGAGCAGCAGGAGGGTATCCAGCGCTGCTTCAGAGAGAATAAAATGGACCTGCTCGAGACGATGAAGGCTTCTATTGATAAGCTGCTGGAGACACAGACGGCCCAGGGAGTGGCGATCCGCGAGGCTCGACAAAAGATCTCTGACAATGAGGACGAGATCTTAGGCCTGGCAGGAAAGGTGGAGGCGCACGAGGCGCTCCACAAGAAATGGCAGGAGCGGTTCGAGGAGATGGAGAATCGGTCGAGGTGGAAGAATCTGCGGATTCTGGGCCTCCCGGAGGGGCTGGAGGGGCCGGACGTGGGGGCCTATGTGGTCACCATGTTGAACTCGCTGATGGGAGCGGGGTCCTTCCAGGAGCCCCTGGAGCTGGAAGGGGCCCATCGAGTGCTGGTGAGGAGGCCCAAGGCTAACGAGCCTCCGCGGGCGGTGCTGGTGAGGTTCCATCGGTTCGTCGATCGGGAATGTGTGTTCAGGTGGGCCAAGAAGGAGAGGAGCAGCAGGTGGGAGAACGCGGAGGTTCGGATATATCAGGACTGGAGTGCGGAGGTGGCGAAGAGGAGGGCCGGGTACAATTGAGCGAAGGCGGTGCTGCACAGGAAGGGGGTGAAGTTTGGCATGTTGCACCCGGCGCGACTGTGGGTTTCCGACAAGGACCGGCACCATTATTTTGAGTCTCCGGAGGAGGTGTGGGCCTTTGTTCAGGCCGAGAAGTTGGACACAGATTGAGGGTCGGGATGGGCGATTGGGGACTATGGTTGATATGCTATGTTTATTTTTGTTTCGAGGGGGGGGGCTTTTGTATTGCTCCGGGTTTCTTTTTCTTTGTGTTTTTTCTCTTTTGGGTCGGAGAAGGTGGCTGGGGCGGGTTGGGCACTGTTTTGGTTGGGTTGGTCGGGGGGGCTCTTGAAGGTGAGATGGGGCCCCGCGGGGGAGGGGGAGGCCCGAGTCAGGGGTGAGGGGAGAGGGCCTGTAAAAGGAGCTGCGTCAGAGGTGGCGGGGCCTGGTAGGTGGAAAGCGCGGGCTTTATCCCACGCTGAAGACTGGAGGGGGCGGGGCCGGGGCGGGGAAGCGAGGGTTGTTTCCCGCGCTTAGAACAGAAGGGGGAGGGGGAGAGCCTATGGATGGGGATGGGAGAGGAGGGTGTGCCACACAATGGGAGGAGTCGAAGGAGAGGCGGGAGTGGCCGGGGTCAGCAGGAGACAGCTGACTTGCAGAAGTGCAATGGGGGGAGTAAATCAGCTAGGATGGGTCCTAACCGGGGGAGGGGGGTTGAGTGGGGGGGGAAATAGAGCTGCTGCTATGGTCAAGGAGGAGCTGGAGAGAGTGGGGGTGGGGGGGGACTAGACGGGGGTATGCCGCTGTGGGGAACGGGCCGGGTGTGGGGTGTGGGCACGTGGCTGGCCAAGGAGGGGCCATGGCTAGTCGGCGGGAGAGGGGGGCGGGAAGCCCCCTGATCCGGCTGATAACCTGGAATGTAAGGGGACTGAATGGGCCGATTAAGCGGGCCCGCGTGTTCGCTCACCTGAAGGGGCTCAAGGCGGATGTGGTTATGCTTCAGGAGACACACCTGAAGGTGGCAGACCAAGTAAGATTGAGGAAAGGGTGGGTAGGTCAGGTGTTTCACTCGGGGCTGCATGCCAAAAATCGAGGGGTGGCGATCTTGGTGGGAAGGAAGGTGTCGTTTGAGGCGTTGAGCATTGTGGCAGATAATGGCGGCAGGTACATGATGGTAAGTGGTAAGTTGCAGGGAGAGAGGGTGGTACTGGTCAATGTGTATGCCCCAAACTGGGACGATGCGGGTTTTATGCGGCGTATGTTGGGTCGGATCCCAGACTTGGAAGTGGGGGGCCTGATAATGGGGGGAGACTTTAACACGGTGCTGGACCCGACACTGGATCGCTCCAGGTCTAGGACGGGTAGGAAGCCGGCGGCGGCTAGAGTGCTGAGGGGGGTTTATGGACCAGATGGGAGGGGTGGACCCTTGGGGATTTGCAAGGCCGGGGGCTAGGGAATTTTCATTCTTCTCACATGTCCATAAGGGTTATTCCCGAATCGACTTTTTCATCTCGAGTTGGGCGTTGATAGCGAGAGTAGAGGATACTCAGTATTCGGCAATAGCCATTTAGGACCACGCCCCGAATTGGGTGGACTTGGAGATGGGGGAGGAGAGGGACCAGCGCCCGCTGTGGCGCTCGGAGGTGGGGCTGTTGGCGGACGAGGAGGTGAGCGAGCGGGTCCGAGGGAGTATAGAGAGGTACCTGGAGACCAACGCCAACGGGGAGGTCCGAGTGGGGATGCTATGGGAGGCACTGAAGGCGGTGGTGAGGGGAGAGCTGAACTCCATTAGGGCCCACAAGGAGCGGAGGGAGTGGGGACAGAGGCTGGTGGGGGAGATGGTGAGGGTAGACAGGAGGTATGCGGAGGAGCCCGAGGAAGGATTGCTGAGGAAGAGGCGCAGCCTCCAGGCCAAATTCGACCTGGTGACCACCAGGAAGGCGGAGGTGCAGTGGAGGAAGGCCCAGGGGGCGATTTACGAGTATGGGGAAAAGGCAAGCCGGATGCTGGCACATCAGCTTCAGAAGCAGGACGCAGCTAAGTTAAGGACAGTGGGGGGGGGGGGGGGGGGGGGCGCGCGGAGTGGAGCGGGCATCAATGGGGTCTTCAGGGACTTCTACGAGGAATTGTACCGATCCGAGCTCACGGGAGGGGGGAGGGATGGGCCGCTTCCTGGACCAATTGAGGTTTCCAAAGGTGGAAGAGGGACTGGTGGCGGGATTTGGGGCCCCAATTGGGCTGGAGGAGCTGATCAAAGGGATAGGAAGCATGCAGGCAAGGTAGGAACAGGGGCCGGATGGTTTCCCGGTCCAATTCTTGAAAACATATCTGGACCTGTTGGGCCCGCTGTTAGTTAGGACCTTCAATGAGGCAAGGGAGGAGGGGGCTTTGCCCCCGACGATGTCCCGGGCACTGATCTCCTTGATCCTGAAGCGGGCAAGGATCCCCTGCAGTGTGGGTCTTACAGACCGATTTCCTTGCTAAATGTAGATGCCAAGGTGCTGGTGTAGGTCTTAGCCTTGAGGATTGTGTGCCGCAGATCATCCATGAAGACCAGACGGGGTTTGTGAAGGGGAGACCGTTGAACGCGAATGTGCGGAGGCTTTTGAACGTGATCATGATGCCGGCGAGGGAGTGGGAGGCGGAAATAGTGGTAGCGATGGACGCTGAGAAAGCCTTCGATAGGGTAGAGTGGGGGTATCTGTGGGAGGTGCTGAAGAGGTTTGGGTTTGGGGAGGGGTTTGTCAGGTGGGTTAGGCTGTTGTATGAGGTCCCGATGGCGAGTGTGGCCACAAACAGGAAGAGGTCAGGGTACTTTCCGTTGCACCGAGGGATGAGACAGGGGTGTCCCCTATCCCCCCTGCTCTTCGCACTGACGATTGAACCCCTGGCTATGGCACTGAGGGAGTCAAGGAACTGGAGGGGGTTGGTGCGTGGTGGGGAGGAGCATAGGGTGTCACTTTATGCGGACGACCTGCTGCTGTATGTGATGGACCCGGTGGGAGGAATGCCAGAAGTAATGAGGATTCTTAGGGAATTCAGGGACTTTTCGGGGTACATCCTCAACATGGGGAAGAGCGAGCTGTTCGTAGTTCATCCAGGGGACCAGGAGAGGGGGATTGGTGAGCTCCCACTAAAAAAGGCGGAGAGGAGCTTCATGTATCTGGGAGTCCAGGTGGCCAGGAGCTGGGGGGCCCTGCATAGGCTTAACTTTACAAGGCTGGTGGAGCAAATGGAGGAGGAGTTCAAGAGGTGGGACGCGTTGCCGCTGTCCTTGGCGGGTAGGGTGCAGTCAATCAAAATGACGGTGCTCCCAAGGTTTTTATTCCTGTTCCAGTGCCTCCCCGTGTTTATCCCGAAGGCTTTTTCAGGCGGGTTAACAGGAGTATAATGGGGTTTGTGTGGGCGCGACGGACCCCGAAGGTGAGAAGGGTGTTCCTGGAGCGGAGGAGAGATAGGGGGGCACTGGTGATGCCCAACCTCTGTGGATACTACTGGGCCGCCAATGCGACGATGGTGCGCAAGTCGGTGATGGAGGGGGAGGGGGCCGCATGGAAGAGGCTGGAGACGGCATCTTGTGTGGGTACGAGACTGGGGGCGCTGGCAACGGCACCGCTGCCGCTCCCTCCAAGCAGGTATACCACGAGCCCGGTGGTGGTGGCTGCCCTCAAAATTTGGGAGCAGAGGAGGCGAAAGAGGCCGGAATTCTGGCCTTTGCATCCCTGGTAGCCCGGCGAAGGATTCTTCTTCAGTGGAAGGATGCGAGGCGGCCAAGCGTGGAATCCTGGATCAACGATATAGCGGGGTTTATTAAGTTGGAGAGGGTGAAATTCGCCTTGAGAGGGTCGGTACAAGGGTTCTTTAGGCAGTGGCAACCGTTCTTAGACTTCCTGGCAGAGCGGTAGACATTGGTTAATGGCAGCAGCAACTCGGGCGGGGGGGGGGGGGGTTCACTTTATTTTTTTTGTTTTTGTTATTTACACTGGAGGGTCTGAGGGGTTGGATATACTTGTTGTATTAAGTCAGGGTGTCAATGTTAATTTATTATTTATGTACAGGGCGGGAGGGGGATATGGAGGGTTGTTTTTCTGGACTGTGTTTTGTACTTAACCCTGTTGGGTTTCTTTTTCATTTTGTTATTGATATTTTATGAAAACCTTTAATAAAAATTATTTTTTTAAAAATAATAATAATTGTGGGAGGGGTAATGATGATGCGATTAGGCAAGAATTCGGAAGCATAAGATGGGAACAGAAACTGTCAGGGAAAAGCACAAATGAAAAGTGGAGCTTGGTCAAGGAACAAATACTGCGTGTCCTTGATAGGTATGTCCCTGTCTGGCAGGGAGCAAATGCCCATGTGAGGGGACCATGGTTCACAAAAGAGGTTGAATGTCATGTCAAGAGGAAAAAGGAAGCGTATGTAAGGATGAGAAAACAAGGTTCAGTAGGGTCGCTTGAGGGTTAGAAAGTAGCAAGGAATGAGCTTAAAAAAGGGCTTAGGAGAGCTAGGAGGGGGCATGAGAAGTCCTTGGCGGGTCGGATCAATGAAAACCCCAAGGCTTTTTCCTCTTATGTGAAAAATAAAAGAATGACCAGGGTGAGGTTAGGGCCGGTCAAGGACAGTAGTGGGAACTTCTGTGTGGCATCAGAAGAGACAGGAGAGGCGTTGAATGAATACTTTTCTTCAGTGTTCACCAAAGAGAGGGGCTATGTTTTTGAGGATGAGTGTGTGAGACAGGCGGGTAGGCTGGAGGAGGTAGATGTTCTGAGGGAAGATTTATGAGGAATTTTGAAAAATCTGAGGGGCAACATGTCCCCTGAGCCAGATGGGAAATATCCTCGGTTTCTTTGGGAGGCATGGGATGAGATTGCAGAGCCTTTGGCTTTGATCTTTGGGTCCTCACTGTCCACGGGGATAGTGCCAGAGGACCGGAGAGTGGCGAATGTTGTTCCTCTGTTCAAAAAAGGCAATAGGAATGACCCTAGTAATTATAGGCCGGTTAGTCTTACTTCGGTGGTCGGTAGGTTAGTAGAAAGGGTCCTGAGGGATAGGTTTAATGACCATTTGGAAAGATTGCCCAATTAAGGGGCAATTTAGCTTGTCCAATCCACCTAACTTGCACATCTTTGGGTTGTGGGGGTGAAACCCCCGCAGACACTGGGAGAATGCGCAAACTCCACACGGACAGTGACCCAGGGCCGGGATTCGAACCCGGGTCCTCAGCGCCGTAGGCAGCAATGCTAACCACTGTGCCACCGTGCTGCCCTCGGTGGTCGATAAGTTCATGGAAAGTGTCCTGAGGGATAAGATTAATGACCATGTGGAAAGATGCAGCTTAATCCGGGATTGTCAACAAGGATTCGTGAAGGGTCTTGCCTCACAAATTTGATTGAATTCTTTGAGGAGCGAAGTGTGCAGATGAAAGTAGAGCAGTTGATGTACTATACATGGATTTCAGTAAGGTTTTTGATGAGGTTCCCCATGGTCAGCTCATGAAGAAAGTAAGGAGGTATGGGATCGAGGGAAATTTGGCCAATTCGATAAGTAACTGGCTATCACATAGAAGACAGAGGGTGGTGGTGGATGGAAAATTTTCAGACTGGAGACCAGTTACCAGCGGTGTACCACAGGGAGCAGTGCTGGGTCCTCTGCTATTTGTGATTTTTATCAATGACTTGGAGGAGGGGGCTGAAGGTTGGGTCAGTAAATTTGCTGATGACACCAAGATTGATGGAGTAGTGGATGAGGTGGAGGGCTGTTGTAGGCTGCAAAGAGACATTGATAAGATGCAGAGCTGGGCCGCAAATTGGCAGATGGAGTTTAACCCCTGATAAGTGCGAGGTGATTCATTTTGGTCGGACAAATTTGAATGCGGATTACAGGGTCAACGGCAGGGTTCAGAGGAATGTGGAGGAACAGAGAGATCTTGGGGTTCATGTCCACAGATCTCTGAAGGTTGCCACTCAAGTGGACAGAGCCGTGAAGAAGATCTATAGCGTGTTAGTGTTTATTAACAGGGGCTTGTGTTTAAGAGCCGTGGGGTTATGCTGCAATTTACACGACCCTGATGAGACCACATTTGGAGTATTGTATGCAGTTCTGGTCACCTTATTATAGGAAGGATGTGGAAGTATTGGAAAGGGTGCAGAGGAGATTTACCAGGATACTGCCTGGATTGGAGGGTAGGTTTATGAGGAAAGGTTGATGGATCTAGAGCTTTTCTCATAGGAGTGAAGGAGGATGAGAGGCGACTTAATAGAGGTTTATATTGATGATGAGGGGGGATAGATAGAGCGGACGTTCTGAGACTATTTCCTCGGGAGGATGTAGCTGTTACAAGGGGGCATAACTATAAGGTTTGCGGTGGGAGATATAGGAGGGATGTCCGAGGTAGGTTCTTTACTCAGAGAGTGGTTAGAGTGTGGAATGGACTGCCTGCTGTGATAGTGGAGTCGGACATTGAGGAACTTTCAAGCGGTTATTGGATAGGCACATGGAGCACACCAGAATGACAGGGAGAGGGATAGTTTGATCTTGGTTTCGGACAAAGCCCGGCACAACATCGAGGGCCGAAGGGCCTGTTCTGTGCTGTACTGTTCTATGTTCTAACAACACCAGGTTCAAGTCCCACAGGTGGTGCTTCGAAACAAACCTTTTGGACTTTAACCTGGTGTTGTAAGACTTCTTACTGTGCTCACCCTAGTCCAACGGTGGCATCTCCACATCATCTCTGTGATATATAACACATTTTACTGCTCAGTAACAGGTGTTGGAGAGTGTGCGAGTGTGTGTTTTACCCTGACTGTCTGTCTATCATATACAACATATTTTGCTGCTCACTGCTCAGTTGCTGGAGTGTGTGAGTATGTGAGAGTGGCGAGAGTGTGTTTTACCCTCACTATCCCCCTGAGACATACAATGCATATTTAACTGTTTACTGCTCAGTGACTGGTGTGTGAGAGAGCATGAGTGTGTGTGAGAGATAGTGCCTGTATGGAGAGTGTGAAAGTGTGATTTGCCCTCATTGTTTCTCCGTGATATATGATGCTCACTGGTGTGTGTGAGAGAGTGTGTGTGTATGAGTGGGTGCTTTATCCTCACTGTCACTCTATGGTACATAACATATATTTTACTGCTTACTGCTCAGTTAATGGTTTATGAGTGTGTGCGTGAGTGAGAGAGTGTGTGAGATTCTCAGTGATGTCTAAAACCTTGTAATATTCAGTTAACGGTGTGTGTGTGTGAGAGAGAGAGTGTGAGCAGAAGAGTGGGTGTCAGTTTTAAGACCATAAGACATAGGAGCGGAAGTAAGGCCATTCGGCCCATCGAGTCCACTCCACCATTCAATCATGGCTGATTTCAACTCCATTTACCCGCTCTCTCTCCTTAGCCCTTAATTCCTCGAGAAATCAAGAATTGATCAACTTCTGTCTTAAAGACACTCAACGTCCCGGCCTCCACCGCCCTCTGTGGCAATGAATTCCACAGACCCACCACTCTCTGACTGAAGACATTTCTCCTCACCTCTGTTCTAAAGTGACTCCCTTTTATTCTAAGGCTGTGCCCCCGGGTCCTCGTCTCCCCTGCTAATGGAAACAACTTCCCTACATCCACCCTATCTAAGCCATTCATTATCTTGTAAGTTTCTATTAGATCTCCCCTCAACCTCCGAAACTCCAATGAATATAATCCCAGGATTCTCAGACGTTCATCGTATGTTAGGCCTACCATTCCTGGGATCATCCGTGTGAATCTCCGCTGGACCCGCTCCAGCGCCAGTATGTCCTTCCTGAGGTGTGGGGCCCAAAATTGCTCACAGTATTCTAAATGGGGCCTAACTAATGCTTTATAAAGCTTCAGAAGTACATCCCTGCTTTTATATTCCAAGCCTCTTGATGTGAAAGTGTACAAACTCAGCAATAGCATGATGGGAAAAATAGCCAATTTATGTAACCAAGTGTCGGACAGCTGTGTCGGCTAAGTGCCAAGATCAGACCCTGACAAACTAGACAAAGCTAAGAATCCACATAATTGTATCATACAAGGCCAGAAGAGGGAAAATAGTGCCTGACCTTATTAAAACCTGATAACAAAGCCACGATCTAGGAATGTCCTAATAACACAACCTCCTCATGTCCTAGGTTCATCTGCGTCAAGGCATCATGAGGGCAGAGGTAAAAACAAAATAGGACCACGTCTTAAACCCTCTAAAGACAAAATACTGCAAATAAGCCGAGTCAGGGTCTTTCCATGACAACATGTTTGATCAGAAGTTATGACTGTATTGACATTTTTGAACAAGGTCTGTTTTTGTAAAATGATACAGCTTTTGTATAAATATTGAACGTTTTCTCCATGTCTTTGCGAGCTTGAGAAAGAATGAGCAGGTTTACCTTAACAGCTCTCTCTCTCTCTCTAACCTGTAGCCATCTGCATGCAGACTTTGGTCAATAAAGACAAAGTTAGTTTTATCGAAACCAAGGTGTAAAGTTGTTTTTGTCACAGTCTTGAAGTAGGAAAGATTTTAAAAGACGACATTGCATTTGCATGAATGACAACATTGCATTTGCTTTCTTAATTACGGACTCAACCTGCAAGTTTACCTTTAGCGAATCCTGGACCAGGACTCCCAAGTCCCTTTGCACTTCAGCATTATGAATTTTGTCACCGTTTAGAAAATAGTCCATGCCTCTATTCTTTTTTCCAAAGTGCAAGACCTCGCACTTGCCCACATTGAATTTCATCAGCCATTTCTTGGACCACTCTCCTAAACTGTCTAAATCTTTCTGCAGCCTCCCCACCTCCTCCATTCTACCTCCCCTCCACCTATCTTTGTATCATCGGCAAACTTAGCCAGAATGCCCCCAGTCCCGTCATCTAGATCGTTAATATATAAAGAAAACAGCTGTGGCCCCAACACTGAACCCTGCGGGACACCACTCGTCACCGGTTGCCATTCCGAAAAAGAACCTTTTATCTCAACTCTCTGCCTTCTGCCTGACAGCCAATCGTCAATCCATGTTAGTACCTTGCCTCGAATACCATGGGCCTTTATTTTACTCAGCAGTCTCCCATGAGGCACCTTATCTAAGGCCTTTTGGAAGTCAAGATAGATAACATCCATTGGCTCTCCTTGGTCTAACCTATTTGTTATCTCTTCAAAGAACTCTAACAGGTTTGCGAGGCACGACCTCCCCTTACTAAATCCATGCCGACTTGTCCTAATCCGACCCTGCACTTCCAAGAATTTTTCTCCTCATTGTCTCTGTGATACAGAAGGCATATATTAGTTTATGCTGCTCAGTTACTGATATGTTTGAGAGTGGGTGTGCGTGAGAGAGAGTTGGTGTGTGTGCAAGAGGGGAGTGGGCGTGCGTGTGTGAGAGAGAGTGGGCGTGCGTGCGCGAGAGAGAGCGGGCGTGCGTGCGCGAGAGAGAGCGGGCGTGCGTGCGCGAGAGAGAGCGGGCGTGCGTGCGCGAGAGAGAGCGGGTGTGCGCGAGAGAGAGCGGGTGTGCGCGAGAGAGAGCGGGTGTGCGCGAGCGAGAGCGGGTGTGCGCGAGCGAGAGCGGGTGTGCGCGAGAGGGAGCGGGTGTGCGCGAGAGGGAGCGGGTGTGCGCGAGAGGGAGCGGGTGTGCGCGAGAGGGAGCGGGTGTGCGCGAGAGGGAGCGGGTGTGCGCGAGAGGGAGCGGGTGTGCGCGAGAGGGAGCGGGTGTGCGCGAGAGGGAGCGGGTGTGCGCGAGAGGGAGCGGGTGTGCGCGAGAGGGAGCGGGTGTGCGCGAGAGGGAGCGGGTGTGCGCGAGAGGGAGCGGGTGTGCGCGAGAGAGTGTGGGTGTGTGTGAGAGAGAGTGGGCGAGCGTGAGAGAGAGTGGGCGAGCGTGAGAGAGAGTGGGTGTGCGAGCGAGTGAGCCTATGTGTATTTAACCCTCATTGTCTCTCTTTGATATATAACACATATTTTGCTGTTGCTGCTCAGTTACTGGGGTGTGTGGTGAGTGTGTGAGAGAGAGAGTGAGAATCTATTTGACCATCACTGTCTCTGTGATATATGATGCATATTTTACTGCTCACTGCTCAGTTACTGTTGTGAGAGTGTGTGAATATGAGAGTATGTGAATATGAGAGTGTGTGTGTGAGAGAATGTGCCACTGTGTGTTTGGGAGTGTCTGAGTGTGAGAAATAGTCTGCGTGAGTGTGTGTGTTTTACCTTCATTGTCTCGGTGATAAAAAACACATATTTTACTGCTCAGTTACTGGTGTGCGAATGTGTGTTTTACCCCCACTGTCCCTCTGCGATATAAAACGCATATTTAACTGCTTACTGCTCAATGACTGGTGTGTATGTGTGTGTGTGTGAGAGAGAGTCTGTGAGAGAAGGAACAAGAGTGTGAGAGAGAGAGAGCGTGAGTGTGTGTGAGAGTTAAAATATGTGAGTGTGTGCGCTTTACCCTCACTGTCCATGATGCATAACACATATTTTACAGCTTACTGCTCAGTTCCTGCTGTCTGACTGAGTGAGAGAGTGTGAGTGAGAGAGTGAGTGCATGTTTTACCCTCACTGTATCTCTGTGGTATATATCACATATTTAATTGATTACTGCTCAGTGACTGGTGTGTGTATCAGAGGGAGAGTGTGTGTGTGTGAGAGAGAGTGTGTGAGTGAGTGTGTATTAACCTCAGTCTCTCTGTGATATACAATTAATATATTCTTGATTACTGCTCAGTTATTGATTTGTGAGTGTGTGGGAGAGACAGTGCGTGGGTGTGTGAGAGTGTGTGAGAGACAGAGTGTGAGTGAGTGTGTATAAACCTCTCTGTTTCTGTGTGCGATATATGACATATTTTACTGCTTAATGCTCAGTTAATGGTGTGAGAGTCCCTGTGATATGCACTGCATATATAGTGCTTCCTGCTGAATTACTTGTCAGTGAGCATGTGCATAAGAAAACGCGAGTGTGTGTTTTACCCTCACTGTCTATTTATGATATATGGCATATTTTACTGCTTCTTGCTCAGTTGTTGGTGTCTGAATGTGTGAGAGTGTGTTTTCCACGGTAGCTGTCTGTCTCTGTTATAAGTGTGAGGGGAAAAATTAATTTGATTCTCTAACTCCTGTCTCTGTGCTTGCATTTGTAGCTGTCTGTCTCTGTTATGGGATTCTGGGTTTAATCTCCGTCTGTAATATTATTTACAGATACACGAGAGGACAGGTAATCTCAGTCTGTCCACCTCTCTGATGTGCAAGATTTTATTGTGTTTTCTGTACTTGTCAATATCTGTTTTGTGAGTTAAGGGTGAACATTCTGTTCAGTATTGATCCTCCATTATTACTTTTAGTGATAACATTGATATGTTAAATGATCTATTTCCATGTCTGTTTCATGAGAATGACACTGTACCATTATATCTGAGATTGTATGAGATATTTGGATTGGAATTTAATATTTTGTTTTGGGAGGTGTCTCGGTCGAAGTTTATGATTAATTCGGCCCTTTTCAATAAGCTGTACTATCCGACCTTCCACTTGTATCAAAGGTTCACAACTTGTGAGAATGAAGGATGGCCTGACAATTTGATAAGTGTCCCTTTGGAGAACTATTTCAATGTATAATTTTTCTGTTAATGCCTTATTCAAGTGTTTTGCTTCTGATATATTTTAAACTAAGAAAGTTACAAAAAAGTGCCAATGGATACTTGCACATTGATTGCTGAATCTATAGCCTAATTACTACTATACTGATTACTTTACAGATGAAACGCTGTTGTCAAAAGTTGATCCAACATTCCATGAGAGAGTAGGGGTGAATTGTGAAAAATTATGCCACCTGTCCTCTCGTGTATCTGTAAATAATATTTACATTTTCTCCAGAAGTCCAGATTTACTTGAATTTCTTCAATTGGATAATGAGGACTGTTGGATTGGACATGTTCATCTGGGACTTGAGGTCAAAGCTAGTCTGTCTGCTTCTGCTCTGTGACGGTGGAGCTGATGTTGTGTGTGTGTCTCTGCAATGTTGCATTAATATTGTACTTACAGTCAGTTAGAAGGAGACGGCTGCACATTCACGTTGCTGAGGAATCATCATAATCATCATCTTGGAACTCCTCTTTTCATCTGTTGAACTAGGAAGAAGAAAACAAATCCCATGTAAGTTAGGGTCAGATGAGACCAATGATTGATCAATCTATTCTTTCAACTGATAATCAGTAAAAGAAAGAAAATACTCTCCAAATCCTAACCCAGAATCAGACAATAAGCCAGGCCCAGAAAGAGCTCTCCCTTCCCCCCCCCCCCCCCAAGTCCCGGAACAAGATCGTGCTCCGCTGCGCCTCTTGCAAACAGCCCCCGATTCTCCCTGAACTCCCCCCGAGTCAGTAATGACTCTGAGCCTCTTTGCTCACACTCCCAGATGGAGGTGCTGCTGCAATGAGAACGCTGTTTCCTCGCTGACCTGGGCCCTGACATTGACATTTCACTCAGTTTCAACAAAGCGATTCCACTCACTGACCAAATGGAGAGTGTGTGGGGGAGGGGCTGCGCATGCGCTTAATCTCAGAGTGACGTCTCTGGGGCGTGGTTCACCGGGCATGCGCAGATCCCCGCAGCAATTCCGCGTTGAGAATCAATGGGAGTATTCCCCATTTCACTGTCATCACATGTGGAGCAAAACCTCCTGTAGAGCCCGTGTTGGGGGGACTGTGTGTGTGGCTGCAAGTGGCCCTGCGCCCTCCAGCTCAACCAATCACCTTTTGTAGCTGTCTGTTTGTCCCAATGTGAGGTTCAATTTGCAGTCATTGCCTGCAGCTTGTTTGTTATTACACTGTCACTCAGCCCCTCAAACTCACACTTTCTGCAACCTACCATTTCACTGAACCACAGAATTACTCCAGTGTGAAGGAGGCAATTCAGCCCATCGAGTCTGCAGCGACCCTCTGAAAGAGCGCCCCAGCTCCGCCCACTCGCCGCCTTATCCCCATAAACCCGTAACCCCACTGAACCGACACACCCTTGGACACAGCGGGAATTCAGCATTGCCGACCAACATAACCTGCACATCTATGGCCTGTGGGAGGAAATCGGAGCACCCGGAGGAAACACACCCACACACATGGGGAGAACATGCAAACGCGAGACAGGCAGTCACTCAACGCGGATCCCTGCCACAGTGAGGCAGCAGTGGAAATCACTGTTCCACCTCCGGGCTTACTCACTCCCCTGGTTTACACACTCACCTGGTTTACTCACTGTTGTGGTTTACACACTCACCTGGTTTATTCACTTCCCAGGTTCACTCACTCCCCCGATTCACTCACTCTCCCGGTTTACTCACTCCCCCGGTTTACTCACTCCCCCGGTTCACTCACTCTCCTGGTTCACTCACTCCCCTGGTTTACTCCGGTTCACTCGCTCACTCGGTTCACTCGCTCCCCCGGTCCCCTCGCTCCCCCGGTCCCCTCGCTCCCCCGGTCCCCTCGCTCCCCCGGTCCCCTCACTCCCCCGGGTTCACTCACTCCCCCGGTACACTCACTCCCCCGGGTTCACTCACTCCCCCGCTTCACTCACTCCCCGGATTCACTCACTCCCCCGATTCACTCACTCCCCCGGTTCACTCACTCTCCCGGTTCACTCACTCTCCCGGTTCACTCACACCCCCGCTTCACTCACTCACCCGCTTCACTCACTCTCCAGGTTCACTCACTCTCCAGGTTCACTCACTCCCCTGGTTCCCTCATTCTCCTGGTTCACTCACTCCCCTGGTTCACTCACTCCCCTTGTTCACTCAATCTCCTGTTTCACTCACTCCCCTGGTTCATTCACTCTCCTGGTTTACTCACTCCCCTGGTTCACTCACTCTCCCGCTTCACTCACTCTCCCGGTTCACTCACTCCCCTGATTTACTCACTCCCCTGATTTACTCACTCTCCCGGTTCACTCACTCTCCTGGTTCACTCACTCTCCCGGTTCACTCTCTCCCCTGATATACTCACTCCCCTGATTTACTCACTCTCCCGGTTCACTCACTGCCCTGGTTCACTCACTCTCCAGGTTCACTCACTCTCCCGGTTCACTCTCTCCCCTGATATACTCACTCCCCTGGTTTACTCACTCTCCTGGTTTACTCACTCTCCTGGTTCACTCACTCCCCTGGTACTCTCTTCCAATGGTTCACTCACTGCCCTGGTTCACTCACTCTCCAGGTTCACTCACTCTCCCGGTTCACTCACTCCCCTGGTTTACTCACTCTCCTGGTTTACTCACTCTCCTGGTTCACTCACTCTCCCGGTTCACTCACTCCCCTGGTTCACTCACTCTCCTGGTTCACTCACTCCCCTGGTTCACTCATTCCAATGGTTCACTCACTCTCCTGGTTCACTCACTCCCCTGGTTCACTCACTCCCCTGGTTCACTCACTCCCCTGGTTTACTCACTCCCCGGGTTTACTCATTCCCCTGGTTCACTCACTCTCCTGGATCACTCACTCTCCTGGTTCACTGACTCCCCTGGTTCACTAATTCCCCTGGATCATTCACTCTCCTGCTTCACTCACTCCCCTGGTTCACTCATGACCCTGGTTCACTCGCTCCCCTTGTTCACTCACTCTCCTGGTTCACTCACTCTCCTGGTTTACTCACTCTCCTGGTTCACTCACTCTCCTGGTTCACTCACTCTCCTGGTTCACTCACTCCCCTGGTTCACTCACTCCCCTGGTTCACTCACTCTCCTGATTTACTCACTCTCCTGGTTCACTCACTCTCCTGGTTCACTCACTCTCCTGGTTCACTCACTCCCCTGGTTCACTCACTCTCCTGGTTTACTCACTCCCCTGGTTTACTCACTCTCCTGGTTTACTCACTCGCTCTGCTGGTTCACTCACTCTCCTGGTTCACTCGCTCCCCTGGTTCAGTCACTCTCCTGGTTCACTCACTCACTCTCCTGGTTCACTCACTCTCCTGGTTCACTCACTCTCCTGGTTCACTCACTCTCCTGGTTCACTCACTCTCCTGGTTCGCTCACTCCCCTGGTTCACTCACTCTCCTGGTTCACTCACTCTCCTGGTTTGCTCAGTCCGCTGGTTCACTCACTCTCTTGGTTCACTCACTCCCCAGGTTCACTCACTCCCCTGATTCATTCACTCTTGTGGTTCACTCACTCACCTGGTTCACTCACTCCCCTGGTTCACTCACTCCCCTGGTTTACTCACTCTCCTGGTTTACTCACTCGCTCTGCTGGTTCACTCACTCTCCTGGTTCACTCGCTCTCCTGGTTCACTCGCTCTCCTGGTTTACTCACTCTCCTGGTTTGCTCACTCCGCTGGTTCACTCACTCACTCTCCTGGTTCACTCACTCTCCTGGTTCACTCACTCTCCTGGTTCACTCACTCTCCTGGTTCACTCACTCTCCTGGTTCACTCACTCTCCTGGTTCACTCACTCTCCTGGTTCACTCACTCTCCTGGTTCACTCACTCCCCTGGTTCACTCACTCCCCTGGTTCACTCACTCCCCTGGTTCACTCACTCACCTGGATCACTCACTCACTCTCCTGGTTCACTCACTCTCCTGGTTCACTCACTCCCCTGGTTCACTCACTCCACTGATTTACTCACTCTCCTGGTTCAATCACTCTCTTGGTTCACTCACTCCCCAGGTTCACTCACTCCCCTGATTCACTCACTCCCCTGATTCACTCACTCCCCTGGTTCACTCACTCCCCTGGTTCATTCACTCCCCTGGTTCACTCCCTCCCCTGGTTCTCTCACTCTCCTGGTTCACTCACTCCCCTGGTTCACTCGCTCTCGTGGTTTACTCACTCCCCTGCTTCACTCACTCTCCTGGTTTACTCACTCCCCTGCTTCACTCACTCTCCTGGTTTACTCACTCGCTCTGCTGGTTCACTCACTCTCCTGGTTTACTCGCGCCCCTGATTTACTCACTCTCCTGGTTCACTCACTCTCCTGGTTCACTCACTCTCCTGGTTCACTCACTCCCCTGGTTCACTCACTCTCCTGGTTTACTCACTCCCCTGGTTTACTCACTCTCCTGGTTTACTCACTCGCTCTGCTGGTTCACTCACTCTCCTGGTTCACTCGCTCCCCTGGTTCAGTCACTCTCCTGGTTCACTCACTCACTCCTGGTTCACTCACTCACTCTCCTGGTTCACTCACTCTCCTGGTTCACTCACTCTCCTGGTTCACTCACTCTCCTGGTTCGCTCACTCTCCTGGTTCGCTCACTCCCCTGGTTCACTCACTCTCCTGGTTCACTCACTCTCCTGGTTTGCTCAGTCCGCTGGTTCACTCACTCTCTTGGTTCACTCACTCCCCAGGTTCACTCACTCCCCTGATTCATTCACTCTTGTGGTTCACTCACTCACCTGGTTCACTCACTCCCCTGGTTCACTCACTCCCCTGGTTTACTCACTCTCCTGGTTTACTCACTCGCTCTGCTGGTTCACTCACTCTCCTGGTTCACTCGCTCTCCTGGTTCACTCGCTCTCCTGGTTTACTCACTCTCCTGGTTTGCTCACTCCGCTGGTTCACTCACTCACTCTCCTGGTTCACTCACTCTCCTGGTTCACTCACTCTCCTGGTTCACTCACTCTCCTGGTTCACTCACTCTCCTGGTTCACTCACTCTCCTGGTTCACTCACTCTCCTGGTTCACTCACTCCCCTGGTTCACTCACTCCCCTGGTTCACTCACTCCCCTGGTTCACTCACTCCCCTGGTTCACTCACTCTCCTGGTTCACTCACTCACCTGGATCACTCACTCACTCTCCTGGTTCACTCACTCCCCTGGTTCACTCACTCCACTGATTTACTCACTCTCCTGGTTCAATCACTCTCTTGGTTCACTCACTCCCCAGGTTCACTCACTCCCCTGATTCACTCACTCCCCTGATTCACTCACTCCCCTGGTTCACTCACTCCCCTGGTTCATTCACTCCCCTGGTTCACTCCCTCCCCTGGTTCTCTCACTCTCCTGGTTCACTCACTCCCCTGGTTCACTCGCTCTCGTGGTTTACTCACTCCCCTGCTTCACTCACTCTCCTGGTTTACTCACTCCCCTGCTTCACTCACTCTCCTGGTTTACTCACTCGCTCTGCTGGTTCACTCACTCTCCTGGTTTACTCGCGCCCCTGGTTCACTCACTCTCCTGGTTCACTCACTCCCCTGGTTTACTCACCCTCCTGGTTCACTCGCTCCCCTGGTTCACTCACTCTCCTGGTTCACTCACTCTCCTGGTTTACTCACTCCCCTGGTTTACTCACTCGCTCTGCTGGTTCACTCACTCTCCTGGTTTACTCGCGCCCCTGGTTCACTCACTCTCCTGGTTCACTCACTCCCCTGGTTCACTCACTCCCCTGGTTTACTCACCCTCCTGGTTCACTCGCTCCCCTGGTTCACTCACTCTCCTGGTTCACTCACTCCCCAGGTTCACTCACTCCCCTGATTCATTCACTCTTGTGGTTCACTCACTCACCTGGTTCACTCACTCCCCTGGTTCACTCACTCCCCTGGTTCACTCACTCCCCTGGTTCACTCACTCCCCTGGTTTACTCACTCTCCTGGTTTACTCACTCGCTCTGCTGGTTCACTCACTCTCCTGGTTCACTCACTCTCCTGGTTCACTCGCTCTCCTGGTTTACTCACTCTCCTGGTTTGCTCACTCCGCTGGTTCACTCACTCACTCTCCTGGTTCACTCACTCTCCTGGTTCACTCACTCTCCTGGTTCACTCACTCTCCTGGTTCACTCACTCTCCTGGTTCACTCACTGTCCTGGTTCACTCACTCACCTGGTTCACTCACTCACCTGGTTCACTCACTCCCCTGGTTCACTCACTCTCCTGGTTCACTCACTCACCTGGTTCACTCACTCACTCTCCTGGTTCACTCACTCTCCTGGTTCACTCACTCCCCTGGTTCACTCACTCCCCTGATTTACTCACTCTCCTGGTTCAATCACTCTCTTGGTTCACTCACTCCCCAGGTTCACTCACTCCCCTGATTCACTCACTCCCCTGATTCACTCACTCCCCTGGTTCACTCACTCCCCTGGTTCATTCACTCCCCTGGTTCACTCACTCCCCTGGTTCTCTCACTCTCCTGGTTCACTCACTCCCCTGGTTCACTCGCTCTCGTGGTTTACTCACTCCCCTGCTTCACTCACTCTCCTGGTTTACTCACTCCCCTGGTTTACTCACTCGCTCTGCTGGTTCACTCACTCTCCTGGTTTACTCGCGCCCCTGGTTCACTCACTCTCCTGGTTCACTCACTCCCCTGGTTCACTCACTCCCCTGGTTTACTCACCCTCCTGGTTCACTCGCTCCCCTGGTTCACTCACTCTCCTGGTTCACTCACTCTCCTGGTTTACTCACTCCCCTGGTTTACTCACTCGCTCTGCTGGTTCACTCACTCTCCTGGTTTACTCGCGCCCCTGGTTCACTCACTCCCCTGGTTTACTCACTCGCTCTGCTGGTTCACTCACTCTCCTGGTTTACTCGCGCCCCTGGTTCACTCACTCCCCTGGTTCACTCACTCCCCTGGTTCACTCACTCTCCTGGTTCACTCGCTCCCCTGGTTCACTCACTCTCCTGATTCACTCACTCTCCTGGTTCACTCACTCTCCTGGTTCACTCACTCCCCAGGTTTACTCACTCACCTGGTTTATTCGCTCCCCTGGTTTGCTCACTCCGCTGGTTCACTCACTCTCCTGGTTCACTCACTCTCCTGGTTTGCTCACTCCCCTGGTTTGCTCACTCCCCTGGTTCACTCACTCATTCTCCTGGTTCACTCACTCTCCTGGTTCACTCACTCTCCTGGTTCACTCACTCTCCTGGTTTGATCACTCCCCTGGTTCACTCACTCTCCTGGTTCACTCACTCTCCCAGTTTGCTCACTCCGCTGGTTCACTCACTCACTCTCCTGGTTCACTCACTCTCCTGGTTCACTCACTCTCCTGGTTCACTCACTCTCCTGGTTCACTCGCTCTCCTGGTTCACTCACTCTCCTGGTTTACTCAATCTCCTGGTTTGCTCACTCCGCTGGTTCACTCACTCACTCCCCTGGTTCACTCACTCTCCTGGTTCACTCACTCTCCTGGTTCACTCACTCTCCTGGTTCACTCACTCACCTGGTTCACTCACTCCCCTGGTTGACTCACTCACTCTCCTGGTTCACTCTCACTCCTGGTTCACTCTCACTCCTGGTTTGCTCACTCCCCTGGTTCACTCACTCTCCTGGTTCACTCACTCACCTGGTTCACTCACTATCCTGGTTTGCTCACTCCCCTGGTTCACTCACTCTCCTGGTTCACTCACTCTCCTGGTTTGCTCACTCCGCTGATTCACTCACTCACTGTCCTGGTTCACTCACTCTCCTGGTTCACTCACTCTCCTGGTTCACTCACTCTCCTGGTTTGCTCACTCCCCTGGTTCACTCACTCACTCTCCTGGTTCACTCACTCTCCTGGTTCACTCACTCTCCTGGTTCACTCACTCTCCTGGTTCGCTCACTCCCCTGGTTCACTCACTCTCCTGGTTCACTCACTCTCCTGGTTCGCTCACTCCCCTGATTCACTCACTCTCCTGGTTCACTCACTCTCCTCGTTTACTCACTCCGCTGGTTCACTCACTCACTCTCCTGGTTCACTCACTCTCCTGGATTACTCACTCTCCTGGTTTGCTCACTCCGCTGGTTCACTCACTCACTCTCCTGGTTCACTCACTCATTCTCCTGGTTCACTCACTCTCCTGGTTCACTCACTCTCCTGGTTTGATCACTCCCCTGGTTCACTCACTCTCCTGGTTCACTCACTCTCCTGGTTTGCTCACTCCGCTGGTTCACTCACTCACTCTCCTGGTTCACTCACTCTCCTGGTTCACTCACTCTTCTGGTTCACTCACTCTCCTGGTTCACTCACTCCCCTGGTTCACTCACTCACTCTCCTAGTTCACTCACTCTCCTGGTTCATTCACTCTCCTGGTTCACTCACTCTCCTGGTTCACTCACTCTCCTGGTTCGCTCACTCTCCTGGTTTGCTCACTCTCCTGGTTCGCTCACTCCCCTGTTTCACTCACTCTCCTGGTTCACTCACTCTCCTGGTTCGCTCACTCCCCTGATTCACTCACTCTCCTGGTTCACTCACTCTCCTGGTTTGCTCACTCCGCTGGTTCACTCACTCACTCTCCTGCTTCACTCGCTCTCCTGGTTCACTCACTCTCCTGGATTACTCACTCTCCTGGTTTGCTCACTCCGCTGGTTCACTCACTCTCCTGGTTCACTCACTCTCCTGGTTTACTCACTCCCCTGGTTTACTCACTCTCCTGGTTCACTCACTCCCCTGGTTCACTCACTCTCCTGATTTACTCACTCTCCTGGTTCACTCACTCTCCTGGTTCACTCACTCTCCTGGTTCACTCACTCTCCTGGTTCACTCACTCTCCTGGTTCACTCACTCCCCTGGTTGACTCACTCCCCTGGTTGACTCACTCTCCTGGTTCACTCACTCCCCTGGTTCACTCACTCTCCTGGTTTACTCACTCCCCTGGTTTACTCACTCCCCTGGTTTACTCACTCTCCTGGTTTACTCACTCGGTCTGCTGGTTCACTCACTCTCCTGGTTTACTCGCGCCCCTGGTTCACTCACCCTCCTGGTTCACTCGCTCCCCTGGTTCACTCATTCTCCTGGTTCACTCACTCCCCTGGTTCACTCGCGCCCCTGGTTCACTCACCCTCCTGGTTCACTCGCTCCCCTGGTTCACTCACTCTCCTGGTTCACTCACTCTCCTGGTTCACTCACCCTCCTGGTTCACTCGCTCCCCTGGTTCACTCATTCTCCTGGTTCACTCACTCCCCAGGTTTACTCACTCTCCTGGTTCACTCACTCTCCTGGTTCACTCACTCCCCAGGTTTACTCACTCCCCAGGTTCACTCACTCTCCTGGTTTATTCGCTCCCCTGGTTTGCTCACTCCGCTGGTTCACTCACTCTCCTGGTTCACTCACTCTCCTGGTTTGCTCACTCACTCCTGGTTCACTCACTCACTCTCCTGGTTCACTCACTCTCCTGGTTCACTCACTCTCCTGGTTCGCTCACTCTCCTGGTTCGCTCACTCTCCTGGTTTGCTCACTCCCCTGGTTTACTCACTCTCCTGGTTCACTCACTCTCCTGGTTTGCTCACTCCGCTGGTTCACTCACTCACTCTCCTGGTTCACTCACTCTTCTGGTTCACTCACTCTCCTGGTTTGCTCACTCCGCTGGTTCACTCACTCACTCTCCTGGTTCACTCACTCTCCTGGTTCACTCACTCTCCTGGTTCACTCACTCTCCAGGTTCACTCACTCTCCTGGTTCACTCACTCTCCTGGTTCACTCACTCTCCTGGTTCACTCACTCTCCTGGTTCACTCACTCCCCTGGTTCACTCACTCACTCTCCTGGTTCACTCACTCTCCTGGTTCACTCACTCCCCTGGTTCACTCACTCCCCTGATTTACTCACTCTCTTGGTTCACTCACTCTCTTGGTTCACTCACTCCCCAGGTTCACTCACTCCCCTGATTCACTCACTCTCCTGGTTCACTCACTCTCCTGGTTCACTCACTCCCCTGGTTCACTCACTCCCCTGGTTCACTCACTCCCCTGGTTCACTCACTCTCCTGGTTCACTCACTCTCCTGGTTCACTCACTCTCCTGGTTCACTCACTTCCCCGGTTCACTCGCTCTCGTGGTTTACTCACTCCCCTGCTTCACTCACTCTCCTGGTTTACTCACTCTCCTGGTTTACTCACTCGCTCTGCTGGTTCACTCACTCTCCTGGTTTACTCGCGCCCCTGGTTCACTCACTCCCCTGGTTTACTCACTCCCCTGGTTTACTCACTCTCCTGGTTCACTCGCTCCCCTGGTTCACTCACTCTCCTGGTTCACTCACTCTCCTGGTTCACTCACTCTCCTGGTTCACTCACTCCCCAGGTTTACTCACTCTCCTGGTTTATTCGCTCCCCTGGTATGCTCACTCCGCTGGTTCACTCACTCTCCTGGTTCACTCACTCTCCTGGTTTGCTCACTCCCCTGGTTCACTCACTCTCCTGGTTCACTCACTCTCCTGGTTCACTCACTCTCCTGGTTCACTCACTCACTCTCCTGGTTCACTCACTCTCCTGGTTCACTCACTCTCCTGGTTCACTCACTCTCCTGGTTCACTCACTCACTCTCCTGGTTCACTCACTCTCCTGGTTCACTCACTCTCCTGGTTCACTCACTCTCCTGGTTTGCTCACTCCGCTGGTTCACTCACTCTCCTGGTTCACTCACTCTCCTGGTTTGCTCACTCCGCTGGTTTACTCACTCTCCTGGTTCACTCACTCTCCTGGTTCACTCACTCTCCTGGTTCACTCACTCTCCTGGTTCACTCGCTCTCCTGGTTCACTCGCTCTCCTGGTTCACACACTCTCCTGGTTTGCTCACTCCGCTGGTTCACTCACTCACTCTCCTTGTTCACTCACTCTCCTTCTTCACTCACTCTCCTGGTTCACTCACTCTCCTGGTTCACTCACTCTGCTGGTTCACTCACTGCCCTGGTTCACTCACTACCCTGGTTCACTCACTCACTCTCCTGGTTCACTCACTCTCCTGGTTCACTCACTCTCCTTCTTCACTCACTCTCCTGGTTCACTCACTCTCCTGGTTCACTCACTCTCCTGGTTCACTCGCTCCCCTGGTTCACTCACTGCCCTTGTTCACTCACTCTCCTGGTTCACTCACTCTCCTGGTTCACTCACTCTCCTGGTTCACTCACTCCCCTGGTTCACTCACTCTCCTGGTTCACTCACTCTCCTGGTTCACTCACTCCCCTGGTTCACTCACTCCTCTGGTTCACTCACTCCTCTGGTTCACTCACTCCTCTGGTTCACTCACTCCCCTGGTTCACTCACTCTCCTGGTTCACTCACTCTCCTGGTTCACTCACTCCCCTGGTTCACTCACTCCCCTGGCTCACTCACTCCCCTGGCTCACTCACTCCCCTGGTTCACTCACTCTCCTGGTTCACTCACTCCCCTGGTTCATTCACTCTCCTGGTTCACTCCCTCTCCTGGTTCACTCCCTGTCCTGGTTCACTCAGTCTCCCGGTTCACTCACTCCCCTGATTCACTCACTCCCCTGGTTCACTCACTCCCCTGGTTCACTCACTCCCCTGGTTCATTCACTCTCCTGGTTCACTCACTCTCCTGGTTCACTCACTGTCCTGGTTCACTCACTCTCCTGGTTCACTCACTCCCCTGGTTCACTCACTCCCCTGGTTCACTCACTCCCCTGGTTCACTCACTCCCCTGGCTCACTCACTCCCCTGGCTCACTCACTCCCCTGGCTCACTCACTCCCCTGGTTCACTCACTCCCCTGGTTCACTCACTCCCGTGGTTCACTCACTCTCCTGGTTTGCTCACTCCGCTGGTTCACTCACTCACTCTCCTGGTTCACTCACTCTCCTGGTTCACTCACTCTCCTGGTTCACTCACTCTCCTGGTTCACTCACTCTCCTGGTTCACTCACTCTCCTGGTTCACTCACTCTCCTGGTTCACTCACTCCCCTGGCTCACTCACTCCCCTGGCTCACTCACTCCCCTGGCTCACTCACTCCCCTGGTTCACTCACTCCCCTGGTTCACTCACTCCCGTGGTTCACTCACTCTCCTGGTTTGCTCACTCCGCTGGTTCACTCACTCACTCTCCTGGTTCACTCGCTCTCCTGGTTCACTCACTCTCCCGGGTCACTCACTCCCCTGATTTACTCACTCCCCAGGTTTACTCACTCCCCCGGTTCACTCACTCCCCCGGTTCACTCACTCCCCCGATTTACTCACTCTCCCGATTTACTCACTCTCCCGATGTACTCACTCTCCCGGTTCACTCACTCCCCCGGTTCACTCACTCCCCCGGTTCACTCACTCCCCCGGTTCACTCACTCCCCCGCTTCACTCACTCTCCTGGTTCACTCACTCTCCTGGTTTGCTCACTCGCTCCTGGTTCACTCACTCACTCTCCTGGTTCGCTCACTCTCCTGGTTCGCTCACTCTCCTGGTTCACTCACTCTCCTGGTTCACTCACTCTCCTGGTTTGCTCACTCCCCTGGTTCACTCACTCTCCTGGTTCACTCACTCTCCTGGTTTGCTCACTCCGCTGGTTCACTCACTCACTCTCCTGGTTCACTCACTCTCCTGGTTTACTCACTCTCCTGGTTTGCTCACTCCGCTGGTTCACTCACTCACTCTCCTGGTTCGCTCACTCTCCTGGTTCACTCACTCTCCTGGTTCACTCACTCCCCTGGTTCACTCACTCTCCTGGTTCACTCACTCTCCTGGTTCACTCACTCTCCTGGTTCACTCACTCACCTGGTTCACTCCCTCCCCTGGTTCACTCACTCACTCTCCTGATTCACTCACTCTCCTGGTTCACTCACTCCCCTGGTTCACTCACTCCCCTGGTTCACTCACTCCCCTGATTTACTCACTCTCCTGGTTCACTCACTCTCTTGGTTCACTCACTCTCTTGGTTCACTCACTCCCCTGGTTTACTCGCTCTCGTGGTTTACTCACTCCCCTGCTTCACTCACTCTCCTGGTTTACTCACTCCCCTGGTTTACTCACTCTCCTGGTTTACTCACTCGCTCTGCTGGTTCACTCACTCTCCTGGTTTACTCGCACCCCTGGTTCACTCACTCTCCTGGCTCACTCACTCCCCTGGTTCACTCACTCCCCTGGTTTCCTCACCCTCCTGGTTCACTCGCTCCCCTGGTTCACTCACTCTCCTGGTTCACTCACTCTCCTGATTTACTCACTCCCCAGGTTTACTCACTCCCCCGGTTCACTCACTCCCCCGGTTCACTCACTCCCCCGATTTACTCACTCTCCCGATTTACTCACTCTCCCGATTTACTCACTCCCCCGGTTCACTCACTCCCCCGGTTCACTCACTCCCCCGGTTCTCTCACTCCCCCGGTTCACTCACTCCCCCGGTTCACTCACTCCCCCGGTTCACTCACTCCCCCGGTTCACTCACTCCCCCGGTTCACTCACTCTCCTGGTTCACTCACTCTCCTGGTTTGCTCACTCGCTTCTGGTTCACTCACTCACTCTCCTGGTTCGCTCACTCTCCTGGTTCGCTCACTCTCCTGGTTCACTCACTCTCCTGGTTCACTCACTCTCCTGGTTTGCTCACTCCCCTGGTTCACTCACTCTCCTGGTTCACTCACTCTCCTGGTTTGCTCACTCCGCTGGTTCACTCACTCACTCTCCTGGTTCACTCACTCTCCTTGTTTACTCACTCTCCTGGTTTGCTCACTCCGCTGGTTCACTCACTCACTCTCCTGGTTCGCGCACTCTCCTGGTTCACTCACTCTCCTGGTTCACTCACTCTCCTGGTTCACTCACTCACCTGGTTCACTCCCTCCCCTGGTTCACTCACTCACTCACCTGGTTCACTCCCTCCCCTGGTTCACTCACTCACTCTCCTGGTTCACTCACTCTCCTGGTTCACTCACTCTCCTGGTTCACTCACTCACCTGGTTCACTCCCTCCCCTGGTTCACTCACTCACTCTCCTGATTCACTCACTCTCCTGGTTCACTCACTCCCCTGGTTCACTCACTCCCCTGGTTCACTCACTCCCCTGGTTCACTCACTCCCCTGATTTACTCACTCTCCTGGTTCACTCACTCTCTTGGTTCACTCACTCTCTTGGTTCACTCACTCCCCTGGTTTACTCGCTCTCGTGGTTTACTCACTCCCCTGCTTCACTCACTCTCCTGGTTTACTCACTCCCCTGGTTTACTCACTCTCCTGGTTTACTCACTCGCTCTGCTGGTTCACTCACTCTCCTGGTTTACTCGCGCCCCTGGTTCACTCACTCTCCTGGCTCACTCACTCCCCTGGTTCACTCACTCCCCTGGTTTCCTCACCCTACTGGTTCACTCGCTCCCTTGGTTCACTCACTCTCCTGGTTCACTCACTCCCCAGGTTTACTCACTCTCCTGGTTTATTTGCTCCCCTGGTTTGCTCACTCCGCTGGTTCACTCACTCTCCTGGTTCACTCACTCTCCTGGTTTGCTCACTCCCCAAGTTTGCTCACTCCCCTGGTTCACTCACTCTCCTGGTTCACTCACTCACTCCGCTGGTTCACTCACTCTCCTGGTTTGCTCACTCTCCTGGTTTGCTCACTCCCCTGGTTTGCTCACTCCCCTGGTTCACTCACTCTCCTGGTTCACTCACTCACTCTCCTGGTTCACTCACTCTCCTGGTTCACTCACTCACTCTCCTGGTTCACTCTCACTCCTGGTTCACTCACTCTCCTGGTTTGCTCACTCCCCTGGTTCACTCACTCTCCTGGTTCACTCACTCTCCTGGTTCACTCACTCTCCTGGTTTGCTCACTCCCCTGGTTCACTCACTCTCCTGGTTCACTCACTCTCCTTGTTTGCTCACTCCGCTGGTTCACTCACTCACTGTCCTGGTTCACTCACTCTCCTGGTTCACTCACTCTCCTGGTTCACTCACTCTTCTGGTTTGCTCACTCCCCTGATTCACTCGCTCACTCTCCTGGTTCACTCACTCTCCTGGTTCACTCACTCTCCTGGTTCACTCACTCTCCTGGTTCGCTCACTCTCCTGGTTCACTCACTCTCCTGGTTTGCTCACTCCCCTGGTTCACTCACTCTCCTGGTTCACTCACTCTCCTGGTTCGCTCACTCCCCTGATTCACTCACTCTCCTGGTTCACTCACTCTCCTGGTTTGCTCACTCCGCTGGTTCACTCACTCACTCTCCTGGTTCACTCGCTCTCCTGGTTCACTCACTCTCCTGGTTTACTCACTCTCCTGGTTTGCTCACTCCTCTGGTTCACTCACTCACTCTCCTGGTTCACTCACTCTCCTGGTTCACTCACTCCCCCGGTTTACTCACTCCCCCGGTTCACTCACTCCCCCGGTTCACTCACTTCCCCTGGTTCACTCACTCCCCCGGTTCACTCACACCCCCGGTTCACTCACTCTCCCGGTTCACTCACGCCCCTGGTTCACTCGCTCCCCTGGTTCACTCGCTCTCCCGGTTCACTCACTCCCCTGGTTCACTCACTCTCCTGGTTCACTCACTCTCCTGGTTTACTCACTCCCCTGATTTAGTCACTCCCCAGATTTACTCACTCCCCAGATTTACTCACTCCCCTGGTTCACTCACTCTCCTGATTCACTCACTCTCCTGATTCACTCACTCTCCTGGTTCACTCACTCCCCTGGTTTACTCACTCTCCTGGTTTACTCACTCTCCTGGTTTACTCACTCTCCTGGTTCACTCACTCCCCCGATTTACTCACTCTCCCGATTTACTCACTCTCCCGGTTCACTCACTCCCCTGGTTCACTCACTCCCCTGGTTCACTCACTCTCTGGTTCACTCACTCCCCTGGTTCACTCACTCCCCTGGTTCACTCACTCTCCTGGTTCACTCACTCCCCAGGTTCACTCACTCTCCTGGTTCACTCACTCTCCTGGTTCACTCACTCTCCTGGTTCACTCACTCCCCTGGTTCACTCACTCCCCTGGTTCACTCACTCACCTGGTTCACTCACCCCCCTGGTTCACTCACCCCCCTGGTTCACTCACTCCCCTGGTTCACTCACTCCCCTGGTTCACTCACTCCCCTGGTTCACTCACTCCCCTGGTTCACTCACCCCCCTGGTTCACTCACCCCCCTGGTTCACTCACTCCCCTGGTTCACTCACTCCCCTGGTTCACTCACTCCCCTGGTTCACTCACTCCCCTGGTTCACTCACTCCCCTGGTTCACTCACTCCCCTGGTTCACTCACTCTCCTGGTTCACTCACTCCCCTGGATTACTCGCATCCTGGTTTACTCACTCCCCTGGTTCACTCACTCTCCAGGTTCACTCACTCCCCTGGTTCACTCACTCACTCTCATGGTTTACTCACTCCCCTGGTTCACTCACTCTCCTGGTTCACTCAGTCTCCTGGTTTACTCATTCTCCTGGTTTACTCACTCCCCTGGTTCACTCACTCTCCAGGTTTACTCGCACTCCTGGTTTACTCACTCTCCTGGTTTACTCACTCTCCTGGTTTACTCACTCTCCTGGTTTACTCACTGCCCTTGTTTACTCACTCCCCTGGTTCAACCACTGCCCTGGTTTACCCACTCTCCTGGTTTCCTCACTCCCCTGATTCACTCACTCCCCTGGTTTAGTCGCTCCTCTGGTTCACTCACTCTCCTGGTTTACTCACTCTCCTGGTTTACTCACTCCCCTTATTCACTCACTCCCCTTTTCTAATTGGAGGACTGTGACTAGTGGTCTTCCACAGGGATCTGTGCTGGAACCTTTGCTGTTCATCGTATATATAAATGATTTGGAGGAAAATGTAACTTTTCTGATTAGTAAGTTTGCAGATGACACAATGGTTGGTGGAATTGCAGATAGTGATGAGGACTGTCAGAGGATACAGAAGGAGTTAGATCGTTTGGCGGCTTGGGCGGGGAGATGACAGTTGGAGTTTAATCCAGACAAATGTGAGGTAATGCATTTTGGAAGGTCTAATGCAGGTAGGGAATATACAGTGAATGGTAGAACCCTCAAGAGTATTGAAAGTCAAAGAGATCCAGCAGTACAGGTCGACAGGTCATTGAAAGGGGCAACACAGGTGGAGAGTTGTCAAGAAGGCATACGGCATGCTTGCCTTCATTGGCCGGGGCATTGAGTACAAGAATTGGTAAGTCATGTTGCAACTGTATAGAACCTTAGGCCACACTTGGAGTTCAGTGTTCAATTCTGGTCGCCACACTACCAGAAGTATGTGGAGGCTTTAGAGAGGGTGCAGTAGAGATTTCCAGGATGGTGCCTGGTATGGAGGACATTTGCAATGAGGAGCGGTTGAATAAACTCGGTTTGTTCTCACTGGAACGACGGAGGTTGAGGGGCGACCTGTTAGAGGTCTATAAAATTATGAGGGGCATAGTCAGAGGCTTTTCCCCAGGGTAGAGGGGTCCATTACTAGAGGGCATAGGTTTAAGGTGCGAGGGGCAAAGTTTAGAGTAGATGTACGAGGCAAGTTTTTTTACACAGCACAGTGGGTGCCTGGAACTCGCTGTCGGAGGACGTGGTGGAAGCAGGGACGATATTGACATTTAAGGGGCATCTTGACAAATACATGAATAGGATGGGAATAGAGGTATACGGACCCAGGAAGTGTAGAAGGTTGCAGTTTAGTCGGGCAGCATGGTTGGCACGGGCTTGGAGGGCCGAAGGGCCTGTTCCTGTGCTGTACTTTTGTTTGTTCTCCTTTAGATTTACACACTTCTCTGGTATCACCATTCTCATGATTCACACAATCTTCTGGTGAATACACTCCCCTGTTGTACACACTGCCCTGGTTTACACACTCTCTGGTTTACAAACTCTCAGGTTTACATAATTTTTAGTGTACACATTCTCATGGTTTTGCACACTCTCCTGGTTTACACTCACTAATTTTAAACACTCTCCTGGATGGAAACTCCCCTGGTTGTAAACATTCCTCTGATTTCCAGGTGCCCGGATTGTGGAAGTGCCTCCCCTCCACACACAAAGTCCAGCTCTATGAGTTCATCCTTATCCTTGTTTCTCTGTCACACTCTCTATTTTTCTTGTCTTTCTCTCTCATTTTCAATATGTCATCAGGAGTGTTGTGGACACAGTGATAACACGTGTAACACTGGCCCTCACTGTGAACACTGGACACAGTGATCGCACGTCTAACACTGGTCCTCACTGTGAACACTGGACACAGTGATAACACGTGTAACACTGGCCCTCACTGTGAACACTGGACACAGTGATAACACGTGTAACACTGGCCCTCACTGTGAACACTGGACACAGTGATAACACGTGTAACACTGGTCCTCACTGTGAACACTGGACACAGTGATAACACGTGTAACACTGGCCCTCACTGTGAACACAGCTGCCGTGTTGTGGGTGAGACGGTCACTGTCCCTCCTCCACACAGAAAGTCCGGCTCTGTGAGTCCATCTTTATTTTTTAAATTTGCTACTGGGATCAGAATGGTCAGAATGTGTGTGTCACTGTGAAAATCTCCACTCTCAGAGGGGGTGGGATTAGTCTTTAACTGGGTGTCCCTGCTTGTTGAGTTTGGGGTTCAGTGTTACCGGGCAGTGCAGGAGGATCACATCAAGCAGGAAAATCTCCACTGATAGAGAGGAGATGAATTGTATTTTCACCTTCACGAAAGGTGGGTCATCAATGAATTTAGATTTTAAAATATGACTGGCTGCTGCCGGGTATTTAGGTAAACAGAAAACTCAGAGAATTGATCAGTGAGTGAGATGAAAATCTATAATTAAGACAGGGATTGGGAAACAAGTGTTGAGAAGAGGGAGAATTCTGCCCTGGGAAATGTCATTTCCAGACCTTGTGTGTGGATGTGAATATTGTGGAAGAGAGAGTGTGTGAAAGGGGCGGACCAAACAGGAGAAACCAACTGTGTTTGTGTGTCCGCTCTGACCAGGAGATCTCCCAATCCCTCTGGGACTAAATGGAAATATTTTTCATTCAAACAATCCCCCTGTTCCCCATCTACTTTTCCAAGTTGGATTTCAGGGCAGTTTCGATGCTGCTTTCCAGATTTCTGTGGAAAGGTTGGGAAAATGAGAGCGATCGGGTGAGAGAGCGCGAACAGTGCATCAGTAAAACGGGTTTAAATGCAAAATGGAGCCTTCAAATCGCGTGAAACCTTTTCTACAGCAAACATGAGAGTGTGAGAGACAGGAAGGAATTATCCTGGGACACTGTAGAGCTGGAATTTGAGTGGAATTGGAGAGTTTGGGACGAGAGAAAAACACAGAGAGGCAGCAGCAGCCTGGAGCTGAGAGCAGGTTGTCTCCGCCCCGTCCGCTCGCTGCCTTTAAGTTGCTCAGTGCCGCCACCAGAGGCTTCATTTCTCACCCACATTGACGGAGAGATTTTGTGCAGAGTCTCGGACATGAGCGATAGTGCAGCCGCCGAAACGGCTCCTCCAGCCGCCGCCCCAGTCAAGGCTGTCAAGAAGCAGAAGGCGGTTCCCCGGAAGAAACAAGAAGGTCCCGGGCTGGGCGAGCTGATCCTCCAGATTGTGGCGGAAAGCGGCGATCGCAAGGGGATTTCCTTCCAGGCCATAAAGAAGGCGCTGCGGAGCAAAGGGGTCGATGTGGATAAACGGGGGGCCCAGATCAAGCAAAGTGTCAGGAGGGAATTGGCTAAAGGCACCTTGGCTCAGGTCAAGGGCACGGGCGCCTCCGGCTCTTTCAAGATCGTTAAGAAGACCACCGGGGGGAAAGTGATGAAGACCGGAGCAGGCAAGAAACCTTCAGTGAAGAAAACAGCAGCCAAGAAATCTCCCAAGAAAACATCAGCCACGAAAACTTCAGTGAAGAAACCAGCAGCCAAGAAATCTCCCAAGAAACCAGCAGCCAAGAAATCTCCCAAGAAACCAGCAGCCAAGAAATCTCCCAAGAAACCAGCAGCCAAGAAATCCCCCAAGAAACCAGCAGCCAAGAAGGCGGCAACTCCCAAAAAGAGCGCGAAGAAAGCAGCCCCGAAGAAAAGGTCTCCTGTGAAAAAGACCACGGGCGTAAAAAATCCGACCCAATCGAGGGCCAAGCCCAAAGTCAAATCAGTAAAGGCTAAGAAACCAGCAAAGAAGTGAAAGAAGGCGAGCAAATTGTAAACCTGAACCCAAAGGCTCTTCTCAGAGCCACCCACATCTCTCCGGAAAGAGCTGACCCCCCGACCAATGAATCGCTGTCCCGGTGCTGGGAGCAGATTTCAGACAGAAATGTCAATCCAGTATTGCCGTTCACTCGCTGACATGCTCTGCACCGGGCCTCTCCCCCCACTCTGCACTAAAACACAGGGATGTTGCTGCCTCTTCCTAACCGGGGATGTGTCCGGGGCAACAGTCACAGTTTGTGTTAGTTTCATTATTCACAGATTCAGGGGAGAGTCTGTAAAAGAGGTAACAGGGCGGAGAAATCCCGCCTCACAACTTAAACACTTTATATCAGCTGGAAGGGATGTTAGTAAAATTCCCAACCCGTCTGGGAGAGGAGTTGTGTGGGGATGGAATTGGAGCTGGGGTTGAAATAGGAGCAGATAGTTGGGCTGGTTCTAGAAAGGACCGAACTGAGGCGGGAATATTACTGACAAGTCTGGATTTAATAGATCCGCGTTTCTAACTAGCTGCTATCTGATGTTGCAGTTTGTACGTGTTGTTCAGCGCGCTCTTTTCACTTCTGTTTGGAATATAAAATGTGGGTTGGAGGAGGAGCTGGATGATCAAAGACATTTCACTGCTCTGTCTGTCACTCAGTCTGCTCCCCGCCTCTCTCTCTCTGTCAGGTCGGGGCGGGCTGTACAATAAAGGAAGGAGCAGCAGCTCGTCTCATTCAGCAGCGATTTGACTGAACAAGCATCATGTCTGGCAGAGGGAAAGGAGGCAAAGGACTGGGTAAAGGCGGAGCAAAGCGGCACCGCAAAGTGCTTCGTGATAATATCCAGGGCATCACCAAACCAGCAATCCGCCGCCTGGCTCGCCGTGGCGGGGTTAAGCGCATCTCGGGTTTGATCTATGAGGAGACTCGCGGGGTGCTGAAGGTTTTCCTGGAGAATGTGATCAGGGACGCCGTCACCTACACTGAACACGCCAAGCGCAAGACCGTCACCGCCATGGATGTGGTTTACGCTCTCAAACGCCAGGGCCGCACTCTCTATGGATTCGGCGGCTGAGAAAGTCAATTTGACAATATAACAAAATCCAAAGGCTCTTTTAAGAGCCGCCCAAATCCTCACAATGAGACCACTGACCTTAGAATGGCAGCAGCATAACTCATCGAGCTGGTTTAGCGACTCATAGCTTGGAAACCTCGATTTCCTGTGAAAACGGGCGGCGTTAGAGCAGGAAATCCTTTCCGAGCATTGATTTCTGTTTTCACTCTTGAAGAGCCGGTGCAGATTCGATGGGCCGAATGGTCTCCTGCAGTATAAATTCTATAATTCGGCGACATAGTTGGACAGTCTGAAACACAAAACCTTTCTCCGAGGTCAAACCTGTAACCGCGCACAATGAACACTGACATTGATCAGAGACACTGTTTGCATAACTGATCTGTAAACACCGCCTCCTCCTTCCATCTCCCCCAGAACAGTCGCTGAACGAATCAGCCAATTTTCCCTTTAATACCTATCGCTCTTTGCATTGAAAGAACCGATATCGCTGATCAGATAAAAATGAGACAGAATTCCGCCCCTCAATAGGAGCTTTATCCCAGTCTGTTGTAGAACAATCAGGGAGTGAATCTGAATTTAATCCGGGTGCTCAGGCAGTAGGTCGAATCTGAGACAAAAATGGGACCAGGAATCATTGAGAAGTTTTTCACATTTACAACTTGAGATTGAGTTTTGATTTTTTCGGTTTTGTCAACTGTCCGTTCCTTGTCCCTGTGAAATTGGCGGGCTTTTTGAAATTGATGGGGTGTCAGTTGCAGGTCCACCAATCAGGGCCCTGATATCCTTCCCAATCATCGCTCTTTTCAAACTTGTCCACGGGATCGGGCTGCATCCAATGAGGAGAAGTGGGCGGTCACTATAATGTCTTAAATAGGCAGCGAGAGAGCGGCGCCAGCATTCTCAGCGTGTGCGTTTCCCCCAGTTTCACATCATGGCCAGGACCAAGCAGACAGCGCGCAAATCGACCGGAGGCAAAGCTCCTCGCAAACAGCTGGCTACCAAAGCGGCCCGCAAGAGCGCTCCAGCCACGGGCGGAGTGAAGAAGCCCCATCGCTACAGACCCGGCACTGTGGCTCTGAGGGAGATCCGCCGCTACCAGAAATCCACCGAGCTGCTGATCCGCAAACTGCCCTTCCAGCGCCTGGTGCGAGAGATCGCTCAGGACTTCAAGACAGACCTGCGCTTCCAGAGCTCCGCCGTCATGGCCCTGCAGGAGGCCAGCGAGGCTTACCTGGTGGGGCTCTTTGAGGACACCAACCTGTGCGCCATCCACGCCAAGCGAGTCACCATCATGCCCAAAGACATCCAGCTGGCCCGCCGCATCCGCGGGGAACGCGCCTAAAACTCGGCTTCACCAATAACAACAACAAAGGCTCTTTTAAGAGCCACCAAGTCTGTCAGGAAGGGAGCTTCACCACCCAATACTAATTTGACGTGATTTCGAATATAAGCATGGGCTTTAGGAAGCTTTATTGAAATCACATACCAGTATTAATAGCATGGAATGAATTTATGAAATGAACATCGCTTATTGTCACTAGTAGGCTTCAAATAAAGTTACTGTGAAAAGACCACATTCCGCCGCCTGTTCGGGGACGCTGGAAGAAGTAGAACAAAATCTATAGTGTCAAAAAATAATTCGCTCTTTTTCAGATCAAGTGAGTGGCTCTGAAAAGAGCCTTTGTGTTATTAGATTAAAGAATGGTCGCTTCACTTCTTGCCGGCGCCAGCGCTGCTTTTCTTGGGCAGCAGCACGGCCTGGATATTAGGCAGCACCCCGCCCTGAGCGATGGTCACCCCTCCCAGCAGCTTGTTGAGCTCCTCGTCGTTGCGGACGGCCAGCTGCAGGTGCCTGGGGATGATGCGGGTCTTCTTGTTGTCCCGGGCCGCGTTGCCGGCCAGCTCGAGGATTTCAGCGGTCAGATACTCGAGCACAGCAGCCAGATAGACTGGGGCTCCGGCCCCCACACGCTGGGCATAGTTGCCCTTTCTCAGGTGCCTGTGAACACGGCCCACCGGGAACTGCAGTCCAGCCCGGGAGGAGCGAGACTTGGCCTTGGCCCGAGCTTTACCGCCGGTCTTTCCTCTTCCAGACATTGTCACAATCTCACAAACACTTTCACACAGAATGAGGAAACCCGCCCACATTCACTTCTCTTATAGCTTCAGGAGGAATGGCGGTGCACACATTGCTGATTGGTTATCTGAACAACATTGCGGAGTCTGCTTCAACGTGACCAATCAGATATCTGTTTGAAGCACCAATCAGGGGGATCCCGGGTACTGAGGTCGGAAAGTTTGGGCGCCAAATGTTCAGATTCCAACCGAAGATTGATTTCAAAGCTTAAAAGAGCGCGAAAAGATTTAAAAAAGAGAAAATTGAATAGGGACCGTAAAAAATGTGAATACATCTATGAATTTTGAGTGTAAGAATGTTGGATTCTCTCTCTATCCCTAGACCACAGTTTCTCTTAATCTGTCAGTTTCTGATTTCGTGCTTTCTCTGTAACTGACAACAAACCCAAAATAAATTAAAGCAAAATAATGCGTTGTTGCAAATGTGAATTAAGGAGAACGTGCTGGATAAACTCAGCATGTCCGGGGGCATCTTTGTAAACGTTTTGAATCTGCAGAACGTGGATTTAGATCCGAAACTGTCTTCAAAAATGTTTACAATTTGCAGTCCAGTCGGGTTTAATCTGGCTGCTGTTTAAAACGCTCTCAGTCGCCGACAGAATGTCAAATATACGGCCAAGTGAAAATTTTATAATTTGTTTCCATATTGTATACTGCTTCCACAGTGTTAAAAGTGGAGTGAGCAATTTGGAGCTCGTGTCAGTATTGAAATGGAGTTTTCCCACACCACTGGTGTGCTCTCAATAAACTGATCGATTATTGAGTAAACCTGAACATAAATGGAAAGGGAGGTTTTTCGGAACCTGAACACAAATTGAAAGGGAGGTTTTGGAGTTCTATTGTCTCTCCAAATCTAGCGACAGGGACCGAATATGACCAAGTCAGAAACCAAAGACACACAGCGTCACCGAGCAGTCACTAAATGATGGGACTTTATTATCAAGTCACGAAGGATGTTATGTTCCAGTGAAACGCTATTTGAACGGATTTGGCTATTCTTAAACTGATAATTGAAAATATGATAGTTTGGCTGCTTTGCAGAAATTGTGGGTGGCTCTTAAAAGAGCCGTTGGGTTTTGATGAGTTTGAGAACAGTTTTACTTGGAGCTGGTGTACTTGGTCACCGCCTTTGTCCCTTCCGACACGGCGTGCTTGGCCAGTTCCCCGGGCAGCAGCAGGCGCACGGCGGTCTGGATCTCCCGGGAGCTGATGGTGCTGCGCTTGTTGTAATGGGCCAGGCGGGAAGCCTCACCCGCGATGCGCTCGAAAATATCGTTGACGAAGGAGTTCATGATGCTCATGGCCTTGGAGGAGATGCCGGTGTCGGGGTGAACCTGCTTCATCACTTTGTAGATGTAGATGGAGTAACTCTCCTTCCTGGCTCGTCTCCTCTTCTTGTTGCCCTTCACTGGTACCTTCTTCTGGGTTTTCTTAGCGCCCTTCTTGGGAGCTGGAGCTTTCTTGTCCTCAGCCATGGTCAGAGCAAACTGCAGACACACAATAACTGAGAATTGCCACACAACTGTTCTTTTCTCGACTAACTCAGTGAACTATGTTAATGAAGGATGGGTGAGAGACCAAGTCACCATTGGTGAATTTAGAATGCTCAGACATCTACGAGCATCTGATTGGTTGTTTCAGGTACCCAATTAGAGCAACTGCCCCGCCCATCCACAAACTTCTGTGGCCAGTCAGATTCCCCTAATTGACACATTGCTCTGACTCTGGGCCTCCCTCTGCCGGCAGCAGCACATTCTCTCTGCTGGTAATAACACGTCACTCTCCAGGGACTGTCCCGGCTGCCGGCTATACCGCGCATGCGTGCCCACTCAGCCCGATCAGGCGGTGCGCATGCGCGGTACACAGCGGGCCGGACCGCCTCCTCCTGACGTCACCGGTCTGTCCAAGGGCAGCTTCTTTGAAGCAACAGCAGGTTGAAGCGGCGCCAGAGAGCAGATCCTCCATTTTGTAGCTGGCAGCTGTGAAGAATTGAAAATGGACGGTTTTGTAATAAGGGAGAGAGGGTCAGAGACACAAACAGGCCCGGATCACACATCTAAATCTGTGGAGAGTCGCTGAGGAGAGTCCACAGCAACACAAAGCAGAGCTGGGGTGAGTTCCACGGCCTCTGCTCAACAACCCATTAAGAAGCTGGAAACAGGAACACAGCAGAATAAAGGTGATATTTGAAGGTATGTCTTTATAAATTGTGCCAATGCAAATCAGGATCCCCTCTGGCTGATTTGTTTGCTGATGAAACGTGGAAGCTCTCTATGTCTTACCTTGCAGACATCTTTTCAATTCTAAACACACTGAACCGCAAATTGTCAGGGAAGGAGGATGATTGCTTTTGGCGCTGTGAAGAATTTGATGCTTTCCAAAAGTAATTGAACGTTAGGCAACTGCGAGTAGAAAGCCAAACCTACTACATGTTCCCCACACTGCAATGACATCTCGAAGAAAACGGTTAGGAAGGGAACTGTCGATAGACTGGCTGCACTGAACAACAGTTTATATCGCTATTTTCCAGAGGAGAAGTTTCAGATTTTGAGAGAGAATTAGTTGGTGAAAACTCCCTTTGAGTTCGAGACCCCAGACTCAATTTACTGATTTATAGCTGACTCCAAATGTACAAACTGAGCTTCTGCACCTTACCTGTGACAGCACATTAAAAATACGGCACAACTCCATGAGGTTTTCAGAATTCTGGCATAGCGTCTCCGAGGAGTATCCAGTACGGAGTAAAACAAGCATTCTTTTGCTATTACACATCACAAGGATCTACATGTTCAAGGTTGGATTTTTCATCCTCAAAAGGATGAAGACAGCACACAGGAACCAGCTGAACTCTGCACCTGATACACGCACTGCCCTCTCCTCTAAACCTGATTGGAGTGAGATCATAAGGACCAAGCAAGTTCACCTACTGGATTAAAGGTAAGAGAACATAGTGGGTCACAGAGGTCAGCTGGTGTGGGTCCCAAAGGCTGGCCAGCATGGGTCCCAAAGGATGGCCGGTTGGTTAAAATGGGTCGCAGGTAAAAACAGTTTAAAAGTACTGCTCTGTAAAATTCTGCTGATTCAGTTCATCCACTTTTCCTTCATTTACCAGGACTAACTGATCTAATGTCATTGATGTAGTACATATGTTACAGATAAGAATATTTATAACTGAAGCAGAATGGAAAAGGCAGTTTCAGACATCAGGACAAGACCAGGTCTCATGCTACAAGAAGAGACCTGCGCACTGATACATTGTTCGAATTATTATTGGTAAACATGCAGTTACTGAAGAAGAATTTTAAAATCCAGGTTTGGCAGTATGTCATGGTGCTCATTACAGAGAAAGTGCTGCAAACTGCTCCGAACTGTTTGTCAACAATTCAAGTGGAGACTGGAGAAGCTTTCAACTGGAGCTGAGTTCATAGATTTCATCGAGCCTACAGTGGCCATTCGGCCCATCAAGTCTCCAACGGCCCTTGGAAAGAGCATATTAATAATAATAGATTGTCACAAGTAGGCTTCAATGAAGTTACTGTGAAAAGCCACAGTCGCCACATTCTGGCGCCTGTTCGGGGAGGCCGGCACGGGAATTGAACCCACGCTGCTGGCCGTGTTCTGCATTACAAGCCAGCTGCTTAGCCCACTGTGCTAAACCAGCCCTCCCCAACTACCTAAGCTCACACCTGAACCCTATCCCCACACCTCCACCCTCCCCGGAAACCTTCCCTCACCTTTTTTGGGCACTAAAGACAATTTAGCACAGCCAATCCACATAACCTGCACATCTTTGGACTGGGAGGAAACCGGAGCACCCAGAGGAAACATGGGGAGAACGTGTGACTCAGTTGACTGTGTAAACCAGGGGAGTGTTCAAATCAAATTCAATTTCAAATTGGAAAGGGGTGAAAATGAAGCCAGTCAGTGAAATGTTAGTTTGCAGAAAGTGAGAGTTTCAGGGGCTAAGTGACAGTGTAATAACAAACAAGCTGCAGGCAATGACTGCAAATTGAATATCTCGTTGGGACAAACACACAGCTACAAAGGTGATTGGTTGAGCCCGAGGGCGCAGGGCCACTTGCAGCCACACACACACACACACACACACAGGGTCTCAGACTTGCGGGAGTGGAGCAGCTGCTTTGCTGCTGGAGGTGGGAGTGAGACTACCTGGGGCCTGTTGCTGCTCCCTCCCGGGGTGAAGGCCCTGACCTCTGTCCTCCCACCCTTCTCCCTGAGGTGGGACCCCATGGGGCCTGGTGCTGTTTCCCCTCCCGGGGTGAAGACCCTGCCTTTGGTCCTCCCGCCCCTCTGCCTGAGGTGGGAGTGGGACCGCTTGCGGCTGCTGTTAAGAAAAGGACTTTGTTTCGGGCCCCCACAGGGCTGAAGAGCGCCGTCTGCCCACCATTCCCACCCCCTGTGGCGGGTGTGGGGCAGCTTGGGACATTGATTTCGGCCCCTCCAGGGCTGAAGAACGCTGCCCCGCTTACAGTGACTATCTGCTGTTGCCCTGCAGCTCCTTCCCTTGTGGCACCTGCTGTTGTGGGGCCACGTCGTTCCCCATGTACCCTGATCTCAGTTACAAGGCCATGCCGTACCAGGGCCAGTAACCCAGGGGCATCCTCCACTCTGCTGGGGGCAGGGCGGACAAGTCACTCTGCGGGGAAGACAGCCTCCTCGCCCTTCCGCCTCCTAACGCAGCAACTTGGGGTCAAATGTTATGCCCACCCAACCATGGCCATCAAGGCGTGCACTCGTGCGATGGCCGGGGTCATCAGCCCTTTGGCCATCGTAGCCGCCTCTAGGATGTACGGTAAGGCCGTGTTTTTCCTGCGGGCCGAGCAGGCGGTCTACCGTGTCCTGGAAAGGGGGCTCACAGTGGGTGTGGGACACGTGGCGCTGGACCCACTGGAGGCCACTGCCGAATGTGTCGTTCCTTCAAACGTCCCGCTCTACCTCCCCACCGAGCTCCTCCTCCCCATCTCAACTTCCTGGGGGAGGTCAGGTCTGGGGTGGCGCCGCTGACACTCGGCCTGCGGGACACTTCCCTCTGTCATGAATACTCCTTCCAGCATCAGGGTTTTGTCTGCCTGACCCGGGAGGAGGTCATGGAGGGAGGATTTGTGGCTCCCCACCAAGGGAAGGATCACAAAGTGATCTGGTCTGCGGATGGCATGCGGTGCCATGCCTGAAGTGGGCTGGGGCATATTCGCCGGAACTGCCCCACCCTAACGGCCACTGCCAACACCATCTCCAGGCCGGCCATGGCTGGCACTGCCCCCCTCTCCTCTACCACCTGTCTGCCCAGCAGCCGGCCCCTGACAACACCTCGGCTGTTAACGGCCTAAAAAGGCCAAACGGAAGACGGCGCGATGGTCGGACCGGGCCCACCCACACCTTGGCCCCATCACGAGTACTGACCCCGTGCCCGTCCCAACCTCGCGATGCTGCCGCCACCTCACAACAACATGAGGGGCCTGGAGAGACCAACACACGGGCTCCGGAGGGCGGTGGGGACCCTGTGTACAGTCCCGAGCTGGATGCTGTTCCGGCCCCACCACAGTACCAGGGGCTCGGCGATGCGGAGGGGGGGCATTGCAGAGGGTGGGGGGGGGGGGGGGATGCTGCCGAGGGCCCTCCAGCAGTGGTGGCCCCGCTGCAACATCAGCTTGCCCACCGCAAGCGTCAGCGGCCTGGGTTGCAGGTTGTGGTGGATCTCGCTCCCCCCTCCCCAGGCGAGCGGGGTTGAGTATCTCCTGTGTTTATTTCCATCACCCTGATGCCCAGCCCCGTTAAAAAGGCCAAAGCATACTCCAGTGCCGCCGAGGCGACCGAGCTGCCATCGTCCCCCGAGCAGGGAGGCCTGGGGGCGGGCGGAGACGAGACCCCCCACCCCCAATGCTTGCATTACTCCCCAATTACCTTTTATTCACCGCTGGGGGCCGGCGGCAGCCATCAGAGCCCCTATATCTTCGGGTCGTGGGCGGGCGACAGGGAGGAAGGCTCCCCGCTCACAAGGCCCAAGCAGACGATGCGAAGGAGCCCAGAATCCATCCCGGAGCTGTTCCTGGGGGTCTTTCCGGTTCTGTCAGAGGGCCCGGCATCGGCGGCGGGGTCGGTGTAGCCACGGACTCTGAATCGAGGGGGGGGGGGAGCCTGCGAGGAACCCGCCTGAGAGATCCTGGGGTGGGATCGACTCGGACCAGAGGGAGCAGCTGTTCTGTTCCTCGCGGGGCTCCTGAGGGAGTGGAGGGGGCAACAACCCTCTACTCCCTCTGAGCAGAGTTATGGGTGATTGGTGAAGGACACACGCTACAACTGACTTGGAGGTAACCATAGCCAGACTCAACATCCACAGCAGCAGGGACGCGCATCACCGTTTCCAGTGCTTCTCTGTCCTCCGGGACGCAAAGTATGGGGTGTGCTTCCTGCAGGAAACCCACGCCATTCCGGGGGACAAAGCTAAGTGGACCCTGGAGTGGCAAGGGGGAGTCTTCATGAGCCACTTGGCCCCACGTTCGGGCGGGGTGGCTATCTTGATGATTTCTCATTTTCAGCCAGAGATCTTGAGGGTCAAGGAGCCAGTGCCAGGCCGTCTGTTGCATTTAACGGTCCTTGACGGGGACGTGGTGCGTCACTTTGTGAATGTATACGCTCCCTGGCCGGGCCGCAGCAAACGACTTTCTTTGACAAAGTGTCCACTCTTCTTGGCACCATTCCTGTGGGCGAGTGCATCATCCTTGGAGGGGATTTCAATTGCACCCTCCAGGACAAGGACCGTGGTAGAGTCCAGTGCAGCACGCAGGCGGTGATGAAGTTAAGGGACCTGGTCAGGTCCTTCGACTTGGTTGGCGCCTGGAGAACTCTCCATCCTGAATCTCAGGTGGACACATTTTATGGGCCCTCTGTTGGGAGCGTCCAGAATCGGCCGTCTTTACATTTCTAGGACGTACTTGCCCAGCGTTCAGACGGCCTCTGTGGAGCAGGTGCCGTGCTCGGATGACCACCTGGTGTGGGCGGGGCTCGGCCAGCTCCGCGCTCAGGCACGGTCCGCGTACTGGCACTTTAACAACCTGCTGCTGGAGGACAAGAGGTTCCTGAAATTGCTTCGCCATTTCTGGGCCGGCTGGAGAAAGAAGCAGGGTGGCTTCCCCTCCTTGAGGCTATGGTGGGACGTGGGCAAGACTCATGTCCGCGCCTTCTGTCAGGGGTACACAAAGGGGTCGATGCCGGGGCGGAAATCCACGATCGCCAAATTGGCTGAAGAAGTCTTCCATCTGGAGTCACGTCTCGCTCAGCCGGATGAGGACCCACCCTGGGGCTGCTGTACAGGGAGAAGACGGGCGTGCTGCGGGACCTGCAACTTGTCGGGTCCCACGGCGCGTACGTGAGGTCGCGGATCAGTTTCCTGACAGACATGGACCGTGGCTCCCCCTTCTACTCGCTGGAAAGAGGATGCAGGGCCAGTCGGCCGACGACGGTCCCTCGTCTTGGATCCGGAGGGGGTCAGGACCCTAATCAGGGACTTTTATTCTGACCTCTTTACTGCAGATCCGTGCAGCGAGGACGCTTGCAGAGTTCTGTGGGAGGACCTGCCGCAGGTCGGCCCGGAGGGCGTCGGGGTCTCGACCAAACCGTCAATCATCAAGACCGGCACCCTCGACAGCAAGACCCCAGGGCTGGACGGGCTGACCGTGGAGATCTTCAGTGCGTGCTGGGGAGCGACTACGCGGGGGTCCTGGGGAATGTATCGTGACCGGGGAGATGCCCCTTTTGTGGCGCAGGGCCGTTATTGCCCTGCTGCCCAAGAAAGGGGATCTCCGCCGACCCAAAAACAGGCGAGCGGTCTCCCTCCTCAGCACGGACTACAAAATAATTGCCAAGGTCATGTCTTTGCTGGACCACATGATCCACCCTGACAGTCCTACACCGTCCCGGATCGCACCATTTACCATGATGCACCCTGACAGTCCCACACCGTCCCGGACCGCACCATTTACCATGATCCACCCTGACAGTCCCACACCGTCACGGACCGCACCATTTACCATGATCCACCCTGACAGTCCCACACCGTCCCGGACCACACCATTTACCATGATCCACCCTGACAGTCCCACACCGTCCCGGACCTCACCATTTACCATGATCCACCCTGACAGTCCCACACCGTCCCGGACCTCACCATTTACCATGATCCACCCTGACAGTCCCACACCGTCCCGGACCGCACCATTTACCATGATCCACCCTGACAGTCCCACAACGTCCCGGACCTCACCATTTACCATGATCCACCCTGACAGTCCCACACCGTCCCGGACCTCACCATTTACCATGATCCACCCTGACAGTCCCACACCGTCCCGGACCGCACCATTTACCATGATCCACCCTGACAGTCCCACACCGTCCCGGACCGCACCATTTACCATGATCCACCCTGACAGTCCCACACCGTCCCGGACCGCACCATTTACCATAATATCCATCTGGTCCGGGACATCCATCATTCCCAGACGGCTGGGACGTTGAGCGCCTTCCTGTCTCTTGACCAGGAGAGGGCGTTCGACAGGGTGGGGCACGAATATTTGCTCGGGCCTCTGCGAGCCTTCTGGTTCAGGACGCACTTTGTCGCCCGGATCCGATTACTGTACACTGCCTTGGAGTGTCTGATTAAGGTTAACCTCTCCCTGACGCGCCCCTTCGCTTTGGGAGAGGAGTGCGTCAGGGCTGCCCCTTGCCCGGCCAACTTTATTCTCTCTGCGTGGAGCCTTTCCTGCGCCTCCTGCGGAGGAGGTTGTCGGGGCTGGTTCTGCATGAGCTGGGCATGGCGGTGGTCGTTTTGGCTTAGGCTGATGATGTGCTGCTCATGTTCATTGACCCCGGTGACCTGCGGAGGATGCAAGAGTGCCAGGCTGTGTACTCCGCCTCATCTTCTGCTGGGATCAACCGGGCTAAATGTTCCGGACTCCTGTTCGGTCCGTGGCAGATGGACCCCCTCCCAGAGGAGCTCAGGCCTTCAGCTGGAGCTGGTCCAACATCGACTTGGACCAACATCCTCGACCTGGGAGCCCACCTTTGCCCGGCAGAGGAAGCCTGGCCGGTGAACTGGCAGGAGTTGGAGACCAAGATCACCGCTCGCCTGGGACGCTGGCCAGGACTGCTCCGAGAGCTGTCCTACAGGGGTCGAGTTCTCATCATAAACCAGCTGATAGCCTCCATGTTGTGGTACCGGCTGGTCACTTTGACCCCTCCCCCTGACTTTGTGACAGGCATCCTGAGAACTCTGATTCGGTTCTTCTGGGACAATGGATTGCACTGGGTCGCTGCGGAGGTCTGGAGTCTCCCGCTTGCGGAGGGCGGTCAGGCGCTGGTGAGCCTTCGCATCCAGATCACGACTTTCCACCTTCAGACTCTGCAGCGATACCTGTACATTGAGCCTCCTCCACGATGGTGTGCCTTGGCGACATATTTCTTCTGCCAGGTGCACGGCCTGAACTACGACATTGACCAGCAAGGTCTTCAGAATTCTTTGTTGGCGCTGCCCGTCTTGTACCAGGATCTTCTCAAAGTCAGGAACAGGGTCCCCACGTGCCACAGCTCTCCGCTGTCAGGAGTAGTGGCTCTCGTAAAGGAGCCGCTGCTCAGGAATCCGCACCTCTGCCAATATCCATTCCGGTGGCTGGCGGAGCGGAGGGCTGTGGATGCCGGGGTGACCAGGATCGGGGACGTGCAGGATGGCAGAGGAGTGGACTGGATGACGCCCTACGAGCTCGCCGAGCGCGATGCTGTGTCCATCCAGCACGCGGCCAAGCCCATCCGAGGCCTCAAAACGGTCGTGCTCGGCCCCTTGGACTCGAGACGGCGCAGTTGTGCGGTGGCATCCCGTCTGAGCGGACCCCTGCTCGGATGGAATGCCACGTTGGTCCCAGGACCCGGAACCCCTTTCAGGCGCCGGTACCCCACAACCCCAGTCGCTTCATGTAGACACCCCCTGTGCCTTTTCGTACCGCGCAGATGTGTTTCCTGTACGGCCTGCTGCTGCACACCTTCCACCTCCTTGCCCTCGCCCGCCATCCGGACACGGCTTGGCGTGCCTTGCTGCTGTCCGGCAGCGGAGGCCCCAACTGGAGTTCCCTCTACGGAGGCGTCTTCCCTATAAGACTTGGGGACCTGGGATGGAGGGTGCTGCACAAGGCAGTGTCGTGCAACCATCGGTTAAATCACCACACGGCCTCCCCAGAGACCTGCCACTTTTGCGGCCTGGTGGAGTCTGTGGAGCATGTGTTTGTTGTCTCTCTTTGGCTGCACTCCTTTTTCAGTTTTTTGACGATATTGTTGTTGAGGTTTTCTTTGCACTTAAGCCCCACGCTCCTGATCTATGGACATCTGGTGTGGGAAGGTGGGGAAGCGGGGAAGGCGGAGGACCTCCTTGTGAACCTGCTCCTGGGCCTGGCCACACTTGCCATTAATAGGTTCAGGCAGCGGGCGACCGAGGGGGTCGTCCGGCCTGACTGTCTACCCCTCCTCCGCAGCCTCGTTCGCGGCCGTGTGTCCCTGGAGTGGGAGCTTGCGGTGACCACGAGCACACTTGAGGCCTTCCGTGCTCGGTGGCCACCGTAGGGGTTGGACTGCCTCATCAACCCTGATTTTCACACTTTAATTTAACGGGTTTTGTTCCGTTTCCGTTTCCTTTCTGATTCCTTTTTGGGCTCTGCTCCAATTGCTTTCTTTTTGGAGCACCCCCCGGTTTGCTTTTGTCCCTCAGTTAATTTTTGTATTTTTTCTTTAGTTGTCACGCCGTGCATCACTCCAGAATAGTCGGTGGATGCAGGGTTTTAATTCTGCTGCGTGGAGATAAATGCAGCAGGTTATCACTCACAAGGGAAAAAACACAAGAGAAAAAAACAACACAAAAATATTATGACAGTTGTTAAACCCGATAAAAACCCCCACACACACTGCCCCCAACACGGGCCCTATAGGAGGTTTTGCTCTATATGTGATGACAGTGAAATGGGGAATATTCCCCTTGATTCTCAATGCGGAATTGCTGCGGGGATCTGCGCACGCCCGGCGTAACCCCGCCCCCTGCCTGTCGTCACTGAGGGTGAGAGCGCATGTGCAGCCCCTCCAACCCAGGAACAGCGTTCTCATTGCAGCAGCACCTCCATTTGCGAGTGTGAGCAAAGAGGCTCAGAGATCATTACAGACTCGGGGGGAGTTCAGGGAGAATCGGGGGCTGTTTGCAAGAGGCGCAGCGGAGCACGATCTTGTTCCGGGACTTGGAGTGAGCGGGGGAGGGGAGAGCTCTTTCTGGGCCTGGCTTATTGTCTGATTCTGGGTTAGGATTTGGAGAGTATTTTCTTTATTTTACTGATTATCAATTGAAAGAATAGATTGATCTATCATTGGCCTAATCTGATCCTGATTTACAAGAGATATGTTATCTTCCGCCCAGTTCAACAGATGAAGAGATGAGTTCCAAGATGATGATTCCTCAGCAACGTGAATGTGGTGACTAGGGGCTTTTCACAGTAACTTCATTTGAAGCCGACTTGTGACAAGAAGCGATTTTCATTTCATTTCACATGGTTAGGTGGGGTTACTGGGTAAGGGTGGAGGCGTGGAACGCTCTTTACAAAGATGGGCTCGATGAACCGAGTGGCCTCCTTTTGCACTATCAATTCTGTGATTATCAGTTGAAAGAATAGACTGATCTATCATTGGCCTCATCTGACACTGATTTACAAGAGATATGCTTTCTTCCCCCTAGTTCAACAGATGAAGAAATGAGTTCCAAGAACAAGGTGATGATTCCTCAGCAAAATGTATGTGTCGCCGTCTCCTTCTATCTGACAGTAAGTACAATATTAATCCAACATTGCAGAGACACAGACACAACATCAACTCCACCGTCACAGAGAACAGAAGCAGTCACACTCACATTGACCTCAAGTCCCAGATAAACATGTCCAATCCAACAGTGATACACGAGAGGGCAGGTGGGATCATTTTCCAGAATTCGCCCCCCGCCCCCGCTATATCATGGAACGTTGGATCAACTTGTTGTGATAATAGCTTTTCGTAAAGTAATCAGTATAGAATTAATTTGGTACAGATTCAGCAATGTGTAAGTATCCATTTGCACTTTTTTGTAACTTTGTTGGATTAAAAAGTATCAGAAGCACTTTAACCTCACAAGTTGTGAACCTTTGGTGCAAGTAAAAAGTCAGATAGTACAGCTGATTTAAAAATACAGAATTATTCGTAAGTTTCTACTGAGACAAGTCAGAAAACAAAATATTGGGGGAATGTCCAATTCACATAACAAGCATGTCTTTCGGGACTTGTGGGAGGAAACGGGAGCATCCGGAGGAAACCCACACAGTCACAGGGAAAACGTGCAGACTCTGCACAGGCTGCGACCCAAGCGGGAATCAAACCTTGGAACCTGGCACTGTGAAGCAATCCCCTGATTTACACAATCCCCTGGTTTACACCACGCTAGTTTCACACACTCCTCTGGTTTACATGCTCTCCTGGTTTCTCACTCATCTGGTTTGAACACTCAACTGCTGTACACACTCCTCATTTTACACACACTCCTGTTGTGCATCCTCCCCTGGTTCCATACACTCACCTGGTTTATACACTCCCCTGGTTTATACTTCCCCTTGCTTTATACACTCCCCGACTTTACACACTCCCCTGCTTTATGCCCTCCCCTGCTTCATACACTCCCCCTGCTTCATACACTCCCCCTGCTTCATACACTCCCCCTGCTTCATACACTCCCACTGCTTCATACACTCCCCCTGCTTCATACACTCCCCCTGCTTCATACACTCCCCCTGCTTCATACACTCCCCCTGCTTCATACACTCCCCCTGCTTCATACACTCCCCCTGCTTCATACACTCCCCCTGCTTCATACACTCCCCCTGCTTCATACACCTCCCCCTGCTTCATACACCTCCCCCTGCTTCATACACCTCCCCCTGCTTCATACACCTCCCCCTGCTTCATACACCTCCCCCTGCTTCATACACCTCCCCCTGCTTCATACACCTCCCCCTGCTTGATATACCCCCCTTGCTTGATACACCCCCCTGCTTTATACACCCCCGCTGCTTTATACACCCCGCTGCTTTATACACCCCCGCTGCTTTATACACCCCCCTGCTTTTTACACCCCCCTGCTTTATACACCCCCCTGCTTTACACACTCCACTGCTCGACACACTCCCCTCGTTTACAAATCCCCCTGCTTTATACGTCTTCCTGCTTTAGACACTCCCCTGCTTTGTACAGTCCCCTGCTTTATACATCCCCCTGCTTTATACACCCCCCTGCTTTATACGCCCCTCTGCTTTAAACACCCCCCTGCTTCATACACCCCCCTGCTTTATACATCCCCCTGCTTTTTACACTCCACTGCTCTACACATTCCCCTCGTTTACAAATCCCCCTGCTTTATACGTCTTCCTGCTTTAGACACTCCCCTGCTTTGTACAGTCCCCTGCTTTATACGCCCCCCTGCTTTATACGCCCCCCTGCTTTATACGCCCCCCTGCTTTATACGCCCCCCTGCTTTATACGCCCCCCTGCTTTATACGCCCCCTGCTTTATACGCCCCCCTGCTTTATACGCCCCCCTGCTTCATACGCCCTCCTGCTTTATACACTCCCCTGCTTTATACACTCCCCTGCTTCATACATCGCCCTGCTTTTTACACTCCACTGCTCTACACACTCCCCTCGTATACAAATCCCCCTGCTTGATACGTCTTCCTGCTTTAGACACTCCAATGCTTTGTACAGTCCCCTGCTTTACACACTCCCCTGCTTGATACACCCCCCCGCTTGATACACCCCCCTGCTTGATACACCCCCCTGCTTGATACACCCCCCTGCTTTATACACCCCCCTGCTTTATACACCCCCCTGCTTTATACACCCCCCTGCTTCATACACCCCCCTGCTTTATACATCCCGCTGTTTGATACATACCCCTGCTTAATGCACTCCCCTGCTTTATACACCCCTGCTTTATACACCACCCTGCTTTATACACCCCCCTGCTTAATACACCCCCCTGCTTTATACACTCCCCTACTTTGTACATCCGCTGCTTTATACACCCCCCTGCTTTATACACCCCCCTGCTTTATACACTCCCCTGCTTTCATCCCCCTGCTTTATGCACTCCCCTGCTTTATACAACCACCTGCTTTCATCCCCCTGCTTTATACACTCTGCGGTTTTTTCACTCCCCTGCTTTATACATCCCCCTGCTTCATACACCCCCCTGCTTTATACATTCCCCCTGCTTTACACACTCCCCTGCTTGATACACCCCCCTGCTTGATACACCCCCCTGCTTGATACACCCCCCTGCTTGATACACCCCCCTGCTTGATACACCCCCCTGCTTGATACACCCCCCTGCTTGATACACCCCCCTGCTTGATACACCCCCCTGCTTGATACACCCCCCTGCTTGATACACCCCCCTGCTTGATACACCCCCCTGCTTGATACACCCCCCTGCTTTATACACCCCCCTGCTTTATACACCCCCCTGCTTTATACACCCCCCTGCTTTATACACCCCCTGCTTTGTACACCCCCCTGCTTTGTACACCCCCCTGCTTTGTACAACCCCTGCTTTGTACAACCCCTGCTTTATACACCCCCTGCTTTATACACTCCCCTGCTTTATGCACCCCCCTGCTTTATACACCACCCTGCTTTATACACCCCCCTGCTTAATACACCCCCCTGCTTAATACACCCCCCTGCTTTATACACTCCCCTTCTTTGTACATCCCCTGCTTTATACACCCCCCTGCTTTATACACTCCCCTGCTTTATAGATTCCCCTGCTTTATAGATCCCCCTGCTTCATACACCCCCCCTGCTTTATACATCCCCCCTGCTTTACACACTCCCCTGCTTGATACACCCCCCTGCTTGATACACCCCCCTGCTTTATACACCCCCCTGCTTTATACACCCCCCTGCTTTATACACCCCCCTGCTTTATACACTCCCCTGCTTTGTACACCCCCCTGCTTTGTACAACCCCTGCTTTATACACCCCCTGCTTTATACACTCCCCTGCTTTAAACATCCCCATGCTTTATGCACCCCCCTGCTTTATGCACCCCCCTGCTTTATGCACCCCCCTGCTTTATGCACCCCCCTGCTTTATGCACCCCCCTGCTTTATGCACCCCCCTCCTTTATGCACCTCCCTCCTTTATGCACCCCCCTCCTTTATGCACCCCATGCCTTTATGCACACCCTGCTTTACACACTCCACTGCTCTACACACTCCCCTCGTTTACAATTCCCCCTGCTTTATACGTCTTCCTGCTTTAGACACTCCCCTGCTTTGTACAGTCCCCTGCTTTGTACAGTCCCCTGCTTTATGCATCCCCCTGCTTCGTGCAATCCCCCTGTTTTATACACCCCCTGCTTTATACACCCCCCCTGCTTTATACGCCCCCCTGCTTTATACACCCCCCTGCTTTATACACCCCCCTGCTTTATACACCCCCCTGCTTCATACACCCCCCTGCTTCATACACCCCCTGCGAAGGAGGTTGAGGGGCGACCTGATAGAGGTATACAAAATAATGAGGGGCATAGACAAAGTGGATAGTCAGAGGCTTTTCCCCAGGGTAGAGGGGTCAATTACTAGGGGGCATAGGTTTAAGGTGAGAGGGGCAAAGTTTAGAGTAGATGTACGAGGCAAGTTTTTTACGCAGAGGGTAGTGGGTGCCTGGAACTCACTACCGGAGGAGGTAGTGGAGGCAGGGACGACAGGGACATTTAAGGGGCATCTTGACAAATATATGAATAGGATGGGAATAGAAGGATACGGACCCAGGAAGTGTAGAAGATTGTAGTTTAGTCGGGCAGTATGGTCGGCACGGGCTTGGAGGGCCGAAGGGCCTGTTTCTGTGCTGTACATTTCTTTGTTCTTTGTTCTTTGCTTCATACACTCCCCTGCTTTACACCCCCCTGCTTTATACATCGCCCTGCTTCATACACCCCCCCTGCTTTATACATCCCCCCTGCTTTATACACTCCACTGCTTTATACACACCCCTGCTTTATACACCCCCCTGCTTTATACACCCCCCTGCTTTATACATCCCGCTGTTTGATACATCCCCCTGCTTTATGCACTCCCCTGCTTTATACACCCCCCTGCTTTATACACCCCCCTGCTTTATACACCCCCCTGCTTTATACACCCCCCTGCTTAATACACCCCCCTGCTTTATACACTCCCCTGCTTTGTACATCCCCTGCTTTATACACCCCCCTGCTTTATACACTCCCCTGCTTTATACACTCCCCTGCTTTATACACTCCCCTGCTTTATACAACCACCTGCTTTCATCCCCCTGCTTTATACACTCTGCGGTTTTTTCACTCCCCTGCTTTATACATCCCCCTGCTTCATACACTCCCCCTGCTTCATACACTCCCCCTGCTTCATACACCCCCCCTGCTTTATACATCCCCCCTGCTTTATACACTCCCCTGCTTTAAACATCCCCATGCTTTATACACCCCCCTGCCTTATGCACTCCCCTGCGTTATGCACTCCCCTGCGTTATGCACTCCCCTGCGTTATGCACTCCCCTGCGTTATGCACTCCCCTGCGTTATGCACTCCCCTGCTTTATGCATTCCCCTGCTTTATGCACCCCCCTCCTTTATACACCCCCCTCCTTTATACACCCCCCTCCTTAATGCACGCCCTGCTTTATGCACCCCCTGCTTGATACACTCCCCTGCTTGATACACTCCCCCTGCTTGATACACTCCCCCTGCTTCATACTCCCCTCCCTGCTTCATACATCCCCCTGCTTCATACATCCCCCTGCTTGATACACCCCTCTGCTTGATACACCCCTCTGCTTGATACACCCCCCTGCTTAATACACCCCCCTGCTTGATACACCCCCCTGCTTGATACAACCCTCTGCTTGATACACCCCCCTGCTTGATACACTCCCCTGCTTGATACACCCCCCTGCTTGATACACCCCCCTGCTTGATACACCCCCCTGCTTGATACACCCCCCTGCTTGATACACCCCCCTGCTTGATACACCCCCCCTGCTTGATACACCCCCCCCTGCTTGATACACCCCCCCTGCTTGATACACCCCCCTGCTTGATACACCCCCCTGCTTGATACACCCCCCTGCTTGATACACCCCCCTGCTTGATACACCCCCCTGCTTGATACACCCCCCTGCTTGATACACCCCCCTGCTTGATACACCCCCCTGCTTGATACACCCCCCTGCTTTTTACACCCCCCCTGCTTTTTACACCCCCCTGCTTTACACACTCCACTGCTCTACACACTCCCCTCGTTTACAAATCCCCCTGCTTTATACGTCTTCCTGTTTTAGACTCTACCCTGCTTTGTACAGTCCCCTGCTTTATGCATCCCCCTGCTTCATGCACTCCCCTGCTTTATACACTCCCCTGCTTTATATACCCCCCTGCTTTATACACCCCCCTGCTTCATACACTCCCCTGCTTTATACACTCCCCTGCTTTATACATCCCGCTGTTTGATACATCCCCCTGCTTTATGCACTCCCCTGCTTTATACACTCCACTGCTTTATACACTCCCCTGCTTTATACACTCCCCTGCTTTATACACCCCCCTGCTTTATACACCCCCCTGCTTTATATACTCCCCTGCTTTAAACATCCCCCTGCTTTATACACCCCCCATGCTTTATGCACTCCCCTGCTTTATGCACTCCCCTGCTTTATGCACTCCCCTGCTTTATGCACTCCCCTGCTTTATGCACTCCCCTGCTTTATGCACTCCCCTGCTTTATGCACCCCCTTGCTTTATGCACCCCCCTCCTTTATGCACCCCCCTGCTTTATGCACCCCCCTGCTTTATGCACCCCCTGCTTTATACACTCCCCTGCTTGATACACTCCCCTGCTTGATACACTCCCCTGCTTGATACACTCCCCTGCTTGATACACTCCCCTGCTTGATACACTCCCCTGCTTGATACACTCCCCCGCTTCATACCCTCCCCCTGCTTCATACACTCCCCCAGCTTCATACACTCCCCCTGCCTCATACACTCCCCCTGCTTCATACACTCCCCCTGCTTCATACACTCCCCCTTCTTCATACACTCCCCCTTCTTCATACACTCCCCCTTCTTCATACACTCCCCTGCTTTATACACCCCCCTGCTTTATACATCCCGCTGTTTGGTACATGCCCCTGCTTTATGCACTCCCCTGCTTTATACACCCCCCTGCTTTATACACCCCCCTGCTTTATACACCCCCCTGCTTAATACACCCCCCTGCTTTATACACTCCCCTGCTTTGTACATCCCCTGCTTTGTACACCCCCCTGCTTTATACACTCCCCTGCTTTATAGACTCCCCTGCTTTATACAACCACCTGCTTTCATCCCCCTGCTTTATACACTCTGCGGTTTTTTCACTCCCCTGCTTTATACATCCCCCTGCTTCATACACTCCCCCTGCTTCATACACCCCCCTGCTTTATACATCCCCCCTGCTTTATACACTCCCCTGCTTTAAACATCCCCCTGCTTTATACACCCCCCTGCTTTATACACCCCCCGGCTTTATACACCCCCTGCTTTATGCACTCCCCTGCTTTATGCACTCCCCTGCTTTATGCACTCCCCTGCTTTATGCACTCCCCTGCTTTATGCACTCCCCTGCTTTATGCACTCCCCTGCTTTATGCACTCCCCTGCTTTATGCACTCCCCTGCTTTATGCACTCCCCTGCTTTATGCACCCCCTGCTTTATGCACCCCCCTGCTTTATGCACCCCCTGCTTTATACACCCCCCTCCTTTATGCACCCCCTGCTTTATGCACCCCCTGCTTGATACATCCCCCTGCTTTATACATCCCCCTGCTTGATACATCCCCCTGCTTGATACACCCCCCTGCTTGATACACCCCCCTGCTTGATACACCCCCCTGCTTGATACACCCCCCTGCTTGATACACCCCCCTGCTTGATACACCCCCCTGCTTGATACACCCCCCTGCTTGATACACCCCCCTGCTTGATACACCCCCCTGCTTGATACACCCCCCTGCTTGATACACCCCCCTGCTTGATACACCCCCCTGCTTGATACACCCCCCCTGCTTGATACACCCCCCCTGCTTGATACACCCCCCCTGCTTGATACACCCCCCCTGCTTGATACACCCCCCCTGCTTGATACACCCCCCCTGCTTGATACACCCCCCTGCTTGATACACCCCCCTGCTTGATACACCCCCCTGTTTCATACACTCCCCTGCTTCATACACTGCCCTGCTTCATACACTCCCCCCCCCGGCTTTATACACTCCCCTGCTTTGTACACCCCCCTGCTTTGTACACCCCCCTGCTTTGTACACCCCCCTGCTTTGTACCCCCCGCTGCTTTGTACACCCCCCTGCTTTGTACATCCCCTGCTTTTTACACCCCCCTGCGTTTTACATCCCCTGCGTTTTACATCCCCTGCGTTTTACACCCCCTGCTTTTTACACCCCCCTGCTTTTTACACCCCCCTGCTTTTTACACCCCCCTGCTTCATACACTCCCCTGCTTCATACACTCCCCCCCCCTGCTTTATACACTCCCCTGCTTTGTACACCCCCCTGCTTTGTACACCCCCCTGCTTTGTACACCCCCCTGCTTTGTACACCCCCCTGCTTTGTACACCCCCCTGCTTTGTACACCCCCCTGCTTTGTACCCCCCGCTGCTTTGTACACCCCCCTGCTTTGTACATCCCCTGCTTTTTACACCCCCCTGCGTTTTACATCCCCTGCGTTTTACACCCCCTGCTTTTTACACCCCCCTGCTTTTTACACCCCCCTGCTTTTTACACCCCCCTGCTTTACACACTCCACTGTTCTACACACTCCCCTCATTTACAAATCCTGCTGCTTTATATGTCTTCCTGCTTTAGACACTCCCCTGCTTTGTACAGTCCCCTGCTTTGTGCATCCCCCTGCTTCATGCATCCCCTGTTTTATGCAATCCCCTGTTTTATACACCCCCTTGCTTTATACACACCCCCTGCTTTATACACCCACCTGCTTTGTACCCCCCGCTGCTTTGTACACCCCCCTGCTTTGTACATCCCCTGCTTTTTACACCCCCCTGCGTTTTACATCCCCTGCGTTTTACACCCCCTTGCGTTTTACACCCCCCTGCGTTTTACACCCCCTGCTTTTTACACCCCCCGGCTTTTTACACCCCCCTGCTTTTTACACCCCCCTGCTTTTTACACCCCCCTGCTTTACACACTCCACTGTTCTACACACTCCCCTCGTTTACAAATCCTGCTGCTTTATACGTCTTCCTGCTTTAGACACTCCACTGCTTTGTACAGTCCCCTGCTTTGTGCATCCCCCTGCTTCATGCAAACCCCTGTTTTATGCAATCCCCTGTTTTATACACCCCCTTGCTTTATACACCCCCCCCTGCTTTATACACCCCCCCTGCTTTATACACCCCCCCTGCTTTATACACCCCCCTGCTTTATACACCCCCCTGCTTTATACACCCCCCTGCTTTATACACCCCCCTGCTTTATACACCCCCCTGCTTTATACACCCCCCTGCTTTATACACCCCCCTGCTTTATACACCCCCCTGCTTTATACACCCCCCTGCTTTATACACCCCCCTGCTTTATACACCCCCCTGCTTTATACACCCCCCTGCTTCATACACCCCCCTGCTTTATACACCCCCCTGCTTTATACACTCCCCTGCTTTATACACTCCCCTGCTTTATACACTCCCCTGCTTTATACACCCCCCTGCTTTATACATCCCGCTGTTTGATACATCCCCCTGCTTTATGCACTCCCCTGTTTTATACACCCCCCTGCTTTCATCCCCCTGCTTTATACACTCCGCGGTTTTTTCACTCCCCTGCTTTATACATCCCTCTGCTTAATACACACCCCTGCTTCATACACCCCCCTGCTTCATACATCCCCCCTGCTTTACACACTCCCCTGCTTTACACACTCCCCTGCTTTACACACTCCCCTGCTTTACACCCCCTCCTGCTTTATACACCCCCCTGCTTTATACACCCCCCTGCTTTATACACTACCCTGCTTTAAACATCCCCCTGCTTCATACACCCCCCTGCTTCATACACCCCCCTGCTTTATGCACCCCCCTGCTTTATGCACCCCCCTGCTTTATGCACCCCCCTGCTTTATGCACCCCCCTGCTTTATGCACCCCCCTGCTTTATGCACCCCCCTGCTTTATGCACCCCCCTGCTTTATGCACCCCCCTGCTTTATACACTCCCCTGCTTTATGCACCCCCCCGCTTTATGCACTCCCCTGCTTTATGCACTCCCCTGCTTTATGCACCCCCCTGCTTTATGCACCCCCCTGCTTTATGCACTCCCCTGCTTTATGCACCCCCTGCTTTATGCACCCCCTGCTTCATGCACCGCCTGCTTGATACATCCCCCTGCTTGATACACTCCCCCTGCTTCATACACCCCCCCCTGCTTCATACACCTCCCCCTGCTTCATACACCTCCCCCTGCTTCATACATCCCCCTGCTTGATACATCCCCCTGCTTGATACATCCCCCTGCTTGATACAGCCCCCTGCTTCATACACCCCCCTGCTTCATACACCCCCCTGCTTCATACACCCCCCTGCTTCATACACCCCCCTGCTTCATACACCCCCCTGCTTCATACACTCCCCCTGCTTCATACACCCCCCTGCTTCATACACCTCCCCCTGTTTCATACACCCCCCTGCTTCATACATCCCCCTGCTTGATACACCCCCCTGCTTGATACACCCCCCTGCTTCATACACCCCCTGCTTCATACACGCCCCTGCTTCATACACGCCCCTGCTTCATACACGCCCCTGCTTCATACACGCCCCTGCTTCATACACCCCCCTGCTTCATACACCCCCCTGCTTCATACACCCCCCTGCTTTTTACACCCCCCCTGCTTTTTACACCCCCCTGCTTTACACACTCCCCTCGTTTACAAATCCCCCTGCTTTATACGTCTCCTGCTTTAGACACTCCCCTGCTTTGTACAGTCCCCTGCTTTGTACAGTCCCCTGCTTATGCAATCCCCTGTTTTATACACCCCCCCTGCTTTATACACCCCCCCTGCTTTATACACCCCCCCTGATTTATACACCCCCCCTGCTTTATACAGCCCCCCTGCTTCATACACCCCCCTGCTTCATACATCCCCCTGCTTGATACACCCCCCTGCTTGATACACCCCCCTGCTTCATACACCCCCTGCTTCATACACCCCCCTGCTTCATACATCCCCCTGCTTGATACACCCCCCTGCTTGATACACGCCCCTGCTTCATACACGCCCCTGCTTCATACACGCCCCTGCTTCATACACCCCCCTGCTTCATACACCCCCCTGCTTCATACACCCCCCTGCTTCATACACCCCCCTGCTTCATACACCCCCCTGCTTCATACACCCCCCTGCTTTTTACACCCCCCTGCTTTTTACACCCCCCTGCTTTACACACTCCCCTCGTTTACAAATCCCCCTGCTTTATACGTCTCCTGCTTTAGACACTCCCCTGCTTTGTACAGTCCCCTGCTTTGTACAGTCCTCTGCTTATGCAATCCCCTGTTTTATACACCCCCCCTGCTTTATGCACCCCCCCCTGCTTTATACACCCCCCCGCTTTATACACCCCCCTGCTTTATACACCCCCCTGCTTCATAGACTCCCCCTGCTTCACACACTCCCCCTGCTTCATACACTCCCCCTGCTTCATACACTCCCCCTGCTTCATACACTCCCCCTGCTTCCTACACTCCCCCTGCTTCATACACCCGCCCTGCTTTATGCACTCCCCTGCTTTATGCACCCCCCTGCTTCATGCACCCCCCTCCTTTATGCACCCCCCTCCTTTATGCACCCCCTGCTTTATACACCCATCTCCTTTATGCACCCCCTGCTTTATGCACCCCCTGCTTGATACACTCCCCTGCTTGATACACTCCCCTGCTTGATACATCCCCCTGCTTGATACATCCCCCTGCTTGATACATCCCCCTGCTTGATACATCCCCCTGCTTGATACATCCCCCTGCTTGGTACACCCCCCTGCTTGATACACCCCCCTGCTTGATACACCCCCCTGCTTGATAAACCTCCCTGCTTGATACATCCCCCTGCTTGATACATCCCCCTGCTTGGTACACCCCCCTGCTTGATACACCCCCCTGCTTGATACACCCCCCTGCTTGATACACCCCCCTGCTTGATACACCCCCCTGCTTGATATACACCCCCCTGCTTGATATACACCCCCCTGCTTGATACACCCCCCCCCTGCTTGATACACCCCCCCCCTGCTTGATACACCCCACCCCTGCTTGATACACCCCCCCCCCTGCTTGATACACCCCCCCCTGCTTGATACACCCCCCCCTGCTTGATACAACCCCCCTGCTTGATACACCCCCCTGCTTGATACAACCCCCCTGCTTGATACACCCCCCTGCTTCATACACCCCCCTGCTTGATACACCCCCCTGCTTGATACACCCCCCTGCTTCATACACCCCCCTGCTTCATACACCCCCCTGCTTCATACACCCCCCTGCTTCATACACCCCCCTGCTTCATACACCCCCCTGATTCATACACCCCCCTGCTTCATACACCCCCCTGATTCATACACCCCCCTGATTCATACACCCCCCTGCTTCACACCCCCCCCGCTTCACACACTCCCCCCCGCTTCACACACTCCCCCCCGCTTCACACACTCCCCCCCGCTTCACACACTCCCCCCCGCTTCACACACTGCCCCTGCTTCACACACTCCCCCTGCTTCACACACTCCCCCGCTTCACACACTCCCCCTGCTCCACACACTCCCCCTGCTCCACACACTCCCCCTGCTCCACACACTCCCCCTGCTTCACACACTCCCCCTGCTTCACACACTCCCCCTGCTTCACACACTCCCCCTGCTTAATTCACTCCCCCTGCTTCATTCACTCCCCCTGCTTCATACACTCCCCCTGCTTCATACACTCCCCCTGCTTCATACACTCCCCCTGCTTCATACTCCCCCTGCTTCATACACTCCCCCTGCTTCATACACTCCCCCTGCTTCATACACTCCCCCTGCTTCATACACTCCCCCTGCTTCATACACTCCCCCTGCTTCATACACTCCCCCTGCTTCATACACTCCCCCTGCTTCATACACTCCCCCTGCTTCATACACTCCCCCTGCTTCATACACTCCCCCTGCTTCATACACTCCCCCTGCTTCATACACTCCCCCTGCTTCATACACCCCCCCTGCTTTATACACCCCCCTTAATCATACACCCCCCTGCTTCATACACCCCCCTGCTTCATACACCCCCCTGCTTCAAGCATCCCCCCTGCTTTAAGCACTCCCCTGCTTTATACACCCCCCTGCTTTATACACCCACCTGCTTTATACACCCCCCTGCTTTATACACTCCCCTGCTTTATACACTCCCCTGCTTTGTACATCCCCTGCTTTATACACCCCCCTGCTTTATACACCCCCCTGCTTTATACACCCCCCTGCTTTATACACTCCCCTGCTTTAAACACCCCCCTGCTTTAAACACCCCCCTGCTTAATGCACTCCCCTGCTTAATGCACTCCCCTGCTTTATGCACTCCCCTGCTTTATGCACTCCCCTGCTTTATGCACTCCCCTGCTTTATGCACTCCCCTGCTTTATGCACTCCCCTGCTTTATGCACCCCCTGCTTGATACATCCCCCTGCTTGATACATCCCCCTGCTTGATACATCCCCCTGCTTGATACACCCCCCTGCTTGATACACCCCCCTGCTTGATACACCCCCCTGCTTGATACACCCCCCTGCTTGATACACCCCCCTGCTTGATACACCCCCCTGCTTGATACACCCCCCTGCTTGATACACCCCCCTGCTTGATACACCCCCCTGCTTGATACACCCCCCTGCTTGATACACCCCCCTGCTTGATACACCCCCCTGCTTGATACACACCCCCTGCTTGATACACCCCCCCTGCTTGATACACCCCCCTGCTTGATACACCCCCCTGCTTGATACACCCCCCTGCTTGATACACCCCCCTGCTTGATACACCCCCCTGTTTCATACACTCCCCTGCTTCATACACTCCCCCCCCGGCTTTATACACTCCCCTGCTTTGTACACCCCCCTGCTTTGTACACCCCCCTGCTTTGTACACCCCCCTGCTTTGTACCCCCCACTGCTTTGTACACCCCCCTGCTTTGTACATCCCCTGCTTTTTACACCCCCCTGCGTTTTACATCCCCTGCGTTTTACATCCCCTGCGTTTTACACCCCCTGCTTTTTACACCCCCCTGCTTTTTACACCCCCCTGCTTCATACACTCCCCTGCTTCATACACTCCCCTGCTTCATACACTCCCCCCCCCGGCTTTATACACTCCCCTGCTTTGTACACCCCCCTGCTTTGTACACCCCCCTGCTTTGTACACCCCCCTGCTTTGTACACCCCCCTGCTTTGTACCCCCCGCTGCTTTGTACACCCCCCTGCTTTGTACATCCCCTGCTTTTTACACCCCCCTGCGTTTTACATCCCCTGCGTTTTACACCCCCTGCTTTTTACACCCCCCTGCTTTTTACACCCCCCTGCTTTTTACACCCTCCTGCTTTACACACTCCACTGTTCTACACACTCCCCTCGTTTACAAATCCTGCTGCTTTATACGTCTTCCTGCTTTAGACACTCCCCTGCTTTGTACAGTCCCCTGCTTTGTGCATCCCCCTGCTTCATGCATCCCCTGTTGTATGCAATCCCCTGTTTTATACACCCCCTTGCTTTATACACCCCCCCTGCTTTATACACCCCCCTGCTTTGTACCCCCCGCTGCTTTGTACACCCCCCTGCTTTGTACATCCCCTGCTTTGTACATCCCCTGCTTTTTACACCCCCCTGCGTTTTACATCCCCTGCGTTTTACACCCCCTTGCGTTTTACACCCCCCTGCGTTTTACACCCCCTGCTTTTTACACCCCCCTGCTTTTTACACCCCCCTGCTTTTTACACCCCCCTGCTTTTTACACCCCCCTGCTTTACACCCCCCCCTGCTTTACACACTCCACTGTTCTACACACTCCCCTCGTTTACAAATCCTGCTGCTTTATACGTCTTCCTGCTTTAGACACTCCACTGCTTTGTACAGTCCCCTGCTTTGTGCATCCCCCTGCTTCATGCAATCCCCTGTTTTATGCAATCCCCTGTTTTGTACACCCCCTTGCTTTATACACCCCCCCTGCTTTATACACCCCCCCTGCTTTATACACCCCCCCTGCTTTATACACCCCCCCTGCTTTATACACCCCCCTGCTTTATACACCCCCCTGCTTTATACACCCCCCTGCTTTATACACCCCCCTGCTTTATACACCCCCCTGCTTTATACACCCCCCTGCTTTATACACCCCCCTGCTTTATACACCCCCCTGCTTTATACACCCCCCTGCTTTATACACCCCCCTGCTTTATACACCCCCCTGCTTTATACACCCCCCTGCTTTATACACCCCCCTGCTTTATACACCCCCCTGCTTTATACACCCCCCTGCTTTATACACCCCCCTGCTTTATACACCCCCCTGCTTTATACACCCCCCTGCTTTATACACCCCCCTGCTTTATACACCCCCCTGCTTTATACACCCCCCTGCTTTATACACCCCCCTGCTTTATACACCCCCCTGCTTTATACACTCCCCTGCTTTATACACTCCCCTGTTTTATACACCCCCCTGCTTTCATCCCCCTGCTTTATACACTCCGCGGTTTTTTCACTCCCCTGCTTTATACATCCCTCTGCTTAATACACACCCCTGCTTCATACACCCCCCTGCTTCATACATCCCCCCTGCTTTACACACTCCCCTGCTTTACACACTCCCCTGCTTTACACACTCCCCTGCTTTACACACTCCCCTGCTTTACACCCCCCCCTGCTTTATACACCCCCGTGCTTTATACACTCCCCTGCTTTAAACATCCTCCTGCTTCATACACCCCCCTGCTTCATACACCCCCCTGCTTTATGCACCCCCCTGCTTTATGCACCCCCCTGCTTTATGCACCCCCCTGCTTTATGCACCCCCCTGCTTCATGCACCGCCTGCTTGATACATCCCCCTGCTTGATACACTCCCCCTGCTTCATACACCCCCCCTGCTTCATACACCTCCCCCTGCTTCATACACCTCCCCCTGCTTCATACATCCCCCTGCTTGATACATCCCCCTGCTTGATACAGCCCCCTGCTTCATACACCCCCCTGCTTCATACACCCCCCTGCTTCATACACCCCCCTGCTTCATACACCCCCCTGCTTCATACACTCCCCCTGCTTCATACACCCCCCTGCTTCATACACCTCCCCCTGCTTCATACACCCCCCTGCTTCATACATCCCCCTGCTTGATACACCCCCCTGCTTGATACACCCCCCTGCTTCATACACCCCCTGCTTCATACACGCCCCTGCTTCATACACGCCCCTGCTTCATACACGCCCCTGCTTCATACACGCCCCTGCTTCATACACGCCCCTGCTTCATACACCCCCCTGCTTCATACACCCCCCTGCTTCATACACCCCCCTGCTTCATACACCCCCCTGCTTCATACACCCCCCTGCTTCATACACCCCCCTGCTTCATACACCCCCCTGCTTCATACACCCCCCTGCTTCATACACCCCCCTGCTTTTTACACCCCCCTGCTTTACACACTCCCCTCGTTTACAAATCCCCCTGCTTTATACGTCTCCTGCTTTAGACACTCCCCTGCTTTGTACAGTCCCCTGCTTTGTACAGTCCCCTGCTTATGCAATCCCCTGTTTTATACACCCCCCCTGCTTTATACACCCCCCCTGCTTTATACACCCCCCCTGCTTTATACACCCCCCCTGCTTTATACACCCCCCCTGCTTTATACACCCCCCTGCTTCATACACCCCCCTGCTTCATACACCCCCCTGCTTCATACACCCCCTGCTTCATACACGCCCCTGCTTCATACACGCCCCTGCTTCATACACCCCCCTGCTTCATACACCCCCCTGCTTCATACACCCCCCTGCTTCATACACCCCCCTGCTTCATACACTCCCCCTGCTTGATACACCCCCCTGCTTGATACACCCCCCTGCTTGATATACACCCCCCTGCTTGATACACCCCCCCCTGCTTGATACACCCCCCCTGCTTGATACACCCCCCCCTGCTTGATACACCCCCCCCTGCTTGATACACCCCCCCCTGCTTGATACAACCCCCCTGCTTGATACAACCCCCCTGCTTCATACACCCCCCCCGGCTTGATACACTCCCCTGCTTCATACACCCCCCTGCTTCATACACCCCCCTGCTTCATACACCCCCCTGCTTCATACACCCCCCTGCTTCATACACCCCCCTCCTTTATGCACCCCCTGCTTTATACACCCATCTCCTTTATGCACCCCCTGCTTGATACACTCCCCTGCTTGATACACTCCCCTGCTTGATACACTCCCCTGCTTGATACATCCCCCTGCTTGATACATCCCCCTGCTTGATACATCCCCCTGCTTGATACATCCCCCTGCTTGGTACACCCCCCTGCTTGATACACCCCCCTGCTTGATACACCCCCCTGCTTGATAAACCTCCCTGCTTGATACACCCCCCTGCTTGATACACCCCCCTGCTTGATATACACCCCCCTGCTTGATACACCCCCCCCTGCTTGATACACCCCCCCCTGCTTGATACACCCCCCCCTGCTTGATACACCCCTCCCTGCTTGATACACCCCCCCCCCCTGCTTGATACACCCCCCCCCTGCTTGATACACCCCCCTGCTTGATACAACCCCCCTGCTTGATACACCCCCCTGCTTGATACACCCCCCTGCTTGATACACCCCCCTGCTTGATACACTCCCCTGCTTCATACACCCCCCCCGGCTTGATACACTCCCCTGCTTGATACACCCCCCTGCTTCATACACCCCCCTGCTTCATACACCCCCCTGCTTCATACACCCCCCTGCTTCATACACCCCCCTGCTTCATACACCCCCCTGCTTCATACACCCCCCTGCTTCATACACCCCCCTGCTTCACACCCCCCCCGCTTCACACACTCCCCCTGCTTCACACACTGCCCCTGCTTCACACACTCCCCCTGCTTCACACACTCCCCCGCTTCACACACTCCCCCTGCTCCACACACTCCCCCTGCTCCACACACTCCCCCTGCTTCATACACTCCCCCTGCTTCATACACTCCCCCTGCTTCATACACTCCCCCTGCTTCATACACCCCCCTGCTTCATACACCCCCCTGCTTCATACAGCCCCCTGCTTCATACACCCCCCTGCTTCATACACCCCCCTGCTTCATACACTCCCCCTGCTTCATACACCCCCCTGCTTCATACACCTCCCCCTGCTTCATACACCCCCCTGCTTCATACACCTCCCCCTGCTTCATACACCCCCCTGCTTCATACATCCCCCTGCTTGATACACCCCCCTGCTTGATACACCCCCCTGCTTGATACACCCCCCTGCTTCATACACCCCCTGCTTCATACACGCCCCTGCTTCATACACGCCCCTGCTTCATACACGCCCCTGCTTCATACACCCCCCTGCTTCATACACCCCCCTGCTTCATACACCCCCCTGCTTCATACACCCCCCTGCTTCATACACCCCCCTGCTTCATACACCCACCTGCTTCATACACCCCCCTGCTTTTTACACCCCCCTGCTTTACACACTCCCCTCGTTTACAAATCCCCCTGCTTTATACGTCTCCTGCTTTAGACACTCCCCTGCTTTGTACAGTCCCCTGCTTTGTACAGTCCTCTGCTTATGCAATCCCCTGTTTTATACACCCCCCCTGCTTTATACACCCCCCCTGCTTTATACACCCCCCTGCTTTATACACCCCCCCTGCTTTATACACCCCCCCTGCTTCATACATCCCCCTGCTTGATACACCCCCCTGCTTGATACACCCCCCTGCTTGATATACACCCCCCTGCTTGATACACCCCCCCCTGCTTGATACACCCCCCCTGCTTGATACACCCCCCCCTGCTTGATACACCCCCCCCTGCTTGATACACCCCCCCCTGCTTGATACAACCCCCCTGCTTGATACAACCCCCCTGCTTCATACACCCCCCCCGGCTTGATACACTCCCCTGCTTCATACACCCCCCTGCTTCATACACCCCCCTGCTTCATACACCCCCCTGCTTCATACACCCCCCTGCTTCATACACCCCCCTGCTTCATACACCCCCCTGCTTCATACACCCCCCTGATTCATACACCCCCCTGATTCATACACCCCCCTGATTCATACACCCCCCTGCTTCACACCCCCCCCGCTTCACACACTCCCCCTGCTTCACACACTGCCCCTGCTTCACACACTCCCCCTGCTTCACACACTCCCCCGCTTCACACACTCCCCCTGCTCCACACACTCCCCCTGCTCCACACACTCCCCCTGCTCCACACACTCCCCCTGCTCCACACACTCGCCCTGCTTCATACACTCCCCCTGCTTCATACACTCCCCCTGCTTCATACATCCCCCTGCTTCATACACCCCCCTGCTTCATACATCCCCCTGCTTGATACAGCCCCCTGCTTCATACACCCCCCTGCTTCATACACCCCCCTGCTTCATACACCCCCCTGCTTCATACACCCCCCTGCTTCATACACTCCCCCTGCTTCATACACCCCCCTGCTTCATACACCTCCCCCTGCTTCATACACCCCCCTGCTTCATACATCCCCCTGCTTCATACATCCCCCTGCTTGATACACCCCCCTGCTTGATACACCCCCCTGCTTCATACACCCCCTGCTTCATACACGCCCCTGCTTCATACACGCCCCTGCTTCATACACGCCCCTGCTTCATACACGCCCCTGCTTCATACACGCCCCTGCTTCATACACCCCCCTGCTTCATACACCCCCCTGCTTCATACACCCCCCTGCTTCATATACCCCCCTGCTTCATACACCCCCCTGCTTTTTACACCCCCCTGCTTTTTACACCCCCCTGCTTTACACACTCCCCTCGTTTACAAATCCCCCTGCTTTATACGTCTCCTGCTTTAGACACTCCCCTGCTTTGTACAGTCCCCTGCTTATGCAATCCCCTGTTTTATACACCCCCCCTGCTTTATACACCCCCCCTGCTTTATACACCCCCCTGCTTTATACACCCCCCCTGCTTTATACACCCCCCCTGCTTCATACACCCCCCTGCTTCATACATCCCCCTGCTTGATACACCCCCCTGCTTCATACACCCCCCTGCTTCATACACCCCCTGCTTCATACACCCCCCTGCTTCATACATCCCCCTGCTTGATACACCCCCCTGCTTGATACACGCCCCTGCTTCATACACGCCCCTGCTTCATACACGCCCCTGCTTCATACACCCCCCTGCTTCATACACCCCCCTGCTTCATACACCCCCCTGCTTCATACACCCCCCTGCTTCATACACCCCCCTGCTTCATACACCCCCCTGCTTTTTACACCCCCCTGCTTTACACACTCCCCTCGTTTACAAATCCCCCTGCTTTATACGTCTCCTGCTTTAGACACTCCCCTGCTTTGTACAGTCCCCTGCTTTGTACAGTCCCCTGCTTATGCAATCCCCTGCTTCATGCACCCCCCTCCTTTATGCACCCCCCTCCTTTATGCACCCCCTGCTTTATACACCCATCTCCTTTATGCACCCCCTGCTTGATACACTCCCCTGCTTGATACACTCCCCTGCTTGATACACTCCCCTGCTTGATACACTCCCCTGCTTGATACACTCCCCTGCTTGATACATCCCCCTGCTTGATACATCCCCCTGCTTGATACATCCCCCTGCTTGATACATCCCCCTGCTTGGTACACCCCCCTGCTTGATACACCCCCCTGCTTGATACACCCCCCTGCTTGATAAACCTCCCTGCTTGATACACCCCCCTGCTTGATACACCCCCCTGCTTGATACACCCCCCTGCTTGATACACCCCCCTGCTTGATATACACCCCCCTGCTTGATACACAGCCCCCCCCCCCCTGCTTGATACACCCCCCCCTGCTTGATACACAGCCCCCCCCCCTGCTTGATACACCCCCCCCTGCTTGATACACCCCCCCTGCTTGATACAACCCCCCTGCTTGATACACCCCCCCCTGCTTGATACACCCCCCTGCTTCATACACTCCCCTGCTGCATACACCCCCCCCGGCTTGATACACTCCCCTGCTTGATACACCCCCCTGCTTCATACACCCCCCTGCTTCATACACCCCCCTGCTTCATACACCCCCCTGCTACATACACCCCCCTGATTCATACACCCCCCTGATTCATACACCCCCCTGATTCATACACCCCCCTGATTCATACACCCCCCTGCTTCATACACCCCCCTGCTTCACACCCCCCCCGCTTCACACACTCCCCCCCCGCTTCACACACTGCCCCCCCGCTTCACACACTCCCCCTGCTTCACACACTCCCCCGCTTCACACACTCCCCCTGCTCCACACACTCCCCCTGCTCCACACACTCCCCCTGCTCCACACACTCCCCCTGCTTCACACACTCCCCCTGCTTCACACACTCCCCCTGCTTCACACACTCCCCCTGCTTCACACACTCCCCCTGCTTCAGTCACTCCCCCTGCTTCATTCACTCCCCCTGCTTCATACACTCCCCCTGCTTCATACACTCCCCCTGCTTCATACACTCCCCCTGCTTCATACACTCCCCCTGCTTCATACACTCCCCCTGCTTCATACACTCCCCCTGCTTCATACACTCCCCCTGCTTCATACACTCCCCCTGCTTCATACACTCCCCCTGCTTCATACACTCCCCCTGCTTCATACACTCCCCCTGCTTCATACACTCCCCCTGCTTCATACACTCCCCCTGCTTCATACACTCCCCCTGCTTCATACACTCCCCCTGCTTCATACACTCCCCCTGCTTCATACACCCCCCCTGCTTTATACACCCCCCTGCTTCATACACCCCCCTGCTTCATACACCCCCCTGCTTCATACACCCCCCTGCTTCATACATCCCCCCTGCTTGATACATCCCCCTGCTTGATACATCCCCCTGCTTGATACACCCCCCTGCTTGATACACCCCCCTGCTTGATACACCCCCCTGCTTGATACACCCCCCTGCTTGATACACCCCCCTGCTTGATACACCCCCCTGCTTGATACACCCCCCTGCTTGATACACCCCCCTGCTTGATACACCCCCCTGCTTGATACACCCCCCTGCTTGATACACCCCCCTGCTTGATACACCCCCCTGCTTGATACACCCCCCTGCTTGATACACCCCCCTGCTTGATACACCCCCCTGCTTGATACACCCCCCCTGCTTGATACACCTCCCCTGCTTGATACACACCCCCTGCTTGATACACCCCCCCTGCTTGATGCACCCCCCTGCTTGATACACCCCCCTGCTTGATACACCCCCCTGTTTCATACACTCCCCTGCTTCATACACTCCCCCCCCCCCCCGGCTTTATACACTCCCCTGCTTTGTACACCCCCCTGCTTTGTACACCCCCCTGCTTTGTACACCTCCCTGCTTTGTACCCCCCGCTGCTTTGTACACCCCCCTGCTTTGTACATCCCCTGCTTTTTACACCCCCCTGCGTTTTACATCCCCTGCGTTTTACATCCCCTGCGTTTTACACCCCCTGCTTTTTACACCCCCCTGCTTTTTACACCCCCCTGCTTTTTACACCCCCCTGCTTCATACACTCCCCTGCTTCATACACTCCCCCCCCCCCGGCTTTATACACTCCCCTGCTTTGTACACCCCCCTGCTTTGTACACCCCCCTGCTTTGTACACCCCCCTGCTTTGTACATCCCCTGCTTTTTACACCCCCCTGCGTTTTACATCCCCTGCGTTTTACACCCCCTGCTTTTTACACCCCCCTGCTTTTTACACCCCCCTGCTTTACACACTCCACTGTTCTACACACTCCCCTCGTTTACAAATCCTGCTGCTTTATACGTCTTCCTGCTTTAGACACTCCCCTGCTTTGTACAGTCCCCTGCTTTGTGCATCCCCCTGCTTCATGCATCCCCTGTTGTATGCAATCCCCTGTTTTATACACCCCCTTGCTTTATACACCCCCCCTGCTTTATACACCCCCCTGCTTTGTACCCCCCGCTGCTTTGTACACCCCCCTGCTTTGTACATCCCCTGCTTTTTACACCCCCCTGCGTTTTACATCCCCTGCGTTTTACACCCCCTTGCGTTTTACACCCCCCTGCGTTTTACACCCCCTGCTTTTTACACCCCCCTGCTTTTTACACCCCCCTGCTTTACACACTCCACTGTTCTACACACTCCCCTCGTTTACAAATCCTGCTGCTTTATACGTCTTCCTGCTTTAGACACTCCACTGCTTTGTACAGTCCCCTGCTTTGTGCATCCCCCTGCTTCATGCAATCCCCTGTTTTATGCAATCCCCTGTTTTATACACCCCCTTGCTTTATACACCCCCCCTGCTTTATACACCCCCCCTGCTTTATACACCCCCCCTGCTTTATACACCCCCCTGCTTTATACACCCCCCTGCTTCATACATCCCCCCTGCTTTACACACTCCCCTGCTTTACACACTCCCCTGCTTTACACACTCCCCTGCTTTACACACTCCCCTGCTTTACACACTCCCCTGCTTTACACCCCCCCCTGCTTTATACACCCCCCTGCTTTATACACTACCCTGCTTTAAACATCCCCCTGCTTTATACACTCCCCTGCTTTAAACATCCCCCTGCTTCATACACCCCCCTGCTTCATACACCCCCCTGCTTTATGCACCCCCCTGCTTTATGCACCCCCCTGCTTTATGCACCCCCCTGCTTTATGCACCCCCCTGCTTTATGCACCCCCCTGCTTTATGCACTCCCCTGCTTTATGCACTCCCCTGCTTTATGCACCCCCCCGCTTTATGCACTCCCCTGCTTTATGCACTCCCCTGCTTTATGCACTCCCCTGCTTTATGCACCCCCCTGCTTTATGCACCCACCTGCTTTATGCACCCCCCTGCTTTATGCACCCCCTGCTTCATGCACCGCCTGCTTGATACATCCCCCTGCTTGATACACTCCCCCTGCTTCATACACCCCCCCTGCTTCATACACCTCCCCCTGCTTCATACACCTCCCCCTGCTTCATACATCCCCCTGCTTGATACATCCCCCTGCTTGATACAGCCCCCTGCTTCATACACCCCCCTGCTTCATACACCCCCCTGCTTCATACACCCCCCTGCTTCATACACTCCCCCTGCTTCATCCACCCCCCTCCTTCATACACCTCCCCCTGCTTCATACACCCCCCTGCTTCATACATCCCCCTGCTTCATACACCCCCCTGCTTGATACACCCCCCTGCTTCATACACCCCCTGCTTCATACACGCCCCTGCTTCATACACGCCCCTGCTTCATTCACGCCCCTGCTTCATACACCCCCCTGCTTCATACACCCCCCTGCTTCATACACCCCCCTGCTTTTTACACCCCCCTGCTTTTTACACCCCCCTGCTTTACACACTCCCCTCGTTTACAAATCCCCCTGCTTTATACGTCTCCTGCTTTAGACACTCCCCTGCTTTGTACAGTCCCCTGCTTTGTACAGTCCCCTGCTTATGCAATCCCCTGTTTTATACACCCCCCCTGCTTTATACACCCCCCCTGCTTTATACACCCCCCCTGCTTAATACACCCCCCCTGCTTTATACACCCCCCCTGCTTCATACACCCCCCTTCTTCATACATCCCCCTGCTTCATACACCCCCCTGCTTGATACACCCCCCTGCTTCATACACCCCCTGCTTCATACACGCCCCTGCTTCATACACGCCCCTGCTTCATACACCCCCCTGCTTCATACACCCCCCTGCTTCATACACCCCCCTGCTTCATACACCCCCCTGCTTCATACACCCCCCTGCTTTTTACACCCCCCTGCTTTTTACACCCCCCTGCTTTACACACTCCCCTCGTTTACAAATCCCCCTGCTTTATACGTCTCCTGCTTTAGACACTCCCCTGCTTTGTACAGTCCCCTGCTTTGTACAGTCCCCTGCTTATGCAATCCCCTGTTTTATACACCCCCCTGCTTTATACACCCCCCCTGCTTTATACACCCCCCCCCCTGCTTGATACACCCCCCCTGCTTGATACAACCCCCCTGCTTGATACACCCCCCTGCTTGATACACCCCCCTGCTTGATACACTCCCCTGCTTCATACACTCCCCTGCTTCATACACCCCCCCCGGCTTGATACACTCCCCTGCTTGATACACCCCCCTGCTTCATACACCCCCCTGCTTCATACACCCCCCTGCTTCATACACCCCCCTGCTTCATACACCCCCCTGCTTCATACACCCCCCTGCTTCATACACCCCCCTGCTTCATACACCCCCCTGCTTCATACACCCCCCTGATTCATACACCCCCCTGCTTCATACACCCCCCTGCTTCACACCCCCCCCGCTTCACACACTCCCCCCGCTTCACACACTGCCCCTGCTTCACACACTCCCCCTGCTTCACACACTCCCCCTGCTTCACACACTCCCCCTGCTCCACACACTCCCCCTGCTCCACACACTCCCCCTGCTCCACACACTCCCCCTGCTTCATACACTCCCCCTGCTTCATACACTCCCCCTGCTTCATACACTCCCCCTGCTTCATACACTCCCCCTGCTTCATACACTCCCCCTGCTTCATTCACTCCCCCTGCTTCATTCACTCCCCCTGCTTCATACACTCCCCCTGCTTCATACACTCCCCCTGCTTCATACACTCCCCCTGCTTCATACACTCCCCCTGCTTCATACACTCCCCCTGCTTCATACACTCCCCCTGCTTCATACACTCCCCCTGCTTCATACACTCCCCCTGCTTCATACACTCCCCCTGCTTCATACACTCCCCCTGCTTCATACACTCCCCCTGCTTCATACACTCCCCCTGCTTCATACACTCCCCCTGCTTCATACACTCCCCCTGCTTCATACACTCCCCCTGCTTCATACACTCCCCCTGCTTCATACACTCCCCCTGCTTCATACACCCCCCCTGCTTTATACACCCCCCTTAATCATACACCCCCCTGCTTCATACACCCCCCTGCTTCATACACCCCCCTGCTTCATACATCCCCCCTGCTTTACGCACTCCCCTGCTTTATACACCCCCCTGCTTTATACACCCACCTGCTTTATACACCCCCCTGCTTTATACACTCCCCTGCTTTATACACCCCCCTGCTTTATACACTCCCCTGCTTTATACACTCCCCCTGCTTCATACACTCCCCCTGCTTCATACACTCCCCCTGCTTCATACACTCCCCCTGCTTCATACACTCCCCCTGCTTCATACACTCCCCCTGCTTCATACACTCCCCCTGCTTCATACATTCCCCTGCTATATACACCCCCCTGCTTTATGCACTCCCGTGCTTTAAGCACCCCACTGCTTTATACACTCCCCTGCTTTATACACCCCCCCCCCTGGCTTTATACACTCCCCTGCTTTATACAACCCCCTGCTTTTTACACCCCCCTGCTTTATACACCCCCCTGCTTTATACACCCCCCTTAATCATACGCCCCCCTGCTTCATACACCCCCCTGCTTCATACACCCCCCTGCTTCATACACTCCCCCTGCTTCACACCCTCCCCCTGCTCCATACACTCCCCCTGCTTCATACACTCCCCTTGCTTCATACACTCCCCCTGCTTCATACACTCCCCCTGCTTCATACACTCCCCCTGCTTCATACACTCCCCCTGCTTCATACACTCCCCCTGCTTCATACACTCCCCCTGCTTCATACACTCCCCCTGCTTCATACACTCCCCCTGCTTCATACACTCCCCCTGCTTCATACACCCCCCCCTGCTTCATACATCCCCCCCTGCTTCATACATCCCCCTGCTTCATACACCCCTGCTTTATACACCCCCCTGCTTTACACACTCCACTGCTCTACACACTCCCCTCGTTTACAAATCCCCCTGCTTTATACGTCTTCCTACTTTAGACACTCCCCTGCTTTGTACAGTCCCCTGCTTTATGCATCCCCCTGCTTCATGCAATCCCCTGTTTGATACACCCCCCTGCTTTATACACCCCCTGCTTTATACACCCCCTGCTTTATACACCCCCTGCTTTATACACCCCCCTGCTTTATACAACCCCCTGCTTTATACACCCCCCTGCTTTATTCACCCCCCTGCTTTATACACCCCCCCTGCTTCATACACCCCCCCCTGCTTCATACACCCCCCCCTGCTTCATACATCCCCCTGCTTCATACACTCCCCTGCTTCATACACCCCTGCTTTATACACCCCCCTGCTTTACACACTCCACTGCTCTACACACTCCCCTCGTTTACAAATCCCCCTGCTTTATACGTCTTCCTGCTTTAGACACTCCCCTGCTTTGTACAGTCCCCTGCTTTATGCATCCCCCTGCTTCATGCAATCCCCTGTTTGATACACCCCCCTGCTTTATACACCCCCCTGCTTTATACACCCCCCCTGCTTTATACACCCCCTGCTTTATACACCCCCCTGCTTTATACACCCCCCCTGCTTTATACACCCCCCCTGCTTTATACACCCCCCTGCTTTATACACCCCCCCTGCTTTATACACCCCCCTGCTTTATACACCCCCTGCTTTATCCACTCTCCTGCTTCATCCACTCTCCTGCTTCATCCACTCTCCTGCTTTATCCACTCCCCTGCTTGATACACCCCCCTGCTTGATACACCCCCCTGCTTGATACGCCCCCCTGCTTGGTACACCTCCCTGCTTGGTACGCCCCCCTGCTTGGTACGCCCCCCTGCTTGGTACGCCCCCCTGCTTGGTACGCCCCCCTGCTTGGTACGCCCCCCTGCTTGGTACGCTCCCCTGCTTGGTACGCTCCCCTGCTTTACACGCTCCCCTATTTTACACGACCCCCTCCACACACACCCTCCCCCCCACACCCCCACACCCCCCCCCCCCCACACCACCATCCCACCCCCCACCACTTCCCCCTGCTTTACGCACTCCCCTGCTTTATGCACTCGACCTGCTTTACGCACTCCCCTGCTTTACGCACTCCCCTGCTTTAGACACCCCCCCTGCTTTGTACACTCCCCTGTTTTACACACTCCCCTGCTTGTGCCGGAATGTGGCGACTAGGGGCTTTCCACAGTAACTTCATTTGAAGCCTACTTGTGACAATAAGCGATTTTCATTTGATTTATGCACTCCCCTGCTTGAACCACTTCCAATCGTTTAGAAGCTCCACTGGTTTCCACACTTTCTTGTTGCGCACATCCCTCTGTTTTCACATTTTAAAAAACAAAAAAAATTGCCGTTCGTTTTCATTTATTGTCCAGAAACAAAGGCTTCTTCTTCGCTTTCTCTAATAACAGTCTGTCGCCATCTGGCTCAGCAAACAATCCTCCCTATTCCCCCCCCCCACCCAGCTCCCCTCTCCCTGACCCCCCCCCCCACCCAGCTCCCCTCTCCCTGACCCCCCCCCGCCCAGCTCGCCTCCCACTGACCCCCCCCCCCCCGCCCAGCTCCCCACACCCTGACCCCCCCCCACCCAGCTCCCCTCTCCCTGAGCCACCCCCCCGCCCAGCTCCCCTCTCCCTGATCCGCCCCCCCCACCCACCCAGCTCCCCTCTGCCTGACCCCCCTGCCCAGCTCCCCCCCCCCAGCTCCCCTCCCCCCCCCCCCAGCTCCCCTCTCCCTGACACCCCCCCGTCCAGCTCCCCACTCCCTAACCCCCCCCCTAGCCCAGCTCACCTCCCCCACACAGCTCCCCTCTCCCTGACCCCCCCCCCCCGCCCAGCTCCCCTCTCCCTGACCCCTCTCCCTGACCCTCCCCCCCGCCCAGCTCCCTTCTCCCTGACCCCCCCCGCCCAGCTCCCCTCTCTTGAACCCCCCCCCAACCAGCTCCCCTCTCCCTGACCCCCCCCACCCACCCAGCTCCCCTCTCCCTGACCCCCCCGCCCAGCTCCTCTCTCCCTGACCCCCCCCCGCGCAGCTCCCCTCTCCCTGACCGCCCCGCCCAGCTTCCCTCTCCCTGACCCCCCCCACCCAGCTCCCTCTCCCTGACCCCCCCGCCCAGCTCCCCTCTCCCTGACCCCCCCCCGCCCAGCTCCCCTCTCCCTGACCCCCCCCGCCCAGCTCCCCTCTCCCTGACCCCCCCACCCAGCTCCCCACACCCTGACCCCCCCCCCACCCAGCTCCCCTCTCCCTGAGCCACCCCCCCGCCCAGCTCCCCTCTCCCTGATCCGCCCCCCACCCACCCAGCTCCCCTCTCCCTGACCCCCCTGCCCAGCTCCCCCCCCCAGCTCCCCTCCCCCCCCCCCCAGCTCCCCTCTCCCTGACACCCCCCCGTCCAGATCCCCTCTCCCTAACCCCCCCCCTAGCCCAGCTCACCTCCCCCCACACAGCTCCCCTCTCCCTGACCCCCCCCCCCGCCCAGCTCCCCTCTCCCTGACCCCTCTCCCTGACCCTCCCCCCCCCCCCCACCCAGCTCCCCTCTCCCTGACACCCCCCCCGCCCAGCTCCCCTCTCCCTGACCCCCCCCACCCAGCTCCCCTCTCCCTGACCCCCCCCACCCAGCTCCCCTCTCCCTGACCCCCCCGACCCAGCTCCCCTCTCCCTGACCCCCCCCACCCAGCTCCCCTCTCCCTGACCCCCCCCCCACCCAGCTCCCCTCTCCCTGACCCCCCCCCGCCCAGCTCCCCTCTCCCTGACACACCCCCCCCCCCAGCTCCCCTCTCCCTGACCCCCCCACCCAGCTCCCCTCTCCCTGACCCCCCCCCTCCAGCTCCCCTCTCCCTGACCCCCCCCCCCGCCCAGCTCCCCTCTCCCTGACCCCTCTCCCTGACCCTCCCCCCCCGCCCAGCTCCCTTCTCCCTGACCCCCCCCACCCAGCTCCCCTCTCCCTGACACCCCCCCCCGCCCAGCTCCCCTCTCCCTGACCCCCCCCCACCCAGCTCCCCTCTCCCTGACCCCCCCCCACCCAGCTCCCCTCTCCCTGACCCCCCCCACCCAGCTCCCCTCTCCCTGACCCCCCCCACCCAGCTCCCCTCTCCCTGACCCCCCCCCACCCAGCTCCCCTCTCCCTGACCCCCCCCCGCCCAGCTCCCCTCTCCCTGACACCCCCCACCCAGCTCCCCTCTCCCTGACCCCCCCCCCGTCCAGCTCCCCTCTCCCTGACCCCCCCCCCCCCCCGTCCAGCTCCCCTCTCCCTGTCCCCTCCCCCCCTCCATTTGGAGAAATTCCGATCGGCCGGGAAGCCAGTCTGCAGTTTTAGGTGCTGCTGCTGATCGCCAGCCGAGCAAAATTCTACGGCGGCCGATCAGAGAGGTAAAGGCATCCGCCCTCCTCCCCATGAAGAGATCTGGCTGGTCTGATACCCCAGAGACTGCCACTTTCGGGCATGTCTTCACTCTCATCCCTAACACTTTGGACATTGCCTCGAAGAAGGCTGTCCAGTACCCACCAAGTCTGGGGCAAGAGCAGAACATGTGGGCGTGGTTGGCCAGGCCTCCTTGGCAGGTTTCACCTCTATCCTCCACCTCTGGGAAGAACCTGATCATTCGGGTTCTGGTCAAGTGGGCTCTGTGTACCACTTTTAGCTGTGTTAGGTTGAGCCTCGGAGGGAGAGTTGACCCTGTGCAGTGCGTCGCTCCAGAATCCCCACCCTATTTCGAACCCCAAGTCGTCTTCCCATTTCCTCCTTGTCGTGTCCAGTTCGGTGTCGGTCCTCTCTAGCAGTTGTTCGTACATGTCACTACAGTTCCCTCTGCCTAGGATGTCTGCGCCCAGTAGCTCTTCCAATAGTGCATGTCATGGTGGTCGTGGTTATGTCCTTGTCTCCTTCCTTTAGGAAGTTTTGTCGCTGCAGGTATCTGAGTTTGTTGCCTTTAGCTGGTTGGAATCTCTGCGTCAGTTCTTCCAGTGTTGTGACCCTACCGTCAGTGTATAGGTCCCTGACTGTCAATGTCCCCCACATCCTGTCTCCACCTTTTGAAGGTGGCGTCGGTGAGTGCTGGTGTGAACCTGTGGTTCTTGCAGATGGGGGCTTTGTCGGATATTTTGGTCAGTCCGAATTGCTGCTGTAGTTGGTTCCATGTCTGGAGGTGGCTATCACCACTGGGCTGCTGGAGTGTTTCTTGGGAGAGCCGCCTTGGCGAGAGCCCGGGGGCAGGTCCCCTTGAGGGGGTCTCCTCTGCGTGCATCCACTCGGCTTCTGCCTCCTTTGTCCATCCCATCTCTCTTGGATTGGATTGGATTTGTTTATTGTCACGTGTACCGAGGTACAGTGAAAAGTATTTTTCTGCGAGCAGCTCAACAGATCATCAAGTGCATGAGAAGAAAAGGGAATAAAAGAAAATACACAATAGGGCAACACACAATATACAATGTAACTACATAAGCACTGGCATCGGATGAAGCATACAGGGTGTAGTGTTAATGAAGTCAGTCCATAAGAGGGTCATTTAGGAGTCTGGTGACAGTGGGGAAGAAGCTGTTTGTGAGTCTGTTTGTGCGTGTTGTCAGACTTCTGTATCTCCTGCCCGATGGAAGAAGTTGGAAGAATGAGTAAGCCGGGTGGGAGGGATCTTGGATTATACTGCCCGCTTTCCCCAGGCAGCGGGAGGTGTAGATGGAGTCAATGGATGGGAGGCAGGTTCATGTGATGGACTGGGCGGTGTTCACGACTCTCTGAAGTTTCTTGCGGTCCTGGGCCGAGCAGTTGCCATACCAGGCTGTGATGCCGCCTGATAGGATGCTTTCTATGGTGCATCTGTAAAAGTTGGTAAGAGTCAATGTGGACATGCCGAATTTCCTTAGTTTCCTGAGGAAGTATAGGGGCTGTTGTGCTTTCTTGGTGGTAGTGTCGACGTGGGTGGACCAGGACAGATTTCTGCAGATGTGCACCCCTAGGAATTTGAAACTGCTAACCATCTCCACCTCGGCCCCGTTGATGCTGACAGGGGTGTGTACAGTACTTTGCTTCCTGAAGTCAATTACCAGCTCTTTAGTTTTGCTGGCATTGAGGGAGAGATTGTTGTCGCTATACCACTCCACTAGATTCTCTATCTCCCGCCTGTATTCGGACTCGTCGTTATTCGAGATCCGGCCCACGATGGTCGTATCATCAGCAAACTTGTAGATGGAGTTGGAACCAAGTTTTACCACGCAGTCGTGTGTGTACAGGGAGTAGAGTAGGGTGCTAAGTACGCAGCCTTGTGGGTTGCCTGTGTTGAGGACTATTGTGGAGGAGGTGTTGTTGTTCATTCTTACTGATTGTGGTCTGTTGGTAAGAAAATCGAGTATCCAGTTGCAGAGTGGGGAGCCAAGTCCTCGGTTTTGGAGCTTTGATATGAGCTTGGCTGGGATTATGGTGTTGAAGGCGGAGCTGTAGTCAATAAATAGGAGTCTAATGTAGGAGTCCTTGTTTTTGAGATGCTCTAGGGATGAGTGCAGGGCCAGGGAAATGGTGTCTGATGTGGACCGGTTGCAGCGGTATGCGAATTGCAGTGGATCAAGGCGTTCTGGGAGTCTGGAAGTGATGCGCTTCATGATCAACCTCTTGAAGCACTTCATTACGACTGAAGTCAGGGCCACTGGTCGGTAGTCATTGAGGCACGTTGCCTGGTTCTTCTTTGGTACCGGTATGATGGTGGTCTTCTTGAAGCAGGTGGGGACCTCGGAGTGGAGTAGGGACAGGTTAAAGATGTCCGTGAATACCTCTGTCAGCTGCTCCATGCAGGCTCTGAGTGCACGACCAGGGATCCCGTCTGGGCCCGTCGCCTTCCGAGGGTTCACTTTCAGGAAGGCCAATCTGACTTCGGAAGCTGTGATGGTGGGTATGGGTGAATTATGGGCTGCTGGGGCACTCGCCAGCGGATTGTTGGTTACCTGCTCGAACCGAGCATAGAATGCATTAAGTTCATCGGGGAGGGGTGCGCTGCTGCCAGAGATACTGTTCGGCTTCGCTTTGTAGCCCGTTATATTGTTTAGTCCTTGCCACAGCCGCCGAGAGTCTGTCTGTGACTCTAACTTGGTTTGATCTTCTCTCTTGGCATTCCGGATGGCTTTGCGGAGGTCGTACCTGGATTTCTTGTATAGGTCAGGGTCGTCTACCTTGAACGCCTCAGATCTGTCCTTCAGTAGGGAGTCAGTCTCGCGATTGAGCCATGGTTTCCGGTTGGGGAACGCACGTACTGCTTTCTTTGGCACGCAGTCGTCCACACATTTGCTGACGAAGTCTGTGACGGTGGTGGCATACTCATTTAAGTTGGGCGCTGAGGTCTTAAATATGGACCAGTCCACTGTCTCTAAGAGCTCTTCTGTCTCCTCGGACCAGCACTGCACAACCTTCTTAGCTGGATTCTCCCGCTTGAGTTTCTGCTTGTATGCCGGGAGAAGGAGCACCGTCTTATGGTCTGATTTCCCAAAGTGCGGTCGGGGGATGGAACGGTAGGCGCCCTTGATTTTTGAGTAGCAGTGGTCAAGAGTGTTGTCGCCCCTGGTGGGACAGGAGATGTGCTGGTAAAATTTTGGCAGTGCACTCTTGAGGTTGGCCTTGTTGAAGTCTCCGGCCACGATGAACAAGGCCTCCGGGTGTTCTGTTTCGTAGTTGTTTATTACTGTGTATAGTTCGTCCAGCGCCTTCCTCACTACTGCCTGGGGTGGGATGTAGACCGCTGTGATAATGGCTGAAGTGAACTCCCGTGGAAGATAATATGGGCGGCACTTCATGGTCAGGTATTCCAGGTCTGGGAGCAGTGGGTCGCCAGAGTCGTCACATCCAAGCACCAGGAGGAATTGATGAGGAGGCAAACCCCTCCACCCTTCGCTTTGCCTGATGATGCAGTGCGGTCCACCAGGTGAATTGAGAAGCCTTCAGGTTGTATGGCACAGTCCGGTGAGGCAGGGGTGAGCCATGTCTCTGTGAAACAGAGCACACCGCAGTCTCTTACTTCCCTCTGAGAGGTAAGTCTGGCGTTAAGTTCATCCAGCTTGTTTTCGATCGCTTGGACGTTTGCCAGGAGTATGCTGGGGAGCGGGGTCTTGAAACCGCGTTGCTTCAGTCTAACCTGCAGACCGCCGCGTTTCCCTCGCTTCCTCGGTCGGCGGCTGCTGCTGGATGATCCTGGGATCCGATGGCAGATGTCAGTTCTTGTGGAAGGTAGGTGGTCGTGTCTGGCGGGGTCCAGGGCGCTGGCGGGGACAAGGGCGCTGTTTACGTAACTGGGGTCGCGTCTGGCAGGGTCCCGGGCACTGGTTGAGGTAGAGGGGTTGCAAGGGGGGCACGTTTGCGATCCGGATGGGTCCCGGCCTTCTGCGGGCACGGGAATACCTTGCAGCGCTTTTGGGTCCTCGCACGGGGTCTCCGCCATTTCGGGAGTCCTGGGTCGTGAGCAGGGGCTTCCTGAGGCAGGTTGGGCTGGGTCCCGTGGTCTGTTCCCTCCCTGGGTGCTGCTATGGTAGGATCTTGAAGTGGGCCCGTTCGGGCCTCCACGTGGATTTTTCTTTCTTCCATCACCAGGTAGGTCGGGTTGTTGGGCGGGCCTCTCAGGGCCGGGTCGCTGGGCGGGTCTCTGGGGGTCGCGTTGGGCCGGGTCTTGCCGTCGGGGGTCGGGTCGGGAGCTCCGGGGACTGGGCAAGGCGATCCGGGGGCTGGCGTCAGTAGTTTGGCCGGGTTTGGAGCTCCGAGGTCCGGTTCGGCTCCAAATCGAGGTCGGGGCTTCACTTCCGGTTTGGGCCCGATCTTCTTCCAGGTCGCGGAGGTCAGGTCGGGTCGGGTCAAAAGGTCTCCAAGGGCTTCGGAGGATGTTCAAGCCTGCAAGAGAAGATAAAAGAGAGAGGTTAGTAATAATGTTAGTTTTAGAATTAATTTTTAAAAGATTAGAACGAGTATAAGTTAAGTAAAAAGTGGATCTGTTTGGGAGAGCTCGCAGAGAGTTGCCTCGCTACGGCGCCATCTTGGTAAAAGATGCCGCTGTCGTTGCCCAGTGTTAGAATTGAAGGTTTGGGAGGGCTAGCACTCCCCTCGATTTTGGTTTCTGTAGGACCTTCTTTGTGATCCTAGCATTCTTTTCCCCCTATACAAACGCCATGATTAACTTGTCCAGTGAGTTAAAAAAGGCCTTGGGGATATAGATTGGGATAAATCTGAATAGGAAGAGGTACCTGGGCAGTACGTTCATTTTGATTGTCTGTACTCTCCCCAACAGGGAGAGTGGGAGTGTGTTCCATCTCTGCAGGTCCTTTTTGACTTCCTCTGCCAGACTGGTCAGGTTCCATTTGTGGATCCCCATCCAGTGATGAGCGATTAGGATCCCCAGGTAGTGGAATTTGTGTTGGGATTGTTTAAACGGCAGTCCCACCAGTGCTGCCCCTCCCCCTTGCGGGTTCACCGGGAAAATCTCACTTTTGCTCATTTTGTGTTTAATCGGCCGAGACGGCACCAATCTCTTTCAGGAGCGCAATGATTCCTTTCATGCTGCTTTGTGGGACCGAGATGTAGAGGAGCAGTCCATCTGCAAAGAGTGAGACTCTATGCTCTCTGCCTCCTCTTCGGATCCCTCTCCAGTTCTTTGCTGTTCTGTGAGCGATCGCTAATTATTCGATCGCTGGAACGAACAGCAGCTGTAACAGCGGGCATCCCTGCCTTGTGCCCTTGTGGAGCTGGAAGTACTGGGAGCTGGTGTTGCTTCGCCATACGCTCGCCATTGGAGCGTTGTACAGGAGCTCCACCCAGGAGGTGAACCCTGATCCGAGCCCGAACTGCTCCAGCACCTCTATAAGGTACTTCCACTCGACTCTGTCGAAGGCCTTTTCTGCATCCAGGGAAACGATCACCTCAGGTGCTCTGACCCCAGATGGGTTCATGATCACGTTCAGCAGGTGCCTGATGTTCGATGTTAGCTGTCTATCTCTGACAAAGCCCGTTTGATCCTCTGCGACCACCTCTGGTACGCAGTCTTCCAGTCTTTTGGCGAGGATCTTGGCCAATATTTTGGTGTCTACTTTTCGTAGCAAAATGGGTCTGTATGAAACGTATTCAGTCGGGTCTTTCTTAGGTATTAGCGAGATTGAGGCTTGTGCTAGTATAGGTGGCAGTGTGCCCCTTGCCAGCGAGTCTGTGAACATCTTCCTCAGGTGTGGGGCCAGTGCTGTCACAAATGTTTCGTAGAAGTCCGCCCGGAACCTGCCTGCATGGAGCTTATACTCTCCATGATCTCTCCCAGTTCTAGCGGTGCTCCCAGGCCCCATTTTCTGTCCTCCCCCACGACTGGCATGTCTAGTCTTATCAAGGAACTGTTTCATCCCTGAGCCCCCTGTTGGGGGCTCTGAGGTGTGCAGTCGCCAGTCAAAGTCCTCGAAGGTCTTGTTAACCTTGTTTGGGTCTGTTTCTAGTGTGCCTCTGTTGTCCCTAATTTGCACGATCACTCTGGTGGCTGCCTGCTTTCTCAGCTGGTGTGCCAACAGGTGGCTGGCTTTGTCCCTGTTTTTTTATAGCGGTCCCCGTGCCTGGCGGAGTTGGTGCACTGCTTTCCTCGTGGAGAGCAGGTCAAAGTCCATTTGTAGCTTTTTCCTTTCCGCCAAGAGCTCTGCTGTTGAGGCCTAGCCGCTCTCTCCTCTCTCTCCCTTTGCGCTTTAAAGGCAATAATTTCCCCAATTTTGTTTTTAAATTTAGAGTACCCAATTCATTTTTTACTTTTTTTTCCAATTAAGGGGCAATTTAGTGTGGCCAATCCACCTAACTTGCACATCTTTGGGTTGTGGGGGCGAAGCCCACACAAACACGGGTAGAATGTGCAAACTCCACACACAGTGACCGAGAGCCGAGATCAAACCTGGGACCTCGGCGCAGTAAGGCCGCAGTGCTAACCCACTGCGCCACAATTCTGCCCAATTTCCCCTCTAATCACGGCCTTCAGCGCCTCCCAGAACATGGAGGATGAGACCTCTCCCAATCTTGTTTGTCGTATACTCCGCTATGGCCTGTGATAACCTCTCACTGAAGTCCTTGTCGGCCAATAGGGCAGTGTCCAACCTCCTTGTGGGGCATTGGGTAGAGCCCGTCCCCAACCTCACTTCCATATAATGTGGCGCGTGGTCGGAGATTATGATTGCGGAGTACTCTGCCTTGACCAGCCCTTGGAGCACCGATTTTCCAACCACAAAGAAGTCAATCCTCGAGTATACATTGTGGACTGAGGAGAAGGAGGAGAACTCCTTCTCCCCTGGGTGGGTGATCCTCCATGTGTCCACCACCCTCTTCTGCCCCATGAAGCGACCGGGTTCCTTCTCCATGTTCAAGGTCTTCCCTGCTCTGGGGTTTGACCTGTCTGTCCTTGCGTCCTGGACACAGTTCATGTCCCCCCACCCCCCACCATGATCAGTTGGTGCGTCGCTATGTAGGATATTTCTGCCATGGTCTTTTTCATGAATTTCACGTTGTCCCAGTTGGGAGCAGGCCGTACAGGAAACCCATCTGCGCGGTACGAAAAGGCACGGGGGGTGTTTCCGTGTGGCGGCTGGGGTTGTGGGGTACCGGCGGCCGGAGGGGGTTCCAGGGCCTGAGACCAACATGGAATTCCGTCTCAGCAGGGGTCCGCTCAGACGGGATGCCACCGCACAACTGCGCCGTCTCGAGTCCAAGGGGCCGAGCACGACCGTTTTGAGGCCTCGGATGGGCTTGGCCGCGTGCTGGATGGATACAGCACCGTGCTCGGAGAGCTTGTAGGGCGTCATCCAGTCCACTCCTCTGCCACCCTGCACGTCCCTGATCCTGGTCACCCCGCCATCCACAGCCCTCCGCTCCACCAGCCACCGGAATGGATATTGGCGGAGGTGCGGATTCCTGAGCAGCGGCTCCCTTACGAGAGCCACTACTCCTGACAGCAGAGAGCTGTGGCACGTGGGGACCCTGTTCCTGACTTTGAGAAGACCCTGGTACAATACAGGCAGCGTCAACAAAGAATTCTGAAGACCTTGCTGGTCAACGAACAGGAGCTGCACATCGTAGTTCAGGCCGTGCACCTGGGGGAAGAAATACTTCGCCCGGACACACCATCGTGGAGGAGGCTCAACGTCCAGGTATCGCTGCAGAGTCTGAAGGCGTAAAGTCGTGATCTGGATGCGAAGGCACACCAGCGCCTGACCGCCCTCCGCAAGCGGGAGACTCAAGACCTCCTCAGCGACCCAGTGCAATCCATTGTCCCAGAAGAACCGAATCAGAGTTCTCTGGATGCCTGTGACAAAGTCAGGGGGAGGGGTCAAAGTGAACAGCCGGTACCACAACATGGAGGCTATCAGCTGGTTTATGATGAGAACTCGACCCCTGTAGGACATCACTCAGATGAGCCTTGTCCAGCGTCCCAGGCGAGCGGTGACCTTGGTCGCCAACTCCTGCCAGTTCGCCGGCCAGCCTTCCTTTGCTGTGCAAAGATAGACTCCCAAGTCGAGGATGTTGGTCCAAGTAGAGGACGTTGGTCCGGCTTCAGCTGAAGGGCCTGAGCTCCTCTGGGAGGGGGTCCATCTGCCACGGACCGACCAGGAGTCTGGAACATTTAGCCCGGTTGATCCCAGCAGAAGATGCGGCGGAGTACACAGCCTGGCACTCTCGCATCCTCCGCAGGTCACCGGGGTCAATGAACATGAGCAGCACATCATCAGCGTAAGCCGAAAGGACCACCGTGTTGCTCTGTTTATCTGGTTATAAATATGCCGGTCAATATGGTCACCTTCCTTAATCCTAATTATGTTTCCTTTAGAGTCGCCAGGTATCTCTCGATACCACCACAAGGTTCAAACCCGAATACTGATCAAAGAGCCAATACACCAGTTAGTTAGTTCAAAGTCAATACTATATATTTACACACACGGTAAGATCTACTCATGCACAACAGTACTACAAACTAAACTATCTCTAACGCTAACGCCTGTACTTAACTTCGGGTGCCCACTTTGTCAGAGGAACAATGGCCGTTGTTTGGTTCTGAGGCTGTTGGGTTTGAAGATACACAGGAGAACAGCGAAGGTCGTCCGTCTGGTAGCGAGCATTGACCTTGAACTTACTTGCTTCTGGTGATGCTGGTGGATGGGTCTCTGTGCTTTGAGAGCCAAGTCCAAGAGAGTGAATCTCTCCTGGGGGTTCCTTCTTATCCTTGGAGGGGCTTCGCGCTTTTAGGTGGGCCTTAAACTTGGTCCCAATTAATTGGGCCGCTTCTCGATCACTGTTATCGATCTTGACCAATAAAGGGGTGGGTGCCCTGATGGCTGGGCGTGTCTCAGGTGGCCGTTGGCCTTGCTTTGTTTGTGCTTTTCGGTTGGGGAACTGGCGCCGGGATGTCTGCAATAGTATCGGTGACCTGAGTGTCATTCCTTGTTTCCCAGAGATGGGCCATCAATATGCTAATCGACCCATAGTTTCAATTCCGTTTGGGAGCTATGCCCGGCTCGCACAGAACCAGCCCCGACAACCTCCTCCGCAGGAGGTGCAGGAAAGGCTCCACGCAGAGAGAATAAAGTTGGGCAGCCCTGACGCACTCCTCTCCCAAAGCGAAGGGGCGCCGTCAGGGACAGGTTAACGTTAATCAGACACTCCAAGGCAGCGTACAGTAATCGGATCCGGGCGACAAAGTGCGTCCTGAACCAGAAGGCTCGCAGAGGCCCGAGCAAATATTCGTGCCCCACCCTGTCGAAAGCCCTCTCCTGGTCAAGAGACAGGTAGGCGCTCAACATCCCAGTCGTCTGGGAATGATGGATGTCCCGGACCAGATGGATATTATGGTAAATGGTGCGGTCCGGGACGGTGTGGGACTGTCAGGGTGGATCATGGTAAATGGTGCGGTCCGGGACGGTGTGGGACTGTCAGGGTGGATCATGGTAAATGGTGCGGTCCGGGACGGTGTGGGACTGTCAGGGTGGATCATGGTAAATGGTGCGGTCCGGGACGGTGTGGGACTGTCAGGGTGGATCATGGTAAATGGTGCGGTCCGGGACGGTGTGGGAGTGTCAGGGTGGATCATGGTAAATGGTGCGGTACGGGACGGTGTGGGACTGTCAGGGTGGATCATGGTAAATGGTGCGGTCCGGGACGGTGTGGGACTGTCAGGGTGGATCATGGTAAATGGTGAGGTCCGGGACGGTGTGGGACTGTCAGGGTGGATCATGGTAAATGGTGCGGTCCGGGACGGTGTGGGACTGTCAGGGTGGATCATGGTAAATGGTGCGGTCCGGGATGGTGTGGGACTGTCAGGGTGGATCATGGTAAATGGTGCGGTCCGGGACGGTGTGGGACTGTCCGGGTGGATCATGGTAAATGGTGCGATCCGGGACGGTGTGGGACCACGAAAGGGGCATCTCACCGGTCACGATACATTCCCCAGGACCCCCGCGTAGTCGCTCCCCAGCACGCACTGAAGAACTCCACGGTCAGCCCGTCCAGCCCTGGGGTCTTGCTGTCGAGGGCGCCGGTCTTGATGATTGATGGTTTGGTCGAGCCTCCCGACTACCTCCGGGCCGACCTGCGGCAGGTCCTCCCACAGAACTCTGCAAGCGTCCTCGCTGCACGGATCTGCAGTAAAGAGGTCAGAATAAAAGTCCCTGATTTAGGGTCCTGACCCCCTCCGGATCCGAGACGAGGGACCGTCGTCGGCTGACTGGCTCTGCATCCTCTTTCCAGCGAGTAGAAGGGGAGCCACGGTCCATGTCTGTCAGGAAACTGATCCACGACCTCACGTACGCGCCGTGGGACCCAACAAGTTGCAGGTCCCGCAGCACGCCCGTCTTCTCCCTGTACAGCAGCCCCAGGGTGGGTCCTCATCAAGCTGAGCGAGACGTGACTCTAGATCGAAGTCCTCTTCAGCCAACTTGGCGATCGTGGATTTCCGCCCCGCCATCGACCGCTTTGTGTACCTCTGACAGAAGGCGCGGACATGAGTCTTGCCCAAGTCCCACCATAGCCTCAAGGAGGGGAAGCCACCACGCTTCTTTCTCCAGCCGGCCCAGAAAAGGCGAATCCAGTCCAGGAACCGCTTGTCCTCCAGCAGCAGGTTGTTAAAGTGCCAGTACGCGGACCGTGCCTGAGCGCGGAGCTGGCCGAGCCCCGCCCACACCAGGTGGTCATCCGAGCACGGCACCTGCTCCACAGAGGCCGTCGGAACGCTGGGCAAGTACGTCCTAGAAATGTAAAGACGGTAGATTCTGGACGCTCCCAACAGAGGGCCCACAAATGTGTCCACCTGCGATTCAGGATGGAGAGTTCTCCAGGCGCCCACCAAGTCGAAGGACCTGACCAGGTCCCTTAACTTCACCACCGCCTGCGTGCTGCACTGGACTCTACCACGGTCCTTGTCCTGGAGGGTGCAATTGAAATCCCCTCCAAGGATGATGCACTCGCCCACAGGAATGGCGCCAAGAAGAGTGGACACTTTGTCAACGAAAGCCGTTTGCTGCGGCCCGGCCAGGGAGCGTATACATTCACAAAGTGACGCACCACGTCCCCGTCGAGGACCGTTAAATGCAACAGACGGCCTGGCACTGGCTCCTTGACCCTCCAGCTCTCTGGCTGAAAATGTGGAGCCAGCAAGATAGCCACCCCGCCCGAACGTGGGGCGAAGTGACTCATAAAGACTTCCCCTTGCCACTCCAGGGTCCACTTAGCTTTGTCCCCTGGAATGGCGTGGGTTTCTTGCAGGAAGCACACCCCGTACTTTGCGTCGCGGAGGACAGAGAAGCACTGGAAACGGTGATGCACATCCCTGCTGCTGTGGATGTTGAGTCTGGCTATGGTTACCTCCAAGTCAGTTGTAGCGTGTGTCCTTCACGAATCACCCATAACTGCTCAGAGGGAGTAGAGGGTTGTTGCCCCCTCCACTCCCTCAGGAGCCCCCCGAGGAACAGAACAGCCTGTCGCTGCTCCCCCTGGTCTGAGTCGATCCCACCCCCAGGATCACCCTCAGGCGGGTTCCTCGCAGGCTTCCCCCTCGATTCAGAGTCCGTGGCAACCCCGCCTCCACTGTCGTAGCCGGCCCCTCGGAGAGACTCGGAAAGACCCCCGGGAACAGCTCCGGGATGGATCCTGGGCTCCTTGGCATCGTCTGCTTGGGCCTTGTGAGCGGGGAGCCTTCCTCGCCGTCGCCCGCCCACGACCCGAAGATATAGGGGCTCTGGTGGCTGCCGCAGGCCCCTGGACGGGCACGGGGTCAGTACTCGTGATGGGGCCAAGGTGTGGATGGATTCGGTCTGACCGTCACGCCGTCTTCCGTTTGGCCTTTTTAGGCTGCCTCTGGTCTAGTGGAGTCTCCCTCTCCCCCCGCCAGCAGCCGCGGTGTTGTCAGGGGCCGGCTGCTGGGCAGACAAAGAGGTGGTAGAGGAGAGGGGGGCAGTGCCAGCCACGGCCGACCTGGAGATGGTGTTGGCAGCGGCCGTTAGGGTGGGGCAGTTCCGGCGAATATGCCCCAGCCCTCTTCAGGCATGGCACCGCAGACCAGATCACTTTATGATCCTTCCCTTGGTGGGGAACCACAAAACCTCCCAGCGTGACCTCCTCCCGGGTCAGGCGGGCAAAAGCCTGACGCTCCGAGTATACATGACGGAGGGAAGGGTCCCGAGGCCGAGTGTCAGCGGCGCCACCTCGGACCTGACCTCCCCCAGGAGGTTGAGATGGGGGAGGAGGAGCTCAGTGGAGAGCTAAGGGCGGGACGTTGACACGTTCGGCGGTGGCCTCCAGCGGGTCTACGGCCATGTGTGTCCCACCCACTGTGAGCCCCCTTTCCAGGACACGGTGGACCGCCTGCTCGGTCCGCAGGAAAAACACGGCTTTGCCGTACATCCTAGCGGCGGCTACGATGGCCAATAGGCCGATGACTTCGGCCATCGCACGAGTGCACGCCTCGATGGCCATGGTGGGGAGGGCATAACATTTGACCCCAAGTTGCCGCGTTAGTAGGCGGAAGGGCGAGGGGGCCGCCGAGGGTCGAGAGGCTGTTGCCCCCGCATAGGTTCTTGGCCGCCCCGCCCCCGGCAGAGTGGAGGATGCCCCTGGGGTACTGACCATGCCCACACTTGGTACGGCACAGCCATGTAACTGAAATCCGAGTACTGGGGGAAGGACGTGGCACAACAACAGCAGGTGCCACAGGGGAAGGTGCTGCAGGGCAACAGCAGATAGTCACTGTAAACTGGCAGCGTTCTTCAGACCCGGAGGGGCATAAAGCAAAGTGGCAACTGCCACACACCCGCCACAGGGGGTTAAAGAAGTGGGCGGACGGCGCTCTTCAGCCCTGTGGGGGCCCAAGACAAAGTCCTTTGTCTTCACAGCAGCCCCAGGCGGTCCCACTCCCACCTCAGGCAGAGGGGCGGGAGGACAAAAGGCAGGGTCTTCACCCCGGGAGGGGGAACAGCACCAGGCCCCAGGTGGTCCTACCTCAGGCAGAGGGGTGGGAGGACAGAAGTCAGGGCCTTCACCCAGGGAGGGGGCACAGCAACAGTCCCCAGGTGGACCCACTCCCACCTCAGGCATGGCGGTGGAAAGACAAAAGGCTGGAGGCAGGGTCTTCACCCCGGGAGGGGGCAGCAACCGGCCCCAGGTGGTCCCACTCTCTCCTCCAGCAGCAAAACATTTCATTGATTGACTTCATTTTCACCCCTTTCCAATTTGAAATTGAATTTGGTTTATACACTATCCTGGCTCACACAGTCCGCTGGCTGATACATTTCAGTGGCTTTGGACAATTGTCTGGTCTTGGACAGTCCGCTGGTTTGAAACACTCCCCTGATTTCCACACTCCCTGGTTTACCCACACCACTGATGTAGTCACTCCCCTGGTTTCCAATTTGTAATTGAATATGATTTGAACACTCCCCTGGTTTACACAGTCAACTGAGTCACACGTTCTCCCCATGTTTCCTTTGGGTGCTCCGGTTTCCTCCCTGTCCAAAGATGCGCAGGTTATGTGGATTGGCTATGCTAAATTGTCCTTAGTGTCCAAAAAAGGTTAGGGAAGGTTTCCGGGGAGAGGGTTGAGGTATTGGCTTAGGTAGTTGTGGGGCTGGTTTAGCACAGTGAGCTAAACAGCTGGCTTGTAATGCAGAACAAGTCCAGCAGCGTGGGTTCAATTCCCGTACCGGCCTCCCCAAACAGGCGCCGAAATGTGGCGACGAGGGGCTTTTCAGTAACTTAATTGAAGCCGACTTGTGACAATAAGCAATTATTATTATTAGTTTGCTCTTTCCAAGGGCCATTGCAGACTTGATGGGCCGAATGGCCACCTTCTGCACTGTAAATGCTATGAAATCTATGAACTCCGCTCCAGTTGAAAGCTTCTCCAGTCCCCACTTGAATAGTTGACATCCAGTTCTGAGCAGCTTGCAGCACTTTCTCTGTCAGGTGCACCATGACATACTGCCAAACCTGGATTTTAAAATTCTTCTTCAGTTTCTTCTTCCGATACTGCATGTTTACCAGTAATAATATGTCATTGCTCAGGTCTCTTGTAGCAGGAGACCTGGTCTCGTCCTGATGTCTGAAACTGCCTTTTCCATTCTGCTTAAGGTATGAATGTTCTTATCTGTAACGTATGTACTACATCAATGACATTAGTATGTACTTCATCAAGCACCGATACTGTCTATGGCACAGTGATGGAGCTGGATTTTGCTGACATTTTTTGTATAATTGAAAAATACATTCCAGCCGTAATACATTGAGAATATCTTTAATATCTGCGACTCCAGTTCATGTATTCCAAGAAGTTTTCATAGTAAACTTACACACATCGATTAGGAGCTGCCAGATGTGTACAACTATCATATTCATTTTAAAGCCACGCAGAATACACGGGCAAAATGCTGGAGTTAAAATAAATCATTCTCTGCCAGAATCTGAGCATTATGGAATAGTGTAATAAACAAAAAATGTGTATTACAGATGAGTCCGTACATATGGATTGTAAACAGACAGGTGGCCCATAAACCCACAGCAGGGTTTTATTTCAGTCAGGTTTTTCTCAATTTTGTTGTCACTGCTCTTCTAACATTTTATCCAAAAACATTCACAGCAATGTTCACATGAGCCCCAGTTTGAAATCAAACATTCTGGATTCTACTTCCGGATGAAGGGCAGGATTAATAAACATCAGTTAGTCCTGGTAAATGAAGGGTAAATGAATGAACTGAATCAGCAGTATTTTACAGAGCAGTACTTTTAAACTGTATTTTACCTGCGACCCATTTTAACCAACCGGCCATCCTTTGGGACCCATGCTGGTCAGCCTTTGGGACCCACACCAGCTGACCTCCGCGACCCACTAGGTTCTCTTATCTTTAATGCAGCAGGTGAGCTTGCTTGGTCCTTATGATCTCACTCCAATCAGGTTTAGAGGAGAGGGCAGTGCGTGTATCAGGTGCAGAGTTCAGCTGGTTCCTTTGTGCTGTCTTCATCCTTTTGAGGATGAAAAATCCAACCTTGAAGATGTAGATCCTTGTGATGTGTAATAGCAAAAGAATGCTTGTTTTACTCCGTACTGGGTACTCCTCGGAGACGCTATGCCAGAATTCTGAAAACCTCATGGAGTTGTGCCGTATTTTTAATGTGCTGTCACAGGTAAAGTGCAGAAGCTCAGTTTGTACATTTGGAGTCAGCTATAAATCAGTAAATTGAGTCTGGGGTCTCGAACTCAAAGGGAGTTTTCACCAACTAATTCTCTCTCAAAATCTGAAACTTCTCCTCTGGAAAATAGCGATATAAACTGTTGTTCAGCGCAGCCAGTGTATCGGCAGTTCCCTTACTAACCGTTTTCTTCGATATGTCATTGCAGTGTGGGGAACATGTAGGTTTGGCTTTCTACACGCAGTTGCCAATTACTTTTGGAAAGCATCAAATTCTTCACAGCGCCAAAAGCAATCATCCACGTCAGGAGGAGGCGGTCCGGCCCGCTGTGTACCGCGCCTGCGCACTGCCTGATCGGGCTGAGTGGGCACACATGCGCGGTATAGCCGGCACCCAGGACAGACCCTGGAGAGTGACGTGTTATTACCAGCAGAGAGAATGTGCTGCTGCAGAGGGAGGCCCAGAGTCAGAGCAATGTGTCAATTAGGGGGAATCTGACTGGCCAGCTTCCACCCTACTTCCACCACCTCCTCTGGCAGCGCGTTCCAGGCACCCACTACCCTCTGTGTAAAAAAACTTGCCTCGTACATCTCCTCTAAACCTTGCCCATCACACCTTAAACCTATGCCCCCTCGTAATTGACCCCTCTACCCTGGGGAATAGCCTCTGAGTATCCACTCTGTCTATGCCCCTCATAATTTTGTAGACTTCTATCAGGTCGCCCCCAACCTGTCGTTCCAGTGAGAACAAACCGAGTTTCCTCAACCGCTCCTCATAGCTAATGCGGATTATTCTGGAAAAGAGCAGGTGTGGCAGTTCTCAGTTATTGTGTGTCTGCAGTTTGCTCCGATCATGGCTGAGGACAAGAAAGCTCCAGCTCCCAAGAAGGGCGCAAAGAAAACCCAGAAGAAGGCACCAGTAAAAGGCAACAAGAAGAGGAGACGAGCCAGGAAGGAGTTACTCCATCTACAAAGTGATGAAGCAGGTTCACCCCGACACCGGCATCTCCTCCAAGGCCATGAGCATCATGAACTCCTTCGTCAACGATATTTTCGAGCGCATCGCGGGTGAGGCTTCCCGCCTGGCCCATTACAACAAGCGCAGCACCATCAGCTCCCGGGAGATCCAGACCGCCGTGCGCCTGCTGCTGCCCGGGGAACTGGCCAAGCACGCCGTGTCGGAAGGGACAAAGGCGGTGACCAAGTACACCAGCTCCAAGTAAAACTGTTCTCAAACTCATCAAAACCCAACGGCTCTTTTAAGAGCCACTCACAACTTCTGGAAAGCAGCCAAACCATCGTTTTTAAATTATTATTGGATTATGAATAGCCAAATCGGTTCAAATAGGGTTTCACTGGAACATAACATCCTGGGTGATGTCCAGTTATCGCCCGGTCGATCTTCGTGCCTTGAAAATAAGTCTCATCATTTAGTGACTGCTCGGTGTCCCTGTGTGTCTTTGGTGTCTGACTTGGTCATATTCGGTCCCTGTCGCTAGATTTGGAGAGACAATAGAACTCCAAAACCTCCCTTTCAATTTGTGTTCAGGTTTCCAAAAACCTCCCTTTCTCTTTCAGGCTTCCTCAATAATCGATCAGTTTATTGACAGCACACCAGTGTTGTGGGAAAACTCCATTTCAATACTGACACGAGCTCCAAATTGCTCACTCCACTTTTAACACTGAAGTAGTCTACAATATGGAATATTTTTAATAAGTTTTGTAGTTGGCTGTAAATTAGACATTCTGTCTGCGGCTGAGAGCGTTTTAAACAGCAGCCAGATTAAACTCGATTGGACTCCAGATTGTAAAAATCTGTGGAGACAGTTTCGGATTAAATGCCCCTTTTATAAATCCGAAACATTTCCACAGATTCTCCCAGACATGCTGAGTTTATCCAGCATTTCTCTTCAATTCACATTTGCAGCATCCGCATTATTTTGCTTTAATTCATTTTGGGTTTGTTCTGTTCGAGAGAAAAACCGACATCAGAAACTGACAGATAAAGGGAAACTGTAGATTACGGAGAGAGAATCCAACAATTTTATACTGTGATTTAGTCTCGTTTTTACGGTCCCTGTTCAATTTTCTGTTTTATCTTTTCGCGCCCTTTTAAGCTTTGAAATAAATATTCGGTTGGAATCTGAACATTTGGCGCCCAAACTTTCCGCCCTCAGCACCGTGGAGTCTCCTGATTGGTGCTTCAAACAGACATCTGATTGGTCAGTTTGTGCCAGGCGCCACAATGTTGTTCAGATAACCAATCAGCAATGTGTGCACCGCCATTCCTCCTGAAGCGAAGTGAATGTGGGGGTGCTGCCTAATATCCAGGCCGTGCTGCTGCCCAAGAAAAGCAGCGCTGGCGCCGGCAAGAAGTGAAGCCGGCAAGAAGTGGTGCCTTCTTCTGGGTTTTCTTTGCGCCCTTCTTGGGAGCTGGAGCTTTCTTGTCCTCAATCTAATAACACAAAGGCTCTTTTCAGAGCCACTCACTTTATCAGAAAAAGAGCGAATTGTTTTGTGTCACTCAGATTCTGCTCTGCCACTTAATGTGCAAATGTTTCACGCTTTATGATATCTATCCGGAAGTTTCTGTTCTGCTACTTCATGTGTAGATGTTTCTGCAATAACTATCTGGGTTAATGTATGTGACTCGTTTCTTACTCGGAGCCATGAGAGACGAGAGAAACTCCATTGCAATGAAGCGTTAATTGTAACTTGGAGGCATTGGAATCAGTAACAGGAGGTCGCAGCTTTTATTTGTCGATTGAGCGGCTCTGAACCAGCGCTGGGACCGGGAAGAATCCAATAACCCAAAGGCTCTTTCAGAGCCACCCACTCCCTCCGGACAATTCTCACTAAAGCTTCCGAATGCAGAGATACGGCCGATGATCATATTCTAAATCACCGCATCTCAACTGGGGGATTGGGTGGTGAAGCTCCCTTCCTGACAGACTTGGTGGCTCTTAAAAGAGCCTTTGCTGTTGTTATTGGTGAAGCCGAGTTTTAGGCGCGTTCCCCGCGGATGCGGCGGGCCAGCTGGATGTCTTTGGGCATGATGGTGACTCGCTTGGCGTGGATGGCGCACAGGTTGGTGTCCTCAAAGAGCCCCACCAGGTAAGCCTCGCTGGCCTCCTGCAGGGCCATGACGGCGGAGCTCTGGAAGCGCAGGTCTGTCTTGAAGTCCTGAGCGATCTCTCGCACCAGGCGCTGGAAGGGCAGTTTGCGGATCAGCAGCTCGGTGGATTTCTGGTAGCGGCGGATCTCCCTCAGAGCCACAGTGCCGGGTCTGTAGCGATGGGGCTTCTTCACTCCGCCCGTGGCTGGAGCGCTCTTGCGGGCCGCTTTGGTAGCCAGCTGTTTGCGAGGAGCTTTGCCTCCGGTCGATTTGCGCGCTGTCTGCTTGGTCCTGGCCATGATGTGAAACTGGGGGAAACGCACACGCTGAGAATGCTGGCGCCGCTCTCTCGCTGCCTATTTAAGACATTATAGTGACCGCCCACTTCTCCTCATTGGATGCAGCCCGATCCCGTGGACAAGTTTGAAAAGAGCGATGATTGGGAAGAATATCAGGGCCCTGATTGGTGGACCTGCAACTGACACCCCATCAATTTCAAAAAGCCCGCCAATTTCACAGGGACCAGGAACGGATATTTGACAAAACCGAAAAAATCAAAACTCAATCTCAAGTTGTAAATGTGAAAAACTTCTCAATGATTCCTGGTCCCATTTTTGTCTCCGATTCGACCCACTGCCTGAGCACCCGGATTAAATTCAGATTCACTCCCTGATTGTTCTACAACAGACTGGGATAAAGCTCCTATTGAGGGGCGGAATTCTGTCTCATTTTTATCTGATCAGCGATATCGGTTCTTTCAATGCAAAGAGCGATAGGTATTAAAGGGAAAATTGGCTGATTCGTTCAGCGACTGTTCTGGGGGAGATGGATGGAGGAGGCGGTGTTTACAGATCAGTTATGTAAACCAAGCTTCTGATCAAATTCTGACGCTGAACATTCATCTCCGAAAGTAGATTAATAAAATCCAGCAGGTACAATTTCACAGGGACAAGTAACGGATATTTGAGAAAATCCATCCCAAATTGGAAACATCAAAAACTTCTCGATGATTCCTGGTCCCTTTTTTGTCACATTCGATGAATAAAACTGTGCAGGTCTTCATTCCCGCTCTCGTTACAATGTCAGTGTTCACTATGTGCGGTTACAGGTTTGACTTTGGAGAAAGGTTTTGTTTCAGACTCTACAGCACATCAATGTCGCCTTATAATGTGAAAAGAGAAATCAATGATAGGAAAGGAGTTCCTGTTATAACAGTACAAACTTTAACAAAATCGTGGTATCTCATTTATGACGCGTGAAACCAAGTCCTTTATTATCCAGTCCGCCCCGACCTGACTGAGTCAGGGAGAGAGAGGCGGGGAGCAGACTGAGTGACAGACAGAGCAGGGAAATGTCTTTGATCATCCAGCTCCTCCTCCTGCCTGCTCCAACCCACATTTTATATTCCAAACAGAAGTGAAAAGAGGGCGCTGAACAACACGTACAAACTGCAACATCAGACAGCAGCGAGTTAGAAACGCGGATCTATTAAATCCAGACGTGTCAGTAATATTCCCGCCTCAGTTCACTCCTTTCGAGAACCAGCCGAACTACCTGCTCCCATTTCAACCCCAGCTCCGATTCCATCCCCACAACTCCTCTCCCAGACGGGTTGGGAATTTTACTAACACCCCTTCCAGCTGATATAAAGTGTTTATGTTGTGAGGCGGGATTTCTCCGCCCTGTTACCTCTTTTACAGACTCTCCCCTGAATCTGTGAATAATGAAACTAACACAAACTGTGACTGTTCCCCCGGACACATCCCCGTTTAGGAAGAGGCAGCAACATCCCTGTGTTTTAGTGCAGAGTGGGGGGAGAGGCCCGGTGCAGAGCATGTCAGCGAGTGAGCGGCAATACTGGATTGACATTTCTGTCTGAAATCTGCTCCCAGCACCGGGACAGCGATTCATTGGTCGGGGGGTCAGCTCTTTCCTGAAAGATGTGGGTGGCTCTGAGAAGAGCCTTTGGGTTCAGAGGTTTACAATTTGCTCGCCTTCTTTCACTTCTTTGCTGGTTTCTTAGCCATTGCTGATTTCACTTTGGGCTTGGCCCTCGATTGGGTCGGATTTATTCTGCCCATGGTCTTTTTCACAAGTGACTTTTTCTTCGGGGCTGCTTTCTTCGCGCTCTTTTTGGGAGTTGCCGCCTTCTTGGCTGCTGGTTTCTTGGGAGATTTCTTGGCTGCTGGTTTCTTGGGAGATTTCTTGGCTGCTGGTTTCTTGGAAGATTTCTTGGCTGCTGGTTTTTTGAGAGATTTCTTGGCTGCTGGTTTCTTGAGAGATTTCTTGGCTGCTGGTTTCTTCACTGAAGGTTTCTCGCCTGCTCCGGTCTTTCTCACTTTCCCCCCGGTTGTCTTCTTAACGATCTTGAAGGAGCCGGAGGCGCCCGTGCCCTTGACCTGAGCCAAGCTGCCGTTGTCCACACTCCTCCTGACACTTTGCTTGATCTGGGCCCCCCGTTTATCCACATCGACCCCTTTGCTCCGCAGCGCCTTCTTTATGGCCTGTAAGGAAATCCCCTTGCGATCGCCGCTTTCCGCCACAATCTGGAGGATCAGCTCGCCCAGCCCGGGACCTTCTTGTTTCTTCCGGGGAACCGCCTTCTGCTTCTTGACAGCCTTGACTGGGGTGGCGGCTGGAGGAGCCGTTTCGGCGGCTGCACTGTCGCTCATGTCCGAGACTCTGCACAAAATCTCTCCGTCAATGTGGGTGAGAAATGAAGCCTCTGGTGGCGGCACTGAGCAACTTAAAGGCAGCGAGCGGACGGGGCGGAGACAACCTGCTCTCAGCTCCAGGCTGCTGCTGCCTCTCTGTGTTTTTCTCTCGTCCCAAACTCTCCAATTCCACTCAAATTCCAGCTCCACAGTGTCCAGGATCAACCCTTCCTGTCTCTCACACCCGAATGTTTGCTGTAGAAAAGGTTTCACGCGATTTGAAGGCTCCATTTTGCATTTAACCCCGTTTTACTGATGCACTGTTCCCGCTCTCTCACCCGATCGCTCTCATTTTCCCAACCTTTCCACAGAAATCTGGAAAGCAGCATCGAAACTGCCCTGAAATCCAATTTGGAAAAGTAGATGGGGAACAGGGGGATTGTTTGAATGAAAAATATTTCCATTCAGTCCCAGAGGGATTGGGAGATCTCCTGGTCAGAGCGGACACACAAACACAGTTGGTTTCTCCTGTTTGGTCCGCCCCTTTCACACACTCTCTCTTCCACAATATTCACATCCACACACAAGGTTTGGAAATGACATTTCCCAGGGCAGAATTCTCCCTCTTCTCAGCACTTGTTTCCCAATCCGTGTCTTAATTACTGTTCAACTCTCTGAGTTTTCTGCTCCCTATTTTCTGTTTACCTAAATACCCGGCAGCAGCCAGTCATATTTTAAAATCTAAATTCATTGATGACACACCTCCCTTGAAGGTGAAAATACAATTTATCTCCTCTCTATCAGTGGAGATTTTCCTGCTTGATGTGATCCTCCTGCACTGCCCGGTAACACTGAACCCCAAACTCAACAAGCAGGGACCCCCAGTTAAAGAATAATCCCACCCCCTCTGAGAGTGGAGATTTTCACAGTGACACACACATTCTGACCATTCTGATCCAAACAGCAAATTTTAAAAATAAAGATGATCTGATAGACCTGGACTTTCTGTGTGGAGGAGGGACAGTGACCGTTTCACCCACAACACGGCAGCTGTGTTCACAGCGAGTGCCAGTGTTACACGTATAATCACTGTGTCCAGTGTTCACAGTGAGGGCCAGTGTTACATGTGTTATCACTGTGTCCAGTGTTCACTGTGAGGGCCAGTGTTACACATGTTATCATTGTGTCCAGTGATCATAGTGAGGGCCAGTGTTACACGTGTTATCACTGTGTCCAGTGTTCACAGTGAGAGCCACTGTTTCACGTGTTATCACCATGTCCAGTGTTCACAGTGAGGGTCAGTGTTACACGTGTTATCACTGTGTCCAGTGTTCACAGTGAGGGCCAGTGTTACACGTGTTATCACTGTGTTCACAGTGAGAGCCAGTGTTACACGTGTTATCACTGTGTCCACAACACACCAAATGACAGATTGAAAATGAGAGACAGAGAAAAATAGAGAGAGCGACATAGTAATACAGAGATGTGGAGCGGGAGAGAGGGAGTGAGATACTCATATTGAAGTAGACAGATATTGAGGACAGAGACATATAAAGGAAACGAGAGAGAAACAGAGAGAGAGAGAACAATAGAACGAGTGGCACATAACACAGAGATGTAGAGCGGAAGAGAGGGAGTGAGATAATCATATTGAAGGAGAGAGACATTGAGACACTTAGACAGGGACAGAAAGGGAAGGAGATAGAGACAGAGGGAGAGATAGAGAGAGAGACAAAGAGAGGGACAGAGAGAGAGACACACAGGGAGACAAAGAGAGAGAGACACAGAGGTAGAGAGAGCATAAGTCTGCCGCTCCTAATCGATGCGTGTATGTTTAATCTGAAGGGAAATAAAGTAAAGCAAAGATCCGGAACACATGGAACATGGACATAGAGGCTGATGAAAGATAATGGACAACCGTTTTCATCTCGTTTGGAACTTAACATTCATGCTCAATTATTTATCATGAAAACTTCTTAAAATTTGTGAACTGGAGTCATAAACATTAAATATATTCTCAACCTGACACAAAAGAAAATCAGTTTTCTATTATTCAAAAACCCCCAGCACAATCCAGCTCCATCACTGTGCCATAGACACTCTCGGTGCTTGATGAAGTTCATACTAATGTCATTGATGTAGCCCAGATGTTACAGATAAGAACATTCATAACTTAAGCAGAATGAAAAAGGTAGCTTCAGACATCAGGACCAGGTCTCATGCTTCAAGAAGAGACCTAAGCAATGACACACATTATAAGAAGTATGATTGGTAAACATGCAGACTTCTATATTAGACAAACTGAATAAGAATTTTAAAATTCAGCTTTGACAATATGTCATGGTGCCTGTTGCAGAGAAAGTGCAGTAAGCTGCTCAGAACAGGATGTCAGTTATTCAAGTGGAGACTGGAGAAGTTTACAACTGGAGCTGAATTCTTTGACAAGAGTATTAGATTTGTTCAGAGATTGTGTTGAGCATGGGAGCTCAATAAGGAAGCTTTTACTATTTCCCCCCAGTACAATATGTCCCACACCAACACAAGGAGATACCTTGATACATTTGGTATTGAAATATTGAGTCAGATGTGCTTCATTTTCTAACGGAAAGAGTGGAATTCAATCAAAACTATCATAATATAATGGAATTATGTAAACTGGGAATGTGTAAAGCTGGGAATTTGGTACAACCAGAGGAGAGTGTAAAGCCAGGGGTGTAAGTGTGTTAATGAGGGGAGTGTGGAAAATGAGGTGATTGTGCAATATCGATGTCTGTAAACCGGGAGGCTGTAAAATCAGGGGGGTGTTTGAGTGGATTGTGACAAAGAAGGAAAACGCAATGTGGGCATGTATAAATCAGTGGCGTTTAAATCCAGGAGTGTGTAAAATTAGTGTGAGTGTAAACCAGGAGTGTGGGCATATCAAATAGTGTGTAAACCTGTGCACAAAAGTAGGCGAGTGTGCAAAACAAGGTGAGTGTGGAAAGCCACACATAACAAATGAGTAGATAAAGCAGGTAGTGTGTCAGCCAGGGAAGTGTACGCACACAGGGGAGTGTATGGATCCAATGGAGTATACACAAGAGAGTGTGCAAAGCAAGAAGTGTGCAAAACCAGTGGATGGTTTAAACCAGTTGAGTGTGTGAAATCTGGGGAGCGGCAAACCAGGGGAGTGTGTAAACCAGGGTGGTGTGTAAAATCTTCGCTGTATCCAAACCCATAGAGTGTGTAAATCAGAGGAGTGTGTAAACCAGGGTGTGTGTAAATCAGGGGAGTGTGTAAACCAGGGTGTGTGTAAAATCTTCGCTGTATCCAAACCCGTAGAGTGTGTAAATCAGGGGAGTGTAAACCAGGGTGTGTGTAAAATCTTCGCTGTATCCAAACCCGTAGAGTGTGTAAACCAGGGGAGTGTGTAAACCAGGGTGTGTGTAAAATCTTTGCTGTCTCCAAACTCATAGAGTGTGTAAATCAGGGGAGTGTGTAAACCAGGGTGTGTGTAAAATCTTCGCTGTATCCAAACCCATAGAGTGTGTAAACCAGGGGAGTGTGTAAACCAGGGTGTGTGTAAAATCTTTGCTGTCTCCAAACTCATAGAGTGTGTAAATCAGGGGAGTGTGTAAACCAGGGTGTGTGTAAAATCTTCGCTGTATCCAAACCCATAGTGTGTGTAAACCAGGGGAGTGTGTAAACCAGGGTGTGTGTAAAATCTTCGCTGTATCCAAACCCATAGTGTGTGTAAACCAGGAGAGTGTGGAAACCAGGGGAATGTGTAAATCAGGGGAATGTGTAAATCAGGGGAATGTGTAAATCAGGGGAGTGTGTAAATCAGGGGAGTGTGTAAATCAGGGGAGTGTGTAAATCAGGGGAGTGTGTAAATCAGGGGAGTGTGTAAATCAGGGGAGTGTGTAAATCAGGGGAGTGTGTAAATCAGGGGAGTGTGTAAATCAGGGGGGGTGTAAACCAGGGGAGTGTGTAAATCAGGGGGGGTGTAAAGCCAGTGGATTGTTTAAATCAGACGAGTGTGTGAAACCAGAGGAGAGCTAAACCACAAGAGTGTGGAAACCAGGGGAATGTGTAATTAGGGCAGTGTGTAAATCAGGGGAGTGTGTAATACAGGGGAGTGTGTAAACAGGGCAGTGTGCAAACCGGGGGAGGGGGGTTGTAACCAAATAATGTGCAATTCGAGGCTGCGTATAAATCGGGCGAGTGTGTAAAAGATGGTGCTTGGGAAAACTGCCGTGAACCAGGAGAGTGAGTGAACCAGGAGGGTGAGCAAACCAGGAGAGTGAGTAAAACAGGGGAGTGAGTAAACCAGGAGAGTGAGTAAAACAGGGGAGTGAGTGAACCAGGAGAGTGAGTAAACCAGGAGAGTGAGTAAAACAGGGGAGTGAGTGAACCAGGAGAGTGAGTAAACCAGGAGAGTGAGTAAAACAGGGGAGTGAGTGAACCAGGAGAGTGAGTAAACCAGGAGAGTGAGTAAAACAGGGGAGTGAGTGAACCAGGAGAGTGAGTAAACCAGGAAAGTGAGTGAACCAGGAGAGTGAGTAAAACAGGGGAGTGAGTAAAACAGGGGAGTGAGTAAAACAGGGGAGTGAGTAAAACAGGGGAGTGAGTAAAACAGGGGAGTGAGTGAACCAGGAGAGTGAGTAAAACAGGGGAGTGAGTAAACCAGGGGAGTGAGTGAACCAGGGGAGTGAGTGAACCGGGAGAGCGAGTGAACCGTGAGAGCGAGTGAACCGGGAGAGCGAGTGAACCAGGGGAGCGAGTGAACCAGGGTAGCGAGTGAACCAGGGGAGCGAGTGAACCAGGGGAGCGAGTGAACCAGGGGAGCGAGTGAACCAGGGGAGCGAGTGAACCAGGGGAGCGAGTGAACCAGGAGTGTGAGTGAACCAGGGGAGTGAGTGAACCAGAGGAGTGAGTGAACCAGGAGAGCGAGTGAACCAGGGGAGCGAGTGAACCAGGAGAGCGAGTGAACCAGGGGAGCGAGTGAACCAGGGGAGCGAGTGAACCAGGGGAGCGAGTGAACCAGGGGAGCGAGTGAACCAGGGGAGCGAGTGAACCAGGAGTGTGAGTGAACCAGGGGAGTGAGTGAACCAGAGGAGTGAGTGAACCAGGAGAGCGAGTGAACCAGGGGAGCGAGTGAACCAGGAGAGCGAGTGAACCAGGGGAGCGAGTGAACCAGGGGAGCGAGTGAACCAGGGGTGCGAGTGAACCAGGGGTGCGAGTGAACCAGGGGAGTGAGTGAACCAGGGGAGTGAGTGAACCAGGGGAGTGAGTGAACCTGGAGAGTGAGTAAACCTGGAGAGCGAGTGAACCAGGGGAGTGAATACATTTGGAGGGGGAACATTGGTTTCACTGCTGCCTCACTGTGCCAGGGATCCAGGTTCAATTCCAGCGTTGGGTGACTGTCTGTCTGGAGTTTGCATATTCTGCCTATGTCTGTGTAGATTTCCTCCGGGTGCTCTGTTTTTCTCCCACAAGCCAAAGATGTGCAGGTTCGATGGATTGGCGATGCTGAATTACCGCTTTGTATCCAAGGGTGTGTAGATTACGTAGGGATACAGATTTATGGTGGTCAGGTGGGGAGTGGTCCTAGGTGGGCTGCTTTTTCTGAGTGTCGGTGCAGACTCGATGGGCCAGATTGCCTCCTTCTGCACTGTGGTAATTCTATGGTTCTATGGAAAATGAAGTAAATCAGTGGAAAGGTAGTTTGCAGAAAGTGTGAGTTTGAGGGGCTGAGTGACAGAGTAATAACAAACAAGCTGCAGGCAATGGCTGCAAATTGAATCTCTCATTGGGACAAACACACAGCTACAAAGGTGATTGGTTGAGCCCGAGGGCGCAGGGCCACTTGCAGCCACACACACAGTCCCCCCAACACGGGCTCTATAGGAGGTTTTGCTCCACATGTGATGACTATGAAATGGGGAATGTTCCCATTGATTCTCAATGCGGAATTGCTGCGGGGATGTGCTCATGCCCGGTGTAACCCCGCCCCTGCTATTCGTGATGTGGAGATGCCGGCGTTGGAATGGGGTGAGCACAGTAAGAAGTCTTACAACACCAGGTTAAAGTCCAACAGGTTTGTTTCGATGTCACTAGCTTTCGGAGCGCTGCTCCTTCCTCAGGTGAATGAAGAGGTATGTTCCAGAAACATATATATAGACAGATTCAAAGATGCCAGACAATGCTTGGAATGCGAGCATTAGCAGGTGATTAAATCTTTACAGATCCAGAGATGGGGTAACCCCAGGTTAAGGAGGTGTGAATTGTGTCAAGCCAGGACTGTTGGTAGGATTTTGCAGGCCAGGTGGTGGGGGATAAATGTAATACCTGGGATTCATGTCGCATTACATTCATCTCCCAACATCTGGCCTGCGAAATCCTACCAACTGTCCTGGTTTGAGACAATTCACAGCTCCTTAACCTGGGGTTACCCCATCTCTGGATCTGTAAAGATTTAATCACCTGCTAATGGTCACATTCCAAGCATTGTCTGGCATCTTTGAATCTGTCTCTACATATATTTCTGGAACATACCTCTTCATTCACCTGAAGAAGGAGCAGAGCTCCGAAAGCTAGTGACATCGAAACAAACCTGTTGGACTTTAACCTGGTGGTGTCAGTCTTCTTACTGTGCTCACCCCAGTCCAACGCCGGCATCTCCACATCATTCTGAGATTGGGGGCGCATGCGCAGCCCCTCCCCCACACACTCCATTTGGTCAGTGAGTGGAATTGCTTTGTTGAAGCTGAGGGAAATGTCAATGTCAGCGCCCAGGACAGCGAGGAAACACCATTCTCATTGCAGCAGCACATCCATTTGGTAGTGTGAGCAAAGAGGCTCAGAGATCATTACTGACTCGGGGGGAGTTCAGGGAGAATCGGGGGCTGTTTGCAAGAGGCGCAGCGGAGCACGATCTTGTTCCGGGACTTGGAGTGAGCGGAGGGAAGGGAAAGCTCTTTCTGGGCCTGGCTTATTGTCTGATTCTGGGTTAGGATTTGGAGAGTATTTTCTTTCTTTTACTGATTGGAGGCAGCAAGGTAGCATAGTGGTTAGCACGGCTGCATCACTGCTCTATTGTACCAGGTTCGATTTCCAGGCTTGTGTTGCTATCTGCGGAGTCTGCACGCTCTCCCCGTATCTGCGTGGGTTTCCTCCGGGTGCTCCGGTTTCCTCCCACAGTCCTAAGATGTGCAGGTTAGGTGGATTGGCCCTAATAAATTGCACTTAGTGTCCAAAAAGGTTAGGTGGGGTTACTGGGTTAGGGTGGAGGCATGGGTTACTGGGTTAGGGTGGAGGCATGGGTTACTGGGTTAGGGTGGAGGCATGGATTTCTGGGTTAGGGTGGAGGCGTGAGATGCTCTTTACAAAGATGGGCTCGATGGACCGAATGGCCTCCTTCTGCACTGTAAATTCTGTGATTATCAGTTGAAAGAATAGATTGATTCATCATTGGCCTCATTTGACCCTGATTTACAAGAGATATGCTTTCTTCCCCCTAGTTCAACAGATGAAGAGATGAGTTCCAAGAACAAGATGATGATTCCTCAGCAAAATGTATGTGTCGCCGTCTCCTTCTTACTGACAGTAAGTACAATATTAATCCAACATTGCAGAGACACAGATACAACATCAACTCCACCGTCACAGAGAAAAGAAGCAGTCAGACTCACATTGACCTCAAGTCCCAGATAAACACACTCGCACGACTGTCACACACACTTACACTCTCTCTCACACACAGATGTTCCCTCTCACACACACTCACAGACTCTCTCTCACACACACTCAGTCACTCTCACTCACACACATACCAGTCACTGAGCAGTAAGCAGTTAAATAAGTTTTATATATCACAGATACATAGTGAGGGTAAAACTCACACACACCTGTAATGGTAAAATATGTGTTATATATAACAGATACATAGTGAGGGTAAAACACACACACGCATCTGTAAGAGTAAATTATGTGTTATATATCACAGATACATAGTGAGGGTAAAACTCACACACACACCTGTAAGAGGAAAATATGTGTTATATATCACAGATACATAGTAAGGGTAAAACACACACACACCTGTAAGAGTAAAATATGTGTTATATATCACAGATACATAGTTAGGGTAAAACACACACACACCTGTAAGAGTAAAATATGTGTTATATATCACAGATACATAGTGAGGGTAAAACACACACACACCTGTAAGAGTAAAATATGTGTTATTTATCAAAGAGAGACAGTGATACACACAGGCGTACTGACACACACACACACTCTCACATACACACCATCTCTCAGACAAACTCACACACCAGTAACAGAGCAGCAATCACTAATATGTGTGTTATCTATCAAAGATATACAGTTATATACAGCCAAACTCACTCTCTCTCACACACACACCACTCACTCTCCTAACAATAACTGAGCAGTAAGCAGTAAAATATGTTATACATCATAGAAACAATGAGGATAAAACTCACACTCTCTCACTTACACACTCTCTCACCAGTACCTGAGCAGTAAGCAGTAAAAGATGTTATACATCACAGAGAGACAGCGAGAATAAATATACACACACTCACTCATATACTCACACACACACTCCCAAACACACTGTAACACTCACACACACTCCCAAACACACTGTCTCACTCACACACACACTCCCAAACACACTGTCTCACTCACACACACACTCCCAAACACACTGTCTCACTCACACACACACTCCCAAACACACTGTCTCACTCACACACACACTCCCAAACACACTGGCTCACTCCCACACACATTCCCAAACACACTGTCTCACTCACACACACACTGTCTCACTCACACACACTCCCAAACACACTGTCTCACCCCCAAACACACTGTCTCACTCCCAAACACACTGTCTCACTCACAAACACACTCCCAAACACACTGTCTCACTCACACACACACTCCCAAACACACTGTCTCACTCACACACACACTCCCAAACACACTGTCTCACTCACACACACACTCCCAAACACACTGTCTCACTCACACACACACTCCCAAACACACTGTCTCACTCACACACACACTCCCAAACACACTGGCTCACTCCCACACACATTCCCAAACACACTGTCTCACTCACACACACACTGTCTCACTCACACACACTCCCAAACACACTGTCTCACCCCCAAACACACTGTCTCACTCCCAAACACACTGTCTCACTCACAAACACACTCCCAAACACACTGTCTCACTCACACACACACTCCCAAACACACTGTCTCACTCACACACACACTCCCAAACACACTGTCTCACTCACACACACACTCCCAAACACACTGGCTCACTCCCACACACATTCCCAAACACACTGTCTCACTCACACACACACTGTCTCACTCCCAAACACACTGTCTCACTCCCAAATACACTCCCAAACACACTGTCTCACTCACACACACACTCCCAAACACACTTTCTCACTCACACGCCCACTCCCAAACACACTGTCTCACTCACAAACACACTCCCAAACACACTGTCTCACTCACACACACACTGTCTCACTCACACACCCACACAGCAGTAAGCAGTAAAATATTCATTATATATCACAGAGAGACAGTGAGGTTAACACATACACACAGATATGACTCTATCTTATAATAATATTTATTGTCACAAGTAGGCTTACATTAACACTGCAATGTTTCTGTGAAAAGCCCCAAGTCGCCACATTCTGGCGCCTGTTTAGGTACAGGGAGGGAGAATTCAGAAAGTCTAAATTACCTAACAGCTCGTCTTTCGGGACAATCGACCTATGAGTGTGTGTAGTAACCTCTGTGACAGTAACCACTGTCTCTCTGTGATATATATTGAATATTCTACTGCTTATTGCTCAGTTACTGGTGTGTGAGAGAGAGTGTGAGTGTGTTTACCCTCACTGTCTCTGTGCTATATAACTCGTATTTCACTCTCTCTCACACATTCTCTCTCACACACACTCATACACTCTCTCATTCACACACACCAATAACTGAGCGGTAAAATATGCTTTATATATCACAGAGGGACAATGAGAGACAGTGTGAAACACACTCACTATTTCTCTGGCAAACACTAACTCTCACACACACTCATTCTCTCACACTCCTAGTCCCTCTCCCTCAGACTGCCTCACACATGGACACACCAGTCACTGAGCAGTAAGCAGTTAAATATGTGTTATATATCGCAGAGGGACAGTGAGGGTAAAACACACTCTCGCCACTCTCACACTTAAGTAACTGAGCGGTAAGCAGTAAAATATATTATATATGATAGCCAGACAGTGAGGATAAACACACTCGCACACCAGTAACTGAGCAGCAAAATATGTGTGAAATATCACAGAGACAATGAAGGTAAAACACACACACATGCATGCAGACTATTTCTCACACTCATACACTCTTGCAGACATAGTGACCCATTCCCTCGCACACACTTCCTCACACACACTCACATATTCACAAACTTTGATATTCACACACTCTTTGACACAACAGTAACTGAGCAATACACAGTAAAATATGCATCATATATCACAGAGACCATGATGGTAAAACACACTCTCTCTCTCTCACACACACACACCCCAGTAACAGAGCAGCAACAGTAAAATATGTGTTACATATCAAAGAGTGACAATGTAAAATACAGAGGCTCACTCGCTCACACACGCACTCTCTCACACACCCACTCTCTCTCTCACAAACGCACTCTCTCACACACACCCACTCTCTCACAAACACACTCACACACACATCCACTCTCTCTCTCTCACACACCAACTCTCTCACTCACACACACATCCACCCACTCTCTCACACACACCCACTCTCTCACACACGCCCACTCTCTCTCACACACACCCACTCTCTCACACACACCCACTCTCTCACACACACCCACTCTCTCACACACCCACTCTCTCATACACACCGACTCTCTCTCACACACACACACACTCTCTCTCACACGCACCCACTCTCTCTCACACACACCCACTCTCTCTCACACGCACCCACTCTCTCACACACACCCACTCTCTCTCTCACACACCAACTCTCTCTCACACACACCCACTCTCTCTCACACACACCCACTCTCTCTCACACACACCCACTCTCTCTCACACACCCACTCTCTCTTGCACACATGCACTCTCACACACACCCACTCTCTCACAAACACACTCACACACACATCCACTCTCTCTCACACACACTCTCTCTCACACACACCCACTCTCTCACACACACTCACTCTCTCTCACACGCACCCACTCTCTCTCACACGCCAACTCTCTCTCACACACACACACTCTCTCTCACACACACACACTCTCTCACACACACACACACTCTCTCACACACACACACACGCTCTCACACACACACACACTCTCTCACACCCACCCACTCTCTCACACACACACACACTCTCTCACACCCACCCACTCTCTCACACCCACCCACACTCTCACACCCACCCACTCTCTCACACCCACCCACTCTCTCACACCCACCCACTCTCTCTCTCACACACCCACTCTCTCTCACACACACACCCACTCTCTCTCACACCCACCCACTCTCTCACACCCACCCACTCTCTCACACCCACCCACTCTCTCACACCCACCCACTCTCTCACACCCACCCACTCTCTCTCACACACACCCACTCTCTCTCACACACACAGCCACTCTCTCTCACACCCACAGCCACTCTCTCTCACACCCACCCACTCTCTCACACACCCACTCTCTCTCACACACACCCACTCTCTCTCACTCACACCCACTCTCTCTCACACACACCCACTCCCTCTCACACACACCCACTCTCTCTCACACACACACACACTCTCTCTCACACACCCGCTCTCTCTCTCACACACACCCACCATTTCCACTCGCCTTTAATGTGACAGGTGAGCCTGCTTGGTCCCCACGATCTCACTTGCTTTGTTATTCAATGTTACATTTCTGATAATGACTCCAGCTGATGATTTAAGATCTCACGGCATCCATTGACAAAAATTACAGAGGTTTGTCCTGGAACTCGCCCTGCTTACTCTTCAAATGTCTTTGACATTTTGAGGGTTTTAAACTTTCACTTGCCAGTAATTCCCGACATGTAACACCCATGAAATTTGACTCCTGATTGCAGTGGCACAATTTATAAACCCACCCCTCAAATAATCATCATTGTGCTGTTTTGTTCCTGTTTTCAGCTTCTTCATGGGTTGTTCACCAGAGGCCCTGGAGTTCACTCCAGCACTGCTGGCAGCTGCAAAATGGAGGAATCTCTCTCGGGCCCAGAACACGTGATGTCAGCGTACGGGGCGTGTGACCTGCTCGCTGGCGCCGCCTCCGGTGGGAGGACTCCAGAATTTGCTGAATAAAACTGGCCCGGGACAGCGCACTGACATCAGGAGGAGCCAGTCCAACTTGCTGGGCTCCAGGCCTGCGCACTGCTTGATAAGAGACGCATGCGCGGAATGGCCGACAATCTCAAACGTCCATCATGGTTGGCATTTGTAAACACTAGTCGTGACCGTTGGCCATTCCTTCCGCGATCTGGATAACTACCACCCTCCTGAAACCTTCCTGTGATCCACCCACAGGTCATGACCCTGAGCTTGAAAACCCCGGGCCTATGATATCCTTGTCTCTATTCGCCGAGGCACAGAGTTTAAGAAAAGGCAGGTAATGCTGGAACTGTATAAAACATTGGTTAGGCCTTAGCTAGAGTAATACTCACACACACACTGTATCAGAGAGTGAGTAAATCCCACACTCACACACTGTATCAGAGAGTAAGTAAATCCCACACTCACACACAGTATCTGAGAGTGAGTAAATCACACACTCTCACACTGTATGAGAGTGAGTAAATCCCACACTCACACACTGTATCAGAGAGTGAGTAAATCCCACTCTCTCACACTGTATCAGAGAGTGAGTAAATCCCACACTCAAACACTGTATCAGAGAGTGAGTAAATCCCACACTCACACACTGTATCAGAGAGCGAGTAAATCCCACACACACTGTATCAGAGAGTGAGTAAATCCCACACTCTCACACTGTATCACAGAGCGAGTAAATCCCACACTCAGACACTGTGTTAGAGAGTGAGTAAATCGCACTCTCACACTGTATCAGAGAGTGAGTAAATCCCACACTCACACACTGTATCAGAGCATAAGTGTATTCCACACTCGCACACTACATCAGAGAGTGAAGAAATCCCACACACACACTGTATCAGAGAGTGAGTAAATCCCACATTCTCACACTATCAGTGAGTAAATCCCACACACTCACATATTACAAGGCACTCACAGTTCCTGAAGGAATCCCACAGTCTCTCTGTGCTGAAGGGTCCCTCTCACAGACAGCCAGGTACTTTTCCCGGTGGATCTTTACACACTGACAAACTGGGACTGGAGACATTCTTTCTGAAATGTATTTCCTGTTTGTAATATGATTGTAATCTGAGGTTTATGATTGGTGAAAAATCCTAATTCTGATTGGTCTGTTTTTTTATCCAGTCAAGTAAACAGAACATAACTGGCTGTCCTCATTCTCACAATGTCCAATCACAATCATTCCTTTCCCCATTCCTCATTAGCATAGATGTGAGGCTCTGTCTATTTAATCAGCGCTCGGAAGGGGTTTGCTTTATTTCTGGGTGATATTGACGATGGCTGACGAGAAGAAACCAACATCGAAACCAGCTTCCAAGAAGGGAGCCAAGAAAGTCATTAAGAAACCGGCAGTAAAGGGCGGCAAGAAGCGGCGAAAGTCGAGGAAGGAGAGTTACTCCATCTACATCTACAAAGTGATGAAGCAGGTTCACCCCGACACCGGCATCTCCTCCAAGGCCATGAGCATCATGAACTCGTTCGTCAACGATATTTTCGAGCGCATCGCGGGTGAGGCTTCCCGCCTGGCCCATTACAACAAGCGCAGCACCATCAGCTCCCGGGAGATCCAGACCGCCGTGCGCCTGCTGCTGCCCGGGGAACTGGCCAAGCACGCCGTGTCGGAAGGGACAAAGGCGGTGACCAAGTACACCAGCTCCAAGTAAAACTGTTCTCAAACTCATCAAAACCCAACGGCTCTTTTAAGAGCCACCCACAATTTCTGGAAAGCAGCCAAACCATCGTTTTTAAATTATTATTAGACTATGAATAGCCAAATCGGTTCAAATAGGGTTTCACTTGAACATAACATCCTGGGTGATGTCCAGTTATCGCCCGGTCGATCTTCGTGCCTTGAAAATAAGTCTCATCATTTAGTGACTGCTCGGTGTCCCTGTGTGTCTTTGGTTTCTGACTTGGTCATATTCGGTCCCTGTCGCTAGATTTGGAGAGACAATAGAACTCCAAAACCTCCCTTTCAATTTGTGTTCAGGTTTCCAAAAACCTCCCTTTCTATTTCAGGCTTCCTCAATAATCGATCAGTTTATTGAGAGCACACCAGTGTTGTGGGAAAACTCCATTTCAATACTGACACGAGCTCCAAATTGCTCACTCCACTTTTAACACTGAAGTAGTCTACAATATGGAATTTTAAAAATAAGGTTTGTAGTTGGCTGTGAATTAGACATTCTGTCTGCGGCTGAGACCGTTTTAAACAGCAGCCAGATTAAACTCGATTGGAATCCAGATTGTAAAAATCTGTGGAGACAGTTTCGGATTAAATGCCCCTTTTATAAATCCGAAACATTTCCACAGATTCTCCCAGACATGCTGAGTTTATCCAGCATTTCTCTTCAATTCGCATTTGCAGCATCCACATTTACTCCACTTTTAACACTGAGGAAGCGGGAGCAGTCTACAATGGGAGCAAATGTTATAGTTTGCAGATGGCTCTAAATTAGACACTGCCGACGGCTGAAAGCGTTTTAAACAGCAGCCGGATTAAACCTGTGGAGACAGTTAACGTTTCGGATCTCAATGTCCCTTCTACAGATCCTAAACGTTTCTCTCCACAGATTCTCCCAGATATGCTGAGTTTATCCAGCATTTTCTCATTAATTCACATTTGCGGCATCCGCATTATTTTGCGTTTGTTCTGTTAGAGAGAAAACCCGAAATCAGAAACTGACCGATAAAGGGAAACTAGACTCGGGAAAGAGAGAGAATCCAACAATCTTATACTCAAAACACAAATGATTTATTCACATGTTTTACGGTCCCTGTTCAATTTTATCTCTTATCTTTTCGCGCTCTTTTAAGCTTTGAAATAAATATTCGGTTGGAATCTGAACATTTGGCGCCCAAACCTTCCGCCCTCAGCACCGTGGAGTCTCCTGATTGGTGCTTCAAACAGACATCTGATTGGTCAGTTTGTGCCAGGCTCCACAATGTTGTTCAGATAACCAATCAGCAATGTGTGCACCGCCATTCCTCCTGAAGCTATAAGAGAAGTGAATGTGGGCGGGTTTCCTCATTCTGTGTGAAAGTGTTTGTGAGATTGGGACAATGTCTGGAAGAGGAAAGACCGGCGGTAAAGCTCGGGCCAAGGCCAAGTCTCGCTCCTCCCGGGCTGGACTGCAGTTCCCGGTGGGTCGTGTTCACAGGCACCTGAGAAAGGGCAACTATGCCCAGCGTGTGGGGGCCGGAGCCCCGGTCTATCTGGCTGCTGTGCTCGAGTATCTGACCGCTGAAATCCTCGAGCTGGCCGGCAACGCGGCCCGGGACAACAAGAAGACCCGCATCATCCCCAGGCACCTGCAGCTGGCCGTCCGCAACGACGAGGAGCTCAACAAGCTGCTGGGAGGGGTGACCATCGCTCAGGGCGGGGTGCTGCCTAATATCCAGGCCGTGCTGCTGCCCAAGAAAAGCAGCGCTGGCGCCGGCAAGAAGTGAAGCGACCATTCTTTAATCTAATAACACAAAGGCTCTTTTCAGAGCCACTCACTTGATCTGAAAAAGGGTGACCTGTTCTCGATCTGCTTAGTGCCGTGTTTGTGAGAATTTCCCAGAGGCTTCCGGCTGGAATGAGCTTCCCCTGTATTGTTGGTATTTACCGGGGGACGGCAATTTTTAGCGGGCAGGCTTTCCTAAACAGACCATTTATGTGCAATGGGTGAGCGGGGTTTCAGATTTCATTCCCGCTCTCATTACAATGTGCGGTTCAGGTCTGACTTGGGAGAAAGCTGTTGTGTTTCAGACTCTACAGCAGATTCATGTCGCCTTGGAATGTGAAAAGAGAGATCAATGATGGGAAATATTGGTCTATTTTAACGCTACACTGCCTCCTTACTCATAAACCTGCTGGGTACATTATGCTGCTGCCATTCTCAGGTCAGTGCTCTCACTGTGAGGATTTGGGCGGCTCTGAAAAGAGCCTTTGTGTTTTGTTAAATTGTCAAATGGATCTCCTCAGCCGCCGAATCCATAGAGAGTGCGGCCCTGGCGTTTGAGAGCGTAAACCACATCCATGGCGGTGACGGTCTTGCGCTTGGCGTGTTCAGTGTAGGTGACGGCGTCCCTGATCACATTCTCCAGGAAAACCTTCAGCACCCCGCGAGTCTCCTCATAGATCAAACCCGAGATGCGCTTGACGCCGCCACGGCGAGCCAGGCGGCGGATTGCTGGTTTGGTGATGCCCTGGATGTTATCACGAAGCACTTTGCGGTGCCGCTTTGCTCCGCCTTTGCCCAGTCCTTTGCCTCCTTTCCCTCTGCCAGACATGATGCTTGTTCAGTCAAATCGCTCCTGAATGAGACGAGCTGCTGCTCTTTCCTTTATTATACAGCCCGCCCCGACCTGACTGAGAAAGAGAGGCGGGAAGCAGACTGACTGACAGACAGAGCAGTGAAATGTCTTTGATCATCCAGCTCCTCCTCCTGCCTGCTCCAACCCACATTTTATATTCCAAACAGAAGTGAAAAGAGCGCGCTGAACAACACGTACAAACTGCAACATGATGGGCTGCACAGTGGTCAGCACTGCTGCCTCACAGCGCCAGGGACCCGGGTTCACTCTGACCCTGACATTCTGTGTCTGTGTGGGTTTCCTCCCACAAAGATACGCAGGTTCGGTGGATTGGCCATGCTAAATTAACCCTTTGTGTCTCGGGGTGTGTGTTAGGTGGAGTTGCGAGGGAGTGGGCCTGGGTAGGTTTGCTCTTTCAGAGAGTCGCTGTGGACTCGATGGACTGAATGGCCTCCTGCACTGTAGTAATTATATGGGAAGGATCTCGGTGTTGCTGGACGTGGCGCAGGTCTGGCCCATTCCCCAGTCCTGCGCGCAGCAGTCACCCGAGTCATCATCAGGTTCATCTGGAGATCACAGGGACCCATATACAAACAGAAGGGACAGCATGTACAAATCTCTGGATAATGGAGGGAGAAACATACACAAGGCCGGCCACCCCGATGTTCACCTTTGTGTGTGACTACATCAAGCTGTGCGTGTACCCCCAGTACACAAACACCAAGTGTCACTACGTACTGAGGTTCTACCTGTCCCCGGTGTTACGAACGATGTGTCTGGCCTCATTGCCGCAGGATGCTCTGGTAGTTGGACCATGTCGTAACACCTGTCCCTCATGGAAACATTTGTTCAGGAAAACACCTTTGACCACAAGGCGGTCAAGCAGTGGTCTGCACGTAATGTCCTCGAGGCCCTTATGGAAAAAGAGACGGTGGATCATGTCAGATGGTTCCCCTGAGCAGACTCTCAGAGGCATCTGGCAGATCATCTCATCACCAGAACTTTCAAACACGCACCAAGCCCCAGCTTGGCTGGTGGTGAGCAGGGCTCTCCCGGCAGATCCGTCATGCACTCCCGAAGTCTCAATGCCGTCTCACGCTGCCCTCGAAGTGGCTGGGGGGGGGGGGGGGGGAGGGGGGGGAGGCGCGAAATGGTCACTCACCTCCATGTGGAATGTGCCTTTCCAAATAAGGTCTGGAGAGTGAAAGTTCATGGATGACACCAAGGTTGGTGGGAGTGGCAGAGAGTGTTGAGGATTGTCAGAGGATACAGCAGGACATACAAAGGATGGAGACTTGGGCAGAGAAATGGCAAATGGAGTTTAATCTGGACAAATGGGAGGTAATGCATTTTGGTAGGTTTAACATAGAGGGGAAATATACCGTAAATGGCAAAACTCTTAGGAATATAGAAAGTCGGAGAGATCTGGACACGCAGGTCCACAGATCTTTGAAGGTGGCAATGGAAGTGGACAAGGTTGTCAACAAAGCAGACGGAATGCCAGCTTTCATTGGACGGGGCATTAAATATAAAAACTGGCAAGTTATGCTACAGCTGTACAGAACCTTGGTAAGGACGCAAATGGAATATTGTGCACAATTCTGGTCGCCACCTTACCAGAAGGCTGTGCAGGCTTTGGAGAGGATGTAGTGAGGTTTATCAGGCTGTTGCCTGGTCTGGAAAGTGAGCTTTATGGAGAGGCTGAATAGACTCGGACTGTTTTCATTAGAAAGACGGAGATGTGATCTGATAAAGGCCGACCAAATTATGAGCGGCATGGATAGAGTGAATGGGCAGGCAATCTTTCCCAGGGTGGAGGGGCCAGTCACCAGGGGGCATAGATTTAAGGTGTACAGGGTAAAGTTTACAGAGGATGTGCGAGGCAGGTTTTTTTACACAGACAGTGGGGAGAGCATGGACCGCGTTGCCAGGGGAGGTTGTGGAAGCAGCTACATTACGGCGGTCAAAAATCATCTTGACAAACACATGGATCGGATGGGTAGAGAGGGATACGGCACAAGGAAGTGCTGAGGGTTTTGGCAAAGTTTGGTATCATGACCGGTACAGGTTTGGACGGCCGAAGGTCCTGCTCCTGTGCTGTATTGTTCTTTGTTTGAGAGATGCAGTGGTATTTGTCCAGGTTCAGCCCGAGCAGCTCTGTGACACAGGATTCTGTGCTCTACGGGCTATTCCCAGGGGGACACACTGAGACAAACATCAACTGCTGCTGGAGGATCATAAACTCGGTGAAAGACTCTCTTTGGTCTGCCCGTAACCTGTTGATCTTCCAGGGTAAAGAATTGTCCTCGACTGAGTGTTGCAGACTGGCACATTCCAAAGTCCAGGACTATGTGCTGAGGGACGCACTCAAGCTTGGGGTACCCGGCACCAAGGCTCAATGGGGAAAGGCCACTGTGTAAGTTCTTGCAGCAAATGTACACCAAGAGGCTGGTAACCGGGTAAAACCCCTCGGTCTGTGTGAGTAACACTAAAGAGGGGCTGGTAACTGTGTAAAATCCACCTCGTATGTGTGATTAACACGAAATGTTTAAAATTATTGAAGCTTTACAGGGTGGAACATGACTGATGTAAATATTTTGAGAAGAATTGTAATGTAAATATTGAAATGTGTGTAATGTCCTCATTATCTCACTGAAGAAATTCAAGTAAATCTGGACCTCTGGAGAAAATGTAAATATTATTGTACGAAACGATGTTATTGTGATGACAATTTGAAATGTTTGACCATGTTTATTTCAAGGGATTTTATAAATGAAGTATATTTTTGAAAATAACTTGTGTGCTTCTATGAAAAATGAAGTCAGTCAGTGAAATGGTAGTTTGCAGAAAGTGTGAGTTTGAGGGGCTGAGTGACAGTGTAATAACAAACAAGCTGCAGGCAATGACTGCAAATTGAATATCTTGTTGGGACAAACACACAGCGACAAAAGGTGATTGGTTGAGCCCGAGGGCGCAGGGCCATTTGCAGCCACACACACAGTCCCCCCAACACGGTTTCTATAGGAGGTTTTGCTCCATTTGCGATGACAGTGAAATGGGGAATTGATTCTCAACGCGGAATTGCTTGGGGATCTGCGCATGCCCGGCGTAACCGCTTGCCTGTCGTCATTCCGAGATTTAGAGCGCATGCGCAGCCCCTCTCCAGCACACTCCATTTGGTCAGTGAGTGGAATCGCTTTGTTGAAACTGAGGGAAATGTCAATGTCAGGGCCCAGGTCAGCGAGGAAACAGCGTTCTCATTGCAGCAGCACCTCCATCTGGGAGTGTGAGCAAAGAGGCTCAGAGATCATTACTGACTCGGGGGGAGTTCAGGGAGAATCGGGCGCTGTTTGCAAGAGGCGCAGCGGAGCACGATCTTGTTCCGGGACTTGGAGTGAGCGGGGGGAAGGGAGAGCTCTTTCTGGGCCTGGCTTATTTGTCTGATTCTGGGTTAGGATTTGGAGAGTATTTTCTTTCTTTTACTGATTATCAGTTGAAAGAATGGATTGATCTATCATTGACCTCATCTGACCCTAACTTACAAGAAATTTGTTTTCTTCTTCCTCGTTCAACAGACGAAAAGATGAGTTCCAAGATGATGATGATGATTCCTCAGCAACGTGAATGTGCAGCCGTCTCCTTCTAACTGACTGTAAGTACAATATTAATGCAACATTGCAGAGACACACACACACAACATCAGCTCCACCGTCACAGAGCAGAAGCAGACAGACTCGCAGAGACCTCAAGTCCCAGATAAACATGTCCAATCCAACAGTCCTCTTTATCCAATTGAAGAAATTCAAGTCAATCTGGACTTCTGGAGAAAATGTAAATATTATTTACAGATACACGAGAGGACAGGTGGGATAATTTTCCACAATTCACCCCTACTCTCTCATGGAATGTTGGATCAACTTTTGACAACAGCGTTTCATCTGTAAAGTAATCAGTATAGTATTAATTAGGCTATAGATTCAGCAATCGATGTGCAAGTATCCATTGGCACTTTTTTGTAACTTTCTTAGTTTAAAATATTTCAGAAGCAAAGCACTTGAATAAGGCATTAACAGAAAAATTATACATTTAAATTGTTCTCCAAAGGGACACTTATCAAATTGTCAGGCCATCCTTTCATCTCACAAGTTGTGAACCTTTGGTACAAGTAAAAGGTCGGATAGTACAGCTTATTGAAAAGTGCCGAATTAATCATAAACTTCTACCGAGACACCTCCCAAAACAAAATATAAAATTCCCATCCAAATATCTCACACAATCTCAGATATAATGGTACAGTGTCATTCTCATGAAACAGACATGGAAATAGATCATTTAACATATCAATGTTATCACTAAAAGTAATAATGGAGGATGAATACTGAACAGAATGTTCACCCTTAACTCACAAAACAGGTATTGACAAGTACAGAAAACACAATAAAATCTTGCACATCAGAGAGGTGGACAGACTGAGATTACCTGTTTTCTCGTGTAAATGTAAATAATATTACAGACGGATATTAAACCCAGAATCCCATAACAGAGACAGACAGCTACAAATGCAAGCACAGAGACAGAGTGTTAGTGAGTCAAATTAAGTTTCCCCCTAACACTTGACCCATAACTGAGACAGACAGCTACCGTGGAAAACACACACTCACACTCGCACACCAACAACTGAGCAGTAAGCAGTAAAATATGCCATATATCATAAATAGACAGTGGGGGTAAAACACACACTCACGTTTTCTCATGCACATGCTCACTCACAAGTAACTCAGCGGGAAGCACTATATATGCAGTTATCACAGAAAGTCTGAGGGTGAAACACACACACACACACCAATAACTGAGCATTAAGCAGTAAAATAAGTCATATATCGCACACAGAAACAGAGAGGTTTATACACACTCACTCACACTCTGTCTCTCATACACTCTCACACACACCCACGCACTGTCTCTCCCACACACTCACAAATCAATAACTGAGCAGTAATCAAGAATATATTAATTGTATATCACAGAGACTGTGAGGTCAATACACACTCACTCACATTCTCTCTCTCACACACACATTCTCCCTCTCTCACACACACACACCAGTCACTGAGCAGTAATCAATTAAATATGTGACATATATCACAGAGATACAGTGAGGGTAAAACATGCACTCACTCTCTCACTCACACTCACTCAGTCACACAGCAGTAACTGAGCAGTAAGCTGTAAAATATGTGTGTGTGTTCTTTACCCTCACTGTCTCTCTATGATGTATAACACATATTTTACAGCTTACTGCTCAGTTACTGCTGTGTGACTGAGTGAGTGTGAGTGAGAGAGTGAGTGCATGTTTTACCCTCGCTGTATCTCTGTGGTATATATTGCATATTTAATTGATTACTGCTCAGTGACTGGAGTGTGTGTGTGAGAGGGAGAGAGTGTGTGTGTGCTGTAAGCAGTAAAATATTTGTTATAAATCAGAGAGAATCAGTGAGGGTCTTTTTTTTTATCATTGAATTTACAGTGCAGAAGGAGGCCATTCAGCCCATCGAGTCTGTACCGGTTCTTGGAAAGAGCATCCTACTTAATCCCACACCTCCACCCTATCCCCATAACCCAGTAACACCCCCAACACTAAGGGAAATTTTGGACACTAAGGGCAATTTATCATGGCCAATCCACCTAACCTGCACATCTTTGGATTTTGGGAGGAAACCGGAGCACCCGGAGAAAACCCACGCACATACGGGGAGGATGTGCAGGCTCCGCACAGACAGTGACCCAAGCCGGAATCGAACCTGGGACCCGTGAAGCAATTGTGCTATCCACAATGCTACCGTGCTGCCCTTTTTAAGAAACAGATAGATTTAGCACTCAGGACGAAGTGTATCAAAGGAGATGGGGTGGGTGGGGGGGGGGGGGGGGAGGGGGTAAAACACTCTCTCTCATAGAAACCCTACAGTGCAGAAGGAGGCCATTCAACCCATCGTGTCTGGATTGACCTTTTGAATGAGCATGCTACCCGAAGACCAATCTCCCACCATCTCCTTGTAACCCTACCGAGGGACAGTTTAGCCTATTGAACCAACCTAACCTGCACATCTTTGGACTGTGGGAGGAAACTGGAGCACCCGGAGGAAACCCAAACTCCGCACAGACAGGCGCCTGAGGTCAGAATCAAACCCAGCCTCTGGTGCTGTGAGGCAGCAGTGCTAACCACTGTGCCACCCTGCTGCCCATCAGCAGCACATCAACTTTTCACCCTGTTGCTCTCACACACATTCACCATCCCTCACACATACTCACAGACTCACCCTCTCACACACACTCTCTCACACCAGGAATTGAGCCATAAGCAGTAAAATATGTGTAATACATCACAGAGACAGTAAGGATAAAACTTCCACTCAATGTCTCCCACACACACACTGGCACTCACACACACCATTATCTGAGCAGTACGCTGTAAAATATGTGTCTATATCATAGAGAGACAGTGAGGATAAAAATCTCACCCACACTCCCTCCATCTCACACACACTATCTCACTCATGCTCTCCCACACACACCATTAACTGAGCAGTAAGCAGTAAAATATTCATTATATATCGCAGAGAGACATTGAGGTTAATATGACTCTATCTTCTAATCTTTATTGTCACAAGTAGGCTTCCATTAACACTGCAATGAAGTTCCTGTGAAAATTCCCTAGGCGCCACATTCTGGCACGTTTGGGTACACGGAGGGAGAATTCAGAATGTCCAAATTACCTAACAGCACGTCTTTTGGGACTATCTATCCATGAGTGTGTGTTTTTACCTCACTGTCTCTCTGTGACATATAATGAATATTCTTGGCCTTCCTGCTTAGTTACAGGTCTGTGTGTGTGAGAGATAGTGAGTGTTGAGAGTGAGAGTGTGTCTTTACCCTCACTGACTCTTTATGCTATATAACTCATATTTACTTCTCACTCACACATTCTGTCTCTCACACACTCATACGCTATCTCATTCACACACTCACACCAGTAACTGAGCGGAAAAATATGCATTATATATCGCAGAGAGACAGTGCGGGTAAAACACACACTCACACTCTATTTCTCTTGCAAACACTAAATCTCCCACACACTCACGCTGTCTCTCTCACTCTTGCTGCTTCTTTCGCAGACTCTCTCTCACACACACACATACACACCAGTCACTGAGCAGTAAGCAGTTAAATATGCATTTTATATCGCAGAGGGTCAGTGGGGGTAAAACACACACTCGCACACCAGTAACTGAGCAGTAAAATATGTGTTTAATATCACCGAGACAATGAAGGTAAAACACACACACACTCACACAGACTATTTCTCCCACTCAGACACTCCCAAACACACAGTGACACATTCTCTCACACACACTCTCATATTCACATACTCTCATATTCACACACTCTCACAACAGTAACTGAGCAGTGAGCAGTAAAATATGCATCATATATCACAGAGTCAGTGATGGTCAAACACATTCTCACTCTCTCTCTCTCACACTCACCACACACCCCAGTAACTGAGCAGCAACAGCAAAATGTGTTATATATCAAAGAGAGACAATGAGGGTTAAATACACATAGACTCACTCGCTCGCACACCCACTCTCACGCACACCCGCTCTCTCTCACGCACACCCGCTCTCTCTCACGCACACCCGCTCTCTCTCACGCACACCCGCTCTCTCTCACGCACACCCGCTCTCTCTCACGCACACCCGCTCTCTCTCACGCACACCCGCTCTCTCTCACGCACACCCGCTCTCTCTCACGCACACCCGCTCTCCTCATGCACACCCGCTCTCTCTCTCATGCACACCAGCTCTCTCTCACGCACACCCAGTCTGAAACATATCAGTGACTGAGCAGCAGACACTAATATATGCATGATATATCACAGAGACAGTGAGGAGAAAACTGACACCCACACACACACTTCTGCTCACACTCTCTCTCTCTCACACACACACACACCGGTAACTGAATATTACAATGTGTTAGACATCACTGAGAGATCTCACACACTCTCTCACTCACACACACTCTCACACACGCCAGTAAGCATCATATATCACGGAGAAACAATGAGGGCAAATCACACCTTCACACTCTCATACAGGCACTATCTCTCACACACACTCATGCTCTCTCACACACCAGTCACTGAGCAGTAAGCAGTTAAATATGCATTGTATGTCTCAGGGGGACAGTGAGGGTAAAACACACTCTCGCCACTCTCACATACTCACACACTCCAGCAACTGAGCAGGGAGCAGCAAAATATGTTGTGTATGATAGACAGACAGTGAGGGTAAAACACACACTCGCACACTCTCCAACACCTGTTACTGAGCAGTAAAATGTGTTATATATCACAGAAATGATGTGGAGATGCCACCGTTGGACTAGGGTGAGCACAGTAAGAAGTCTCACAACACCAGGTTAAAGTCCAAAAGGTTTGTTTCGAAGCACCACCTGTGGGACTTGAACCTGGTGTTGTTAGAACATAGAACAGCACAGCACAGAACAGGCCCTTCGGCCCTCGATGTTGTGCCGGGCTTTGTCCTAAACCAAGATCAAGCTATCCCACTGCCTGTGCTCCATGTGCCTATCCAATAACCGCTTGAAAGTTCCTAAATGTCCGACTCCACTATCACAGCAGGCAGTCCATTCCACACTCTAACCACTCTCTGAGTAAAGAACCTACCTCGGACATCCCTCCTATATCTCCCACCCCAAACCTTATAGTTATGCCCCCTTGTAACAGCTACATCCTCCCGAGGAAATAGTCTCTGAACGTCCGCTCTATCTATCCCCCTCATCAACTTTCAACCTCGATTAAGTCGCCTCTCATCCTCCTTCGCTCCTATGAGAAAAGCTCTAGATCCATCAACCTTTCCTCATAAGACCTACCCTCCAATCCAGGCAGTATCCTGGTAAACCTCCTCTGCACCCTTTCCAATACTTCCACATCCTTCCTATAATGAGGTGACCAGAACTGCATACAATACTCCAAATGTGGTCTCATCAGGGTCCTGTACAGTTGCAGCATAACCGCACGGCTCTTAAACTCAAGCCCCTGTTAATAAACACTAACACACTATAGGTCTTCTTCACGGCTTTGTCCACTTGAGTGGCAACCTTCAGAGATCTGTGGACATGAACCCCAAGATCTCTCTGTTCCTTCACATTCCTCAGAACCCTGCCGTTGACCCTGTAATCCGCATTCAAATTTGTCCGACCAAAATGAATCACCTCGCACTTATCAGGGGTTAAACTCCATCTGCCATTTTTCGGCCCAGCTCTGCATCATATCAATGTCTCTTTGCAACCTACAACAGCCCTCCACCTCATCCACTACTCCACCAATCTTGGTGTCAGCAGCAAATTTACTGACCCACCCTTCAGTCCCCTCCTCCAAGTCATTTATTAAAATCACAAATAGCATAGCCCCTCTCTTCGGTGAATACTGAAGAAAAGTATTCATTCAACGCCTCTCCTATCCCGATGCCACACAGAAGTTTCCACTACTGTCCTTGACCGGCCCTAACCTCACCCTGGTCATTCTTTTATTTCTCACATAAGAGGAAAATGCCTTGGGGTTTTCCTTGATCCGACCCACCAAGTACTTCTCATGCCCCCTCCTAGCTCTCCTAAGCCCTTTTTTAAGCTCATTCCTTGCCACCTTCTAACCCTCAAGCGACCCAACTGAACCTTGTTTTCTCATCCTTACATACGCTTCCTTTTTCCTCTTGACAAGACATTCAACCTCTTTTGTGAACCATGGTCCCCTCACACGGCCATTTGCTCCCTGCCAGACAGGGACATACCTATCAAGGACACGCAGTATTTGTTCCTTGACCAAGCTCCACTTTTCATTTGTGCTTTTCCCTGACAGTTTCTGTTCCCATCTTATGCTTTCTAATTCTTGCCTAATCACATCATCATTAACCCTCCCACAATTATTTTTTTTATTTTAAAACATTTTTATTAAAGGTTTTCATAAAATATCAATAACAAAATGAAAAAGAAACCCACCAGGGTTAAGTACAAAACACAGTCCAGAAAAACAACCCTCCATATCCCCTCCCCCCCCCCCCCCCCCACCCTGTACATGAATAATAAATTAAGATTAACGCTCTGACTTAATACAACAAGTATATACAACCCCTCAGACCCTCCAGTGTAAATAACAAAAACAAAAAAATAAAGTGACCCCCTCCCCCCCGAGTTGCTGCTGCCATTGACCAATGTCTCCCGCTCTGCCAGGAAGTCTAAGAACGGTTACCACCGCCTAAAGAACCCTTGTACCGACCCTCTCAAGGCGAATTTCACCCTCTCCAACTCAATAAACCCCGCCGTATCGTTGATCCAGGATTCCACGCTTGGCGGCCTCACATCCTTCCACTGAAGAAGAATCCTTCGCCGGGCTACCAGGGACGCAAAGGCCAGAATTCCGGCCTCTTTCTCCTCCTGCATTCCCGGATCCTCTGCCGCCCCAAATATTGCGAGCCCCCAGCCCGGCTTGACCCTGGATCCTACCACCCTCGACACCGTCCTCGCAACGCCCTTCCAAAATTCCTCCAGCACTGGGCATGCCCAGAACATATGGGTGTGGTTTGCTGGGCTCCCTGAGCACCTAACACACCTGTCCTCACCCCCAAAAAACCGACTCATCCTTGTCCCGGTGTGTGTGCCCTGTGCAGCATCTTAAACTTTATGAGGCTGAGCCTCGCGCACGATGAGGAACGGTTCACCCTCCCCAGGGCGTCTGCCCACGTCCCTTCCTCAATTTCCTCTCCCAAATCCCCTTCCCACTTACCCTTTACCTCCACCACCAAGGTCTTCTCCTCCTCCTGCATCACCTGTTAAGTTTCCGAGATCTTCCCCACTCCCACCCACCCCCCCGAGAGCACCCTGTCCTGTACTGTGTGTGGCCGTAGCCGTGGGAATTCCGTCACCTGCCGTCTGGTAAACACCCTTACCTGTAAGTACCTGAAGGTGTTCCCTGGGGAGAGCCCGTACTTCTCCTCCTGCTCACCCAGGCTCGCAAACTTCCCGTCCACAAACAGGTCCCCCAACTTTCATATCCCTGCCCTGTGCCACCCCGCAAACCCTCCACCTGTTCTTCTTGGGGCGAACCGGTGGTTCCCCCGTAATGGGGTCCCCGCCGAGGCCGCCACTTCCCCCCTGTGCCACCTCCACTGCCCCCAAATTTTGAGGGCAGCCAGCACCACCAGGCTCGTGGTATACCTCCTTGGAGGGAGCGGCAGCGGCGCTGTTGCCATCGCCCCCAGACTCGTACCCACACAAGATGCCGTCTCCAGCCTCTTCCATGCGGTCCCCTCCCCCTCCATCACCCACTTGCACACCATCGTCGCATTGGCGGCCCAAAAGTATCCACAGAGGTTGGGCAGCGCCAGTGCCCCCCTATCTGTACTCCGCTCCAGGAACACCCTTCTCACCCTCGGAGTACGTCGCGCCCACACAAACCCTATTATACTCCTGTTAACCCGCCTGAAAAAAGCCTTCGGGATAAACACTGGGAGGCACTGGAACAGGAACAAAAACCTTGGGAGCACCTTCATTTTGATTGACTGCACCCGACCCGCCAAGGACAGCGGCAACGTGTCCCACCTCTTGAACTCCTCCCCTATTTGCTCCACCAGCCTTGTAAAGTTAAGCCTATGCAGGGCCCCCCCAGCTCCTGGCCACCTGGACTCCCAGATACCTGAAGCTCCTCTCTGCTTTTTTTAGTGGGAGCTCACCAATCCCCATCTCCTGGTCCCATGGGTGAACTACGAACAGCTTGCTCTTCCCCATGTTGAGGATGTACCCCGAAAAGTCCCTGAATTCCCTGAGAATCCTCATTACCTCCGGCATTCCTCCCACCGGGTCCACCACAGACAGCAGCAGGTCGTCCGCATAAAGTGACACCCTATGCTCCTCCCCACCCCGCACCAACCCCCTCCAGTTCCTTGACTCCCTCAGTGCCAAAGCCAGGTGTTCAATCGTCAGTGCGAAGAGCAGGGGGGACAGGGGACACCCCGTCTCGTCCCTCGGTGCAGCCGAAAGTACTCGGACCTCTTCCTGTTTGTGGCCACACTCGCCATCGGGACCTCATACAACAGCCTAACCCACCTGACAAACCCCTCCCCAAACCCGAACCTCTTCAGCACCTCCCACAGATACCCCCACTCTACCCTATCGAAGGCTTTCTCAGCGTCCATCTCTACCACTATCTCCGTCTCCCACTCCCTCGCCGGCATCATGATAACGTTCAAAAGCCTCCGCACATTCGCGTTCAACTGCCTCCCCTTCACAAACCCCGTCTGGTCTTCATGGATGATCTGCGGCACACAATCCTCAAGGCTAAGACCTTCGCCAGCACCTTGGCATCTACATTTAGCAAGGAAATCGGTCTGTAAGACCCACACTGCAGGGGATCCTTGTCCCGCTTCAGGATCAAGGAGATCAGTGCCCGGGACATCGTCGGGGGCAAAGCCCCCTCCTCCCTTGCCTCATTGAAGGTCCTAACTAACAGCGGGCCCAACAGGTCCAGATATGTTTTCAAGAATTGGACCGGGAAACCGTCCGGCCCCGGTTCCTACCTTGCCTGCATGCTTCCTATCCCTTTGATCAGCTCCTCCAGCCCAATTGGGGCCCCAAATCCCGCCACCAGTCCCTCTTCCACCTTTGGAAACCTCAATTGGTCCAGGAAGCGGCCCATCCCTCCCTCCTCCCGTGGGCTCGGATCGGTACAATTCCTCGTAGAAGTCCCTGAAGACCCCATTGATGCCCGCTCCACTCCGCGCGCCCCCCCCACCCCCCCACTGTCCTTAACTTAGCTGCGTCCTGCTTCTGAAGCTGATGTGCCAGCATCCGGCTTGCCTTTTCCCCATACTCGTAAATCGCCCCCTGGGCCTTCCTCCACGGCACCTCCGCCTTCCTGGTGGTCACCAGGTCGAATTCGGCCTGGAGGCTGCGCCTCTTCCTCAACAATCCTTCCTCGGGCTCCTCCGCATACCTCCTGTCTACCCTCACCATCTCCCCCACCAGCCTCTGTCCCCACTCCCTCCGCTCCTTGTGGGCCCTAATGGAGATCAGCTCTCCCCTCACCACCGCCTTCAGTGCCTCCCATAGCATCCCCACTCGGACCTCCCCGTTGGCGTTGGTCTCCAGGTACCTCTCTATACTTCCTCGGACCCACTCGCTCACCTCCTCGTCCGCCAACAGCCCCACCTCCGAGCGCCACAGCGGGCGCTGATCCCTCTCCTCCCCCATCTCCAAGTCCACCCAATGCGGGGCGTGGTCCGAAATGGCTTTTGCTGAATACTCGGTATCCTCTACTCTCGCTATCAACGCCCAACTCGAGATGAAAAGTCGATTCGGGAATAACCCTTATGGACATGTGAGAAGAATGAAAATTCCCTAGCCCCCGGCCTTGCAAATCCCCAAGGGTCCACCCCTCCCATCTGGTCCATAAACCCCCCTCAGCACTCTAGCCGCCGCCGGCTTCCTACCCGTCCTAGACCTGGAGCGATCCAGTGTCGGGTCCAGCACCGTGTTAAAGTCTCCCCCCATGATCAGGCCCCCCACTTCCAAGCCTGGGATCCGACCCAACATACGCCGCATAAAACCCGCATCGTCCCAGTTTGGGGCATACACATTGACCAGTACCACCCTCTCTCCCTGCAACTTACCACTTACCATCATGTACCTGCCGCCATTATCTGCCACAATGCTCGACGCCTCAAACGACACCTTCCTTCCCACCAAGATCGCCACCCCTCGATTTTTGGCATGCAGCCCCGAGTGAAACACCTGACCTACCCACCCTTTCCTCAATCTTACTTGGTCTGCCACCTTCAGGTGTGTCTCCTGAAGCATAACCACATCCGCCTTGAGCCCCTTCAGGTGTGCGAACATGCGGGCCCGCTTAATCGGCCCATTCAGTCCCCTTACATTCCAGGTTATCAGCCGGATCAGGGGGCTACCCACCCCCCTCTCCCGCCGACTAGCCATGGCCCCTCCTTGGCCAGCCACGTGCCCACACCCCACACCCGGCATACCCCCGTCTAGTCCCCCCCCACCCCCACTCTCTCCAGCTCCTCCTTGACCATAGCAGCAGCTCGATTTCCCCCCCCACTCAACCCCCCTCCCCCGGTTAGGACCCATCCTAGCTGATTTACTCCCCCCATTGCACTTCTGCAAGTCAGCTGTCTCCTGCTGACCCCGGCCACTCCCGCCTCTCCTTCGACTCCTCCCATTGTGTGGCACACCCTCCTCTCCCGTCCCCATCCATAGGCTCTCCCCCTCCCCCTTCTGTTCTAAGCGCGGGAAACAACCCTCGCTTCCCCGCCCCGGCCCCGCCCCCTCCAGTCTTCAGCGTGGGAAAAAGCCCGCGCTTTCCACCTACCAGGCCCCGCCGCCTCTGACGCAGCTCCTTTTACAGGCCCTCTCCCCTCACCCCTGACTCAGGCCTCCTCATCCCCCGCGGGGCCCCATCTCACCTTCAAGAGCCCCCCCGACCAACCCAACCAAAACAGTGCCCAACCCGCCCCAGCCACCTTCTCCGACCCAAAAGAGAAAAAACACAAAGAAAAAGAATCCCGGAGCAATACAAAAGCCCCCCCCTCGAAACAAAAAGAAACATAGCATATCAACCATAGTCCCCAATCGCCCGTCCCGACCCTCAATCTGTGTCCAACTTCTCGGCCTGAACAAAGGCCAACACCTCCTCTGGAGACTCAAAATAGTGGTGCCGGTCCTTGTAGGTAACCCACAGTCGCTCAGGCTGTAACATGCCAAACTTCACCCCCTTCCTGTGCAGCACCGCCTTCGCTCGATTGTACCCGGCCCCCCTCTTCGCCACCTCCGCTCTCCAGTCCTGATATATCCGAACCTCCGCGTTCTCCCACCTGCTGCTCCTCTCCTTCTTGGCCCACCTGAACACACACTCCCGATCGACGAACCGATGGAACCTCACCAGCACCGCCCGCGGAGGCTCATTAGCCTTGGGCCTCCTCGCCTGCACTCGATGGGCCCCTTCCAGCTCCAGGGGCTCCTGGAAGGACCCCGCTCCCATCAGCGAGTTCAACATGGTGACCACATAGGCCCTCACGTCCGGCCCCTCCGGGAGGCCCAGAATCCGCAGATTCTTCCACCTCGACCGATTCTCCATCTCCTCGAACCGCTCCTGCCATTTCTTGTGGAGCGCCTCGTGCGCCTCCACCTTTCCTGCCAGGCCTAAGATCTCGTCCTCATTGTCAGAGATCTTTTGTCGAGCCTCGCGGATCGCCACTCCCTGGGCCGTCTGTGTCTCCAGCAGCTTATCAATAGAAGCCTTCATCGTCTCTAGCAGGTCCATTTTATTCTCTCTGAAGCAGCGCTGGATACCCTCCTGCTGCTCTTCCGCCCACTGCATCCACGCTGCCTGGTCTCCGCCCGCCGCCATTTTGTCCTTCTTCCCTCGCACCTTCTTCGGGTCCACCACCACCTTTTTTTTCACCCCGCTCCTAGTTGAAGCCATATACTGACGGGGAGCTGTTGTAGACTCCTTCCCACACCGGGAAACGTCGAAAAAGTGCCGTTGGGGGCATTGAAAAGAGCCCAAAAGTCCGTTTTAGCGGGAGCCGCCGAATGTGCAACTTAGCTCCGCATAGCCGCAACCGGAAGTTCCCCCCTCCCCCAATTATAAACCTTGCCCTGCCGTATGGTCCTATCCCTCTCCAGCAAGACTTCTTGCTGATTTCACAGAGGGACAGTGAGGGTACAACACATGCTCACACGCGCTCTCCCCACACACACACTCTCTCTCACACACGCCAGTTACTGAGCAGTGAAATATGTTATTTTTGATAGACAGACAGTGAGGATAAAACACTCACACACCTGTGACTGAGCAGTAAAATATGTTATATATCACAGAGAGACAATGAAGGTAAAACACACACTCTCTCCCCCCACACACTCACACTCCTGCAGACTATTTCTCACACTCACACACTCCCTCAATCAGACTGACACACTCACTTGCACATGCTCCCTCACACACACACTCTTTCATATTCACACTTTCTGATACTCACACTCTCTGACACAACAGTTACTGAGTAAAAAGCAGTAAAATATGCATCATCTATCACAGAGAGACAATGATGGTAAAACACACACTCACTCTCTCATACACACACCAGTAACTGGGCAGGAACAGGAAAATATGTGCAATATATCAAAGAGAGATAGAGGGTAAAATGCAAACATGCTCACACACACACATGCTCACACACACACATGCTCACACACACACATGCTCACACACACACATGCTCACACGCACACATGCTCACACACACACATGCTCACACACACACATGCTCACACACACACATGCTCACACACACACATGCTCACACACACACATGCTCACACACACACATGCTCTCACACACACATGCTCTCACACACACATGCTCACACACACACATGCTCACACACACACACATGCTCACACACACACACATGCTCACACACACACACATGCTCACACACACACACATGCTCACACACACACATGCTCACACACACACATGCTCACACACACACATGCTCACACACACACATGCTCACACACACACATGCTCACACACATGCTCACACACACACATGCTCTCACACACACATGCTCACACACACACATGCTCACACACACACACATGCTCACACACACACACATGCTCACACACACACACATGCTCACACACACACACATGCTCACACACACACACATGCTCACACACACACACATGCTCACACACGCGCTCGCTCTCACGCGCGCGCTCGCTCTCACGCGCGCGCTCGCTCTCACGCGCGCGTTCGCTCTCACGCGCGCGCTCGCTCTCACGCGCGCGTTCGCTCTCACGCGCGCGCTCGCTCTCACACGCGCGCGCGCTCTCACACGCGCGTGCGCTCTCACACACGAGCTCAATCTCACACACGCGCTCGCTCTCACGCGCGCTCGCTGTCACACACATTAATGCGATCACTCACACTCTCTCACACACATAAACACACACTCACTCATCAATAACTGATCAGTAAGCAGTAAAATACGTGTTATATATCATAGAGTGATATTGAAAATAAAACACACGCACACACACTCACATTCTCTCACTCTGACACACCAGTAACTGAGCAGGAAGGAGTAAAATATGCATTATATATCACAGAGACATTGAGGATAAAACTCACACACACTAACTTAGCAGTAAACAGTAAGTATGCGTTCTATATCACAGCGAGATTGCGAGTTAGACGAACAAGGCAGATGAAGTGAGAACATGGGGTTATGATGTATTTGCTGTCACTGTATCACGGTTGGGAGAGGGGAAGGATTGGAAGCTCAATATTCCAGGATACAGGATCTCCAGGAGAGATAGGGCAGGAGTTAAAAGAGGAGGGAGTGTCACAATTTTGATCAGAGAATGAATTACAGCAGTAAGGAGAGATGACATCTTAGAAAGCTCTTCAACTGGATTGGATTTTGTTCATTGTAACGTGTACCGAGGTACAGTGAAAAATATTTTTCTGCAAGCAGCTCAACAGATCATCAAGTACATGAAAAGAAAAGGAAATAAAAGAAAATACATAATAGGGCAACACAAGGTACACAATGTAACTACATAGACACCGGCATCGGGTGAAGCATACAGGGGTGTAGTGTTAATGAGGTCAGTCCATAAGAGGGTCGTTTAGGAGTCTGGTAACAGTGGGGAAGAAGCTGTTTTGAGTTTGTTTGTGCGTGTTCCCAGACTTTTGTATCTCCTGCCCGATGGAAGAAGTTGGAAGAGTGAGTAAGCCGGGTGGGAGGGGTCTTTGATTGTGCTTGCCGCTTTCCCCAGGCAGTGGGTGGTGTAGATGGAGTGAATGGATGGGAGGCAGGTTCGTGTGATGGACTGGGCTGTGTTCACGACTCTCTGAAGTGTCTTGCGGGTTTGGGCCGAGCGGTTGCCATACCAGGCCGTGATGCAGCAGCTAGGATGCTTTCTATGGTGCATCTGTAAAAGTTGGTAAGAGTTAATGTGGACATGCCGAATTTCCTTAGTTTGCTGAGGAAGTAAAGGCCCTGTTGAGATTTCTTGGTGGTAACGTCGATGTGGGTGGACCAGGACAGATTTTTGGAGATGTGAACCACTAGGAATTTGAAACTGCGAACAATCTCCACCTCGGCCTCATCGATGCTGACAGTGGTGTGTCCAGTTCTTAGCTTTCTGAAGTCAATGACCGGCTCTTTAGATTTGCTGGCATTGAGGGAGAGGTTGTTGTCGCTACACCACTCCACTAGGTTCTCGATCTCCCTCCTGTATTCTGACTCGTCATTATTTGCGATTCGGCCCACTATGATCGTATCATCAGCAAACTTGTGGATGGGGTTGGAAACAAATTTTGCCACGCAATCATGTGTGTACAAGAAGGATAGTGAGGGGCTAAGTAGGCAGCCTTGCGGGGCCCAGATATTAGAACTATACTGAAGCCAAATGGGAAGAACTTAAAAACCAAAAAGGAGCAATCACATTGCTGGAGTGTTCCATTGGCCCCCTAACCATCCGAGAGAAATAGAAGAGTGAATATGGAGGCAAATTTCAGAGAAGTGGAAAAGTAATAGGGTTATGATAGTGGGAACAGTGGGGGATCGCAACTTCCTCAATATGAACTGGGGTAGTCATAGTGTGAACGGTTTAGAGGGAGCGTAATTCTTAAAATGCATCCATGAGAACTTTTTAAGCCAGTACGTAGAAGGACAGACAAGAGAGGAGCGGTCTTGGACTTCATTTTCAGTAACGAAGCTGGACAAGTGGTTGAAGTATCGTTGGGGGAGCATTTTGCAGACAGTGATCATAACTTCATTAGATTCAAGATAGTTCTGGAAAAGGAGATGGATGGACCTGAGATCAAAGTTCACAAATGGAGGAAGGCTGATTTTAATAAGATCAGATATGATTTGGCCAGAGTTGATAGGGAACAGACACCATTAGGTAAATCTGTGACAGAACAGTGGGACACATTCAACAAGGAAATAGGGAGAGTACACGGCCAACATGTTCCAATCAAGAAAAAGGGTGGGACCAACAAATCCAGTCAACCATGTATATTGAGGGATATACAGCGTTGGATAAGTAGAAAAGGGGAGGCTTGTGGCAGATATCAAGGGCTCAAAACAGCAGACGTGCTAGAGGTGTATCGAATGTGCAAGAGGGGACTTAAAACGGAAATGAGGAGAGCAAAAAGGAGACATGAAGATAGAACATTACGGCGCAGTACAGGCCCTTTGGCCCTCGATGTTGTGCCGACCTGTGAAACCACTCTAAAGCCCATCTACACTATTCCCTTATTGTCCATATGTCTATCCAATGACCATTTGAATGCCCTTAGTGTTGGCGAATCCACTACTGTTGCAGGCAGGGCATTCCATGCCCTTACTACTCTCTTAGCAAAGAACCTACCTCTGTCCTATATCTATCTCCCCTCAATTTAAATCTAAGTCCCCTCGTGCTAGACATCACCATCCAAGGAAAAAGGCTCTCACTGTCCACCCTATCCAATCCTCTGATCATCCTGTATGCCTCAATTTAAAAAAAAAATAAAAAAAAAAATTGTGTACCCTATTCATTTTTTCCAATTAAGGGGTAATTTGGTGGGGCCAATCCACCTACCCGGCACATCTTTGGGTTGTGGGCGCGAAACCCACGCAAACATGGGGAGAATGTGCAAACTCCACACGGACAGTGACCCAGAGCCAGGATCGAACCTGGGACCTCAGCGCCGTGAGGCAGCAGGGCTAACCCACTGCGCCACTGTGCTGCCCTATTGTGTGCCTCAATTAAGTCACCTCTTAACCTTCTTGTCTCTAACGAAAACAGCCTCAGTCCCTCAGCCTTTCCTCATAAGATCTTCCCTCCATACCAGGCAACATTCTGGTGAATCTCCTCTGCACCCTTTCCAATGCTTCCACATCCTTCCGATAATGCGGCGATTAAAATTGCACTCAATACTCCAAATGCGGTCGCACCAGATACTGAAAGGATACTGGCAGGTAAAATAAAGTTGTTAAATTGTTCTACAAGTACATTAAGGGTAAAATGATAACTTGGGGCAGAGTAAGGCCCATGATGGATCACAGTGGTAACATGTGTGTGGAGCCGGGGGATGTAGGTGGGGTTCGAAATGGGTACTTTGTGTCAGTGTTACCCCGTGAGAAGGACAGTGTGGGTATAGAAAGCAGGGAGAAGGAATGTAATAAAACTAAAGAGATTAATATAGACAGAGAGGAGGTTCTGAGTGGGAGGCTTCAAAGTAGACAAAGCTCCAGGGCCAGATGAAATGTATCCCAGGCTGATGAGTGAGGCAAGCGAGGAAATAGCAGGGACACTGGCAATAATTTTCAATTCCTGTCTGGCCACAGGAGAGGCGCTGGCAGACTGGAGGATCGCCAATGTGGTACCATTATTGAAGAAGGGAGGAAAGGATAAACCAGGAAACGACAGGCCAGTCAGTCTAACCTGTGTGGTGGGGAAACTATTGGAAGCAAATCTGAGACACAGAATTAATCTGCATTTGTAGAGGCAGATATTAAAAGGTCAGCATGGTTTGGTTAAGGGGAGGAGATGTCTGACCAACTTGATTGAATTTTTCGAAGAGATGAACAGGTGTGTCAATGATTGACGTAATCTACTTGGACTTTAGCAAGGCTTTTCATCAGGTCCCACATGGGAGACTGATGTGGAGACACATGCCCCAGGGACTGAAGGACATTTGGCAAATTGGATCCAAAATTGCTGAGTGGCAGGAAGCAGAGGCTGTTGGTGGAGGAGTGTTTTTCTAATAATAATAATAATTGCTTATTGTCACAAGTAGGCTTCAATGAAGTTACTGTGAAAAGCACCAAGTCGCCACATTCCGGCACCAGTTCGGGGAGGCCGGTACGGGAATTGAACCCGCGCTGCTGGCATTGTTCTGCTGTTTAGTCCACTGTGCTAAACCAGCCCCGAGCCTCTGATTGGAAGATCATATCCAGTGGTTTCCCACAGGGATCAGTGTTGAGGCCCTTGCTGTTTGTGGTTGATACAAATGCTTTAGATATGAATATAGGAGGGTTGATCAGTAAGTTTGCTGCAAATATGAAATTTGGTGGGGTGGTAAATATTGAGGAGGATAGCCTCCGAATACAGGAGGACACAGATGGACTGATCAGTGGCAAACGGAATTCAATCTGGAAGAGATGCACTTGGGCAGGACAAACAAGACCAGAGAATACATGATAAATGGCAGGACGCTGGGAGGCACGAAGGACCGGAGGGATCTTGGTGTGCATGTACACCAGTACCTTAAAGTAGCAGAGCAGCTGGATACAATGGTTAAGGAAGCCTATGGCAGTGTGGATCAAACTTTTTAACCGGGGTCCCATTTTTACCAACCGGCCATCCTTCGGGACCCTCGCTGGGCGGCCTTTGCGACCATCTCCGGCTGATCTTCGCGACCCACCATTTTCACTTGACTTTAATGTGACAGGTGAGCCTGCTTGGTCCCCACGATCTCACTTGCTTTGTTATTCAATGTTACATTTCTGATAATGACTTCAGCTGATGATTGAAGATTTCACTGCATCCACTGAAAAAATTACAGAGGTTTGTCCTCGAACTCGCCAGAATGTCTTTGACAATTTGAGGTTTAAAGTTTCATTTGCCAGTAATTCCCGACATGTAACACCCATGAAATTTGACTCCTGATTACAGTGGCACAATTTATAAACCCACCCCTCAAATACTCATCATTGTGCTGCTTTGTTCCTGTTTTCAGCTTCTTCATGGGTTGTTCACCAGAGGCCCTGGAGTTCACTCCAGCACTGCTGGCAGCTGCAAAATGGAGGAATCTCTCTCGGGCCCAGAACACGTGATGTCAGCGTACGGGGCGTGTGACCTGCTCGCTGGCGCCGCCTCCGGTGGGAGGACTCGAGAATTTGCTGAAAATAACTGGCCTGGGACTGTGCACTGACATCAGGAGGAGCCGGACCACCTTGCGCACTACTTGATAAGGCAGGAACGCGCGGGATGGCCGTTAATCTTAAAACGGCCATCACAGCCAGCACTTTTAAAAGCTGGTCGTGACCATTGGCCATTCCTCCTGCAATCTGGATTACCGCCACCCTCCTGTAACCTTCCCGAGATCCACCCATAGGTCACGACCGTGAGCTTTAAAATGCAAGGCCTATGGTACCCTTGTCTCTAATAGCCGATGCACAGAGTTTAAGAACAGGCAGGTTCTGCTGGAACTATAAAAACGTTAGTTAGGCCTCAGCTGGAGTAATACAACCACACTCACAATGTATCAGAGAGTGAGTAAATCCCACACTCACATACTGTATCAGAGAGTGAGTAAATCCCACACTCACACACTGTATCAGAGAGTGAGTAAATCCCACACACACACACTGTATCAGAGAGTGAGTAAATCCCACACTCACACACTGTATCAGAGAGTGAGTAAATCCCACACTCACACACTGTATCAGAGAGTGAGTAAATCCCCCACACACTGTATCAGAGAGTGAGTAAATCCCACACTCACACACTGTATCAGAGAGTGAGTAAATCCCACACTCTCACACTGTATAAGGGAGTGAGTAAATCCCTCACTCACACACTGTATCAGAGAGTGAGTAAATCCCCCACACACTGTATCAGAGAGTGAGTAAATCCCACACTCACACACTGTATCAGAGAGTGAGGAAATCCCACACTCACACACTATCAGAGAGTGAGGAAATCCCACACTCACACACTGTATCAGAGAGTGAGGAAATCCCACACTCACACACTGTATCAGAGAGTGAGTAAATCCCACACACACACACTGTATCAGAGAGTGAGTAAATCCCACACTCACACACTGTATCAGAGAGTGAGTAAATCCCACACTCTCACACTGTATTAGAGAGTGAGTAAATCCCACACTCACAATGTATCAGAGAGTGAGTAAATCCCACACTCACACACTGTATCAGAGAGTGAGTAAATCCCACACTCACACACTGTATCAGAGAGTGAGTAAATCCCACACTCTCACATTGTATAAGGGAGTGAGTAAATCCCACACTCACACACTGTATCAGAGAGTGAGTAAATCCCCCACACACTGTATCAGAGAGTGAGTAAATCCCACACTCACACACTGTATCAGAGAGTGAGTAAATCCCACACTCTCACACTGTATAAGGGAGTGAGTAAATCCCTCACTCACACACTGTATCAGAGAGTGAGTAAATCCCCCACACACTGTATCAGAGAGTGAGGAAATCCCACACTCACACACTGTATCAGAGAGTGAGGAAATCCCACACTCACACACTGTATCAGAGAGTGAGTAAATCCCACACACACACACTGTATCAGGGAGTGAGTAAATCCCCCACACACACACTGTATCAGGGAGTGAGTAAATCAAACACACACACTGTATCAGGGAGTGAGTAAATCAAACACACACACTGTATCAGGGAGTGAGTAAATCCCACACTCTCACACTGTATCAGAGAGTGAGTAAATCTCACACACACACTATCAGAGAGTGAGTAAATCCCACACTCGCACAGTATCAGTGAGTGAGTAAATCACACTCTCACACACTGTATCAGACAGTGAGTAAATCCCACACACACACACTGTATCAGAGAGTGAGTAAACCCCACACTCACACACTGTATCAGAGTGAGTAAATCCCACACTCACACACTGTTTCAGAGAGTGAGTAAATCCCACACACACACTGTATCAGAGAGTGAGTAAATCCCACACTGTATCAGAGAGAGTAAATCCCACACACACACACACTGTATCAGAGAGAGAGAGTAAATCCCACACTCACACACTGTATCAGAGAGTGAGTAAATCCCACACACACACTGTATCAGAGAGTGAGTAAATCCCACACACACACACAGTATCAGAGAGAGAGTAAATCCCACACTCACACACTGTATCCGGGAGTGAGTAAATCCCACACTGTATCAGAGAGAGTAAATCCCACACACACACACTGTATCAGAGAGAGAGTAAATCCCACACTCACACACTGTATCAGGGAGTGAGTAAATCCCACACTCACACACTGTATCAGAGAGTGAGTAAATCCCACACTCTCACACAGTATCAGAGAGTGAGTAAATCCCAACTCACACACTGTATCAGAGAGTGAGTAAATCCCACACTCTCACACAGTATCAGAGAGTGAGTAAATCCCACACTCACACAATGTATCAGAGAGTGAGTGAATCCCACACTCACACACTGTATCAGAGAGTGAGTAAATCCCACACTCACACACTGCATCAGAGTGAGTAAATGCCACACTCACACACTGTATCAGGGAGTGAGTAAATCCCACACTCACACACTGTATCAGAGAGTGAGTAAATCCCACACTCACACACTGTATCGGAGAGTGAGTAAGCCCCACACTCACACACTGTATCAGAGAGTGAGTAAATCCCACACTCACACACTGTATCAGAGAGTGAGTAAATCCCCCACACACACTGTATCAGAGAGTGAGTAAATCCCACACTCTCACACTGTATCAGAGAGTGAGTAAATCCCACACTCACACAATGTATCAGAGAGTGAGTAAATCCCACACTCACACTGTATCAGAGAGTGAGTAAATCCCACACTCACACTGTATCAGAGAGTGAGTAAATCCCCCACACACACTGTATCAGAGAGTGAGTAAATCCCACTCTCACACACTGTATCAGATAGTGAGTAAATCCCACACTCACACACGGTATCAGAGTGAGTAAATCCCACACTCACACACTGTATCAGAGTGAGTAAATCCCACACTCACACACTGTATCAGAGAGTGAGTAAATCCCACACACGCACACTGTTTCCGAGAGTAAGTGTATTCCACACTCAAACTACATCAGAGAGTGAAGAAATCCCACACTCACACAGTATCAGAGAGTGAGTAATACCCACACTCAAACACTGTAACAGAGTGAGTAAATCCCACACTCACACACTGTATCAGAGAGTGAGTAAATCCCACACTCACACACTGTATCAGAGAGTGAGTAAATCCCACACTCACACACTGTATCAGAGAGTGAGTAAATCCCACACTCTCACACTGTATAAGGGAGTGAGTAAATCCCACACTCACACACTGTATCAGAGAGTGAGTAAATCCCTCACTCACACACTGTATCAGAGAGTGTGTAAATCCCTCACACACTGTATCAGAGAGTGAGGAAATCCCACACTCACACACTGTATCAGAGAGTGAGTAAATCCCACACTCACACACTGTATCAGAGAGTGAGTAAATCCCACACTCTCACACTGTATCAGGGAGTGAGTAAATCCCCCACACACACACTGTATCAGGGAGTGAGTAAATCCAACACACACACTGTATCAGGGAGTGAGTAAATCCCACACTCTCACACTGTATCAGGGAGTGAGTAAATCCCACACTCTCACACTGTATCAGAGAGTGAGTAAATCTCACACACACACTATCAGAGAGTGAGTAAATCCCACACTCGCACAGTATCAGTGAGTGAGTAAATCACACTCTCACACACTGTATCAGACAGTGAGTAAATCCCACACACACACACTGTATCAAAGAGTGAGTAAACCCCACACTCACACACTGTATCAGAGTGAGTAAATCCCACACTCACACACTGTTTCAGAGAGTGAGTAAATCCCACACACACACTGTATCAGAGAGTGAGTAAATCCCACACTGTATCAGAGAGTAAATCCCACACACACACACACTGTATCAGAGAGAGAGTAAATCCCACACTCACACACTGTATCAGAGAGTGAGTAAATCCCACACACACACTGTATCAGAGAGTGAGTAAATCCCACACACACACACAGTATCAGAGAGAGAGTAAATCCCACACTCACACACTGTATCCGGGAGTGAGTAAATCCCACACTGTATCAGAGAGAGTAAATCCCACACACACACACTGTATCAGAGAGAGAGTAAATCCCACACTCACACACTGTATCAGGGAGTGAGTAAATCCCACACTCACACACTGTATCAGAGAGTGAGTAAATCCCACACTCTCACACAGTATCAGAGAGTGAGTAAATCCCACACTCACACACTGTATCAGAGAGTGAGTAAATCCCACACTCTCACACAGTATCAGAGAGTGAGTAAATCCCACACTCACACTGTATCAGAGAGTGAGGAAATCCCACACTCACACAATGTATCAGAGAGTGAGTGAATCCCACACTCACACACTGTATCAGAGAGTGAGTAAATCCCACACTCACACACTGTATCAGAGTGAGTAAATGCCACACTCACACACTGTATCAGGGAGTGAGTAAATCCCACACTCACACACTGTATCAGAGAGTGAGTAAATCCCACACTCACACACTGTATCGGAGAGTGAGTAAGCCCCACACTCACACACTGTATCAGAGAGTGAGTAAATCCCACACTCACACACTGTATCAGAGAGTGAGTAAATCCCCCACACACACTGTATCAGAGAGTGAGTAAATCCCACACTCTCACACTGTATCAGAGAGTGAGTAAATCCCACACTCACACAATGTATCAGAGAGTGAGTAAATCCCACACTCACACTGTATCAGAGAGTGAGTAAATCCCACACTCACACTGTATCAGAGAGTGAGTAAATCCCCCACACACACTGTATCAGAGAGTGAGTAAATCCCACTCTCACACACTGTATCAGATAGTGAGTAAATCCCACACTCACACACTGTATCAGAGTGAGTAAATCCCACACTCACACACTGTATCAGAGTGAGTAAATCCCACACTCACACACTGTATCAGAGAGTGAGTAAATCCCACACACGCACACTGTTTCCGAGAGTAAGTGTATTCCACACTCAAACTACATCAGAGAGTGAAGAAATCCCACACTCACACAGTATCAGAGAGTGAGTAAATCCCACACTCACACTGTATCAGAGAGTGAGTAAATCCCACACTCACACTGTATCAGAGAGTGAGTAAATCCCCCACACACACTGTATCAGAGAGTGAGTAAATCCCACTCTCACACACTGTATCAGATAGTGAGTAAATCCCACACTCACACACGGTATCAGAGTGAGTAAATCCCACACTCACACACTGTATCAGAGTGAGTAAATCCCACACTCACACACTGTATCAGAGAGTGAGTAAATCCCACACACGCACACTGTTTCCGAGAGTAAGTGTATTCCACACTCAAACTACATCAGAGAGTGAAGAAATCCCACACTCACACAGTATCAGAGAGTGAGTAATACCCACACTCAAACACTGTAACAGAGTGAGTAAATCCCACACTCACACACTGTATCAGAGAGTGAGTAAATCCCACACTCTCACACTGTATCAGAGAGTGAGTAAATCCCACACTCACACACTGTATCAGAGAGTGAGTAAATCCCACACTCTCACACTGTATAAGGGAGTGAGTAAATCCCACACTCACACACTGTATCAGAGAGTGAGTAAATCCCTCACTCACACACTGTATCAGAGAGTGTGTAAATCCCTCACACACTGTATCAGAGAGTGAGGAAATCCCACACTCACACACTGTATCAGAGAGTGAGTAAATCCCACACTCACACACTGTATCAGAGAGTGAGTAAATCCCACACTCTCACACTGTATCAGGGAGTGAGTAAATCCCCCACACACACACTGTATCAGGGAGTGAGTAAATCCAACACACACACTGTATCAGGGAGTGAGTAAATCCCACACTCTCACACTGTATCAGGGAGTGAGTAAATCCCACACTCTCACACTGTATCAGAGAGTGAGTAAATCTCACACACACACTATCAGAGAGTGAGTAAATCCCACACTCGCACAGTATCAGTGAGTGAGTAAATCACACTCTCACACTCTGTATCAGACAGTGAGTAAATCCCACACACACACACTGTATCAAAGAGTGAGTAAACCCCACACTCACACACTGTATCAGAGTGAGTAAATCCCACACTCACACACTGTTTCAGAGAGTTAGTAAATCCCACACACACACTGTATCAGAGAGTGAGTAAATCCCACACTGTATCAGAGAGAGTAAATCCCACACACACACACACTGTATCAGAGAGAGAGTAAATCCCACACTCACACACTGTATCAGAGAGTGAGTAAATCCCACACACACACTGTATCAGAGAGTGAGTAAATCCCACACACACACACAGTATCAGAGAGAGAGTAAATCCCACACTCACACACTGTATCCGGGAGTGAGTAAATCCCACACTGTATCAGAGAGAGTAAATCCCACACACACACACTGTATCAGAGAGAGAGTAACTCCCACACTCACACACTGTATCAGGGAGTGAGTAAATCCCACACTCACACACTGTATCAGAGAGTGAGTAAATCCCACACTCTCACACAGTATCAGAGAGTGAGTAAATCCCACACTCACACACTGTATCAGAGAGTGAGTAAATCCCACACTCTCACACAGTATCAGAGAGTGAGTAAATCCCACACTCACACTGTATCAGAGAGTGAGGAAATCCCACACTCACACAATGTATCAGAGAGTGAGTGAATCCCACACTCACACACTGTATCAGAGAGTGAGTAAATCCCACACTCACACACTGTATCAGAGTGAGTAAATGCCACACTCACACACTGTATCAGGGAGTGAGTAAATCCCACACTCACACACTGTATCAGAGAGTGAGTAAATCCCACACTCACACACTGTATCGGAGAGTGAGTAAGCCCCACACTCACACACTGTATCAGAGAGTGAGTAAATCCCACACTCACACACTGTATCAGAGAGTGAGTAAATCCCCCACACACACTGTATCAGAGAGTGAGTAAATCCCACACTCTCACACTGTATCAGAGAGTGAGTAAATCCCACACTCACACAATGTATCAGAGAGTGAGTAAATCCCACACTCACACTGTATCAGAGAGTGAGTAAATCCCACACTCACACTGTATCAGAGAGTGAGTAAATCCCCCACACACACTGTATCAGAGAGTGAGTAAATCCCACTCTCACACACTGTATCAGATAGTGAGTAAATCCCACACTCACACACTGTATCAGAGTGAGTAAATCCCACACTCACACACTGTATCAGAGTGAGTAAATCCCACACTCACACACTGTATCAGAGAGTGAGTAAATCCCACACACGCACACTGTTTCCGAGAGTAAGTGTATTCCACACTCAAACTACATCAGAGAGTGAAGAAATCCCACACTCACACAGTATCAGAGAGTGAGTAATACCCACACTCAAACACTGTAACAGAGTGAGTAAATCCCACACTCACACACTGTATCAGAGAGTGAGTAAATCCCACACTCACACACTGTATCAGAGAGTGAGTAAATCCCACACTCACACACTGTATCAGAGAGTGAGTAAATCCCACACACACACTGTATCGGAGAGTAAGTGTATTCCACACTCAAACTACATCAGAGAGTGAAGAAATCCCACACTCACAATGTATCAGAGAGTGAGTAAATCCCACACTCACACTGTATCAGAGAGTGAGTAAATCCCCCACACACACTGTATCAGAGAGTGAGTAAATCCCACTCTCACACACTGTATCAGATAGTGAGTAAATCCCACACTCACACACTGTATCAGAGTGAGTAAATCCCACACTCACACACTGTATCAGAGTGAGTAAATCCCACACTCACACACTGTATCAGAGAGTGAGTAAATCCCACACACGCACACTGTTTCCGAGAGTAAGTGTATTCCACACTCAAACTACATCAGAGAGTGAAGAAATCCCACACTCACACAGTATCAGAGAGTGAGTAAATCCCACACTCACACACTGTATCAGAGAGTGAGTAAATCCCACACTCTCACACTGTATAAGGGAGTGAGTAAATCCCACACTCACACACTGTATCAGAGAGTGAGTAAATCCCTCACTCACACACTGTATCAGAGAGTGTGTAAATCCCTCACACACTGTATCAGAGAGTGAGGAAATCCCACACTCACACACTGTATCAGAGAGTGAGTAAATCCCACACTCACACACTGTATCAGAGAGTGAGTAAATCCCACACTCTCACACTGTATCAGGGAGTGAGTAAATCCCCCACACACACACTGTATCAGGGAGTGAGTAAATCCAACACACACACTGTATCAAGGAGTGAGTAAATCCCACACTCTCACACTGTATCAGGGAGTGAGTAAATCCCACACTCTCACACTGTATCAGAGAGTGAGTAAATCTCACACACACACTATCAGAGAGTGAGTAAATCCCACACTCGCACAGTATCAGTGAGTGAGTAAATCACACTCTCACACACTGTATCAGAGAGTGAGTAAATCCCTCACTCACACACTGTATCAGAGAGTGTGTAAATCCCTCACACACTGTATCAGAGTGAGTAAATCCCACACTCACACACTGTTTCAGAGAGTGAGTAAATCCCACACACACACTGTATCAGAGAGTGAGTAAATCCCACACTGTATCAGAGAGAGTAAATCCCACACACACAAACTTTATCAGAGAGAGAGTAAATCCCACACTCACACACTGTATCAGAGAGTGAGTAAATCCCACACTGTATCAGAGAGAGTAAATCCCACACACACACACTGTATCAGAGAGAGAGTAAATCCCACACTCACACACTGTATCAGGGAGTGAGTAAATCCCACACCCACACACTGTATCAGAGAGTGAGTAAATCCCACACTCTCACACAGTATCAGAGAGTGAGTAAATCCCACACTGTATCAGAGAGAGTAAATCCCACACACACACACTGTATCAGAGAGAGAGTAAATCCCACACTCACACACTGTATCAGGGAGTGAGTAAATCCCACACTCACACACTGTTTCAGAGAGTGAGTAAATCCCACACCCTCAGACAGTATCAGAGAGTGAGTAAATCCCACACTCACACACTGTATCAGAGAGTGAGTAAATCCCACACTCTCACACAGTATCAGAGAGTGAGTAAATCCCACACTCACACTGTATCAGAGAGTGAGGAAATCCCACACTCACACAATGTATCAGAGAGTGAGTGAATCCCACACTCACACACTGTATCAGAGAGTGAGTAAATCCCACACTCACACACTGTATCAGAGTGAGTAAATGCCACACTCACACACTGTATCAGGGAGTGAGTAAATACCACACTCACACACTGTATCAGAGAGTGAGTAAATCCCACACTCACACACTGTATCGGAGAGTGAGTAAATCCCACACTCACACACTGTATCAGAGTGAGTAAATCCCACACTCACACACTGTATCAAAGAGTGAGTAAGCCCCACACTCACACACTGTATCAGAGAGTGAGTAAATCCCACACTCACACACTGTATCAGAGAGTGAGTAAATCCCCCACACACACTGTATCAGAGAGTGAGTAAATCCCACACTCTCACACTGTATCAGAGAGTGAGTAAATCCCACACTCACACAATGTATCAGAGAGTGAGTAAATCCCACACTCACACTGTATCAGAGAGTGAGTAAATCCCACACTCACACTGTATCAGAGAGTGAGTAAATCCCCCACACACACTGTATCAGAGAGTGAGTAAATCCCACTCTCACACACTGTATCAGATAGTGAGTAAATCCCACACTCACACACTGTATCAGAGTGAGTAAATCCCACACTCACACACTGTATCAGAGTGAGTAAATCCCACACTCACACTGTATCAGAGAGTGAGTAAATCCCACACTCTCACACTGTATCAGAGAGTGAGTAAATCCCACACTCACACAATGTATCAGAGAGTGAGTAAATCCCACACTCACACTGTATCAGAGAGTGAGTAAATCCCACACTCACACTGTATCAGAGAGTGAGTAAATCCCCCACACACACTGTATCAGAGAGTGAGTAAATCCCACTCTCACACACTGTATCAGATAGTGAGTAAATACCACACACACACTGTATCAGAGAGTGAGTAAATCCCACACTCACACACTGTATCGGAGAGTAAGTGTATTCCACACACAAACTACATCAGAGAGTGAGTAAATCCCACACTCACACACTGTATCAGAGAGTGAGTAAATCCCACACTCTCACACTGTATCAGAGAGTGAGTAAATCTCACACTCGGGCACTGTATCAGAGAGTGAGTAAATCCCACACTCTCACTACATCAGAGAGTGAAGAAATCCCACACTCACACACTGTATCAGAGAGTGAGTAAATCCCACACACACACTGTATCGGAGAGTAAGTGTATTCCACACTCAAACTACATCAGAGAGTGAAGAAATCCCACACTCACAATGTATCAGACAGTGAGTAAATCCCACACTCACACACTGTATCAGAGAGTGAGTAAATCCCACACTCACACACTGTATCAGAGAGTGAGTAAATCCCTCACTCACACACTGTATCAGAGAGTGAGTAAATCCCCCACACACTGTATCAGAGAGTGAGTAAATCCCACACTCACACACTGTATCAGAGAGTGAGTAAATCCCACACTCTCAGACTGTATAAGGGAGTGAGTAAATCCCACACTCACACACTGTATCAGAGAGTGAGTAAATCCCTCACTCACACACTGTATCAGAGAGTGTGTAAATCCCTCACACACTGTATCAGAGAGTGAGGAAATCCCACACTCACACACTGTATCAGAGAGTGAGTAAATCCCACACTCACACACTGTATCAGAGAGTGAGTAAATCCCACACTCTCACACTGTATCAGGGAGTGAGTAAATCCCCCACACACACACTGTATCAGGGAGTGAGTAAATCCAACACACACACTGTATCAGGGAGTGAGTAAATCCCACACTCTCACACTGTATCAGGGAGTGAGTAAATCCCACACTCTCACACTGTATCAGAGAGTGAGTAAATCTCACACTCGGGCACTGTATCAGAGAGTGAGTAAATCCCACACTCTCACTACATCAGAGAGTGAAGAAATCCCACACTCTCACACTGTATCAGAGAGTGAGTAAATCTCACACACACACTATCAGAGAGTGAGTAAATCCCACACTCGCACAGTATCAGTGAGTGAGTAAATCACACTCTCACACACTGTATCAGACAGTGAGTAAATCCCACACACACACACTGTATCAGAGAGTGAGTAAACCCCACACTCACACACTGTATCAGAGTGAGTAAATCCCACACTCTCACACTGTTTCAGAGAGTGAGTAAATCCCACACACACACTGTATCAGAGAGTGAGTAAATCCCACACTGTATCAGAGAGAGTAAATCCCACACACACAAACTGTATCAGAGAGAGAGTAAATCCCACACTCACACACTGTATCAGAGAGTGAGTAAATCCCACACTGTATCAGAGAGAGTAAATCCCACACACACACACTGTATCAGAGAGAGAGTAAATCCCACACTCACACACTGTATCAGGGAGTGAGTAAATCCCACACCCACACACTGTATCAGAGAGTGAGTAAATCCCACACTCTCACACAGTATCAGAGAGTGAGTAAATACCACACTGTATCAGAGAGAGTAAATCCCACACACACACACTGTATCAGAGAGAGAGTAAATCCCACACTCACACACTGTATCAGGGAGTGAGTAAATCCCACACTCACACACTGTATCAGAGAGTGAGTAAATCCCACACTCTCACACAGTATCAGAGAGTGAGTAAATCCCACACTCACACACTGTATCAGAGAGTGAGTAAATCCCACACTCTCACACAGTATCAGAGAGTGAGTAAATCCCACACTCACACTGTATCAGAGAGTGAGGAAATCCCACACTCACACAATGTATCAGAGAGTGAGTGAATCCCACACTCACACACTGTATCAGAGAGTGAGTAAATCCCACACTCACACACTGTATCAGAGTGAGTAAATGCCACACTCACACACTGTATCAGGGAGTGAGTAAATCCCACACTCACACACTGTATCAGAGAGTGAGTAAATCCCAAACTCATACACTGTATCGGAGAGTGAGTAAATCCCACACTCACACACTGTATCAGAGTGAGTAAATCCCACACTCACACACTGTATCAAAGAGTGAGTAAGCCCCACACTCACACACTGTATCAGAGAGTGAGTAAATCCCACACTCACACACTGTATCAGAGAGTGAGTAAATCCCCCACACACACTGTATCAGAGAGTGAGTAAATCCCCCACTCTCACACTGTATCAGATAGTGAGTAAATCCCACACTCACACACTGTATCAGAGTGAGTAAATCCCACACTCACACACTGTATCAGAGTGAGTAAATCCCACACTCACACTGTATCAGAGAGTGAGTAAAACCCACACTCTCACACTGTATCAGAGAGTGAGTAAATCCCACACTCACACAATGTATCAGAGAGTGAGTAAATCCCACACTCACACTGTATCAGAGAGTGAGTAAATCCCACACTCACACTGTATCAGAGAGTGAGTAAATCCCCCACACACACTGTATCAGAGAGTGAGTAAATCCCACTCTCACACACTGTATCAGATAGTGAGTAAATCCCACACTCACACACTGTATCAGAGTGAGTAAATCCCACACTCACACACTGTATCAGAGTGAGTAAATCCCACACTCACACACTGTATCAGAGAGTGAGTAAATCCCACACACTCACACTGTTTCCGAGAGTAAGTGTATTCCACACACAAACTACATCAGAGAGTGAAGAAATCCCACACTCACACAGTATCAGAGAGTGAGTAATCCCCACACTCAAACACTGTAACAGAGTGAGTAAATCCCACACTCACACACTGTATCAGAGAGTGAGTAAATCCCACACTCACACACTGTATCAGAGAGTGAGTAAATCCCACACTCACACACTGTATCAGAGTGAGTAAATCCCACACACACACTGTATCAGAGAGTGAGTAAATCCCACACTCACACACTGTATCGGAGAGTAAGTGTATTCCACACTCAAACTACATCAGAGAGTGAAGAAATCCCACACTCACAATGTATCAGACAGTGAGTAAATCCCACACTCACACACTGTATCAGAGAGTGAGTAAATCCCACACTCACACACTGTATCAGAGAGTGAGTAAATCCCACACTCTCACACTGTATAAGGGAGTGAGTAAATCCCACACTCACACACTGTATCAGAGAGTGAGTAAATCCCTCACTCACACACTGTATCAGAGAGTGAGTAAATCCCCCACACACTGTATCAGAGAGTGAGTAAATCCCACACTCACACACTGTATCAGAGAGTGAGTAAATCCCACACTCTCACACTGTATAAGGGAGTGAGTAAATCCCACACTCACACACTGTATCAGAGAGTGAGTAAATCCCTCACTCACACACTGTATCAGAGAGTGAGTAAATCCCCCACACACTGTATCAGAGAGTGAGGAAATCCCACACTCACACACTGTATCAGAGAGTGATTAATCCCACACTCACACACTGTATCAGAGAGTGAGTAAATCCCACACTCTCACACTGTATCAGGGAGTGAGTAAATCCCCCACACACACACTGTATCAGGGAGTGAGTAAATCCAACACACACACTGTATCAGGGAGTGAGTAAATCCCACACTCTCACACTGTATCAGAGAGTGAGTAATCCCCACACTCAAACACTGTAACAGAGTGAGTAAATCCCACACTCACACACTGTATCAGAGAGTGAGTAAATCCCACACTCACACACTGTATCAGAGAGTGAGTAAATCCCACACTCACACACTGTAACAGAGTGAGTAAATCCCACACACACACTGTATCAGAGAGTGAGTAAATCCCACACTCACACACTGTATCGGAGAGTAAGTGTATTCCACACTCAAACTACATCAGAGAGTGAAGAAATCCCACACTCACAATGTATCAGACAGTGAGTAAATCCCACACTCACACACTGTATCAGAGAGTGAGTAAATCCCACACTCACACACTGTATCAGAGAGTGAGTAAATCCCACACTCTCACACTGTATAAGGGAGTGAGTAAATCCCACACTCACACACTGTATCAGAGAGTGAGTAAATCCCTCACTCACACACTGTATCAGAGAGTGAGTAAATCCCCCACACACTGTATCAGAGAGTGAGTAAATCCCACACTCACACACTGTATCAGAGAGTGAGTAAATCCCACACTCTCACACTGTATAAGGGAGTGAGTAAATCCCACACTCACACACTGTATCAGAGTGAGTAAATCCCACACTCACACACTGTATCAAAGAGTGAGTAAGCCCCACACTCACACACTGTATCAGAGAGTGAGTAAATCCCACACTCACACACTGTATCAGAGAGTGAGTAAATCCCCCACACACACTGTATCAGAGAGTGAGTAAATCCCCCACTCTCACACTGTATCAGATAGTGAGTAAATCCCACACTCACACACTGTATCAGAGTGAGTAAATCCCCCACACACACTGTATCAGAGAGTGAGTAAATCCCCCACTCTCACACTGTATCAGATAGTGAGTAAATCCCACACTCACACACTGTATCAGAGTGAGTAAATCCCACACTCACACTGTATCAGAGAGTGAGTAAAACCCACACTCTCACACTGTATCAGAGAGTGAGTAAATCCCACACTCACACAATGTATCAGAGAGTGAGTAAATCCCACACTCACACTGTATCAGAGAGTGAGTAAATCCCACACTCACACTGTATCAGAGAGTGAGTAAATCCCCCACACACACTGTATCAGAGAGTGAGTAAATCCCACTCTCACACACTGTATCAGATAGTGAGTAAATCCCACACTCACACACTGTATCAGAGTGAGTAAATCCCACACTCACACACTGTATCAGAGTGAGTAAATCCCACACTCACACACTGTATCAGAGAGTGAGTAAATCCCACACACTCACACTGTTTCCGAGAGTAAGTGTATTCCACACTCAAACTACATCAGAGAGTGAAGAAATCCCACACTCACACAGTATCAGAGAGTGAGTAATCCCCATACTCAAACACTGTAACAGAGTGAGTAAATCCCACACTCACACACTGTATCAGAGAGTGAGTAAATCCCACACTCACACACTGTATCAGAGAGTGAGTAAATCCCACACTCACACACTGTATCAGAGTGAGTAAATCCCACACACACACTGTATCAGAGAGTGAGTAAATCCCACACTCACACACTGTATCGGAGAGTAAGTGTATTCCACACTCAAACTACATCAGAGAGTGAAGAAATCCCACACTCACAATGTATCAGACAGTGAGTAAATCCCACACTCACACACTGTATCAGAGAGTGAGTAAATCCCACACTCACACACTGTATCAGAGAGTGAGTAAATCCCACACTCTCACACTGTATAAGGGAGTGAGTAAATCCCACACTCACACACTGTATCAGAGAGTGAGTAAATCCCTCACTCACACACTGTATCAGAGAGTGAGTAAATCCCCCACACACTGTATCAGAGAGTGAGTAAATCCCACACTCACACACTGTATCAGAGAGTGAGTAAATCCCACACTCTCACACTGTATAAGGGAGTGAGTAAATCCCACACTCACACACTGTATCAGAGAGTGAGTAAATCCCTCACTCACACACTGTATCAGAGAGTGAGTAAATCCCCCACACACTGTATCAGAGAGTGAGGAAATCCCACACTCACACACTGTATCAGAGAGTGATTAATCCCACACTCACACACTGTATCAGAGAGTGAGTAAATCCCACACTCTCACACTGTATCAGGGAGTGAGTAAATCCCCCACACACACACTGTATCAGGGAGTGAGTAAATCCAACACACACACTGTATCAGGGAGTGAGTAAATCCCACACTCTCACACTGTATCAGAGAGTGAGTAATCCCCACACTCAAACACTGTAACAGAGTGAGTAAATCCCACACTCACACACTGTATCAGAGAGTGAGTAAATCCCACACTCACACACTGTATCAGAGAGTGAGTAAATCCCACACTCACACACTGTATCAGAGTGAGTAAATCCCACACACACACTGTATCAGAGAGTGAGTAAATCCCACACTCACACACTGTATCGGAGAGTAAGTGTATTCCACACTCAAACTACATCAGAGAGTGAAGAAATCCCACACTCACAATGTATCAGACAGTGAGTAAATCCCACACTCACACACTGTATCAGAGAGTGAGTAAATCCCACACTCACACACTGTATCAGAGAGTGAGTAAATCCCACACTCTCACACTGTATAAGGGAGTGAGTAAATCCCACACTCACACACTGTATCAGAGAGTGAGTAAATCCCTCACTCACACACTGTATCAGAGAGTGAGTAAATCCCCCACACACTGTATCAGAGAGTGAGTAAATCCCACACTCACACACTGTATCAGAGAGTGAGTAAATCCCACACTCTCACACTGTATAAGGGAGTGAGTAAATCCCACACTCACACACTGTATCAGAGAGTGAGTAAATCCCTCACTCACACACTGTATCAGAGAGTGAGTAAATCCCCCACACACTGTATCAGAGAGTGAGGAAATCCCACACTCACACACTGTATCAGAGAGTGAGTAAATCCCACACTCTCACACTGTATCAGGGAGTGAGTAAATCCCCCACACACACACTGTATCAGGGAGTGAGTAAATCCAACACACACACTGTATCAGGGAGTGAGTAAATCCCACACTCTCACACTGTTTCAGAGAGTGAGTAAATCTCACACTCGGGCACTGTATCGGAGAGTGAGTAAATCCCACACTCTCACTACATCAGAGAGTGAAGAAATCCCACACTCTCACACTGTATCAGAGAGTGAGTAAATCTCACACACACACTATCAGAGAGTGAGTAAATCCCACACTCGCACAGTATCAGTGAGTGAGTAAATCACACTCTCACACACTGTATCAGACAGTGAGTAACTCCCACACACACACACTGTATCAGAGAGTGAGTAAACCCCACACTCACACACTGTATCAGAGTGAGTAAATCCCACACTCACACACTGTTTCAGAGAGTGAGTAAATCCCACACACACACTGTATCAGAGAGTGAGTAAATCCCACACTGTATCAGAGAGAGTAAATCCCACACACACACACTGTATCAGAGAGTGAGTAAATCCCACACTCTCACACTGTATAAGGGAGTGAGTAAATCCCACACTCACACACTGTATCAGAGAGTGAGTAAATCCCTCACTCACACACTGTATCAGAGAGTGAGTAAATCCCACACTCACACACTGTATCAGAGAGTGAGTAAATCCCACACTCTCACACTGTATAAGGGAGTGAGTAAATCCCACACTCACACACTGTATCAGAGAGTGAGTAAATCCCTCACTCACACACTGTATCAGAGAGTGAGTAAATCCCCCACACACTGTATCAGAGAGTGAGTAAATCCCACACTCACACACTGTATCAGAGAGTGAGTAAATCCCACACTCTCACACTGTATAAGGGAGTGAGTAAATCCCACACTCACACACTGTATCAGAGAGTGAGTAAATCCCTCACTCACACACTGTATCAGAGAGTGAGTAAATCCCCCACACACTGTATCAGAGAGTGAGGAAATCCCACACTCACACACTGTATCAGAGAGTGATTAATCCCACACTCACACACTGTATCAGAGAGTGAGTAAATCCCACACTCTCACACTGTATCAGGGAGTGAGTAAATCCCCCACACACACACTGTATCAGGGAGTGAGTAAATCCAACACACACACTGTATCAGGGAGTGAGTAAATCCCACACTCTCACACTGTATCAGAGAGTGAGTAATCCCCACACTCAAACACTGTAACAGAGTGAGTAAATCCCACACTCACACACTGTATCAGAGAGTGAGTAAATCCCACACTCACACACTGTATCAGAGAGTGAGTAAATCCCACACTCACACACTGTATCAGAGTGAGTAAATCCCACACACACACTGTATCAGAGAGTGAGTAAATCCCACACTCACACACTGTATCGGAGAGTAAGTGTATTCCACACTCAAACTACATCAGAGAGTGAAGAAATCCCACACTCACAATGTATCAGACAGTGAGTAAATCCCACACTCACACACTGTATCAGAGAGTGAGTAAATCCCACACTCACACACTGTATCAGAGAGTGAGTAAATCCCACACTCTCACACTGTATAAGGGAGTGAGTAAATCCCACACTCACACACTGTATCAGAGAGTGAGTAAATCCCTCACTCACACACTGTATCAGAGAGTGAGTAAATCCCCCACACACTGTATCAGAGAGTGAGTAAATCCCACACTCACACACTGTATCAGAGAGTGAGTAAATCCCACACTCTCACACTGTATAAGGGAGTGAGTAAATCCCACACTCACACACTGTATCAGAGAGTGAGTAAATCCCTCACTCACACACTGTATCAGAGAGTGAGTAAATCCCCCACACACTGTATCAGAGAGTGAGGAAATCCCACACTCACACACTGTATCAGAGAGTGAGTAAATCCCACACTCTCACACTGTATCAGGGAGTGAGTAAATCCCCCACACACACACTGTATCAGGGAGTGAGTAAATCCAACACACACACTGTATCAGGGAGTGAGTAAATCCCACACTCTCACACTGTTTCAGAGAGTGAGTAAATCTCACACTCGGGCACTGTATCGGAGAGTGAGTAAATCCCACACTCTCACTACATCAGAGAGTGAAGAAATCCCACACTCTCACACTGTATCAGAGAGTGAGTAAATCTCACACACACACTATCAGAGAGTGAGTAAATCCCACACTCGCACAGTATCAGTGAGTGAGTAAATCACACTCTCACACACTGTATCAGACAGTGAGTAACTCCCACACACACACACTGTATCAGAGAGTGAGTAAACCCCACACTCACACACTGTATCAGAGTGAGTAAATCCCACACTCACACACTGTTTCAGAGAGTGAGTAAATCCCACACACACACTGTATCAGAGAGTGAGTAAATCCCACACTGTATCAGAGAGAGTAAATCCCACACACACACACTGTATCAGAGAGAGAGTAAATCCCACACTCACACACTGTATCAGGGAGTGAGTAAATCCCACACCCACACACTGTATCAGAGAGTGAGTAAATCCCACACTCTCACACAGTATCAGAGAGTGAGTAAATCCCACACTGTATCAGAGAGAGTAAATCCCACACACACACACTGTATCAGAGAGAGTAAATCCCACAGTCACACAATGTATCAGTGAGTGAGTAAATCCCACACACACACACTGTATCAGGGAGTGAGTAAATCCCACACTCACACACTGTATCAAAGAGTGAGTAAATCCCACACTCACACACTGTATCAGAGAGTGAGTAAACCCCACACTCACACACTGTATCAGAGAGTGAGTAAATCCCACACTCACACACTGTATCAGAGTGTGTAAATCCCACACTCACACACTGTATCAGAGTGAGTAAATCCCACACTCACACACTGTATCAGAGTGAGTAAATCCCACACTCACACACTGTATCAGAGAGTGAGTAAATCCCACACACTCACACTGTATCAGAGAGTGAGTAAATCCCACACTCTCACACTGTATCAGAGAGTGAGTAAATACCCCACACACACTGTATCAGTGAGTGAGTAAATCCCACACTCACACACTGTATCAAAGAGTGAGTAAATCCCACACTCACACACTGTATCAAAGAGTGAGTAAATCCCACACTCACACTGTATCACAGAGAGAGATAATCCCACACATACACTGTATCAGAGAGTGAGTAAATCCCACAGTCACACAGTGTATCAGAGAGAGAGTAAATCCCACACTCACACGCTATGTCAGTGAGTGAGTAAATCCCACACTGTATCAGAGAGTGTAAATCCCACACACACACACTGTATCAGAGAATGAGTAAATCCCACACTCTCACACTGTATCAGAGAGAGTAAATCCCACAGTCACACAATGTATCAGAGAGTGAGTAAATCCCACACACACACACTGTATCAGAGAGTGAGTAAATCACACACTCTCACACTGTATCAGAGAGTGAGTAAATCCCCCACACACACACTGTATCAGAGTGAGTAAATCCCACACTCACACACTGTATCAGAGAATGAGTAAATCCCACACACACACTGTATCAGAGAGTGAGTAAATCCCACACTCTCACACTATCAGAGAGTGAGTAAATCCCACACTCACACACTGTATCAGAGAGTGAGTAAATCCCCCACACACACTGTATCAGAGAGTGAGTAAATCCCACACTCTCACACTATCAGAGAGTGAGTAAATCCCACACTCACACACTGTATCAGAGAATGAGTTAATCCCACACTCACACACTGTATCGGAGAGTAAATGTATTACACACTCAAACTACATCAGAGAGTGAAGAAATCCCACACTCACACAGTATCAGAGAGTGAGTAATCCCCACACTCAAACACTGTATCAGAGTGAGTAAATCCCACACTCTCACACTGTATCAGAGAGTGAGTAAATCCCACACTCACACACTGTATCAGAGAGTGAGTAAATCCCACACTCTCAAACTGTATCAGAGTGAGTAAATCCCACACACACACTGTATCACAGAGTGAGTAAATCCCACACTCACACACTGTATCAGAGAGTGAGTAAATCCCACACACACACTGTATCAGAGAGTGAGTAAATCCCACACTCACACACTGTATCAGAGAGTGAAGAAATCCCACACTCACACAGTATCAGAGAGTGAGTAATTCCCACACTCAAACACTGTATCAGAGTGAGTAAATCCCACAGTCACACACTGTATCAGAGAGTGAGTAAATCCCACTCACTCACACTGTATCAAAGAGTGAGTAAATCCCACACTCACACTGTATCACAGAGAGAGAAAATCCCACACATACACTGTATCAGAGAGTGAGTAAATCCCACACACACACACTGTATCAGAGAGTGAGTAAATCCCACACTCTCACACTGTATCAGAGAGTGAGTAAATCCCCCACACACACACTGTATCAGAGTGAGTAAATCCCCCACTCTCACACTGTATGAGAGAGTGAGTAATTCCCACACTCACACACTGTATCAGCGAGTGAGTAAATCCCACACACTCACACTGTATCAAAGAGTGAGTAAATCCCACACTCACACTGTATCACAGAGAGAGAAAATCCCACACACTCACACTGTATCAAAGAGTGAGTAAATCCCACACTCACACTGTATCACAGAGAGAGAAAATCCCACACATACACTGTATCAGAGAGTGAGTAAATCCCACACTCTCACACTGTATCAGAGAGAGTAAATCCCACAGTCACACAATGTATCAGAGAGTGAGTAAATCCCACACACACACACTGTATCAGAGAGTGAGTAAATCACACACTCTCACACTTTATCAGAGAGTGAGTAAATCCCCCACACACACACTGTATCAGAGTGAGTAAATCCCACACTCTCACACTGTATCAGAGTGTGAGTAAATCCCACACTCACACACTGTATCAGCGAGTGAGTAAATCACACACTCACACACTGTATCAGAGAGTGAGTAAATCCCACACTCACACACTATCAGAGAGTGAGTAAATCCCCCACACACACTGTATCAGAGAGTGAGTAAATCCCACACTCACACACTGTATCAGAGTGAGTAAATCACACACTCTCACACTGTATCAGAGTGAGTAAATCCCACACTCACACACTGTATCAGACAGTAAATCCCACACACACTGTATCAGAGAGTGAGTATATCTCACACTCACACACTGTATCAGAGAGTGAGTAAATCCCCCACACACACTGTATCAGAGAGTGAGTAAATCCCACACTCACACACTGTATCAGAGAGTGAGTAAATCCCACACTCACACACTGTATCAGAGAGTGAGTAATTCCCACACTCAAACACTGTATCAGAGTGAGTAAATCCCACAGTCACACACTGTATCAGAGAGTGAGTAAATGCCACACTCACACACTGTATCAGAGAGTGAGTAAATACCACACTCACACACTGTATCAGAGTGAGTAAATCCCACACACACACTGTATCAGAGAGTGAGTAAATCCCACACTCACACACTGTATCGGAGAGTAAGTGTATTCCACACTCAAACTACATCAGAGAGTGAAGAAATCCCACACTCTCACACTGTATCAAAGAGTGAGTAAATCCCACACTCACACTGTATCACAGAGAGAGAAAATCCCACACATACACTGTATCAGAGAGTGAGTAAATCCCACACTCTCACACTGTATCAGAGAGAGTAAATCCCACACTCACACACTGTATCAAAGAGTGAGTAAGCCCCACACTCACACACTGTATCAGAGAGTGAGTAAATCCCACACTCACACACTGTATCAGAGAGTGAGTAAATCCCCCACACACACTGTATCAGAGAGTGAGTAAATCCCCCACTCTCACACTGTATCAGATAGTGAGTAAATCCCACACTCACACACTGTATCAGAGTGAGTAAATCCCACACTCACACACTGTATCAGAGTGAGTAAATCCCACACTCACACTGTATCAGAGAGTGAGTAAAACCCACACTCTCACACTGTATCAGAGAGTGAGTAAATCCCACACTCACACAATGTATCAGAGAGTGAGTAAATCCCACACTCACACTGTATCAGAGAGTGAGTAAATCCCACACTCACACTGTATCAGAGAGTGAGTAAATCCCCCACACACACTGTATCAGAGAGTGAGTAAATCCCACTCTCACACACTGTATCAGATAGTGAGTAAATCCCACACTCACACACTGTATCAGAGTGAGTAAATCCCACACTCACACACTGTATCAGAGTGAGTAAATCCCACACTCACACACTGTATCAGAGAGTGAGTAAATCCCACACACTCACACTGTTTCCGAGAGTAAGTGTATTCCACACTCAAACTACATCAGAGAGTGAAGAAATCCCACACTCACACAGTATCAGAGAGTGAGTAATCCCCACACTCAAACACTGTAACAGAGTGAGTAAATCCCACACTCACACACTGTATCAGAGAGTGAGTAAATCCCACACTCACACACTGTATCAGAGAGTGAGTAAATCCCACACTCACACACTGTATCAGAGTGAGTAAATCCCACACACACACTGTATCAGAGAGTGAGTAAATCCCACACTCACACACTGTATCGGAGAGTAAGTGTATTCCACACTCAAACTACATCAGAGAGTGAAGAAATCCCACACTCACAATGTATCAGACAGTGAGTAAATCCCACACTCACACACTGTATCAGAGAGTGAGTAAATCCCACACTCACACACTGTATCAGAGAGTGAGTAAATCCCACACTCTCACACTGTATAAGGGAGTGAGTAAATCCCACACTACACACTGTATCAGAGAGTGAGTAAATCCCTCACTCACACACTGTATCAGAGAGTGAGTAAATCCCCCACACACTGTATCAGAGAGTGAGTAAATCCCACACTCACACACTGTATCAGAGAGTGAGTAAATCCCACACTCTCACACTGTATAAGGGAGTGAGTAAATCCCACACTCACACACTGTATCAGAGAGTGAGTAAATCCCTCACTCACACACTGTATCAGAGAGTGAGTAAATCCCCCACACACTGTATCAGAGAGTGAGGAAATCCCACACTCACACACTGTATCAGAGAGTGATTAATCCCACACTCACACACTGTATCAGAGAGTGAGTAAATCCCACACTCTCACACTGTATCAGGGAGTGAGTAAATCCCCCACACACACACTGTATCAGGGAGTGAGTAAATCCAACACACACACTGTATCAGGGAGTGAGTAAATCCCACACTCTCACACTGTATCAGAGAGTGAGTAATCCCCACACTCAAACACTGTAACAGAGTGAGTAAATCCCACACTCACACACTGTATCAGAGAGTGAGTAAATCCCACACTCACACACTGTATCAGAGAGTGAGTAAATCCCACACTCACACACTGTAACAGAGTGAGTAAATCCCACACACACACTGTATCAGAGAGTGAGTAAATCCCACACTCACACACTGTATCGGAGAGTAAGTGTATTCCACACTCAAACTACATCAGAGAGTGAAGAAATCCCACACTCACAATGTATCAGACAGTGAGTAAATCCCACACTCACACACTGTATCAGAGAGTGAGTAAATCCCACACTCACACACTGTATCAGAGAGTGAGTAAATCCCACACTCTCACACTGTATAAGGGAGTGAGTAAATCCCACACTCACACACTGTATCAGAGAGTGAGTAAATCCCTCACTCACACACTGTATCAGAGAGTGAGTAAATCCCCCACACACTGTATCAGAGAGTGAGTAAATCCCACACTCACACACTGTATCAGAGAGTGAGTAAATCCCACACTCTCACACTGTATAAGGGAGTGAGTAAATCCCACACTCACACACTGTATCAGAGTGAGTAAATCCCACACTCACACACTGTATCAAAGAGTGAGTAAGCCCCACACTCACACACTGTATCAGAGAGTGAGTAAATCCCACACTCACACACTGTATCAGAGAGTGAGTAAATCCCCCACACACACTGTATCAGAGAGTGAGTAAATCCCCCACTCTCACACTGTATCAGATAGTGAGTAAATCCCACACTCACACACTGTATCAGAGTGAGTAAATCCCCCACACACACTGTATCAGAGAGTGAGTAAATCCCCCACTCTCACACTGTATCAGATAGTGAGTAAATCCCACACTCACACACTGTATCAGAGTGAGTAAATCCCACACTCACACTGTATCAGAGAGTGAGTAAAACCCACACTCTCACACTGTATCAGAGAGTGAGTAAATCCCACACTCACACAATGTATCAGAGAGTGAGTAAATCCCACACTCACACTGTATCAGAGAGTGAGTAAATCCCACACTCACACTGTATCAGAGAGTGAGTAAATCCCCCACACACACTGTATCAGAGAGTGAGTAAATCCCACTCTCACACACTGTATCAGATAGTGAGTAAATCCCACACTCACACACTGTATCAGAGTGAGTAAATCCCACACTCACACACTGTATCAGAGTGAGTAAATCCCACACTCACACACTGTATCAGAGAGTGAGTAAATCCCACACACTCACACTGTTTCCGAGAGTAAGTGTATTCCACACTCAAACTACATCAGAGAGTGAAGAAATCCCACACTCACACAGTATCAGAGAGTGAGTAATCCCCACACTCAAACACTGTAACAGAGTGAGTAAATCCCACACTCACACACTGTATCAGAGAGTGAGTAAATCCCACACTCACACACTGTATCAGAGAGTGAGTAAATCCCACACTCACACACTGTATCAGAGTGAGTAAATCCCACACACACACTGTATCAGAGAGTGAGTAAATCCCACACTCACACACTGTATCGGAGAGTAAGTGTATTCCACACTCAAACTACATCAGAGAGTGAAGAAATCCCACACTCACAATGTATCAGACAGTGAGTAAATCCCACACTCACACACTGTATCAGAGAGTGAGTAAATCCCACACTCACACACTGTATCAGAGAGTGAGTAAATCCCACACTCTCACACTGTATAAGGGAGTGAGTAAATCCCACACTCACACACTGTATCAGAGAGTGAGTAAATCCCTCACTCACACACTGTATCAGAGAGTGAGTAAATCCCCCACACACTGTATCAGAGAGTGAGTAAATCCCACACTCACACACTGTATCAGAGAGTGAGTAAATCCCACACTCTCACACTGTATAAGGGAGTGAGTAAATCCCACACTCACACACTGTATCAGAGAGTGAGTAAATCCCTCACTCACACACTGTATCAGAGAGTGAGTAAATCCCCCACACACTGTATCAGAGAGTGAGGAAATCCCACACTCACACACTGTATCAGAGAGTGATTAATCCCACACTCACACACTGTATCAGAGAGTGAGTAAATCCCACACTCTCACACTGTATCAGGGAGTGAGTAAATCCCCCACACACACACTGTATCAGGGAGTGAGTAAATCCAACACACACACTGTATCAGGGAGTGAGTAAATCCCACACTCTCACACTGTATCAGAGAGTGAGTAATCCCCACACTCAAACACTGTAACAGAGTGAGTAAATCCCACACTCACACACTGTATCAGAGAGTGAGTAAATCCCACACTCACACACTGTATCAGAGAGTGAGTAAATCCCACACTCACACACTGTATCAGAGTGAGTAAATCCCACACACACACTGTATCAGAGAGTGAGTAAATCCCACACTCACACACTGTATCGGAGAGTAAGTGTATTCCACACTCAAACTACATCAGAGAGTGAAGAAATCCCACACTCACAATGTATCAGACAGTGAGTAAATCCCACACTCACACACTGTATCAGAGAGTGAGTAAATCCCACACTCACACACTGTATCAGAGAGTGAGTAAATCCCACACTCTCACACTGTATAAGGGAGTGAGTAAATCCCACACTCACACACTGTATCAGAGAGTGAGTAAATCCCTCACTCACACACTGTATCAGAGAGTGAGTAAATCCCCCACACACTGTATCAGAGAGTGAGTAAATCCCACACTCACACACTGTATCAGAGAGTGAGTAAATCCCACACTCTCACACTGTATAAGGGAGTGAGTAAATCCCACACTCACACACTGTATCAGAGAGTGAGTAAATCCCTCACTCACACACTGTATCAGAGAGTGAGTAAATCCCCCACACACTGTATCAGAGAGTGAGGAAATCCCACACTCACACACTGTATCAGAGAGTGAGTAAATCCCACACTCTCACACTGTATCAGGGAGTGAGTAAATCCCCCACACACACACTGTATCAGGGAGTGAGTAAATCCAACACACACACTGTATCAGGGAGTGAGTAAATCCCACACTCTCACACTGTTTCAGAGAGTGAGTAAATCTCACACTCGGGCACTGTATCGGAGAGTGAGTAAATCCCACACTCTCACTACATCAGAGAGTGAAGAAATCCCACACTCTCACACTGTATCAGAGAGTGAGTAAATCTCACACACACACTATCAGAGAGTGAGTAAATCCCACACTCGCACAGTATCAGTGAGTGAGTAAATCACACTCTCACACACTGTATCAGACAGTGAGTAACTCCCACACACACACACTGTATCAGAGAGTGAGTAAACCCCACACTCACACACTGTATCAGAGTGAGTAAATCCCACACTCACACACTGTTTCAGAGAGTGAGTAAATCCCACACACACACTGTATCAGAGAGTGAGTAAATCCCACACTGTATCAGAGAGAGTAAATCCCACACACACACACTGTATCAGAGAGTGAGTAAATCCCACACTCTCACACTGTATAAGGGAGTGAGTAAATCCCACACTCACACACTGTATCAGAGAGTGAGTAAATCCCTCACTCACACACTGTATCAGAGAGTGAGTAAATCCCCCACACACTGTATCAGAGAGTGAGTAAATCCCACACTCACACACTGTATCAGAGAGTGAGTAAATCCCACACTCTCACACTGTATAAGGGAGTGAGTAAATCCCACACTCACACACTGTATCAGAGAGTGAGTAAATCCCTCACTCACACACTGTATCAGAGAGTGAGTAAATCCCCCACACACTGTATCAGAGAGTGAGGAAATCCCACACTCACACACTGTATCAGAGAGTGAGTAAATCCCACACTCTCACACTGTATCAGGGAGTGAGTAAATCCCCCACACACACACTGTATCAGGGAGTGAGTAAATCCAACACACACACTGTATCAGGGAGTGAGTAAATCCCACACTCTCACACTGTTTCAGAGAGTGAGTAAATCTCACACTCGGGCACTGTATCGGAGAGTGAGTAAATCCCACACTCTCACTACATCAGAGAGTGAAGAAATCCCACACTCTCACACTGTATCAGAGAGTGAGTAAATCTCACACACACACTATCAGAGAGTGAGTAAATCCCACACTCGCACAGTATCAGTGAGTGAGTAAATCACACTCTCACACACTGTATCAGACAGTGAGTAACTCCCACACACACACACTGTATCAGAGAGTGAGTAAATCCCACACACACACTGTATCAGAGAGTGAGTAAATCCCACACTGTATCAGAGAGAGTAAATCCCACACACACACACTGTATCAGAGAGTGAGTAAATCCCACACTCTCACACTGTATAAGGGAGTGAGTAAATCCCACACTCACACACTGTATCAGAGAGTGAGTAAATCCCTCACTCACACACTGTATCAGAGAGTGAGTAAATCCCACACTCACACACTGTATCAGAGAGTGAGTAAATCCCACACTCTCACACTGTATAAGGGAGTGAGTAAATCCCACACTCACACACTGTATCAGAGAGTGAGTAAATCCCTCACTCACACACTGTATCAGAGAGTGAGTAAATCCCCCACACACTGTATCAGAGAGTGAGTAAATCCCACACTCACACACTGTATCAGAGAGTGAGTAAATCCCACACTCTCACACTGTATAAGGGAGTGAGTAAATCCCACACTCACACACTGTATCAGAGAGTGAGTAAATCCCTCACTCACACACTGTATCAGAGAGTGAGTAAATCCCACACACACACTGTATCAGACAGTGAGTAAATCACACACTCACACTGTATCAGAGAGTGAGTAAATCCCACACATACACTGTATCAGAGAATGAGTAAATCCCACACTCTCACACTGTATCAGAGAGAGTAAATCCCAAAGTCACACAACGTATCAGAGAGTGAGTAAATCCCACACACACACACTGTATCAGAGAGTGAGTAAATCACACACTCTCACACTGTATCAGAGAGTGAGTAAATCCCCCCCCCCACACACTGTATCAGAGTGAGTAAATCCCACACTCTCACACTGTATCAGAGAGTGAGTAAATCCCACACTCACACACTGTATCAGACAGTGAGTAAATCCCACACACACACTGTATCAGAGAGTGAGTAAATCCCACACTCAAACACTGTATCAGAGTGAATAAATCCCACAGTCACACACTGTATCAGAGAGTGAGTAAATCCCACACACTCACACTGTATCAAAGAGTGAGTAAATCCCACACTCACACTGTATCACAGAGAGAGAAAATCCCACACATACACTGTATCAGAGAATGAGTAAATCCCACACTCTCACACTGTATCAGAGAGAGTAAATCCCAAAGTCACACAACGTATCAGAGAGTGAGTAAATCCCACACACACACACTGTATCAGAGAGTGAGTAAATCACACACTCTCACACTGTATCAGAGAGTGAGTAAATCCCCCCCCCCACACACTGTATCAGAGTGAGTAAATCCCACACTCTCACACTGTATCAGAGAGTGAGTAAATCCCACACTCACACACTGTATCAGACAGTGAGTAAATCCCACACACACACTGTATCAGAGAGTGAGTAAATCCCACACTCACACACTATCAGAGAGTGAGTAAATCCCACACACACACTGTATCAGACAGTGAGTAAATCACACACTCACACTGTATCAGAGAGTGAGTAAATCCCACACTCACACACTGTATCAGAGAGTGAGTAAATCCCCCAGACACACTATCAGAGAGTGAGTAAATCCCACACACTCACACTGTATCAAAGAGTGAGTAATTCCCACACTCACACACTGTATCAGAGAGTGAGTAAATCCCACACATACACTGTATCAGAGAGTGAGTAAATCCCACAGTCACACAATGTATCAGAGAGAGAGTAAATCCCACACTCACACACTGTCAGTGAGTGAGTAAATCCCACACTGTATCAGAGAGTGAGTAAATCCCACACATACACTGTATCAGAGAGTGAGTAAATCCCACACTCTCACACAGTATCAGAGAGTGAGTAAATCCCACACTCACACACTGTATCAGAGAGAGTAAATCCCACAGTCACACAATGTATCAGTGAGTGAGTAAATCCCACACACACACACTGTATCAGAGAGTGAGTAAATGCCACACTCACACACTGTATCAGGGAGTGAGTAAATCCCACACTCACACACTGTATCAAAGAGTGAGTAAATCCCACACTCACACACTGTATCAGAGAGTGAGTAAATCCCACACTCACACACTGTATCAGAGTGTGTAAATCCCACACTCACACACTGTATCAGAGTGAGTAAATCCCACACTCACACACTGTATCAGAGTGAGTAAATCCCACACTCACACACTGTATCAGAGAGTGAGTAAATCCCACACACTCACACTGTATCAGAGAGTGAGTAAATCCCACACTCACACACTGTATCAGAGAGTGAGTAAATACCCCACACACACTTTATCAGTGAGTGAGTAAATCCCACACTCACACACTATCAGAGAGTGAGTAAATCCCACACACACACACTATCAGAGAGTGAGTAAATCCCACACTCACACACTGTAACAAAGAGTGAGTAAATCCCACACTCACACTGTATCACAGAGAGAGATAATCCCACACATACACTGTATCAGAGAGTGAGTAAATCCCACAGTCACACAGTGTATCAGAGAGAGAGTAAATCCCACACTCACACGCTATGTCAGTGAGTGAGTAAATCCCACACTGTATCAGAGAGCGTAAATCCCACACACACACACTGTATCAGAGAATGAGTAAATCCCACACTCTCACACTGTATCAGAGAGAGTAAATCCCACAGTCACACAATGTATCAGAGAGTGAGTAAATCCCACACACACACACTGTATCAGAGAGTGAGTAAATCACACACTCTCACACTGTATCAGAGAGTGAGTAACTCCCCCACACACACACTGTATCAGAGTGAGTAAATCCCACACTCACACACTGTATCAGAGAATGAGTAAATCCCACACACACACTGTATCAGAGAGTGAGTAAATCCCACACTCTCACACTATCAGAGAGTGAATAAATCCCACACTCACACACTGTATCAGAGAGTGAGTAAATCCCCCACACACACTGTATCAGAGAGTGAGTAAATCCCACACTCTCACACTATCAGAGAGTGAGTAAATCCCACACTCACACACTGTATCAGAGAATGAGTAAATCCCACACTCACACACTGTATCGGAGAGAGTAAATCCCACAGTCACACAATGTATCAGAGAGTGTGTTAATCCCACACTCACACACTGTATCAGAGAGAGAAAATCTCACAGTCACACAATGTATCAGAGAGTGAGTAAATCCCACACTCACACACTGTATCAGAGAGTGAATAAATCCCACACTCACACACTGTATCAGAGAGTGAGTTAATCCCACACTCACACACTGTATCAGAGAGTGAGTAAATCCCACACACACACTGTATCAGAGAGTGAGTAAATCCCACACTCACACACTATCAGAGAGTGAGTAAATCCCACACACACACACTGTATCAGAGAGTGAGTAAATCCCACACTCACACACTGTATCGGAGAGTATGTGTATTCCACACTCGCACTACATCAGAGAGTGAAGAAATCCCACACTCACACACTGTATCAGAGAGTGAGTAAATCCCACAGTCACACTGTATCAGAGAGTGAGTGTCAGAGAGTGAGTATATCCCACACTGTATCAGAGAGTGAGTAAATCCCACACACACTATGTCAGTGAGTGAGTAAATCCCACACTCACACACTATCAGAAAGTGAGTAAATCCCACACTCACACTGTATCAGAGAGTGAGTAAATCCCACACTCACACACTGTATCAGAGAGTGAGAAAATCCCGCACTCTCACACTGTATCTGAGAGTGAGTAAATCCCACACTCTCACTGTATCAGAGAGAGTAAATCCCACAGTCACACACTGTATCAGAGAGTGAGTAAATCCCACACTCACACGCTGTATCAGAGTGAGTAAATCCCACACTCACACACTTTATCAGAGTGAGTAAATCCCACACTCACACACTGTATCAGAGAGTGAGTAAATCCCACACACACACTGTATCAGAGAGTGAGTAAATCCCACACTCAGACACTGTATCCGAGAGTGAGTAAATCCCACACACACTGTATCATAGAGTGAGTAAATCCCACACACACACTATCAGAGAGTGAGTAAATCCCACACACACACTATCAGAGAGTGAGTAAATCTCTCACTCACACACTGTATCAGAGAGTGAGTAAATCCCACACTCACACACTGTATCAGAGAGTGAGTAAATCCCACACTCACACACTGTATCAGAGAGTGAGTAAATCCCACACTCACACACTGTATCAGAGAGTGAGTAAATCCCACACTCACACACTGTATCAGAGAGTGAGTAAATCCCACATTCACACACTGTATCAGAGAGTGAGTAAATCCCACATTCTCACACTATCCATGAGTAAATCCCACACTCGCACATTCCAAGAGGCTCACAGTTCCTGAAGGAATCCCACACTCCCGCACAGTCTCTCTGTGGTGAAGGGTCCCTCTTACCGACAGCCAGGTGACTTTTCCCGGTGAATCTTTACACACACACACTGTATCAGAGAGTGAGTAAATCCCACACTCTCACACAGTATCAGAGAGTGAGTAAATCCCACACTCTCCCACTGTATCAGAGAGTGAGTAAATCCCACACTCTCACACAGTATCAGAGAGTGAGTAAATCCCACACTCTCACACAGTATCAGAGAGTGAGTAAATCCCACACTCTCACACTGTATCAGAGAGAGTAAATCCCACAGTCACACAATGTATCAGTGAGTGAGTAAATCCCACACACACACACTGTATCAGAGAGTGAGTAAATGTCACACTCACACACTGTATCAGGGAGTGAGTAAATCCCACACTCACACACTATCAAAGAGTGAGTAAATCCCACACTCACACACTGTATCAGAGAGTGAGTAAACCCCACACTCACACACTGTATCAGGGAGTGAGTAAATCCCACACTCACACACTGTATCAGAGAGTGAGTAAACCGCACACTCACACACTGTATCAGAGAGTGAGTGAATCGCACACTCACACACTGTATCAGAGAGTGAGTAAATCACACACTCTCACACTGTATCAGAGTGAGTAAATCCCACACTCACACACTGTATCAGATAGTGAGTAAATCCCACACACACTGTATCAGAGAGTGAGTAAATCCCACACTCACACACTATCAGAGAGTGAGTAAATCACACACTCACACACTGTATCAGAGAGTGAGTAAATCCCACACTCACACACTGTATCAGAGTGTGTAAGTCCCACACTCACACACTGTATCAGAGTGAGTAAATCCCACACTCACACACTGTACAGAGTGAGTAAATCCCACACTCACACACTGTATCAGAGAGTGAGTAAATCCCACACACTCACTGTATCAGAGAGTGAGTAAATCCCACACTCACACACTGTATCAGAGAGTGAGTAAATCCCCCACACACACTGTATCAGTGAGTGAGTAAATCCCACACTCACACACTATCAGAGAGTGAGTAAATCCCACACACACTGTATCAGAGAATGAGTAAATCCCACACACACACACTATCAGAGAGTGAGTAAATCCCACACTCACACACTGTATCAAAGAGTGAGTAAATCCCACACTCACACTGTATCACAGAGAGAGATAATCCCACACATACACTGTATCAGAGAGTGAGTAAATCCCACAGTCACACAGTGTATCAGAGAGAGAGTAAATCCCACACTCACACGCTATGTCAGTGAGTGAGTAAATCCCACACTGTATCAGAGAGCGTAAATCCCACACACACACACTGTATCAGAGAGTGAGTAAATCCCACACTCTCACACTGTATCAGAGAGAGTAAATCCCACAGTCACACAATGTATCAGAGAGTGAGTAAATCCCCCACACACACACTGTATCAGAGAGTGAGTAAATCCCACACTCACACACTGTATCAGAGAGTGAGTAAATCCCACACACACACTGTATCAGAGAGTGAGTAAATCCCACACTCTCACACTATCAGAGAGTGAGTAAATCCCACACTCACACACTGTATCAGACAGTGAGTAAATCCCACACACACACTGTATCAGAGAGTGAGTAAATCCCACACTCACACACTATCAGAGAGTGAGTAAATCCCACACACACACTGTATCAGACAGTGAGTAAATCACACACTCACACTGTATCAGAGAGTGAGTAAATCCCACACTCACACACTGTATCAGAGAGTGAGTAAATCCCCCAGACACACTATCAGAGAGTGAGTAAATCCCACACACTCACACTGTGTCAAAGAGTGAGTAATTCCCACACTCACACACTGTATCAGAGAGTGAGTAAATCCCACACATACAATGTATCAGAGAGTGAGTAAATCCCACAGTCACACAATGTATCAGAGAGAGAGTAAATCCCACACTCACACACTGTCAGTGAGTGAGTAAATCCCACACTGTATCAGAGAGAGTAAATCCCACACACACACACTGTATCAGAGAGTGAGTAAATCCCACACTCTCACACAGTATCAGAGAGTGAGTAAATCCCACACTCTCCCACTGTATCAGAGAGTGAGTAAATCCCACACTCTCACACAGTATCAGAGAGTGAGTAAATCCCACACTCACACACTGTATCAGAGAGAGTAAATCCCACAGTCACACAATGTATCAGTGAGTGAGTAAATCCCACACACACACACTGTATCAGAGAGTGAGTAAATGCCACACTCACACACTGTATCAGGGAGTGAGTAAATCCCACACTCACACACTGTATCAAAGAGTGAGTAAATCCCACACTCACACACTGTATCAGAGAGTGAGTAAACCCCACACTCACACACTGTATCAGAGAGTGAGTAAATCCCACACTCACACACAGTATCAGAGAGTGAGTAAATCCCCCACACACACTGTATCAGAGAGTGAGTAAATCCCACACTCACACACTGTATCAGACAGTGAGTAAATCCCACACACACTGTATCAGAGAGTGAGTAAATCCCACACTCTCACACTATCAGAGAGTGAGTAAATCCCACACTCACACACTGTATCAGAGAGTGAGTAAATCCCACACTCACACACTGTATCAGAGTGTGTAAATCCCACACTCACACACTGTATCAGAGTGAGTAAATCCCACACTCACACACTGTATCAGAGTGAGTAAATCCCACACTCACACACTGTATCAGAGAGTGAGTAAATCCCACACTCACACACTGTATCAGAGAGTGAGTAAATACCCCACACACACTGTATCAGTGAGTGAGTAAATCCCACACTCACACACTATCAGAGAGTGAGTAAATAACCCACACACACACTATCAGAGAGTGAGTAAATCCCACACTCACACACTGTAACAAAGAGTGAGTAAATCCCACACTCACACTGTATCACAGAGAGAGATAATCCCACACATACACTGTATCAGAGAGTGAGTAAATCCCACAGTCACACAGTGTATCAGAGAGAGAGTAAATCCCACACTCACACGCTATGTCAGTGAGTGAGTAAATCCCACACTGTATCAGAGAGCGTAAATCCCACACACACACACTGTATCAGAGAATGAGTAAATCCCACACTCTCACACTGTATCAGAGAGAGTAAATCCCACAGTCACACAATGTATCAGAGAGTGAGTAAATCCCACACACACACACTGTATCAGAGAGTGAGTAAATCACACACTCTCACACTGTATCAGAGAGTGAGTAAATCCCCCACACACACACTGTATCAGAGTGAGTAAATCCCACACTCACACACTGTATCAGAGAATGAGTAAATCCCACACACACACTGTATCAGAGAGTGAGTAAATCCCACACTCTCACACTATCAGAGAGTGAATAAATCCCACACTCACACACTGTATCAGAGAGTGAGTAAATCCCCCACACACACTGTATCAGAGAGTGAGTAAATCCCACACTCTCACACTATCAGAGAGTGAGTAAATCCCACACTCACACACTGTATCAGAGAATGAGTAAATCCCACACTCACACACTGTATCGGAGAGAGTAAATCCCACAGTCACACAATGTATCAGAGAGTGTGTTAATCCCACACTCACACACTGTATCAGAGAGAGAAAATCTCACAGTCACACAATGTATCAGAGAGTGAGTAAATCCCACACTCACACACTGTATCAGAGAGTGAATAAATCCCACACTCACACACTGTATCAGAGAGTGAGTTAATCCCACACTCACACACTGTATCAGAGAGTGAGTAAATCCCACACACACACTGTATCAGAGAGTGAGTAAATCCCACACTCACACACTATCAGAGAGTGAGTAAATCCCACACACACACACTGTATCAGAGAGTGAGTAAATCCCACACTCACACACTGTATCGGAGAGTATGTGTATTCCACACTCGCACTACATCAGAGAGTGAAGAAATCCCACACTCACACACTGTATCAGAGAGTGAGTAAATCCCACAGTCACACTGTATCAGAGAGTGAGTGTCAGAGAGTGAGTATATCCCACACTGTATCAGAGAGTGAGTAAATCCCACACACACTATGTCAGTGAGTGAGTAAATCCCACACTCACACACTATCAGAAAGTGAGTAAATCCCACACTCACACTGTATCAGAGAGTGAGTAAATCCCACACTCACACACTGTATCAGAGAGTGAGAAAATCCCGCACTCTCACACTGTATCTGAGAGTGAGTAAATCCCACACTCTCACTGTATCAGAGAGAGTAAATCCCACAGTCACACACTGTATCAGAGAGTGAGTAAATCCCACACTCACACGCTGTATCAGAGTGAGTAAATCCCACACTCACACACTTTATCAGAGTGAGTAAATCCCACACTCACACACTGTATCAGAGAGTGAGTAAATCCCACACACACACTGTATCAGAGAGTGAGTAAATCCCACACTCACAGACTGTATCAGAGAGTGAGTAAATCCCACACTCAGACACTGTATCCGAGAGTGAGTAAATCCCACACACACTGTATCATAGAGTGAGTAAATCCCACACACACACTATCAGAGAGTGAGTAAATCCCACACACACACTATCAGAGAGTGAGTAAATCTATCACTCACATACTGTATCAGAGAGTGAGTAAATCCCACACTCACACACTGTATCAGAGAGTGAGTAAATCCCACACTCACACACTGTATCAGAGAGTGAGTAAACCCCACACTCACACACTGTATCAGGGAGTGAGTAAATCCCACACTCACACACTGTATCAGAGAGTGAGTAAACCGCACACTCACACACTGTATCAGAGAGTGAGTGAATCGCACACTCACACACTGTATCAGAGAGTGAGTAAATCACACACTCTCACACTGTATCAGAGTGAGTAAATCCCACACTCACACACTGTATCAGATAGTGAGTAAATCCCACACACACTGTATCAGAGAGTGAGTAAATCCCACACTCACACACTATCAGAGAGTGAGTAAATCACACACTCACACACTGTATCAGAGAGTGAGTAAATCCCACACTCACACACTGTATCAGAGTGTGTAAGTCCCACACTCACACACTGTATCAGAGTGAGTAAATCCCACACTCACACACTGTACAGAGTGAGTAAATCCCACACTCACACACTGTATCAGAGAGTGAGTAAATCCCACACACTCACTGTATCAGAGAGTGAGTAAATCCCACACTCACACACTGTATCAGAGAGTGAGTAAATCCCCCACACACACTGTATCAGTGAGTGAGTAAATCCCACACTCACACACTATCAGAGAGTGAGTAAATCCCACACACACTGTATCAGAGAATGAGTAAATCCCACACACACACACTATCAGAGAGTGAGTAAATCCCACACTCACACACTGTATCAAAGAGTGAGTAAATCCCACACTCACACTGTATCACAGAGAGAGATAATCCCACACATACACTGTATCAGAGAGTGAGTAAATCCCACAGTCACACAGTGTATCAGAGAGAGAGTAAATCCCACACTCACACGCTATGTCAGTGAGTGAGTAAATCCCACACTGTATCAGAGAGCGTAAATCCCACACACACACACTGTATCAGAGAGTGAGTAAATCCCACACTCTCACACTGTATCAGAGAGAGTAAATCCCACAGTCACACAATGTATCAGAGAGTGAGTAAATCCCCCACACACACACTGTATCAGAGAGTGAGTAAATCCCACACTCACACACTGTATCAGAGAGTGAGTAAATCCCACACACACACTGTATCAGAGAGTGAGTAAATCCCACACTCTCACACTATCAGAGAGTGAGTAAATCCCACACTCACACACTGTATCAGACAGTGAGTAAATCCCACACACACACTGTATCAGAGAGTGAGTAAATCCCACACTCACACACTATCAGAGAGTGAGTAAATCCCACACACACACTGTATCAGACAGTGAGTAAATCACACACTCACACTGTATCAGAGAGTGAGTAAATCCCACACTCACACACTGTATCAGAGAGTGAGTAAATCCCCCAGACACACTATCAGAGAGTGAGTAAATCCCACACACTCACACTGTGTCAAAGAGTGAGTAATTCCCACACTCACACACTGTATCAGAGAGTGAGTAAATCCCACACATACAATGTATCAGAGAGTGAGTAAATCCCACAGTCACACAATGTATCAGAGAGAGAGTAAATCCCACACTCACACACTGTCAGTGAGTGAGTAAATCCCACACTGTATCAGAGAGAGTAAATCCCACACACACACACTGTATCAGAGAGTGAGTAAATCCCACACTCTCACACAGTATCAGAGAGTGAGTAAATCCCACACTCTCCCACTGTATCAGAGAGTGAGTAAATCCCACACTCTCACACAGTATCAGAGAGTGAGTAAATCCCACACTCACACACTGTATCAGAGAGAGTAAATCCCACAGTCACACAATGTATCAGTGAGTGAGTAAATCCCACACACACACACTGTATCAGAGAGTGAGTAAATGCCACACTCACACACTGTATCAGGGAGTGAGTAAATCCCACACTCACACACTGTATCAAAGAGTGAGTAAATCCCACACTCACACACTGTATCAGAGAGTGAGTAAACCCCACACTCACACACTGTATCAGAGAGTGAGTAAATCCCACACTCACACACAGTATCAGAGAGTGAGTAAATCCCCCACACACACTGTATCAGAGAGTGAGTAAATCCCACACTCACACACTGTATCAGACAGTGAGTAAATCCCACACACACTGTATCAGAGAGTGAGTAAATCCCACACTCTCACACTATCAGAGAGTGAGTAAATCCCACACTCACACACTGTATCAGAGAGTGAGTAAATCCCACACTCACACACTGTATCAGAGTGTGTAAATCCCACACTCACACACTGTATCAGAGTGAGTAAATCCCACACTCACACACTGTATCAGAGTGAGTAAATCCCACACTCACACACTGTATCAGAGAGTGAGTAAATCCCACACTCACACACTGTATCAGAGAGTGAGTAAATACCCCACACACACTGTATCAGTGAGTGAGTAAATCCCACACTCACACACTATCAGAGAGTGAGTAAATAACCCACACACACACTATCAGAGAGTGAGTAAATCCCACACTCACACACTGTAACAAAGAGTGAGTAAATCCCACACTCACACTGTATCACAGAGAGAGATAATCCCACACATACACTGTATCAGAGAGTGAGTAAATCCCACAGTCACACAGTGTATCAGAGAGAGAGTAAATCCCACACTCACACGCTATGTCAGTGAGTGAGTAAATCCCACACTGTATCAGAGAGCGTAAATCCCACACACACACACTGTATCAGAGAATGAGTAAATCCCACACTCTCACACTGTATCAGAGAGAGTAAATCCCACAGTCACACAATGTATCAGAGAGTGAGTAAATCCCACACACACACACTGTATCAGAGAGTGAGTAAATCACACACTCTCACACTGTATCAGAGAGTGAGTAAATCCCCCACACACACACTGTATCAGAGTGAGTAAATCCCACACTCACACACTGTATCAGAGAATGAGTAAATCCCACACACACACTGTATCAGAGAGTGAGTAAATCCCACACTCTCACACTATCAGAGAGTGAATAAATCCCACACTCACACACTGTATCAGAGAGTGAGTAAATCCCCCACACACACTGTATCAGAGAGTGAGTAAATCCCACACTCTCACACTATCAGAGAGTGAGTAAATCCCACACTCACACACTGTATCAGAGAATGAGTAAATCCCACACTCACACACTGTATCGGAGAGAGTAAATCCCACAGTCACACAATGTATCAGAGAGTGTGTTAATCCCACACTCACACACTGTATCAGAGAGAGAAAATCTCACAGTCACACAATGTATCAGAGAGTGAGTAAATCCCACACTCACACACTGTATCAGAGAGTGAATAAATCCCACACTCACACACTGTATCAGAGAGTGAGTTAATCCCACACTCACACACTGTATCAGAGAGTGAGTAAATCCCACACACACACTGTATCAGAGAGTGAGTAAATCCCACACTCACACACTATCAGAGAGTGAGTAAATCCCACACACACACACTGTATCAGAGAGTGAGTAAATCCCACACTCACACACTGTATCGGAGAGTATGTGTATTCCACACTCGCACTACATCAGAGAGTGAAGAAATCCCACACTCACACACTGTATCAGAGAGTGAGTAAATCCCACAGTCACACTGTATCAGAGAGTGAGTGTCAGAGAGTGAGTATATCCCACACTGTATCAGAGAGTGAGTAAATCCCACACACACTATGTCAGTGAGTGAGTAAATCCCACACTCACACACTATCAGAAAGTGAGTAAATCCCACACTCACACTGTATCAGAGAGTGAGTAAATCCCACACTCACACACTGTATCAGAGAGTGAGAAAATCCCGCACTCTCACACTGTATCTGAGAGTGAGTAAATCCCACACTCTCACTGTATCAGAGAGAGTAAATCCCACAGTCACACACTGTATCAGAGAGTGAGTAAATCCCACACTCACACGCTGTATCAGAGTGAGTAAATCCCACACTCACACACTTTATCAGAGTGAGTAAATCCCACACTCACACACTGTATCAGAGAGTGAGTAAATCCCACACACACACTGTATCAGAGAGTGAGTAAATCCCACACTCACAGACTGTATCAGAGAGTGAGTAAATCCCACACTCAGACACTGTATCCGAGAGTGAGTAAATCCCACACACACTGTATCATAGAGTGAGTAAATCCCACACACACACTATCAGAGAGTGAGTAAATCCCACACACACACTATCAGAGAGTGAGTAAATCCCACACTCTCACACAGTATCAGAGAGTGAGTAAATCCCACACTCTCCCACTGTATCAGAGAGTGAGTAAATCCCACACTCTCACACAGTATCAGAGAGTGAGTAAATCCCACACTCTCACACAGTATCAGAGAGTGAGTAAATCCCACACTCTCACACTGTATCAGAGAGAGTAAATCCCACAGTCACACAATGTATCAGTGAGTGAGTAAATCCCACACACACACACTGTATCAGAGAGTGAGTAAATGCCACACTCACACACTGTATCAGGGAGTGAGTAAATCCCACACTCACACACTATCAAAGAGTGAGTAAATCCCACACTCACACACTGTATCAGAGAGTGAGTAAACCCCACACTCACACACTGTATCAGGGAGTGAGTAAATCCCACACTCACACACTGTATCAGAGAGTGAGTGAATCGCACACTCACACACTGTATCAGAGAGTGAGTAAATCACACACTCTCACACTGTATCAGAGTGAGTAAATCCCACACTCACACACTGTATCAGATAGTGAGTAAATCCCACACACACTGTATCAGAGAGTGAGTAAATCCCACACTCACACACTATCAGAGAGTGAGTAAATCCCCCACACACACTGTATCAGTGAGTGAGTAAATCCCACACTCACACACTATCAGAGAGTGAGTAAATCCCACACACACTGTATCAGAGAGTGAGTAAATCCCACACACACACACTATCAGAGAGTGAGTAAATCCCACACTCACACACTGTATCAAAGAGTGAGTAAATCCCACACTCACACTGTATCACAGAGAGAGATAATCCCACACATACACTGTATCAGAGAGTGAGTAAATCCCACAGTCACACAGTGTATCAGAGAGAGAGTAAATCCCACACTCACACGCTATGTCAGTGAGTGAGTAAATCCCACACTGTATCAGAGAGCGTAAATCCCACACACACACACTGTATCAGAGAGTGAGTAAATCCCACACTCTCACACTGTATCAGAGAGAGTAAATCCCACAGTCACACAATGTATCAGAGAGTGAGTAAATCCCCCACACACACACTGTATCAGAGAGTGAGTAAATCCCACACTCACACACTGTATCAGAGAGTGAGTAAATCCCACACACACACTGTATCAGAGAGTGAGTAAATCCCACACTCTCACACTATCAGAGAGTGAGTAAATCCCACACTCACACACTGTATCAGAGAGTGAGTAAATCCCACACACACACTGTATCAGAGAGTGAGTAAATCCCACACTCTCACACTATCAGAGAGTGAGTAAATCCCACACTCACACACTGTATCAGAGAATGAGTAAATCCCACACTCACACACTGTATCGGAGAGAGTAAATCCCACAGTCACACAATGTATCAGAGAGTGAGTTCATCCCACACTCACACACTGTATCAGAGAGAGAAAATCTCACAGTCACACAATGTATCAGAGAGTGAGTAAATCCCACACTCACACACTGTATCAGAGAGTGAATAAATCCCACACTCACACACTGTATCAGAGAGTGAGTTAATCCCACACTCACACACTGTATCAGAGAGTGAGTAAATCCCACACTCACACACTATCAGAGAGTGAGTAAATCCCACACACACACACTGTATCAGAGAGTGAGTAAATCCCACACTCACACACTGTATCGGAGAGTATGTGTATTCCACACTCGCACTACATCAGAGAGTGAAGAAATCCCACACTCACACACTGTATCAGAGAGTGAGTAAATCCCACAGTCACACTGTATCAGAGAGTGAGTGTCAGAGAGTGAGTATATCCCACACTGTATCAGAGAGTGAGTAAATCCCCCACACACACTGTATCAGTGAGTAAATCCCACACACACTATGTCAGTGAGTGAGTAAATCCCACACTCACACTGTATCAGAGAGTGAGAAAATCCCGCACTCTCACACTGTATCTGAGAGTGAGTAAATCCCACACTCTCACTGTATCAGAGAGAGTAAATCCCACAGTCACACACTGTATCAGAGAGTGAGTAAATCCCACACTCACACGCTGTATCAGAGTGAGTAAATCCCACACTCACACACTGTATCAGAGTGAGTAAATCCCACACCACACACTGTATCAGAGAGTGAGTAAATCCCACACACACACTGTATCAGAGAGTGAGTAAATCCCACACTCACAGACTGTATCAGAGAGTGAGTAAATCCCACACTCACACACTGTATCCGAGAGTGAGTAAATCCCACACACACTGTATCAGAGAGTGAGTAAATCCCACACACACTATCAGAGAGTGAGTAAATCCCACACACACACTATCAGAGAGTGAGTAAATCCCACACACACACTATCAGAGAGTGAGTAAATCTCTCACTCACACACTGTATCAGAGAGTGAGTAAATCCCACACTCACACACTGTATCAGAGAGTGAGTAAATCCCACAGTCACACACTGTATCAGAGAGTGAGTAAATCCCACACTCACACACTGTATCAGAGAGTGAGTAAATCCCACACTCACACACTGTATCAGAGAGTGAGTAAATCCCACACTCACACACTGTATCAGAGAGTGAGTAAATCCCACATTCTCACACTATCCATGAGTAAATCCCACACTCGCACATTCCAAGAGGCTCACAGTTCCTGAAGGAATCCCACACTCCCGCACAGTCTCTCTGTGGTGAAGGGTCCCTCTTACCGACAGCCAGGTGACTTTTCCCGGTGAATCTTTACACACTGACAAACTGGGACTGGAGACATTCTTTCTGAAATGTACTTCCTGTTAGTAATATGATTGTAATCTGAGGTTTATGATTGGTGGAAAATCCTAATTCTGATTGGTCTGTTTTTATATCCTGTCAATTAAGCAGAACATAACTGGCTGTCCTCATTCTCACAATGTCCAATCACAATCATTCCTTTCCCCATTCCTCATTAGCATAGATGTGAGGCTCTGTCTATTTAATCAGCGCTCGGAAGGGGTTTGCTTTATTTCTGGGTGAAATTGAAGATGGCTGACGAGAAGAAACCAACATCGAAACCAGCTTCCAAGAAGGGAGCCAAGAAAGTCATTAAGAAACCGGCAGTAAAGGGCGGCAAGAAGCGGCGAAGGTCGAGGAAGGAGAGTTACTCCATCTACATCTACAAAGTGATGAAGCAGGTTCACCCCGACACCGGCATCTCCTCCAAGGCCATGAGCATCATGAACTCGTTCGTCAGCGATATTTTCGAGCGCATCGCGGGTGAGGCTTCCCGCCTGGCCCATTACAACAAGCGCCACACCATCAGCTCCCGGGAGATCCAGACCGCCGTGCGCCTGCTGCTGCCCGGGGAACTGGCCAAGCACGCCGTGTCGGAAGGGACAAAGGCGGTGACCAAGTACACCAGCTCCAAGTAAAACTCCACAATGGACTGAAAACCACCCCAAACACAACGGCTCTTTTAAGAGCCACCCACAATCTCTGTGAAAAAGCTGCACCATCTTTTCCCGCATTGACTTGATGAGAAATCTCTTTGTGGAGGAGAGAGATTTGTCCCGTTCCAGAATGTTGTGAATGTGGCTTCATACCCGCCCGTCACAGACAGTTTCACACAGAAGAGAATCAAACTGAATTGAGAGCGGATTTTAAACCCAGTCGGGTATTTGTGACGGACAATGAGGAGAAACACAATTTCAGGAGGGAATTATTTAAATTTAATGATAACTATATTCAGAGTTTAACAACTGGTGAGTTAAATTCATAAGGAAATTGTTTTTTTCTCTCTCGGGTGTTGTATTTACCCCTCCCGGAACAGAGTAAAGGCGGGAATGAAGAGGTTATTTTCGGGCTGATCTGTTTATTCCGCAGTTTTCCCAGGGGACGGAACCAGCGAGATTTGAGCACACACAGGACCTGAGTCCATTGCAGCGCTTTAAGATCTGCCTCTCCCCGGCCCTCCCTATTCTCCGGACACAAAGCTGCCTGTTCCACCGGCTGGATAGAGTCGGGGATTCTCTCCACACTTCCCAGTGTAACATTCCCGGCCGCTTTCAGGAGAGAGGCTCAGAAATCAGCCCTTTCTCTCTGTCCCTGTGAAGCCTGTGTGAAGGAGTTGGTTGGTAATCTCTGTTTCTGCTTTTGCAGTGAGCTGAGATTTGCTCCGTTTTAAATTGCTGAACGGGGTCTTATTACCGCCGGTTACAGAGAAGAGATTGACAAATTCAATCTGTTACTAAAATAGCGCCCGGATTCTGGGATGGAAAAATCAATAAACAGATAACAAAGTGTGAGATTCAAATAGTTTCCTGAACATTGAGCCGGTCCGTTATTTGGGATTTTCCTGCACTGAAATTGGCGGGATTTTGTAATTTGAAAATGTCAGCCAATCAAAACCTGTAGCTCCTTCTCTCCAGCTCTCCGATTGGTTCAGGCAGAATTCACCGCAGCCTTGGCTTTGTGCTGAAAGCTGTTATTATTCTGTTATTTTCACAGCCCCCAAATCACCTCATTAGCAGCTGTTTTTAGCGGGAACGGAGCCTTCTCCCAATTCCTGAAATGTTCATTGATCCATCATTTTATTCCCAGTAATTCCCGCAGGGTAACAGTCCGGAGTGGGATGATTCCAGAGCGGAATAAGGAGAGCTCTGAGGACTCAATCCCACTCCCTGTTTTCAGTGAAGGACACTCGGTCCTGACTGAAGACTAAACGGAGCGTTTTCCTTCCGGGAATGCTGTGAACAGGGATTGATTCCCGCCCGGGACAGTTAGAAAGTGAGAGGAGAATGAATCACATTTAAACTAAATGTTAAACCCGCGCCTGTGATTGGTAACGGGAAGCGCTGAATTAAACCAAATAAATAGAAGGGATTTGAAATCTCTGACGAAGGACGACATTTATTTGAATTCGCTCCTTTGCCACAATGAAATTGGCGGCTTTTTGAAATGGACAAATTCTCAGCTTCTGCCGGTTGTTGTGGGTAAATCCCGCCCTCTTCTGTTTCCAGTGAGCTGATTGGTGCAGAATATAGGCAAATGAGGTGAACTGAGCAGCGACCAATCAGAGGAGCTGTCAGTTTATAAAAGAGTAAATGCTGGAGAAATTGTTCATTGTGTGAAAGAGTTTGTGAGATTGTGACAATGTCTGGAAGAGGAAAGACCGGCGGTAAAGCTCGGGCCAAGGCCAAGTCTCGCTCCTCCCGGGCTGGACTGCAGTTCCCGGTGGGCCGTGTTCACAGGCTCCTGAGAAAGGGCAACTATGCCCAGCGTGTGGGGGCCGGAGCCCCGGTCTATCTGGCTGCTGTGCTCGAGTATCTGACCGCTGAAATCCTCGAGCTGGCCGGCAACGCGGCCCGGGACAACAAGAAGACCCGCATCATCCCCAGGCACCTGCAGCTGGCCGTCCGCAACGACGAAGAGCTCAACAAGTTGATGGGAGGGGTGACCATCGCTCAGGGCGGGGTGCTGCCCAATATCCAGGCCGTGCTGCTGCCCAAGAAAACCAGCGCTGGCGCCGGCAAGAAGTGAAGCGACCATTCTTTAATCTAATAACACAAAGGCTCTTTTCAGAGCCACTCATTTTATCTGAAAAAGGGCCAACTATTGTCTGTCCCTCAGATTCTGCTCGGCTACTTAATGTGCAAACGTTTCACGCTTTATGACATCAATCCGCAGCGCATTCTGTGCAGATTATTTACATATTCAGTATTTATGATACATGTGAATTGACGGTGTTTATTGAGGATAAAAGTCTGTGAACTGAATTGATCTTAGTTTCAATAATATTCCTCAAAGAAGGAAGCCTGTAACTTGTAATCTATCCGCAATTGATTCCGCTCTATTTACTGTGTAGATGTTACTGCGATGACTATATCTGTAAGTGGGTTACTGTGTGACTCGCTTCATACTCGGAGCCTCAGATTAACCTCAACCCCTGGCTCAATTTGCAGGAAAGTTTTTATGGAAGCAGTTTATTGGGGTAAGAAATCCTGGGTAACTGAAATTGTAGATCCAATAAAAATGTTTTGATATTACATACTGTGCGGCCAAACTGACACCATCGTTTATAAACTATGAATTTTCTTTGAGATATGGAGACGAGAAACGTCATTATGATGCAGAGTAAATTGTGAGAATTCCCCTCAAACCTCCTCCTGCTGTGATGGCAACTTTTCTGTGAGTGAGTTGGCCTTTACGGTCTTTCTGCCTTCCTATCGAACCATCCATTTATCTATGCAAGTTTCTACCTCACTATCTACATATCTATCATTGGACTCGAAACGTTAGCTCTTCTGTCCCTACACATGCTGCCAAACGTGCTGAGATTTTCCAGCATTATCTCTTTCGTATTTATCCCTCCATATCTGTCGGTCCGTCTTTCTACCCATTAATCTAAGTTACTCTTTCGAAGGGTCGGTGCAGTCCCGATGATTACATGAGATATTGTTGATGTTTGTATTAGCAATCACCGCAAGTCTAGTGAATTGGGCTGAAATTAAATACAGGCTGGCCCACAACTGAGAACGGATCCAGGGGAATGAGGAAACAGATAGCAGGGAGAAAAAAATAAAGGCAATAAAATAAATTCCTGAATCGAAACACTGGATGTGGAAGCTCTTTTCCTGACAGACTTGGTGGCTCTTAAAAGAGCCTTTGTTGTTGTTGGTGCTGAATCCGGGCTTTAGGCGCGTTCCCCGCGGATGCGGCGGGCCAGCTGGATGTCTTTGGGCATGATGGTGACTCGCTTGGCGTGGATGGCGCACAGGTTGGTGTCCTCAAAGAGCCCCACCAGGTAAGCCTCGCTGGCCTCCTGCAGGGCCATGACGGCGGAGCTCTGGAAGCGCAGGTCTGTCTTGAAGTCCTGAGCGATCTCTCGCACCAGGCGCTGGAAGGGCAGTTTGCGGATCAGCAGCTCGGTGGATTTCTGGTAGCGGCGGATCTCCCTCAGAGCCACAGTGCCGGGTCTGTAGCGATGGGGCTTCTTCACTCCGCCCGTGGCTGGAGCGCTCTTGCGGGCCGCTTTGGTAGCCAGCTGTTTGCGAGGAGCTTTGCCTCCGGTCGATTTGCGCGCTGTCTGCTTGGTCCTGGCCATGATGTGAAACTGGGGGAAACGCACACGCTGAGAATGCTGGCGCCGCTCTCTCGCTGCCTATTTAAGACATTATAGTGACCGCCCACTTCTCCTCATTGGATGCAGCCCGATCCCGTGGACAAGTTTGAAAAGAGCGATGAGCGGCAAGGATATCAGGGCCCTGATTGGTGGACCTGCAACTGACACCCCATCAGTTTCAAAAAGCCCGCCAATTTCACAGGGACCAGGAACGGATATTTGAGAAAACTGAAAAAATCAATCTCAAGTTGTAAATATCAAAAACTTCTCAATGATTCCTTCTCCAATTTTTGTCTCGGATTGGACGCAACCGAGAGAAGATGAATAAAATCGAGCAGGTACATAATTCCCGCTCGCATTACAATGTCAGTGTTCACTATGTGCGGTTACAGGTTTGACTTTGGGGAATGGTTGTTTCAGACTGTACAACGCATCTATGTCGCCTTGTAATGAGAAAACAAATCAATGATGGGAAAGGATGCTCTAACGCTACCCGTCTTAACAGAAAACCGCGGTTTCCAAGCTGACTCGCTAAACCAGCTCGATGAGTTATTCTGCTGCCATTCTAAGGTCAGTGCTCTCAATGTGAGGATTTGGGTGGCTCTTAAAAGAGCCTTTGGGTTTTGTTAAATTGTCAAATGGATTTCCTCAGCCGCCGAATCCATAGAGAGTGCGGCCCTGGCGTTTGAGAGCGTAAACCACATCCATGGCGGTGACGGTCTTGCGCTTGGCGTGTTCAGTGTAGGTGACGGCGTCCCTGATCACATTCTCCAGGAAAACCTTCAGCACCCCGCGAGTCTCCTCATAGATCAAACCCGAGATGCGCTTGACGCCGCCACGACGAGCCAGGCGGCGAATTGCTGGTTTGGTGATGCCCTGGATGTTATCACGAAGCACTTTGCGGTGCCGCTTTGCTCCGCCTTTACCTAGTCCTTTGCCTCCTTTCCCTCTGCCAGACATGATGCTTGTTCAGTCAAATCGCTGCTGAATGAGAGACGAGCTGCTGCTCTTTCCTTTATTGTACAGCCCGCCCCGACCTGACTGAGAGAGAGAGGCGGGGAGCAGACTGAGTGACAGACATAGCAGTGAAGTGTCTTTGATCATCCAGCTCCTCCTCCTGCCTGCTCCAACCCACATTTTATATTCCAAACAGAAGTGAAAAGAGGGCGCTGAACAACACGTACAAACTGCAACATCAGACAGCAGCTAGTTAGAAACGCGGATCTATTAAATCCAGACTTGTCAGTAATATTCCCGCCTCAGTTCACTCCTTTCTAGAACCAGCCCAACTATCTGCTCCCATTTCAACCCCAGCTCCGATTCCATCCCCACACAACTCCTCTCCCAGACGGGTTGGGAATTTTAGTAACATCCCTTCCAGCTGATATAAAGTGTTTAAGTTGTGAGGCGGGATTTCTCCGCCATGTTAACTCTTTTACAGACTCTCCCCTGAATCTGTGAATAATGAAACTAACACAAACTGTGACTGTTCCCCCGGACACATCCCCGGTTAGGAAGAGGTTCTAGTAAGGAGTGAACTGAAGTCTGGATTTAATAGATCTGCGTTTCTAACAAGCTGCTGTCTGATGTTGCAGTTTGTACGTGTTGTTCAGCGCCCTCTTTTCACTTCTGTTTGGAATATAAAATGTGTGTTGGAGCAGGCAGTGTCTTAGTGCAGAGCGGGGGGCGAGGCCCGGTGCAGAGCATGTCAGCGAGTGAGCGGCAATACTCGATTGACATTTCTGTCTGAAATCTGCTCCCAGCACCGGGACAGCGATTCATTGGTCGGGGGATCAGCTCTTTCCTGAGAGATGTGGGTGGCTCTGAGAAGAGCCTTGGGTTCAGGTTTACTATTTGCTCGCCTTCTTTCACTTCTTTGCTGGTTTCTTAGCCGTTACTGATTTCACTTTGGGCTTGGCCCTCGCTTGGGTCGGATTTTTTACACCCTTGGTCTTTTTCACGGGAGACCTTTTCTTCGGGGCTGCTTTCTTCGCGCTCTTTTGGGGAGTTGCCGCCTTCTTGGCTGCTGGTTTCTTGGCTGCTGGTTTCTTGGGAGATTTCTTGGCCGCTGGTTTCTTGGGGGATTTCTTGGCTGCTGGTTTCTTGGGAGATTTCTTGGCTGCTGGTTTCTTGGGAGATTTCTTGGCTGCTGTTTTTTTGGAAGATTTCTTGGCTGCTGGTTTCTTCACTGAAGGTTTCTCGCCTGCTCCGGTCTTTCTCACTTTCCCCCCGGTTGTCTTCTTAACGATCTTGAAGGAGCCGGAGGCGCCCGTGCCCTTGACCTGAGCCAAGCTGCCGTTGTCCACACTCCTCCTGACACTTTGCTTTATCTGGGCCCCCCGTTTATCCACATCGACCCCTTTGCTCCGCAGCGCCTTCTTTATGGCCTGTAAGGAAATCCCCTTGCGATCGCCGCTTTCCGCCACAATCTGGAGGATCAGCTCGCCCAGCCCGGGACCTTCTTGTTTCTTCCGGGGAACCGCCTTCTGCTTCTTGACAGCCTTGACTGGGGCGGCGGCTGGAGGAGCCGTTTCGGCGGCTGCACTATCGCTCATGTCCGAGACTCTGCACAAAATCTCTCCGTCAATGTGGGTGAGAAATGAAGCCTCTGGTGGCGGCACTGAGCAACTTAAAGGCAGCGAGCGGACGGGGCGGAGACAACCTGCTCTCAGCTCCAGGCTGCTGCTGCTCTCTGTGTTTTTCTCTCGTCCCAAACTCTCCAATTCCACTCAAATTCCAGCTCCACAGTGTCCCAGGATAATTCCTTCCTGTCTCTCACACTCTCATGTTTGCTGTAGAAAAGGTTTCACGCGATTTGAAGGCTCCATTTTGCATTTAAACCCGTTTTACTGATGCACTGTTCGCGCTCTCTCACCCGATCGCTCTCATTTTCCCAACCTTTCCACAGAAATCTGGAAAGCAGCATCGAAACTGCCCTGAAATCCAACTTGGAAAAGTAGGGGGGGAACAGGGGGATTGTTTGAATGAAAAATATTTCCATTCAGTCCCAGAGGGATTGGGAGATCTCCTGGTCAGAGCGGACACACAAACACAGTTGGTTTCTCCTGTTTGGTCCGCCCCTTTCACACACTCTCTCTTCCACAATATTCACATCCACACACAAGGTCTGGAAATGACATTTCCCAGGGCAGAATTCTCCCTCTTCTCAACACTTGTTTCCCAATCCCTGTCTTAATTATAGATTTTCATCTCACTTACTGATCAATTCTCTGAGTTTTCTGTTTACCTAAATACCCGGCAGCAGCCAGTCATATTTTAAAATCTAAATTCATTGATGACACACCTTCTTTGAAGGTGAAAATACAATTGATTTCTCTCAATGTGGAGATTTTCCAGCTTGATGTGATCCTCCTGCACTGCCCGGTAACACTGAACCCCAAACTCAACAAGCAAGGACACCCAGTTAAAGAATAATCCCACCCCCTCTGGGAGTGGAGATTTTCACAGTGACACAGATTCTGACCATTCTGATCCCAGTAGGAAATTTAATAAATAGAGATGGACTCGCAGAGCCGGACGTTCTGTGTAGAGGAGGGACAGTGACTGTCTCACCCACAACACGGCAGCTGTGTTCACAGTGAGGGCCAGTGTTTCTCGTGTTATCACTGTGTCCAGTGTGCACAGTGAGAGCCAGTGTTACACGTGTTATCACTGTGTCCAGTGTTCACAGTGAGGGCCAGTGTTACACCAGTTGTCACTGTGTCCACAACACTCCTGATGAAATATTGAACATTTGAGACAGAGAAATATAGAGAGTGACATAGAAACAAGGATAAGGATGAACTCATAGAGCTGGACTTTCTGTGTGGAGGGGAGACACTTCCACAATCCGGGCACCTGGAAATCAGAGGAATGTTCACAACCAGGGGAGTTTCCATCCAGGAGAGTGTTTAAAATAGTGAGTGTAAACCAGGAGAGTGTGCAAAACCATGAGAATGTGCACAATAAAAAGTGTGTAAACCAGAGAGCGTGTAAACCAGGGTAGTGTGTAAACCAGGGTAGTGTGTTTAACAGGGGAATTTATAAAGCAGGGAGTGTATTCACCAGAAGATTGTGTGAATCATGAGAATGGTGATACCAGAGAAGTGTGTAAATCTAAAGGAGAACAAAGAAAAGGACAGCACAGGAACAGGCCCTTCGGCCCTCCAAGCCTGTGCCGACCATGCTGCCTGACTAAACTACAACCTTCTACACTTCCTGGGTCCGTATCCCTCTATTCCCATCCTATTCATGTATTTGTCAAGATGGCCCTTAAATGTCACTATCGGCCCTGCTTCCACCACGTCCTCTGGCAGCTAGTTCCAGGCACCCATTACCCTCTGTGTAAAAAAACTTGCCTCGTACATCTACTCTAAACTTTGCCCCTCGCACCTTAAACCGATGTCCCCCAGTAATTGACCCCTCTACCCTGGGGATAAGCCTCTGACTATCGACTCTGTCTGTGCCCCTCATAATTTTGTCGATCTTGTCAGGTCGCCCCTCAACCTCCGTCGTTCCAGTGAGAACAAACCAAGTTTATTCAACCGCTCCTCATAGCTAATGCCCTCCATACCAGGCAACATCCTGGTTAATCTCTTCTGCACCCTCTCTAAAGCCTCCACATCCTTCTGGTAGTGTGGCGACCAGAATTGAACACTATGCTCCAAGTGTGGCCTAACTAAGGTTCTGTACAGCTGCAACATGACTTGCCAATTCTTATACACAATGCCCCGGCCAATGAAGGCAAGCATGCCGTGTGCCTTTTTAACTACCTTCTCCACCTGTGTTGCCTCTTTCAGTGACCTGTGGACCTGTACACCAAGATCTCTCTGACTTTCAATACTCTTGAGGGTTCTAATATTCAATGTCTGTTCCCTACCTGCATTAGACCTTACAAAATGCATTATCTCACATTTGTCTGGATTAAACTCCATCTGCCATCTCTCCGCCCAAGTCTCCAAACAACCTAAATCCTGCTGTATCCTCTGACAGTCCTCATCACTATCCGCAATTCCACCAACCTTTGTGTCATCTGCAAACTTACTAATCAGAACAGTTACATTTTCCTCGAAATCATTTATATATACTACAAACAGCAAAGGTCCCAGCACTGATCCCTGTGGAACACCACTAGTCACAGCGCACCAATTAGAAAAGCATCCTTCCATTGCTACTCTCTGCCTTCTATGACCTAGCCAGTTCTGTATCCACCTTGCCAGCTCACCCCTGATCCCGTGTGACTTCACCTTTTGTACCAGTCTACCATGAGGGACCTTTGACAAGGCCTTACTGCAGTCTATATAGACAACATCCACTGCTCTACCTGCAGCACTCATCTTTGTGACCTCTTCGGAAAACTCTATCAAGTTAATGAGACACAAACTCCCCTTCACAAAACCATGCTGCCTCTCACTAATATGTCCATTTGGATAGAGAGTAAACGAGGAGAGTGAGTAAAGCAGGAGAGTGAGTAAACCAGGAGATGGAGCGAACCAGGAGATTGATTGAAGCAGGGGAATGAGTGAACCGGGGGAGTGAGTGAACCGGGAGAGTGAGTGAACCGGGAGAGTGAGTGAACCGGGGGAGTGAGTGAACCGGGGGAGTTGAGTGAACCGGGGGAGTTGAGTGAACCGGGGGAGTTGAGTGAACCGGGGAAGTTGAGTGAACCGGGGAAGTTGAGTGAACCGGGGGGGGGGGGGTTGAGTGAACCGGGGGGGGGGGGGGTTGAGTGAACCGGGGGGGGGGGGGGTTGAGTGAACCGGGGGGGGGGTTGAGTGAACCGGGGGAGTGAGTGAACCGGGGGAGTGAGTGACCCGGGGGTGTTGAGCGAACCAGGAGAGTGAGTGAACCAGGGGAGTGAGTGAACCAGGGGAGTGAGTGAACCAGGGGAATGAGTGAACCAGGGGAGTGAGTGAACCAGGGGAGTGAGTGAACCAGGAGAGTGAGTGAACCAGGGGAGTGAGTGAACCAGGGGAGTGAGTGAACCAGGGGAGTGAACCCAGAGGTGGAACAATGGTTCGCCCTGCTGCCTCACTGTGCCAGGGACCTGGGTTCAATTCCAGCATTGGGTGACTGCCTGTATGTCGTTTGCATGTTCGCCCCGTGTGTGTGGGTGGGTTCCCTCCAGGTGCTCCTCTTTCTTCCCACAGGCCATAGATGTGCAGGTTTGGTGGATCGGCAATGCTGAATTCCCGCTGTGTCCAAGGGTGTGTCGGTTCAGTGGGGTTACGGGTTTATGGGGATAAGGCGGCGAGTGGGCGGGGCTGGGGCGCTCTTTCAGAGGGTCTCTGCAGACTCGATGGGCCGAATTGCCTCCTTCACACTGTAGTAATTCTGTGGTTCAGTGAAATGGTAGTTTGCAGAAAGTGTGAGTTTGAGGGGCTGAGTGACAGTGTAATAACAAACAAGCTGCAGGCAATGACTGCAAATTGAATCTCTCATTGGGACAAACACACAGCTACAAAGGTGATTGGTTGAGCCCGAGGGCACAGGGCCACTTGCAGCCACACACACAGTCCCCCCAACACGGGCTCTACAGGAGGTTTTGCTCTCTATGCGAAGACGTTGTGGGTGAGCTTGGTGTCCGCCCCCGGGCCGATTCGAAAGGCAGGCCGCGTCTGGGAGCTTCCTGGATGGGGTGGAACAGCAACACGGTGCCCATCGCTCCCAGTCCCCGAGGGCATTGGAGATGACTGGTTTCGGAGTACTGCGACCAGTCGCGTTTCAAGACAGCGGCCGAGCTGCGGAGACGGTGCTTTGAGCTGCGGAGACGCTGCTTCAGACTGCAAAGTTTGCTGTCGGCGGTTTGAGTTTGCGGAATAGAGGACGAAGGAATGGAGGAAGGAGGGCAGCTGGATATGCTGCTGGAAGCGGCGGGTTGGAGCCAGGATTGGAGGCCCGGCGGGCACCCGCGGTGGGTTGCTGCCGTTCCTGGTGTTTCTGAGGGTTCGGCCCCATTGGACGCCCCTTGGACGGTTGGGACTGACTCTGGGACTTTCTTTCCCATTGCTGGTTGTTGCCTACATGGGAGCGACTCTGGCCGTTGCCATTGCAGGACTTTGAGGACATGTTGCTTCTTGTGAATTTCGGCTAAAGCTCCTGGGCCGGGGTCACGACATGGAACGTGTAAATTGATGGACTTTTTGGTGTACTAATGGAGTTGTTTTATTTTTGAGTCTAGGACAGACAACTCTTTTTGGTTTTCTTTGAAATGTTATTTAATTCTGTTGTTTAGAATGTTAAACTAATGTGAAACTGCTCTGCCTCCGAATGGTCCCGTGCCTCTGGGCGGGGTCCAGGAAGGGGGACTCTCTCTCCTCTGCCGTACCCGGGTCTGGCTCTCTCCGGTGGTCTGTGCTCTTTTAGCGAGGAGGGGCCTTTCCTCCGCTGTGTCGGCTGCCGGGCGGGGTGGAGGGGGGTGTGTGAGCGGGGAATGGACTAGCTGCTTGCTGGCTTTCTGCCAAGTGGCTTAGCACGGTTGTTACAAGTTTTGACTACGAACCCCTTGGGTAACGGGGTGATTACACACCTTTCCGTCCGAGTGGTTTCCTGTGTTTAGTGGGTGTTTTCGACATGATATTGGTTATTGTTGTATGACTGCACTGTTGTCGAATTGTTTTAGTGTTGTAAGATTCGGTTGGGTTATTCTCGTTTGCTCTGATTGTGTAGTTGGACCGCCCAGCCTAACAACGGCCCCTTGCCGGTTGAGTGGGTTTCCACGGTCCCATGATTGAGAGTGCCTCTCTCCTCTACCATGCCTGGATGTGACTCTTTCCGGCGGTCTGTGCTCCTTGCGGAGGGAGCCTTTCATCCGATGTGTAGACTGCCGGGCTGGGGGGTGGGGGGTAGAATGAAGCAGCCACTTGCTGGACCTTTCTGGCGGGCGGCTTGGGGCCGTCGTTTGCGTTGAACTGGGGACCCCCTTCCTTAGGGGGTGACGAACAGGGGGTGGTTGAGTGTGCCCATGGGCGGCCCTTCGCAATCAGTAAATGTTTATTTTCTGTCGGTTTTGTTTGTTTTGTCTTTGTGAGTGGGTGGATTTCTGGCAGTGTTTTTCATATCTCGTAAAGGTTCTTTTCTTGTTATATCATGGTTGAAATGTGTCAGATTGGGTTCGGTGATTGATTTTACCCTGTTAATCTTTTAAAGGTGAATTAAGGAATGGTGCCTGGTGATTGGTTTTGATATGTCACTGTTAAGATGTATTGAAGCTTTGTGGGTCATATTTGTTCGGAAGCGGCCGTATTGTATCGGGGCCTTGTGCCTCGCGACTGCTTGTCTTATGTGTTTCGAGGTTGTTACCTCGAAATGTACTTGTGTCTTGTGGTTTTTTTGTTCCTTTTGTTTTTGGAATGGTCGTATGGTATCGAGGCCTTGTGCCTCGCGACTGTTTGTGTTATGTGGCTGTTCGATTGTTACTTCGAACTATGCTTAGGGCCTGTGCCTTGCAGCTGTTTGTGTTCAGTGACTGTTTGATCGTCAATTTGAAGTGTAATGATGCCTGGAGCCTTGTAAATTGTCTTTGTTGTAACTGTGACCACAATAAAACATTGAGAGTGACAGTGTAATAACAAACAAGCTGCAGGCAATGACTGCAAATTGAATCTCTCATTGGGACAAACACACAGCTACAAAGGTGATTGGTTGAGCCCTAGGGCACAGGGCCACTTGCAGCCACACACACACAGTCCCCCAACACGGGCTCTATAGGAGGTTTTGCTCCACATGTGATGACTATGAAATGGGGAATGTTCCCCTTGATTCTCAATGCTGAATTGCGGCAGGGATGTGCGCATGCCCGGTGTAACCCCGCCCCTGCTGGTCGTCATTCTGAGATTGGGAGCGCATGCTCAGCCCCTCCTCCACACTCTCCATTTGGTCAGTGAGTGGAATCGCTTTGTTGAAACTGAATGAAATGTCAATGTCAGCGCCCAGGTCAGCGAGGAAACAGCGTTCTCATTGCAGCAGCACCTCCATCTGGGAGTGTGAGCAAAGAGGCTCAGAGATCATTACTGACTCGGGGGAGTTCAGGGAGAATCGGGGGCAGTTTGCAAGAGGCGCAGCGGAGCACGATCTTGTTCCGGGACTTGGAGTGGGTGGGGGTGGGGGGTGGGGGTGGGGGCGTGGAGGGAGAGCTCTTTCTGGGCCTGGCTTATTGTCTGATTCTGGGTTAGGATTTGGAGAGTATTTTCTTTCTTTTACTGATTGGGGGCAGCACGGTTGCTTAACAGCTCTAGGGTCCCAGGTTCGAATCCCGGCTTGGTCACTGTCTGTGCGGAGTCTGCACGTTCTCCCCGTATCTGCGTGGGTTTCCTCCGGGAGCTCCAGTTTCCTCCCACAGTCAGATGTGCGGGTTAGGTGGAATGGCCATGATAAATTGCACTTAGTGTCCAACACTGTCCAACAGCGCACATGGGCTGGTTTAGCACACTGGGCTAAATCGCTGGCTTTTAAAGCAGACCAAGTGCAGGCCAGCAGCACGGTTCACTTCCCGTACCAGCCTCCCCGAACAGGCGCTGGAATGTGGCGACTAGGGGCTTTTCACAGTAACTTCATTTGAAGCCGACTTGTGACAATAAGCGATTTTCATTCCATTTCACATGGTTAGGTGGGGTTACTGGGTACGGGTGGAGGCGTGGAACGCTCTTTACAAAGAAGGGCTCGATGGACCGAATGGCCTCCTTTTGCCCTATAAATTCTGTGATTATCAGTTGAAAGAATAGATTGATTTATCATTGGCCTCATTTGACCCTGATTTACAAGAGATATGCTTTCTTCCCCCTAGTTCAACAGATGAAGAGATGAGTTCCAAGAACAAGATGATGATTCCTCAGCAAAATGTATGTGCTGCCGTCTCCTTCTAACTGACAGTAAGTACAATATTAATCCAACATTGCAGAGACACAGACACAACATCATCTCCACCGTCACAGAGAACAGAAGCAGTCACACTCACATTGACCTCAAGTCCCAGATAAACATGTCCAATCCAACAGTGATACACGAGAGGGCAGGTGGGATAATTTTCCACAATTCGTCCTCCCTCCATATCATGGAACGTTGGATCAACTTGTGATAACAGCTTTTCATCTGTAAAGTAATAATTAGGTATAGATTCAGCAATCAATGTGGATGTAATCGATTTGCACTTTTCTTGCAACTTTCTTAGTGCAAAATACATAATAATAATCGCTTCTTGTCACAAGTAAGCTTCAATAAAGTTACTGTGAAAAGCCCCTAGTCGCCACATTCTGGCACCTGTTCAGGGTGGCAGTTACGGGATTGAACCCGCGCTTCTGGCCGCCTTATGCATTAAAAGCCAGTTGTTTAGCCCACTGTGCTAAACCAGTCCCTGGTTTATCTCTAACGATCTCCGATATAACGGTACAGTGTCATTTTCATGAGACGTGGATACAGATCATTTGTTATATCAATATTATCACTAAAAGTAATAATGGAAGATCAATATTGAACAGAAAGTTCCCCATTAACTCACAGAACAGATATTGACAAGAACAGAAAACACAATAAAATCACGCACATCAGAGAGGTGGACAGATAGAGATTAAACCCAGAATCCTCTAACAGAGATAGACAGCTACAAATGCAAGCACACAGAACTGAGGCAGAGAGTTATAGAATCAAATTGATTTTTCGCTAACACTTGACCCAAAACAGAGACAGACAGCTACAGTGGAAAACACACACTCTCACACACATTCAGACACCAACAACTGAGCAGAAAACAGTAAAATATGCCATAGATCATACACAGACAGTTAGGGTAAAACACACTCACACATCCTCTCACAGTAAGCAGTAAAATATGCATTATCATACAATTTACAGTGCAGAAGGAGGCCATTCGGCCCATCGAGTCTGCACTGGCTCTTGGAAAGAGCACCCTCCCCAAGGTCAACACCTTCACCCTATCCCCATAACCCAGTAACCCCACCCAACACTAAGGGCAATTTTTGACACTAAGGGCAATTTATAATGGCCAATCCACCTAACCTGCACATCTTTGGTGGCCAATGTGAGGAAACAAGGTTCAGACAGGGCATTGGAGGGATACAAGATAGCCAGGAGGGAACTGAAGAAAGGGATTAGGAGAGCTAAGAGAGGGCATGAACAATCTTTGGCGGGTAGGATCAAGGAAAACCCCAAGGCCTTTTACACATATGTGAGAAATGTGAGAAATATGAGAATGACTAGAGCGAGGGTAGGTCCGATCAAGGACAGTAGCGGGAGATTGTGTATTGAGTCTGAAGAGATAGGAGAGGTCTTGAATGAGTATTTTTCTTCTGTATTTACAAATGAGAGGGGCGATATTGTTGGAGTGTGAAACAGATTGGTAAGCTCGAGGAAATACTTGTCAGGAAGGAAGATGTGTTGGGCATTTTGAAAAACTTGAGGATAGACAAGTCCCCCGGGCCTGACGGGATATATCCAAGGATTCTATGGGAAGCAAGAGATGAAATTGGAGAGCCGTTGGCAATGATCTTTTCGTCCTCACTGTCAACAGGGGTGGTACCAGGGGATTGGAGAGTGGCGAATGTCGTGCCCCTGTTCAAAAAAGGAACTAGGGATAACCCTGGGAATTACAGGCCAGTTAGTCTTACTTCGGTGGTAGGCAAAGTAATGGAAAGGGTACTGAAGGATAGGATTTCTGAGCATCTGGAAAGACACTGCTTGATTAGGGATAGTCAGCACGGATTTGTGAGGGGTAGGTCTTGCCTTACAAATCTGATTGAATTCTTTGAGGAGGTGACCAAGCATGTGGATGAAGGTAAAGCAGTGGATGTAGTGTACATGGATTTTAGTAAGGCATTTGATAAAGTTCCCCATGGTAGGCTTATGCAGAAAGTAAGGAGGCATGGGATAGTGGGAAACTTGGCCAGTTGGATAACGAACTGGCTAACCGATAGAAGTCAGAGAGTGGTGGTGGATGGCAAATATTCAGCCTGGATCCCAGTTACCAGTGGCGTACCGCAGGGATCAGTTCTGGGTCCTCTGCTGTTTGTGATTTTCATTAATGACTTGGATGAGGGAGTTGAAGGGTGGGTCAGTAAATTTGCAGATGATACGAAGATTGGTGGAGTTGTGGATAGTAAGGAGGGCTGTTGTCGGCTGCAAAGAGACATAGATAGGATGCAGAGCTGGGCTGAGAAGTGGCAGATGGAGTTTAACCCTGAAAAGTGTGAGGTTGTCCATTTTGGAAGGACAAATATGAATGCGGAATATAGGGTTAACGGTAGAGTTCTTGGCAATGTGGAGGAGCAGAGAGATCTTGGGGTCTATGTTCATACATCTTTGAAAGTTGCCACTCAAGTGGATAGAGCTGTGAAGAAGGCCTATGGTGTGCTCGCGTTCATTAACAGAGGGATTGAATTTAAGAGCCGTGAGGTGATGATGCAGCTGTACAAAACTTTGGTAAGGCCACATTTGGAGTACTGTGTACAGTTCTGGTCGCCTCATTTTAGGAAGGATGTGGAAGCTCTGGAAAAGGTGCAAAGAAGATTTACCAGGATGTTGCCTGGAATGGAGAGTAGGTCTTACGAGGAAAGGTTGAGGGTGCTAGGCCTTTTCTCATTAGAGCGGAGAAGGATGAGGGGCGACTTGATAGAGGTTTATAAGATGATCAGGGGAATAGATAGAGTAGACAGTCAGAGACTTTTTCCCCGGGTGGAACAAACCATTACAAGGGGACATAAATTTAAGGTGAAAGGTGGAAGATATATGAGGGATATCAGAGGTAGGTTCTTTACCCAGAGAGTAGTGGGGGCATGGAATGCACTGCCTGTGGAAGTAGTTGAGTCGGAAACATTAGGGACCTTCAAGCAGCTATTGGATAGGTACATGGATGACGGTAAAATGATATAGTGTAGATTTATTTGTTCTTAAGGGCAGCACGGTAGCATTGTGGATAGCACAATTGCTTCACAGCTCCATGGTCCCAGGTTCGATTCCGGCTTGGGTCATTGTCTGTGCGGAGTCTGCACGTCCTCCCCGTGTCTGCGTGGGTTTCCTCCGGGTGCTCCGGTTTCCTCCCACAGTCCAAAGATGTGCGGGTTAGGTGAATTGGCCAATGATAAATTGCCCTTAATGTCCAAATTGCCCTTGGTGTTGGGTGGAGGTGTTGAGTTTGGGTATGGTGCTCTTTCCAAGAGCCGGTGCAGACTCAAAGGGCCGAATGGCCTCCTTCTGCACTGTAAATTCAATGATAATCTATGATTAATCTAGGACAAAGGTTCGGCACAACATTGTGGGCCGAAGGGCCTGTTCTGTGCTGTATTTTCTATGTTCTATGTTCTTTGGACTGTGGGAGGAAACCGGAGCACCCGGAGGAAACCCACGCATACACGGGGAGGATGTGCAGACTCCACACAGACAGTGACCCAAGCCAGAATCGAACATGGGACCCTGGAGCTGTGAAGTAATTGTGCTATCCACAATGCTACCGTGCTGCCCTTAAGAACAAATAAATCTACACTATATCATTTTACCGTAATCCATGTACCTATCCAATAGCTGCTTGAAGGTCCCTAATGTTTCCGACTCAACTACTTCCACAGGCAGTGCATTCTATCACAGAGAGACAGTGAGGGTAAAACACACACTCATATTTTCTTATGCACATGTTCACTCACAAGTAACTTAGCAGTAAGCACTACATAAGCATTATATAGCGCAGAGTCTGAGGGTGAAACACACACACACCAATCACTGAGCATTAAGCAGCAAAATATGTTATATAGAGCACAGAGTAACAGTGAGGTTTATACACACTCACTCACACTCTTTCTCTCATACACTCTCTCTCTCTCTCACACACACACCCATGCACTGTGTCTCCCACAGACACTCAGAAATCCAGAACATAGTAATAATCAATAAAATATTATTTATATATCACAGAGAGACTGTGAGGTTAATACTCACTCACTCACTCACACTCTCTCTCTCTCTCTCTCTCTCTCTCTCTCTCTCACACACACACACACCAGTCACTGAGCAGGAAGCAATAAAGTATGCAATATATACCACAGAGATACAGTGAGGGTAAAACATGCACTCTCTCACTCACACTCTCTCACTCAGTCAGACAGCAGTAACTGAGCAGTAAGCTGTAAAATGTGTTATACACCATAGAGAGACAGTGAGGGTAAATCACACGCTCACGCTGTCTCTCACACACTGTCTCACATTTTACTGCATATTGAGCAGTAAAATATTTGTTACATATCAGAGAGAAAGTGAGGGTAACAGGCACACACACACTCTGTCTCTTGCACACTCTCTCAGACACAGTCACACACACTCACACACACTCTCTCTCTCATAGAAACCCTACAGTGCAGAAGGAGACCATTCAACCCATCGTGTCTGCATTGACCCTCTGAATGAGCACGCCACGCTAAGACCAATCTCCCACCCTCTCCTTGTAACCCCACCGAGGGTCAGTTTAGCATATCCAAACCCCGTAACCTGCATATCTTTGGACTGTGGGAGGAAACCGGAGGAAACCCAAACAGACACGGAAGAATGTACAAACTCCACACAGTCGCCCGAAGTCGGAATCGAACCCAGGTCTCTGACACTGTCAGGCAGCAGTGCTAACCACTGTGCCACCCTGCTGCCCATCAGCAGCACATCCACTTTTCACCCTGTTGCTCTCACACACACATACACAAACACTCACTATCCCGCACACATACAGACACTCACTCCCTCACACAGACTCTCACTCACTCACACACACACACTCCCTCACACACTCTCACTCACACTCACTCCCTCACACAAACACTCCCCATCTCACTCACATACTTTCACTCACTCACATTCCCTCACTCACACACTCTCACTCACACTCCCTCGCTTTCACACACACACTAACACTCACTATCTCACTCACACACTCACAGTCACTGCCTCTCACACACACTCTCTCTCACACACACTCAGTCACTCTCACTCACACACATACCAGTCACTGAGCAGTAAGCAGTTAAAAATGTGTTCTATATCACAGATACATAGTGAGGGTAAAACACACACACACCTGTAAGAGTAAAATATGTGTTATATATCACAGATACATAGCGAGGGTAAAACACACACACACACCTGTAAGAGTAAAATATGTGTTATATATCACAAATACATAGTGAGGGTAAAACACACACACACCTGTAAGAGTAAAATATGTGTTATATAATCACAGATACATAGTGAGGGTAAAACTCACACACATCTGTAAGAGTAAAATATGTGTTATATAATCACAGATACATAGTGAGGGTAAAACTCACGCACACCTGTAAGAGTAAAATTATGTGTTCTATATCACAGATACATAGTGAGGGTAAAACTCACACACATCTGTAAGAGTAAAATATGTGTTATATAATCACAGATACATAGTGAGGGTAAAACACACACACACCTGTAAGAGTAAAATATGTGTTATATATCACAGATACATAGTGAGGGTAAAACACACACACACCTGTAAGAGTAAAATATGTGTTATATATCACAGATACATAGTGAGGGTAAAACACACACACACCTGTAAGAGTAAAATATGTGTTATATATCACAGAAACATAGTGAGGGTAAAACACACACACACCTGTAAGAGTAAAATATGTGTTATATATCACAGATACATAGTGAGGGTAAAACTCACACACACCTGTAAGAGTAAAATATGTGTTATATAATCACAGATACATAGTGAGGGTAAAACTCACACACACACCTGTAAGAGTAAAATATGTGTTATATATCACAGATACATAGTGAGGGTAAAACACACACACACCTGTAAGAGTAAAATATGTGTTATATATCACAGATACATAGGAGGGTAAAACTCACACACACCTGTAAGAGTAAAATATGTGTTATATATCACAGATACATAGTGAGGGTAAAACACACACACACACCTGAGTAAAATATGTGTTGTATATCAAAGACAGTGAGGGTAAAACTGACAGCCAAACTCACTCTCTCTCACACACACACACCACTCACTCTCCCAACAATGATGTGGAGATGCCGGCGTTGGACTGGGGAGAGCACAGTACGAAGTCTGACAACACCAGGTTAAAGTCCAACAGGTTTGTTTCGATGTCACTAGCTTTCAGAGCACTGCTCCTTCCTCAGGTGAATGAAGAGGTATGTTCCAGAAACACATATATCGACAAATTCAAAGATGCCAAACAATGCTAGGAATGTGACCATTAGCAGGTGATTAAATCTTTACAGATCCAGAGATGGGGTAACCCCAGGTTAAAGAGGTCTGAATTGTGTCAAGCCAGGACAGTTGGTAGGATTTTGCAGGCCAGATGGTGGGGGATGAACCTCAAACAAACCATTGTTTGCAGCAAACTACCCAGTCTTCAGAACAGTGACCACGACACCACAGAACCCTGTCATGGCAATCTCTGCAAGACGTGCCAGATCATCGACATGGATACCACCATTACACGTGAGAACACCACCCACCAGGTACGCGGTACATACTCGTGCGACTCGGCCAACGTTGTCTACCTCATACGCTGCAGGAAAGGATGTCCCGAAGCGTGGTACAATGGCGAGACCATGCAGACGCTGCGACAACGAATGAACGGACATCGCGCAACAATCACCAGGCAGGAATGTTCCCTTCCAGTCGGGGAACACTTCAGCAGTCAAGGGGATTCAGCCTCTGATCTCCGGGTAAGCGTTCTCCAAGGCGGCCTTCAGGACCCGCGACTATGCAGAATCGCCGAGCAGAAACTTATAGCCAAGTTCCGCACACATGAGTACGGCCTCAACTGGGACCTGGGATTCATGTCGCATTACATTCATCCCCCACCATCTGGCCTGCGAAATCCTACCAACTGTCCTGGCTTGACACAATTCACACCTCTTTAACCTGGGGTTACCCCATCTCTGGATCTGTAAAGATTTAATCACCTGCTAATGGTCGCATTCCTAGCATTGTTTGGCATCTTTGAATTTGTCTATATATGTGTTTCTGGAACATACCTCTTCATTCACCTGAGGAAGGAGCAGCGCTCCGAAAGCTGGTGACATCGAAACAAACCTGTTGGACTTTAACCTGGTGTTGTAAGACTTCGTACTGTGCTCTCCCAACAATAACTGAGCAGGAAGCAGTAAAATATGTTATACATCATAGAAACAATGAGGGTAAAACTCTCACTCTCTCACTTACACACTCTCACTCACCAGTACCTGAGCAGTAAGCAGTAAAATATTCATTTTCTATCACAGAGAGACAGTGAGGTTAACACATACACACACATAGATAGAGTCGGAGATAGACTATGACTCTATCTTATAATAATCTTTATTGTCACAAGTAGACTTACATTAACACTGCAATGAAGTTCCTGGAAAAGCCCCCAGTCGCCACATTCTGGCGCCTGTTTAGTTACAGTGAGGGAGAATTCAGAATGTCCAAATTACCTAACAGCACGTCTTTCGGGACAATCGACCTATGAGTGTGTGTAGTAACCTCTGTGATAGTAACCACTGTCTCTCTGTGATATATATTGAATATTCTACTGCTTATTGCTCAGTTACTGGTGTGAGAGAGAGAGTGTGAGTGTGTGTTAACCCTCACTGTCTCTGTGCTATATAACTCGTATTTCACTCTCTCTCACAAATTCTCTCTCACAGACACTCATACACTCTCTCTTCACACACACACACACACACATCAGTAACTGAGTGGTAAAATATGCTTTATATATCACAGAGGGATAATGAGAGACAGTGTGACACACACTCACTATTTCTCTGGCAAACACTAACTCTCACACACACTTGCACACTCACTCTCTCACACTCCTAGTCCCTCTCTCTCAGACTGCCTCACACATGGACACACCAGTCACTGAGCAGTAAGCAGTTCAATATGTGTTATATATCGCAGAGGGACAGTGAGGGTAAAACACACTCTCGCCACTCTCACACTTAAGTAACTGAGCAGTAAGCAGTAAAATATATTATATATGATAGCCAGATAGTGAGGATAAACACACTCGCACACCAGTAACTGAGCAGTAAAATATGTGTGAAATATCACAGAGACAATGAAGGTAAAACACACACACACTCACGCAGACTATTTCTCACACTCATACACTCTTGCAGACATAGTGACACATTCCCTCGCACACACTTCCTCACACACCCTCACACACACTCACACTCTCATATTCTCATACTCTGATATTCACACACTCTTTGACACAAGAGTAACTGAGCAGTAAGCAGTAAAATATGCATCATATATCACAGAGACCGTGATGGTAAAACACACTCTCTCTCTCTCACAGACACACACACCCCAGTAACAGCAGCAAGAGTAAAATATGTGTTACATATCAAAGAGTGACAATGTAAAATACAGAGGCTCACTCGCTCACACACGCACTCTCTCACACACCCACTCACACACACATCCACCCACTCACACACCCACACACTCTCACACACCCACTCACACACACATCCACCCACTCTCACTCACATCCACTCACTCTCACACACATCCACCCACTCTCACACACATCCACCCACTCTCACACACATCCACCCACTCTCACACACATCCACCCACTCTCACACATCCACCCACTCTCACACACATCCACCCACTCACACACATCCACCCACTCACACACATCCACCCACTCACACACATCCACCCACTCACACACATCCACCCACTCTCACACATCCACCCACTCACACACATCCACCCACTCACACACATCCACCCACTCACACACATCCACCCACTCACACACATCCACCCACTCACACACATCCACCCACTCACACACACACACACACTCTCACACACATCCACCCACTCTCACACACATCCACCCACTCTCACACACATCCACCCACTCACACACATCCACTCACTCTCACACACATCCACCCACTCTCACACACATCCACCCACTCTCACACACATCCACCCACTCTCACACACATCCACCCACTCTCACACACATCCACCCACTCTCACACACATCCACCCACTCTCACACACATCCACCCACTCTCACACACATCCACTCACTCTCACACACATCCACCCACTCTCACACACATCCACCCACTCTCACACACATCCACCCACTCTCACACACATCCACCCACTCTCACACACACACCCACTCTCACACACATCCACCCACTCTCACACACATCCACCCACTCTCACACACATCCACCCACTCTCACACACATCCACCCACTCTCACACACATCCACCCACTCTCACACACATCCACCCACTCTCACACACATCCACCCACTCTCACACACATCCACCCACTTTCACACACATCCACCCACTCTCACACACATCCACCCACTCTCACACACATCCACCCACTCACACACATCCACTCTCTCACACACATCCACCCACTCTCACACACACACACACTCTCACACACATCCACCCACTCTCACACACATCCACCCACTCTCACACACATCCACCCACTCACACACATCCACTCTCTCACACACATCCACCCACTCTCACACACATCCACCCACTCTCACACACATCCACCCACTCTCACACACATCCACCCACTCTCACACACATCCACCCACTCTCACACACATCCACCCACTCTCACACACATCCACCCACTCTCACACACATCCACCCACTCTCACACACATCCACCCACTCTCACACACATCCACCCACTCTCGCACACATCCACTCTCTCTCGCACACATCCACTCTCTCGCACACATCCACCCACTCTCACACACATCCACCCACTCTCACACACATCCACCCACTCTCACACACATCCACCCACTCTCACACACATCCACCCACTCTCACACACATCCACCCACTCTCACACACATCCACCCACTCACACACACATCCACCCACTCACACACACACATATTCACTGTCTCACACACATCCACCCACTCTCTCACACACCCACTCTATCTCACACACCCACTCTCTCACACCCTCTCTCTCACACACACTCTCTCTCACACACCCTCTCTCTCACACACCCTCTCTCTCACACACCCTCTCTCTCACACACCCTCTCTCTCACACACCCTCTCTCTCACACACCCTCTCTCTCACACACCCACTCTCTCACACACCCACTCTCTCTCACACCCACTCTCTCTCACACCCACTCTCTCTCACACCCACTCTCTCTCACACCCACTCTCTCTCACACCCACTCTCTCTCACACCCACTCTCTCTCACACCCACTCTCTCTCACACCCACTCTCTCTCACACCCACTCTCTCTCACACCCACTCTCTCTCACACCCACTCTCTCACACCCACTCTCACACACCCACTCTCACACACACACACACATTCTCTCACACCCACTCTCTCACCCCCACACACACACACTCTCTCACTAGCATCCACTCTCTCACACACATCCACCCACTCACACACACACACATCCACCCACTCACTCACACACACATCCACTCTCTCACACACCCACTCTCTCTCACTCACACCCACTCTCTCTCACTCACACCCACTCTCTCTCTCACACACCCACTCTCTCTCACACCCACTCTCTCTCACACCCACTCTCTCTCACACCCACTCTCTCTCACACCCACTCTCTCTCACACCCACTCTCTCTCACACCCACTCTCTCTCACACCCACTCTCTCTCACACCCACTCTCTCTCACACCCACTCTCTCTCACACCCACTCTCTCTCACACCCACTCTCTCTCACACCCACTCTCTCTCACACCCACTCTCTCTCTCACCCACTCACTCACACCCACTCTCTCTCACTCACACCCACTCTCTCTCACACACACCCACTCTCTCTCACACACCCACTCTCTCTCTCACACACCCACTCTCTCTCACACACACCCACTCTCTCTCACACACACCCACTCTCTCTCACACACACCCACTCTCTCTCACACACACCCACTCTCTCTCACACACACCCACTCTCTCTCACACACACCCACTCTCTCTCACACACCCACTCTCTCTCACACACACCCACTCTCTCTCACACACACCCACTCTCTCTCTCACACACCCACTCTCTCTCTCACACACCCACTCTCTCTCACACACACCCACTCTCTCTCACACACACCCACTCTCTCTCACACACACCCACTCTCTCTCACACACACCCACTCTCTCTCACACACACCCACTCTCTCTCACACACACCCACTCTCTCTCACACACACCCACTCTCTCTCACACACACCCACTCTCTCTCTCACACCCACTCTCTCTCTCACACACCCACTCTCTCTCTCACACACCCACTCTCTCTCACACACACCCACTCTCTCTCACACACACCCACTCTCTCTCACACACACCCACTCTCTCTCACACACACCCACTCTCTCTCACACACACCCACTCTCTCTCACACACACCCACTCTCTCTCACACACACCCACTCTCTCTCACACACACCCACTCTCTCTCACACACACCCACTCTCTCTCACACACACCCACTCTCTCTCACACACACCCACTCTCTCTCACACACACCCACTCTCTCTCACACACACCCACTCTCTCTCACACACACCCACTCTCTCTCACACACACCCACTCTCTCTCACACACACCCACTCTCTCTCACACACACCCACTCTCTCTCACACACACCCACTCTCTCTCACACACACCCACTCTCTCTCACACACACCCACTCTCTCTCACACACACCCACTCTCTCTCACACACACCCACTCTCTCTCACACACACCCACTCTCTCTCACACACACCCACTCTCTCTCACACACACCCACCCACTCTCTCTCTCACACACCCACCCACTCTCTCTCTCACACACCCACCCACTCTCTCTCTCACACACCCACCCACTCTCTCTCTCACACACCCACCCACCCACCCACCCACCCACTCTCTCTCTCACACACCCACCCACTCTCTCTCTCACACACCCACCCACCCACCCACCCACCCACTCTCTCTCTCACACACACCCACCCACCCACTCTCTCTCACACACACCCACCATTTTCACTTGCCTTTAATGTGACAGGTGAGCCTGCTTGGTCCCCACGATCTCACTTGCTTTGTTATTCAATGTTACATTTCTGATAATGACTCCAGCTGATGATTTAAGATCTCACTGCATCCGTTGACAAAAATTACAGAGGTTTGTCCTGGAACTCGCCCTGCTTACTCTTCAAACGTCTTTGACAATTTGAGGTTTTAAACTTTCATTTGCCAGTAATTCCCTGCATGTAACACCCATGAAATTTGACTCCTGATTGCAGTGGCACAATTTATAAACCCACCCCTCAAATACTCATCATTGTGCTGCTTTGTTCCTGTTTTCAGCTTCTTCATGGGTTGTTCACCAGAGGCCCTGGAGTTCACTCCAGCACTGCTGGCAGCTGCAAAATGGAGGAATCTCTCTCGGGCCCAGAACACGTGATGTCAGCGTACGGGGCGTGTGACCTGCTCGCTGGCGCCGCCTCCGGTGGGAGGACTCCAGAATTTGCTGAACAAAACTGGCCCGGGACAGCGCACTGACATCAGGAGGAGCCAGTCCAACTTGCTGGGCTCCAGGCCTGCGCACTACTTGATAAGAGACGCATGCGCGGATTGGCCGACAATCTCATACGTCCATCATGGTTGGCATTTGTAAACACTAGTCGTGACCGTTGGCCATTCCTTCCGTGATCTGGATCACTACCACCCTCCTGAAACCTTCATGAGATCGACCCACAGGTCACAACCCTGAGCTTGAAACCTCCGGGCCTATGCTATCCTTGTCTCTATTAGCCGAGGCACAGAGTTTAAGAAAAGGCAGGTTATGCAGGAACTGGAAAAACATTGGTTAGGCCTCAGCTAGAGTAATACTCACACTCTCACTGTATCAGAGAGTGAGTAAATCCCACACTCACACACTGTATCAGAAAGTGAGTAAATCCCACACTCACACACTGTATCAGAGAGTGAGTAAATCCCGCACATTCTCTCTGTGGTGAAGGGTCCCTCTCACCGACAACTAGGTGACATTTCCCGGTGAATCTTTACACACTGACAAAATGGGACTGGAGACATTCTTTCTGACATGTATTTCCTGTTTGTAGTAAGAAGGTTTCTGATTGGTGGAAATTCCTAAATGTGATTGGTCTGTTTACATCTCCAGTCGAATAAGCAGAACATAACTGGCTGTCCTCATTCTCACAATGTCCAATCACAATCATTCCTTTCCCCATTCCTCATTAGCATAGATGTGAGGCTCTGTCTATTTAATCAGCGCTCGGAAGGGGTTTGCTTTATTTCTGGGTGATATTGACGATGGCTGACGAGAAGAAACCAACATCGAAACCAGCTTCTAAGAAGGGAGCCAAGAAAGTCATTAAGAAACCGTCAGTAAAGGGCGGCAAGAAGCGGCGAAGGTCGAGGAAGGAGAGTTACTCCATCTACATCTACAAAGTGATGAAGCAGGTTCACCCCGACACCGGCATCTCCTCCAAGGCCATGAGCATCATGAACTCGTTCGTCAGCGATATTTTCGAGCGCATCGCGGGTGAGGCTTCCCGGCTGGCCCATTACAACAAGCGCAGCACCATCAGCTCCCGGGAGATCCAGACCGCCGTGCGCCTGCTGCTGCCCGGGGAACTGGCCAAGCACGCCGTGTCGGAAGGGACAAAGGCGGTGACCAAGTACACCAGCTCCAAGTAAAACTGTTCTCAAACTCCTCAAAACCCAACGGCTCTTTTAAGAGCCACTCACAACTTCTGGAAAGCAGCCAAACTATCATATTTTAATTTACTGGTTTATTTCTATTATGAATAGCCAAACCTGTTTTAATAGCGTTTCACTACATCAACAACTGTGTAAGGCCGAGTTACCGTCCTGTCGATATTTTTACGTTGTTTACAAAGTTCAATCATTTAGTGACTGCTCGGTGACGCTTTGGCCTCTGACTCGTTCATACTCGGCGCTGTAGCTGGATTTGGAGAGAATAGAACTCCAAAACCTCCCTTTGCATTTATGTTCAGGGTTACCCTCAATAATCGATCAGTTTATTTGGAGCACCCCGGTGGTGGGAAAACTCCATTTCAATACTGACACTAGCTCCAAACTGTTCACTCCACTTTTAACACTGAGGAAGCGGGAGCAGTCTACAATGGGAACAAATGTTATTGTTTGCAGATGGCTATAAATTAGACACAGCCGACGGCTGAGAGCGTTTTAAACAGCAGCCGGATTAAACCTGTGGAGACAGTTAACGTTTCGGATCTAAACGTCCCTTCTACAGATCTTAAACGTTTCTCTCCACAGATTCTCCCAGATATGCTGAGTTTTTCCAGCATTTTCTCATTAATTCACATTTGCAGCATCCACATTATTTTGCTTTAATTTATTTTGGGTTTGTTCTGTTAGAGAGAAAACCAGAAATCAGAAACTGACCGATAAAGGGAAACTGGACTCGGGAAAGAGAGAAAATCCAACAATCTTATACTCAAAACACAATGATTTATTCACATGTTTTACGGTCCCTGTTCAATTTTATCTCTTATCTTTTCGCGCTCTTTTAAGCTTTGAAATAAATATTCGGTTGGAATCTGAACATTTGGCGCCCAAACCTTCCGCCCTCAGCACCGTGGAGTCTCCTGATTGGTGCTTCAAACAGACATCTGATTGGTCAGTTTGTGCCAGGCTGCACAATCAGCAATGTGTGCACCGCCATTCCTCCTGAAGCTATAAGAGAAGTGAATGTGGGCGGGTTTCCTCATTCTGTGTGAAAGTGTTTGTGAGATTGTGACAATGTCTGGAAGAGGAAAGACCAGCGGTAAAGCTCGGGCCAAGGCCAAGTCTCGCTCCTCCCGGGCTGGACTGCAGTTTCCGGTGGGCCGTGTTCACAGGCTCCTGAGAAAGGGGAACTATGCCCAGCGTGTGGGGGCCGGAGCCCCGGTCTATCTGGCTGCTGTGCTCGAGTATCTGACCGCTGAAATCCTCGAGCTGGCAGGCAACGCGGCCCGGGACAACAAGAAGACCCGCATCATCCCCAGGCACCTGCAGCTGGCCGTCCGCAACGACGAGGAGCTCAACAAGCTGCTGGGAGGGGTGACCATCGCTCAGGGCGGGGTGCTGCCTAATATCCAGGCCGTGCTGCTGCCCAAGAAAAGCAGCGCTGGCGCCGGCAAGAAGTGAAGCGACCATTCTTTAATCTAATAACACAAAGGCTCTTTTCAGAGCCACTCACTTTATCTGAAAAAGGGTGACCTGTTCTCGATCCGCTTCGTGCCGTGTTTGTGAGAATTTCCCAGAGGCTTCCGGCTGGAATGAGCTTCCCCTGGATTGTTGGTATTTACCGGGGGATGGCAGTTTTTAGCCGGCAGGCTTTCCTAAACAGACCATTTATGTGCAATGGGTCTGCGCGGTTTCAGAATTCATTCCCGCTCCCATTACAATGTCAGTGTTTACTATGTGCGGTTACAGGTCTGACTTCGGAGAAAGCTTTTGTGATTCAGACTCATGAGTAAGGTTTCAAAGTTGCAGGAGTGTACCGGCAGGCAGGAAGGTGGTTTAAAGTGTGTCTTCTTCAATGCCAGGAGCATCCGGAATAAGGTGGATGAACTTGCGGCATGGGTTGGTACCTGGGACTACGATGTTGTGGCCATTTCGGAGACATGGATAGAGCAGGGACAGGAATGGTTGTTGCAGGTGCCGGGGTTTAGATATTTCAGTAAACTCTGGGAAGGTGGTAACTGAGGGGGAGGGGTGGCATTGTTAGTCAAGGACAGTATTACAGACGTCCGGTTGCGGCGATGCGGAGCTCAGCCGCACATTTCGGCAGCTCCCGCTAGAACAGACTTTTGGGCTCTCCGGAGGAGCCCCAACGGCACTTTTTTGATCTCATCCCGTGTGGGAAGGTGAAGTAAGGTCCCCCTTCGGTCATGTATGGAGGGGACTGGAAGTTGAGGGACAAAAAAAGAGCCTTTGCAGCAGCGGCAGAAATGAGGGGGAGAAGACAAGGTGGTGGAGGGTGGAGATCGAGAAGCATGGGAGCCGGACCAGCAGGAGTTTCTCAGGCGCTATGTGGAGGAGCTTAAAAAGGAGGTGCTGGCGCCGATGCTGTTGCCGATCGAGGGGCTGAAGGAGGCTCAGAAGGCCCAGGCGATAGAGCTCCGAGAGGGGAAGGAAAAAACTAATGAGAACGAGCATGAGATCTTGGGCCTGGCGGTGAAAATGGAGGCACACGAGGCGTTACACAAGCGGTGGGCCGAGAGATTCGAAGTCCTGGAGAACAGGTCGTGGAGGAAGAATCTCCGGATTCTGGGTCTCCCCGAACGAGTGGAGGGGGCTGATTCTGGGGCGCATGTGAGCACGATGCTCCATTCGCTGATGGGTGCGGAGGCCTCTCCGAGCCCCCTGGAGCTAGAAGGGGCTCACCGGGTCCTGGCGAGGAGACCCAAGGCTGGTGAGCCGCCAAGGGCGATAGTGGCGAGGTTTCATTGTTTCGCGGACAGAGAGAGTGTCTTGAGATGGGCCAAGAAGGAGCGGAGCAGTAGATGGGAGAATGCGGTGATCCGTGTCTACCAGGACTGGAGCACGGAGATGGCAAAGAGGAGAGCTGGCTTCAATCGGGCCAAGGCGGTGCTGTATTTAAAAAAGGGTGAGATTCGGAATGCTGCAGCCAGCGCGACTGTGGGTCACGTACCAGGACCAACACCACTATTTTGAAACGCCAGTAGAGGCTTGGACCTTTATCCAAACGGAAAAATTGGACTCGAACTAAGGGGCTGTGGTAGTGGGGGAGATGTTGACTATATAGGGTTGTAAATATGGGGAAAGAATGTTTTACGGGTGGGACGATGGATGGGGATGGGGGAAGAGTGTTTGAAGGGGGGACAGTGAGGAATGTGGGCGCCAGTGCTGGAGGGAGGTGAGATTCGGGGATGGGGGAATTAGGATAAGGCCACAGGGGGCGGGGCTGGCTTAGGAAAGCGCAGGCTTTTTCCCACACTCTGGAGGCGGGGGGGGGATGGAGGAGCGCAAGGAGGAGGAGGGATTTCCACACGGGGGGTCAACGGGAAGGCGGGGGAAGCCGGGGTCAGCAGGAGTCAGCTGACTTACGGAAGTATTATAGGGGGAGCAAAAGAGTTAGATTTGGATCTAGGGGGGGGTGGGGAGGGGGACAATAGGGTTGCTGCTGCAATGGCCGAGGGGGAACTGAAAATGGAAGAGGTGGTCGGGGCGGGGGTTCCCCGTCTGGGGGACTGGAGGGTGCGGGAGGCGCGGGCATGGGACTAGCCTAAAATAGGAGATGGCTAGTCGGCGGCGGGGGGGGGGGGGGGGGAGGCGGTGAAGCCCCCCAATCCGGCTGGGTGTGGGTAGCCCGCCCAATCCGGCTGATTACGTGGAATGCGAGAGGCCTAAATGGGCCGGTTAAGAGGGCCCGAGTGTTCGCACACTTAAAGGTACTGAAGGCAGATGTGGTCATGCTTCAGGAGACACATCTGAAGGTGGCAGATCAGGTCAGGTTAAGAAAGGGATGGGTGGGAGAGGTGTTCCATTCGGGGCTGGATGCGAAGAATAGAGGGGTGGCAATACTGGTGGGGAAGCGGGTGTCATTTGAGGCCAAGAACATAGTGGTGGACAATGGAGGCTGATACATGATGGTGAGTGCTAGGTTGCAGGGGACGGGGGTGGTATTGGTAAATGTATACGCCCCGAATTGGGACGACGCTGGATTCATGAAACGTATGTTGGTGCGTATACCGGACTTGGAGGTAGGAAGTTTGATAATGAGTGGGGACTTCAACACGGTGTTGGACCCAGTACTGGATCGCTCCAGATCCAGGACCGGAAAGATGCCAGCTGCGGCCAAGGTGCTCATGGGGTTTATGGACCAGATGGGGGGAGTAGATCCGTGGAGATTTGCCAGGCCTTTGGCCAGAGAATTCTCTTTTTTCCCCCCATGTACACAAGGCCTACTCCCGGATAGATTTTTTTGTTCTGGGCAGGGCATTGATCTCGAAAGTGGAGGGGACGGAGTATTCGGCCATAGCCATTTCGGACCACGCCCCGCACTGGGTGGAATTAGAGCTGGGGGAGGAGAGGGACCAACGCCCACTGTGGCGGTTGGATGTGGGACTGCTGGCAGACGAGGAAGCGTGTGGGAGGGTGCGGGGGTGCATCGACAGGCATCTGGAGGCCAACGACAATGGGGAGGTGCAGGTGGGCATAGTATGGGAGGCGCTGAAGGCGGTGGTTAGGGGAGAGTTAATCTCCATCAGAGCTCATAGGGAGATGAGAGAGGGCAGGGAAAAGGAGAGGTTAGTGGGGGAGATTTTAAGAGTGGACAGGATATATGCAGCGGGCCCAGATGAGCGACTACACAGGGAGATGCGAAGTCTCCAGACGGTGTTCGACCTGTTGACCACAGGGAAGGTAGAGGCACAGTGGAGGAAGGCACAGGGGGCGATGTATAAATATGGGGAGAAGGCGAGCCGGATGCTGGCACATCAGCTCCGTAAGAGGATGGCAGAGAGGAAAATAGGTGGAGTCAAGGATGGAAGGGGAACTACGGTGCGGAGTGCGGTGAAAGTGAATGAGGCATTCAAGGCCTTCTACGAGGAGCTGTGTAGGTCCCAGCCCCCAGGGGAAAAAGAGGGGATGCGACGATTCTTGAACCAACTGAGGTTCCCGAGTGTGGAGGAGCAGGAGGTGGCTGGTTTGGGGGCACCAATTGGGGTGGAGGAGCTGGTTAAAAGACTGGGGAACATGCAGGCAGGGAAGGCCCCGAGACCGGATGGGTTCCCGGTGGAGTTCTATAGAAAGTTAGTAGACCTGTTAGCCCCGTTGCTGGTAAGAACTTTCAATGAGGCAAGGGAGGGGGCAACCCTGCCCCCGACAATGTCGGAGGTGACGATCTCTTTCATCCTGAAGCGAGATAAGGACCCACTGCAATGCGGGTCGTATAGGCCGATCTTGCTCCTCAACGTGGATTCTAAGTTGCTGGCAAAAGTGTTAGGTACGAGGATTGAGGACTGTGTCCCGGGGGTGATTCACAAGGACCAGACGGGGTCTGTAAAGGGCAGGCAGCTAAACACCAATGTGCGGAGGCTACTGAATGTGATTATGATGCCATCGGTGGAGGGAGAGGCGGAGATAGTGGCAGCTATGGACGCGGAGAAGGCCTTTGACCGAGTAGAGTGGGAGTATCTCTGGGGAATGTTGAGGAGGTTTGGGTTCCTGGGAGGGTTTATTAGTTGGGTTAAGCTCCTGTATAGAGCCCCGGTGGCGAGTGTGGTCACAAACCGGCGGAGGTCGGAGTATTTCCGGCTGTATCGAGGGACGAGGCAGGGGTGCCCCCGTCCCCTCTGCTGTTTGCATTAGCAATTGAACCTTTGGCCATGGCATTAAGGGAGTCGGGGAAATGGAGGGGGGGTGGTCCGAGGGGGAGAGGAACATCGAGTGTCGCTGTACACAGACGACCTGTTGCTGTATGTGGCGGATCCCGTGGAGGGGATGGTTGAGGTCATGCAGATCCTAAGGGAGTTTGGGGACTTCTCGGGCTATAAGCTCAATGTGGGAAAGAGTGAGCTCTTTGTGGTGCATCTGGGGGGTCAGGGAAGAGGGATAGATGACCTACCGTTGAGGAGGGCGGGAAAGGAGCTTTCAATGCTTGGGGATCCAGTTAGCTAGGAGCTGGGGGCACTGCACAAACTTAATTTGACGCGGCTGGTGGAGCAGATCGAGGAGGACTTTAAAAGGTGGGACATGTTGCCACTCTCACTAGCGGCAGGGTACAGTCGATTAAAATGGTGGTCCTCCCGAGCTTTCTTTTTGTATTCCAATGCCTCCCAATTATGATTACCAAGGCCTTTTTAAAGAGGGTAAGCAGGAGCATTATGGGATTTGTGTGGGCTCGCAAGACCCCAAGGGTAAGGAGGGGGTTCCTGGAGCGTAGTAGAGAGAGGAGGGTTGGCGTTGCCGAATCTGGGTGGCTACTACTGGGCAGCCAATGTGGCGATGATCCGTAAGTGGGCGATGGAGGGAGAGGGGGCAGTGTGGAAGAGGTTGGAGATGGCGTCCTGTAAAGGAACGAGCCTGGGGGCGCTGGTGATGGCACCGCTGCCGCTCTCGCTGACGAGGTGCACCACGAGCCCGGTGGTGGCGGCTACGCTAAAGATCTGGGTGCAGTGGAGACGGCATAGGGGGGTGATGGAGCCTCGGTGTGGTCCCCGATCAGAGATAACCATCGGTTTGTCCCAGGAAGGATGGACGGGCGGTTTCAGAGCTGGCATCGGGCAGGGATTAGAAGAATGGGGGACCTGATCACCAATGGGACGTTTGCGAGCTTAGGGGCGCTGGAGGAGAAATTTGGACTACCCCCGGGAAATGCCTTCAGGTACATGCAAGTGAGGGCGTTTGTGAGTGCGGCAGGTGAGGGAATTCCCGCTGCTCCCGGCACAGGGGATTCAAGACAGGGTGATTTTGGGCGTATGGGTTGGAGAGGGCAAGGTGTCAGCGATCTACCAGGAGATGAAAGAAGAGGGGGAGGCTTTGATAGAGGAGCTGAAGGGTAAATGGGAAGAGGAGCTGGGGGAGGAGATTGAGGAGGGTCTATGGGCTGATGCCCTAAGTAGGGTTAATTCCTCTTCCTCGTGTGCCAGGCTTAGCCTGATACAATTTAAGGTGGTTCACAGAGAGCATGTGACGGGGGCGAGACTGAGTAGGTTCTTTGGGTGGAGGACAGATGTGGGAGGTGCTCAGGAAGCCCGGCGAACCATGTCCATATGTTTTGGTCATGCCCAGCACCGGATGGGTTCTGGAGGGGAGTTGCGAGAACAGTATCTAAGGTGGTGAAGTCCGGGTCAAGCCAAGCTGGGGACTAGCACTATTTGGAGTAGCGGACGAGCCAGGGAATTCAGGAGGTGAAAGAGGCCCGGCATTCTGGCCTTTGCCTCCCTGGTAGCCCGGTGAAGGATCTTGTTAGTGTGGAAAGATGTGAAGCCCCCAGTGTGGAAGTCTGGATAAGTGATATGGCAGGGTTTCTCAGGTTGGAAAGAATAAAGTTTGCCAGGGGTTCTCCAGGCTGTGGCAACCGTTCCTAGTATATCTCGCGGAGCGTTAGATGGAGTTTGGTCGACAGCAGCAGCAACCCGGGGGGGAGAGGCCGGCGGGGGGTGGGGGGGGAGAGAGAGAGGCCGGCGGGGGGGGGGGGGGGGAGAGAGAGAGGCCGGCGGGGGGGGGGGGGGAGAGAGAGAGGCCGGCGGGGGGGGGGGGGGGGGAGAGAGAGAGGCCGGCGGGGGGGGGAGAGAGAGAGGCCGGCGGGGGGGGGGGAGAGAGAGAGGCGGGAGGGGGGGGGAGAGAGAGAGAGGCGGGGGGGGGGAGAGAGAGAGAGAGGCGGGGGGGGGGAGAGAGAGAGAGGCGGGGGGGGGGGGGGAGAGAGAGAGAGAGGCGGGGGGGGAGAGAGAGAGGCGGGGGGGAGAGAGAGAGAGAGAGGCGGGGGGGGAGAGAGAGAGGCGGGGGGGGGAGAGAGAGAGAGAGGCGGGGGGGGAGAGAGAGAGGGGGGGGGAGAGAGAGAGAGGCGGGGGGGGGAGAGAGAGGCGGGGGGAGAGAGAGAGGCGGGGGGGGAGAGAGAGGCGGGGGGGGGGAGAGAGAGGCGGGGGGGGGGAGAGAGAGGCGGGGGGGGAGAGAGAGGCGGGGGGGGGAGAGAGAGGCGGGGGGGGGAGAGAGAGAGGCGGGGGGGGAGAGAGAGGCGGGGGGGGGAGAGAGAGGCGGGGGGGGGAGAGAGAGGGAGGGCGGGGGAGAGAGAGAGGGGCGGGGGGGAGAGAGAGGGGGCGGGGGGGAGAGAGAGGGGCGGGGGGGGGGGAGAGAGGGGCGGGGGGGGGGGGGAGAGAGGGGCGGGGGGGGGGGGAGAGAGAGGGGCGGGGGGGGGGAGGGAGAGAGAGGGGCGGGGGGGGGGGAGAGAGAGGGGCGGGGGGGGGAGAGAGGTGGGGGGGGGAGAGAGGTGGGGGGGAGAGAGAGAGGTGGGGGGGGGAGAGAGAGAGGCGGGGGGGGAGAGAGGCGGGGGGGAGAGAGGCGGGGGGGGGGAGAGAGAGAGAGGCGGGGGGGGAGAGAGGCGGGGGGGGGAGAGAGAGAGGTGGGGGGGGAGAGAGAGGCGGGGGGGAGAGAGAGGCGGGGGGGGAGAGAGAGGCGGGGGGGAGAGAGAGAGGTGGGGGGGAGAGGAGAGGGGGCGGGGGGGAGAGAGAGGGGCGGGGGGGAGAGAGAGGGGCGGGGGGGGGGGAGAGAGAGGGGCGGGGGGGGGAGAGAGAGGCGGGGGAGAGAGAGGCGGGGGGGGGGAGAGAGAGGGGCGGGGGGGGAGAGAGAGAGGCGGGGGGAGAGAGAGGCGGGGGGGAGAGAGAGGAGAGGGCGGGGGGGGAGAGAGAGAGGCGGGGGGGGAGAGAGAGAGGCGGGGGGGGAGAGAGAGGGGCGGGGGGGAGAGAGAGGGGCGGGGGGGAGAGAGAGGGGCGGGGGGGAGAGAGAGGCGGGGGGGAGAGAGAGGCGGGGGGGAGAGAGAGGGGCGGGGGGGAGAGAGAGAGGGCGGGGGGGAGAGAGAGGGCGGGGGGGGAGAGAGAGGCGGGGGGGAGAGAGAGGCGGGGGGGAGAGAGAGGCGGGGGGGAGAGAGAGGTGGGGGGGGGGGAAGAGAGAGGTGGGGGGGGGGGGGAAGAGAGAGGTGGGGGGGGGAAGAGAGGTGGGGGGGGGAGAGAGGCGGGGGGGGGGGAGAGAGGCGGGGGGGAGAGAGAGAGGTGGGGGGGGAGAGAGAGAGGTGGGGGGGGGAGAGAGAGAGGGGCGGGGGGGGAGAGAGAGGTGCGGGGGGGGGGAGAGCGGTGCGGGAGGGGGGAGAGGTGGAGGGGGGATATCTCTTTCTGGGTGGGAGTGGAAGAGGGAGGAATAGGGAAGGGGGTTCTTCGGGGGGGCATCTGAGCAAGAAAAACATAAACGATCGAGAAAACTGATATGTACGGGAGGAATCCAATGTACAAAGTTCTGTATCATATTGATTTGCCATGTTTATGTCTTGCTATGCAAGTGTTTTCTTCTTTGCCGCCGTAATGTATCTGCTTCTACAACCTCCCCTGGCAACGCGGTCCATGCCCTCCCCACTGTCTGCGTAAAAAAACCTGCCTCGCACATCCTCTGTAAACTTTACCCAGTGCACCTTAAATCTATGCCCCCTGGAGACCTGGCCCCTCCACCCTGGGAAAGATTGCCTGCCATTCACTCTGTCCATGCCGCTCATAATTTTGTCGGCCTTTATCAGATCACACCTCCGTCTTCCTAATGAAACCAGTCAGAGTCTATTCAGCCTCTCCATAAAGCTCACTTTCCAGACCAGGCAACAGCCTGATAAACCTCCTCTGCACCCTCTCCAAAGAGTGCACATCCTTCTGGTAGTGTGGCCAGAATTGTGCACAATATTCCAAGTGCGGCCGTACCAAGGTTCTATACAGCTGCAGCATGACTTGCCAGTTTTATACTTAATGCCCCCGTCCAATGAAAGCTGGCATTCCGTCTGCTTTGTTGACGACCTTGTCCAGTTATGTTGCCACCTTCAAAGATCTGTGGACCTGCGTGCCCAGATCTCTCTGACTTTCTATATTCCTTAGAGTTTTACCATTTACAGTATATTTCCCCTCTAGGTGAAGCCTACCAAAATGCATTACCTCAGTTTGTCCCAGATTAAACTCCATTTGCCATTTCTCTGCACAAGCTCCAACCTATGTATGTCCTGCTGTATCCGCTGACAATTCTCAACACTATCTGTCACGCCACTATACTTGGTGTCATCAATGAACCTTCACACTCCAGACCTTCTTTGGAAAGGCACATTCCACATGGAGGTGAGTGACCGCTTCAGCCCCCCCCCCCCCCCACCCCACCCCCCACCCCCAGCCACTTGGATGGCAGCATGTGACGGCGTTGAGACTTTGGGTGTGCATGAAGCATCTTACGGGGAGAGCCTTTCTCACCACCAGCCAAGCTGGGTCTTGTTTGGAAGTTCTGGTGATGAGATGATCTGCCAAATGCCTCTGACAGTCTGCTCAGAGCATAGAACATCACAGCGTAGTACAGGCCCTTCAGCCCTCGATGCTGCGCCGACCTGTGAAACCACTCTAAAGCCCATCTACACGATTCCCTTATCGTCCATATGTCTATCCAATGACCATTTGAATGCCCTTAGTGTTGGCGAGTCCACTACTGTTGCAGGCAGAGCATTCCACGCCCTTACTACTCTCTGAGTAAAGAACCTACCTCTGATATCTGTCTTATATCTATCTCCCCTCAATTTAAAGCTATGTCCCCTCGTGCTAGACATCACCATCCGAGGAAAAAGGCTCTCACTGTCCACACTATCCAATCCTCTGATCATCTTATATCCATCAATTAAGTCACCCCTTAACCTTCTTCTCTCTAATGACCCTCAAGACCCTCAGCCTTTCCTCATAAGATCTTCCCTCCACACCAGGCAACATTCTGGTAAATCTCCTCTGCACCCTTTCCAATGCTTCCACATCCTTCCTATAATGCGGCGACCAGAATTGCACGCAATACTCCAAATGCGGCCCACCAGAATTTTGTACAGCTGCAACATGACCTAATGGCTCCGAAACCCAATCCCGCTACCAATAAAAGCTAACACACCGTACGCCTTCTTAACAACCCTCTCAACCTGGGTGGCAACTTTCAGGGATCTATGTACATGGACACCGAGATCTCTCTGTTCACCCTCACTGCCAGTAATCTTACCATTAGCCCAGTTCTGTCTCCTTGTTATTCCTTCCAAAATGAATCACCTCACACTTTTCTGCATTAAACTCCATTTGCCACCTCTCAGCCCAGCGCTGCAGCTTATCTATGTCCCTCTGTAACTTGTAACATCCTTCCACACTGTCCACAACTCCACCGACTTCAGTGTCATCCGCAAATTTACTTACCCATCCTTCTACACCCTCCTCCAGGTCATTTTTAAAAATAACAAAAAGCAGTGGCCTCAAAACAGATCCCTGTGGTACACCACTAGTAACTGAACTCCAGGCTGAACATTTCCCATCAACCACCACCCTCTGTCTTCTTACAGCGAGCCAATCTCTGATTCAAATCGTTAAATCACCTTCAATCCCATGCCTCCATATTTTCTGCAATAGCCTACCATGGGGAATCTTATCAAATGCTTTACTGAAATCCATATACACCACATCAACTGCTTTACCCTCGTCCACCTGTTTGGTCCCCTTCTCAAAGAACTCAATAAGGTTTGTGAGGCATGGCCTACCCTTCACAAAACCGTGTTGACTAACTCTAATCAAATTATTCCTTTCCAGATGATTATACATCCTATCTCTTATAAACTTTCCCAAGATTTTGCCCACAACAGAAGTAAGGCTCACTGGTCTATTTGTTACCGAGGTTGTCTCTACTCCCCATCTTGAACAAGGGGACAACATTTGCTATCCTCCAGTCTTCAGGCACTATTCCTGTAGACAATGATGACATAACATAGAATATTACAGCACAGTACAGGCCCTTTGGCGCTCGATGTTGCGCCGACCTGTGAAACCACTCTAAAGCCCATCTACACTATTCCCTCATCGTCCATATGTCTATCCAATGACCATTTGAATGCTCTTTGTGTTGGCAGGTCCACTACTGTTGCAGGCAGGGCATTCCATACCCTTACTACTCTCTGAGTAAAGAACCTACCTCTGACATCAGTCCAATATCTATCTCCCCTCAATTTAAAGCTATGTCCCCTCGTGCTGGAAATCACCATCCATGGAAAAAGGTTATCACTGTCTACCCTATCTAATCCTCTGATCATCTTGTATGCCTCAATTAAGCCACCTCTTAACCTTCTTCTCTCTAACGAAAACAGCCTCAAGTCCCTCAGCTTTCCCTCATAAGAGCTTCCCTCCATACCAGGCAACATTCTAGTAAATCTCCTCTGCACCCTTTCCAATGCTTCCACATCCATCCTATAATGCGGCATCCAGAATTGCACTCAATACTCCAAATGCGGCCGCACCAAAGTTTTGTACAGCTGCAACATGACCTCATGGCTCCGAAACTCAATCCCTCTACCAATAAAAGCTAATACACCGTACGCCTTCTTAACAACCCTCTCAATCTGGGGTGCAACTTTCAGGGATCTATGTACATGGACACCGAGATCTCTCTGCTCATCCACACTACAAAGAATCTTACCATTAGCCCAGTACTCTGTCTTCCTGTTATTCCTTCCTAAATGAATCACCTCACACTTCTCTGCATTAAACTCCATTTGCCAACTCTCAGCCCAGCTCTGCAGCTTATCTATGTCCCTCTGTAACTTGTAACATCCTTCCACACTGTCCACAACTCCACCGACTTTAGTGTCATCTGCAAAGTTACTCACCCATCCTTCTACGCCCTCCTCCAGGTCATTTATAAAAATGACAAACAGCAGTGCCCCAAAACAGATCCTTGTGGTACACCACTAGTAATGGGTCTCCAGGCTGAACATTTCCCATCAACCACCACCCTTTGTCTTCTTCCAGCTAGCCAATTTCTGATCCAAACTGCTAAATCACCCTGAATCCCATGCATCCGTATTTTCTGCAATAGCCTACCGTGGGGAACCTTATCGAACGCTTTACTGAAATCCACATACAGCACATCAACTGTTTTACCCTCATCCACCAGGCACGACTTACCCTTCACAAAACCGTGTTGACTATCCCTAATCAAATTATTCCTTTCCAGATGATTATGCATCCTATCTCTTCTGAAACTTTCTAAGACTTTGCCCACAAGAGAAGTAGGGCTCACTGGTCTATAGTTACCGTGGTTGTCTCTGCTTCCCTTCTTGAACAAGGGGACAACATTTGCGATCCTCCAGTCTTCTGGCACTATTCCTGCAGACAAAGATGACTTAAAGATCAAAGCCAAAGGCTCAGCAATCTCCTCCCTAGCTTCCCAGAGAATCCAAAGATAAATCCCATCCGGCCAGGGGACTTATCTATTTTCACACTTACCAGAATTGCTGACACCTCATCCTGTTGAACCTCAAACCCGTTGGAGTTTAGAAGGATGAGGGGGGATCTTATTGAAACTTGCAGGATACTGCGAGGCCTGGATAGAGAGGATGTTTCCACTTGTAGGAAAAACTAGAACCAGAGGACACCATCTCAGACTAAAAGGGCAATCATTTAAAACAGAGTGGGGGAGGAATCTCTTCAACCAGAGGAGACCAAATCACTGAGTGTTTTTGAGACCGAGGCAGATAGGTATCTGATTAATAAGGGGATCAGGGGTTATGGGAAGAAGGCAGGGGAATGGGGATGGGAAAATTATCAGCCATGATTGGATGGTGGAACAGACTCGATGGACCGAGTGGCCTAATTCAGCTCCTGTGCCCGATGGTCTGTGTGATTAACACTAAAGAGGGGCTGGTAACTGGGTTTGTTTAATATTATTGAAGCTTTACAGGGTGTAACATGACCGATGTAAATATTTTGAGAAGAATTGTAATGTGAATATTGAAATGTGTTTAATGTCCTCATTATCCAACTGAATAAATTCAAGTAAATCTGGACCTCTGGAGAAAATGTAAATATTGTTGTCCGATACAATATTATAGTGATGAGAAATTGAAATGTCTGACCATGTTTCTTTCAAGGGATTTTATAAATGAAGTATATTTTTGAAAATAAATTGTGTGCTTCTATGAAAAATGAAGTCAGTCAGTGAAATGGTAGTTTGCAGAAAGTGTGAGTTTGAGGGGCTGAGTGACAGTGTAATAACAAACAAGCTGCAGGCAATGACTGCAAATTGAACCTCACATTGGGACAAACACACAGCTACAAAGGTGATTGGTTGAGCCCGAGGGCGCAGGGCCATTTGCAGCCACACACACAGTCCCCCCCAACACGGGCTCTCTAGGAGGTTCTGCTCCGTTTGTAATGACAGTGAAATGGGGAATACTCCCATTGATTCTCAATGCGGAATTGCTGCGGGGATCTGCGCACAAACGGGGTAACCGCTTGCCGCTCGTCATTCTGAGATTGGGAGCGCATGCGCAACCCCATCCCCCACACACACTCCATTTGGCACTGAGTTGAATCGCTTTGTTGAAGCTGAGGGAAATGTCTATGTCAGAGCCCAGGCCAGCGAGGAAACAGCGTTCTCATTGCAGCAGCACCTCCATCTGGGAGTGTGAGCAAAGAGGCTCAGAGACCATTACTGACTCGGGGGGAGTTCAGGGAGAATCGGGGGCTGTTTGCAAGAGGCGCAGCGGAACACGATCTTGTTCCGGGACTTGGAGTGAGCGGGGGGAGGGGAGAGCTCTTTCTGGGCCTGGCTTATTGTCTGATTCTGGGTTAGGATTTGGAGAGTATTTTCTTTCTTTTACTGATTATCAGTTGAAAGAATACATTGATCAATCATTGGCCTCACCTGACCCTAACTTACATGAAATTTGTTTTCTTCTTCCTAGTTCAACAGATGAAATGATGAGTTCCAAGATGATGATGATGATTCCTCAGCAACGTGAATGTGCAGCCGTCTCCTTCTAACTGACAGTAAGTACAATATTAATGCAACATTGCAGAGACACAGACACAACATCAGCTCCACCGTCACTGAGCAGAAGCAGTCAGATTCGCAGAGACCTCAAGTCCCAGATGAACATGTCCAATCCAACAGTCCTCATTATCCAATTGAACAAATTCAAATAAATCTGGACTTCTGGAGAAAATGTAAATATTATTTACAGATACACGAGAGGACAGGTGGCATAATTTTTCACAATTCACCCCTACTCTCTCATGGAATGTTGGATCAACTTTTGATAACAGCGTTTCATCTGTAAAGTAATCAGTATAGTATTAATTGGGCTTTAGATTCAGCAATCAATGTGCAAGTATCCATTTGCACTCTTTTGTAACTTTCTTAGTTTAAAATATTTCAGAAGCAAAGCACTTGAATAAGGCATTAACAAATAATGATACATTTCAATAGTTCTCCAAAAGGACACTTATAAAATTGTCAGGCCATCCTTTCATCTCACAATTTGTGAACCTTTGGTACAAGTGAAAGGTCGGATAGTACAGCTGATTGAAAAGTGCCGAATTAATCATAAACTTCGACCGCGACACCTCCCAAAACAAAATATTAAATTCCAATCCAAATATCTCACACAATCTCAGATATAATGGTAGTGTCATTCTCATGAAACAGACAGGGAAATACATCATTTAACATATCAATGTTATCACTAAAATAATAATGGAGGATCAATACTGAACAGAATGTTCACCCTTAACTCACAAAACAGGTATTGACAAGTACAGAAAACACAATAAAATCTTGCACATCAGAGAGGTGGACAGACTGAGATTACCTGTCCTCTCGTGTATCTGTAAATAATATTACAGATAGAGATTAAACCCAGAATCCCATAACAGAGACAGACAGCTACAAATGCAAGCACAGAGACAGGAGTTAGAGAATCAAATTAAGTTTCCCCCTAACATTTGACCCCTAACAGAGACAGACAGCTACCGTGGAAAACACACTCTCACACATTCAGACACCAACAACTGAGCAAGAAGCAGTAAAATATGCCAGATGTCATAAATAGACTGTGAGGGTAAAACATATACTCACGTTTTCTCATGCACATGCTCACTCACAAGTAACTTAGCAGTAAGCATTAAATATGCATTATATATCACGGAGTCTGAGGGTGAAACACACACTCACACCAATAACTGAGCATTAAGCAGTAAAATATGTCATATATCGCACACAGAAACAGAGAGGTTTATACACACTCACTCACACTCTGTCTCTCATACACACTCTCTCACACACACCCACGCACTGTCTCTCCCACACACTCACAAATCAATAACTGAGCAGTAATCAATAAAATATGAATTATATATCACAGAGAGACTGTGAGGTTAATACACACTCACTCACTCACACTCACACACACACTCTCCCTCTCTCACACACACACCAGTCACTGAGCAGTAATCAATCCAATATGCAATATATACCACAGAGATACAGTGAGGGTAAAAAATGACTCACTCTCTCACTCACACTCTCTCACTCAGACAGTCACACAGCAGTAACTGAGCAGTAAGCTGTAAAATATGTGTTATACATCATAGAGAGACAGGGAGGGTAAAACACACACTCACGCTGTCTCTCACACATTGTCTCACATTTTACTGCTGACTGAGCAGTAAGCAGTAAAAATATTTGTTATATATCAGAGAGAAAGTGAGGGTAAAACACACTCTCTCTCTCTCTCTGTCACACACACTCTCACTCTCTCTCATAGAAACCCTACAGTGCAGAAGATTTCATAGAAAGCACCTTACCCAAGGTCAACACCTCCACCCTATCCCCATAACCCAGTAACCCCACCCAACACTAAGGGCAATTTTGGACACTAATGGCAATTTATCATGGCCAATCCACCTAAACTGCACATCTTTGGACTGTGGGAGGAAACCGGAGCACCCGGAGGAAACCCACGCAGACACGGGGAGGATGTGCAGACTCCGCACAGACAGTGACCCAAGCTGGAATCGAACCTGGGACCCTGGAGCTGTGAAGCAATTGTGCTATCCACAATGCTACCGTGCTGCCCATAGAAGGGAGCCATTCAACCCATCGAGTCTGCATTGACCTTCTGAATGAGCATGCTAACCTGAGACCAATCTCCCCCCCCCCCTCTCCTTGTAAACCTACCAAGGGACAGTTTAGCATATTGAATCCACCTAACCTGCACATCTTTGGACTATGGGAGGAAACTGGAGCACCCGGAGGAAACCCAAACTCTGCAATACCCAAACAGGCGCCTGAGGTCGGAATCAAATCCGATCTCTGGCACTGTGAGGCAGCAGTGCTAACCATTGTGCCACCCTTCTGCCCATCAGCAGCACATCCACTTTCACCCTGTTGCTCTCACACACATTCACCATCCCTCACACATGCTCACAGACTCACCCTCTCACACACACTCTCTCACACCAGGAATTGAGCCATAAGCAGTAAAATATGTGTAATACATCACAGAGAGACAGTGAGGATAAAACTTACACTCAATCTCTCTCCCACACACACTGATACTCACACACACCATTAACTGAGCAGTACGCTGTAAAATATGTGTCTATATCATAGAGAGACAGTGAGGATAAAAATCTCACCCACACTCCCTCCCTCTCACACACACATCTCACTCATGCTCTCCCACACATACACACCATTAACTGAGCAGTAAGCTGTAAAATATTTGATATGTATCACAGAAAAACACACATTCGCACACTGTCACACACACGCTCTCTCTCGCACACAGATGTCCCCTCTCTCATACACACACATACCAGTCAGTGAGCAGTAAGCAGTTAAATATGTCTAACACATTCACACAAGAATAAATGAGCAGTAAAATATGTTTTATATCACAGAAACACTGAGCACACAACTCACACTTTCACTCACAGACTGTCACTCACCAGTAACAGTGGTACAATAATCATTAAATATCAACTCTCTCTCCTCTCTCTCGCTCTCTCTCACACACACACATTCACTCTCACACACCAGTAACTGCAGTAAGCAGTAAAATATGTGATATATATCATGCATTAAGGTTAAAATGTGCACACACTCTCTCACATGCCGGTAACTGAACAGGAAGTATAAACACACACACACTCACTAGTATACTCACACACTCTCGCTCACACACCCACACACCAGTAACTGAACAGTAAGCAGTAAAATATTCATTATATATCGCAGAGACAGGAGGTTAATACATAATAGATTAATCTTTATTGTCACAAGTCGGCTTCTGTTAACACTGCAATGAAGTTCCTGTGAAAATCCCCTAGTCGCCACATTCTGGCGCCTGTTTGCGTACATGGAGGGAGAATTCAGAATGTCCAAATGACCTAACAGCACGTCTTTTGGGACTATCTATCCATGAGTGTGTGTAGTGAACTCACTGTCTCTCTGTGATATATAATGAATATTCTTGTGCTTACTGCTCAGTTACTGGTGTGTGTGTGTGTGTGAGAGATAGTGAGTGTTGAGCGTGAGAGTGTGTCTTTACCCTCACTGTCTCTCTATGCTATATAACTCCTATTTCATTCTCTCTCTCACATTCTCTCTCTCACACATTCTCTCTCTCACACTCGTACACTATCTCATTCACACACTCACACCAGTAACTGAGCGGAAAAATATGCATTATATATCACAGAGAGGCAGTGAGGGTCACCATTCACTGAGCAGTAAGCAGTTAAATATGCGTTTTCTATCGCAGAGGGACAGTGGGGGTAAAACACACACTCGCACACCAGTAACTGAGCAGTAAAATATGTGTTATGTATCACAGAGACAATGAAGGAAAAAGACACACTCACCCAGACTATTTCTCACACTCATACACTCCCCCGCACACAGTGACACATTCTCTCACACACACTCCCTCACACACACTCACACTCTCATACTCTGATGATCACACACTCTCCCAACAGTAACTGAGCAGGAAGCAGTAAAATATGCATCATATATCACAGAGACAGTGAAGGAAGAACTCTCTCTCTCTCACACTCACCACACACCCCAGTAACTGAACAGCAACAGCAAAATATCTGTTATATATCAAAGAGAGACAATAAGGGTTGAATACACATAGACACACTCGCTCATATACCAACTCTCTCACATGCATACCCACTCTCTCTCACGCACACCCACTCTCTCTCACGTACACCCACTCTCTCTACCGTACACCCACTCTCTCTCCCGTACACCCACTCTCTCTCCCGTACACCCACTCTCTCTCCCGTACACCCACTCTCTCTCCCGTACACCCACTCTCTCTCCCGTACACCCACTCTCTCACGCACACCCACTCTCACGCATACCCACTCTCTCTCTCGCACACCCACTCTCACGCATACCCACTCTCTCTCACGCACACCCACTCTCTCTCACGTACACCCACTCTCTCTCCCGTACACCCACTCTCACACACGCACCCACTCTCTCTCACGCGCAATCACTCTCTCTCACGCGCGCCCTCTCTATCTCACGCGCGCCCTCTCTATCTCACGCGCGCCCTCTCTATCTCACGCGCGCCCTCTCTATCTCACGCGCGCCCTCTCTATCTCACGCGCGCCCTCTCTATCTCACGCGCGCCCTCTCTATCTCACGCGCGCCCTCTCTATCTCACGCGCGCCCTCTCTATCTCACGCGCGCCCTCTCTATCTCACGCGCGCCCTCTCTATCTCACGCGCGCCCTCTCTATCTCACGCGCGCCCTCTCTATCTCACGCGCGCCCTCTCTATCTCACGCGCGCCCTCTCTATCTCACGCGCGCCCTCTCTATCTCACGCGCGCCCTCTCTATCTCACGCGCGCCCTCTCTATCTCACGCGCGCCCTCTCTATCTCACGCGGGCCCTCTCTATCTCACGCGGGCCCTCTCTATCTCACGCGGGCCCTCTCTATCTCACGCCCGCCCTCTCTATGTCGCGCCCGCCCTCTCTATCTCGCGCCCGCCCTCTCTCTCCCGCGCCCGCCCTCTCTCTCCCGCGCCCGCCCTCTCTCTCCCCGCGCGCGCCCTCTCTCTCCCGCTGCGCGCGCCCTCTCTCTCCCGCGCGAGCGCCCTCTCTCTCCCGCGCGCGCCCTCTCTCTCCCGCTGCGCGCCCTCTCTCTCCAGCGCGCGCCCTCTCTCTCCCGCGCGCGCCCTCTCTCTCCCGCGCGCGCCCTCTCTCTCCCCGCGCGCGCCCTCTCTCTCCCGCGCGCGCCCTCTCTCTCCCGCGCGCGCCCTCTCTCTCCCGCGCGCGCCCTCTCTCTCCCGCGCGCGCCCTCTCTCTCCCGCCGCGCGCGCCCTCTCTCTCCCCGCGCAGGCCCGCTCTCTCCCGCGCGCGCCCGCTCTCTCCCGCGCGCGCCCGCTCTCTCCCGCGCGCGCGCCCGCTCTCTCCCGCGCGCGCCCGCTCTCTCTCCCGCGCGCGCCCGCTCTCCCCGCGCGCGCCCGCTCTCTCCCGCGCGCGCCCGCTCTCTCCCGCGCGCGCCCGCTCTCTCCCGCGCGCGCCCGCTCTCTCCCGCGCGCGCCCGCTCTCTCCCGCGCGCGCCCGCTCTCTCCCCGCGCGCGCCCGCTCTCTCCCGCGCGCGCCCGCTCTCTCCCGCGCGCGCCCGCTCTCTCCCGCGCGCGCCCGCTCTCTCCCGCGCGCGCCCGCTCTCTCCCGCGCGCGCCCCGCTCTCTCCCGCGCGCGCCCGCTCTCTCCCGCGCGCGCCCGCTCTCTCCCGCGCGCGCCCGCTCTCTCCCGCGCGCGCCCGCTCTCTCCCGCGCGCGCCCGCTCTCTCCCGCGCGCGCCCGCTCTCTCCCGCGCGCGCCCGCTCTCTCCCGCGCGCGCCCGCTCTCTCCCCGCGCGCGCCCGCTCTCTCCCGCTCTCTCCCGCGCGCGCCCGCTCTCTCCCGCTCTCTCCCGCGCGCGCCCGCTCTCTCCCGCTCTCTCCCGCGCGCGCCCGCTCTCTCCCGCGCGCGCCCGCTCTCTCCCGCGCGCGCCCGCTCTCTCCCGCGCGCGCCCGCTCTCTCCAGCGCGCGCCCGCTCTCTCCCGCGCGCGCCCGCTCTCTCCCGCGCGCGCCCCGCTCTCTCCCGCGCGCGCCCGCTCTCTCCCGCGCGCGCCCGCTCTCTCCCGCGCGCGCCCGCTCTCTCCCGCAGCGCGCCCGCTCTCTCCCGCGCGCGCCCGCTCTCTCCCGCGCGCGCCCGCTCTCTCCCGCGCGCGCCCGCTCTCTCCCGCGCGCGCCCGCTCTCTCCCGCGCGCGCCCGCTCTCTCCCGCGCGCGCCCGCTCTCTCCCGCGCGCGCCCGCTCTCTCCCGCGCGCGCCCGCTCTCTCTCGCGCGCGCCCGCTCTCTCCCGCGCGCGCCCGCTCTCTCTCGCGCGCGCCCGCTCTCTCTCGCGCGCGCCCGCTCTCTCGCGCGCCCGCCCGCTCTCTCTCGCGCGCCCGCCCGCTCTCTCGCGCGCCCCGCCCGCTCTCTCGCGCGCCCGCCCGCTCTCTCGCGCGCCCGCCCGCTCTCTCGCGCGCAGCGCCCGCTCTCTCCCGCGCGCGCCCGCTCTCTCCCGCGCGCCCGCTCTCTCGCGCGCAGCGCCCGCTCTCTCGCGCGCGCGCCCGCTCTCTCGCGCGCGCGCCCGCTCTCTCGCGCGCGCGCCCGCTCTCTCGCGCGCGCGCGCCCGCTCTCTCCCGCGCGCGCCCGCTCTCTCGCGCGCGGCGCCCGCTCTCTCCCGCGCGCGCCCGCTCTCTCCCGCGCGCGCCCGCTCTCTCCCGCGCGCGCCCGCTCTCTCCCGCGCGCGCCCGCTCTCTCCCGCGCGCGCCCGCTCTCTCCCGCGCGCGCCCGCTCTCGCCCCGCGCGCGCCCGCTCTCGCCCGCGCGCGCCCGCTCTCGCCCGCGCGCGCCCGCTCTCGCCCGCGCGCGCCCGCTCTCGCCCGCGCGCGCCCGCTCTCGCCCGCGCGCGCCCGCTCTCGCCCGCGCGCGCGCCCGCTCTCGCCCGCGCGCGCCCGCTCTCGCCCGCGCGCGCCCGCTCTCTCCCGCGCGCGCGCCCGCTCTCTCCCGCGCGCGCCCGCTCTCTCCCGCGCGCGCCCGCTCTCTCTCGCGCGCCGCCCGCTCTCTCTCGCGCCCGCCCGCTCTCTCTCGCGCCCGCCCGCTCTCTCTCGCGCGCGCCCGCTCTCTCGCGCGCCCGCCCGCTCTCTCTCGCGCGCCCGCCGCCCGCTCTCTCGCGCGCCCGCCCGCTCTCTCGCGCGCGCGCCCGCTCTCTCGCGCGCGCGCCCGCTCTCTCCCGCGCGCCCGCTCTCTCGCGCGCGCGCCCGCTCTCTCGCGCGCGCGCCCGCTCTCTCCCGCGCGCGCCCGCTCTCTCCCGCGCGCGCCCGCTCTCTCCCGCGCGCGCCCGCTCTCTCCCGCGCGCGCACCGCTCTCTCCCGCGCGCGCCCGCTCTCTCCCGCGCGCGCCCGCTCTCTCCCGCGCGCGCCCGCTCTCTCCCGCGCGCGCCCGCTCTATCCCGCGCGCGCCCGCTCTCCCGCGCGCGCGCCCGCTCTCTCGCGCGCGCGCCCGCTCTCTCGCGCGCGCGCCCGCTCTCTCTCCCGCGCGCCCCGCTCTCTCGCGCGCGCGCCCGCTCTCTCGCGCGCGCGCCCGCTCTCTCGCGCGCGCGCCCGCTCTCTCCCGCGCGCGCCCGCTCTCTCCCGCGCGCGCCCGCTCTCTCCCGCGCGCGCGCCCGCTCTCTCCCGCGCGCGCCCGCTCTCTCCCGCGCGCGCCCGCTCTCTCCCGCGCGCGCCCGCTCTCTCCCGCGCGCGCCCGCTCTCTCCCGCGCGCGCCCGCTCTCGCCCGCGCGCGCCCGCTCTCGCCCGCGCGCGCCCGCTCTCGCCCCGCGCGCGCCCGCTCTCTGCCCGCGCGCGCCCCGCTCTCGCCCGCGCGCGCCCGCTCTCGCCCCGCGCGCGCGCCCGCTCTCGCCCCGCGCGCGCCGCCGCTCTCTCCCGCGCGCGCCCGCTCTCTCCCGCGCGCGCCCGCTCTCTCCCCGCGCGCGCCCGCTCTCTCCCGCGCGCGCCCGCTCTCTCCCGCGCGCGCCCGCTCTCTCCCGCGCGCGCCCGCTCTCTCCCGCGCGCGCCCGCTCTCTCCCGCGCGCGCCCGCTCTCTCCCGCGCGCGCCCGCTCTCTCCCGCGCGCGCCCGCTCTCTCCCGCGCGCGCCCGCTCTCTCCCGCGCGCGCCCGCTCTCTCCCGCGCGCGCCCGCTCTCTCCCGCGCGCGCCCGCTCTCTCCCGCGCGCGCCCGCTCTCTCCCGCGCGCGCCCGCTCTCTCCCGCGCGCGCCCGCTCTCTCCCGCGCGCGCCCGCTCTCTCCCGCGCGCGCCCGCTCTCGCCCGCGCGCGCCCGCTCTCGCCCGCGCGCGCCCGCTCTCTCCCGCGCGCGCCCGCTCTCTCCCGCGCGCGCCCGCTCTCTCCCGCGCGCGCCCGCTCTCTCTCGCGCGCGCGCCGCTCTCTCTCGCGCGCCCGCCCGCTCTCTCGCGCGCGCGCCCGCTCTCTCGCGCGCGCGCCCCGCTCTCTCGCGCGCGCGCGCCCCGCTCTCTCGCGCGCCCGCCCGCTCTCTCGCGCGCCCGCCCGCTCTCTCGCGCGCCCGCCCGCTCTCTCGCGCGCGCGCCCCCTCTCTCTCGCGCGCGCCCCCTCTCTCTCGCGCGCGCCCCCTCTCTCTCGCGCGCGCCCCCTCTCTCTCGCGCGCGGCCCCCTCTCCCTCGCACGCGCGCCCCCTCTCCCTCACGCGCGCCCCCTCTCCCTCACGCACGCCCGCTTTCTCTCGCACGCCCGCTCTCTCTCTCACGCACGCCCGCTCTCTCTCTCGCACGCCCACACACACACACACTCTCTCTCACGGGCGCCCACTCTCTCACACACACACACACACTCTCTCACACACACCCGTAAGCATTATATATCACGGAGAAACAATGAGGGCAAATCACACCTTCACACTCTCATGCAAACACTCCCTCTCACACACACCAGTCACTGAGCAGTAAGCAGTTAAATACGTGTTTCATGTCTCAGAGGGACAGTGAGGGTAAAACACACTCTCGCCACTCTCACATACTCACACACTCCAGCAACTGAGCAGTGAGCAGCAAAATATGTTGTATATGATAGACAGACAGTGAGGATAAAACACACACTCGCACACTCTCCAACACCTGTTACTGAGCAGTAAAATGTGTTATATATCACAGAGATGATGTGGAGATGCCACCGTTGGACTAGGGTGAGCACAGTAAGAAGTCTTACACCAGGTTAAAGTCCAAAAGGTTTGTTCCAATTACCCACCTGTTGAACTTTAACCTGGTGTTGCAAGACTTCTTACTGATGTCACAGAGGGACAGTGAGGGTACAAAACATGCTCACACACGCTCTCCCCATACACTCTCTCTCACAAACACCGGTTTCTGAGCAGTAAGCAGTAAAATATGTTATAGAACAAAGAACAAAGGAAATTACAGCACTGGAACAGGCCCTTCAGCCCTCCCAGCCTGCGCCGATCCAGATCCTTTATCTAAACCTGTCTTATACTTCCCTCTGTTCCCCGACCGTTCATATATTTGTCTAGATGCATCTTAAATGATGCTAGCGTGCCCGCCTCTACCACCTCTGCTGGCAAGGCGTTTCAGGCGCCCACTACCCTCGTGTAAAAAACTTTCCACGCACATCTCCCTTAAACCTTCCCCCTCTCACCTTGAAATCATGACCCCTTGTAATTGACACCCCCACTCTTGGAAAAAGCTTGTTGCTATCCACCCTGTATATACCTCTCATAATTTTGTAGACCTCAATCAGGCCCCCCTCAACCTCCGTCTTTCCAAAGAAAACAATCCTAATCTACTCAACCTTTCTTCATAGCTAGCAACATCCTGGTGAACCTCCTCTGCACCCTCTCTAAAACATCCACATCCTTTTGGTAATGTGGCGACCAGAACTGCACGCAGTATTCCAAATGTAGCCTAAATGTTGTCCTATACAACTGTAACTTGACCTGCCGACTCTTGTACTCAATACCTCGTCCGATGAAGGCAAGCATGCTGTATGCCTTCTTGACCAGTCTATCGACCTGCGTTGCCACCTTCAGGGTACAATGGACCTGAAATCTCAGATCTCTCTGTACATCGATTTTCCCCACGACTCTTCCATTTACCGTATAGTCCGCTCTTGAATTAGATCTTCCAAAATGCATCACCTCGCATTTGCCTGGATTGAACTCCACCTGCCATTTCTCTGCCCAACTCTCCAATCTATATATATTTGCCTGTATTCTCTGACAGTCCTCCTCGCTATCTGCAACTCCACCAATCTTAGTATCACCTGCAAACGTGCTAATCAGACCACCTATACCTTCATCCAGATCATTTATGTATATCACAAACAACAGTGGTCCGAGCATGGATCCCTGTGGAACACCACTAGTCACCGCTCTCCATTTTGAGACACACCCTTCCATCACTACTCTCTGTCTCCTGTTGCCCAGCCAGTTCTTTATCCATCTAGCTAGTACACCCTGAACCCCATACGATTTCACTTTTTCCATCAACCTGCCATGGGAAACTTTATCCAACGCTTTACTGAAGTCCATGTATATGACATCTACAGCCCTTCCCTCATCAATTAACATTGTCACTTCCTCAAACAATTCTATGAGGTTTGTAAGACATGACGTTCCCTGCACAAAACCATGCTGCCTATCGCTGATAAATCTATTTTCTTCCAAATGTGAATGGGTCCTGTCCCTCAGTATCTTCTCCAACAGTTTGCCTACCACTGACGTCAAGCACACAGGTCTATAATTGCCTGCATTATCCCTGCTACCCTTCTTAAACAAAGGGACAACATTAGCAATTCTCCAGTCCGTCGCAACGTCACCCGTGCTCAAGGATACTGCAAAGATATCTGTTAAGGCCCCAGCTATTTTGTCCCTCACTTCCCTCAGAAACCTGGGAGAGATCCCATTCGGACCTGGGGACTTGTCCACCTGAATGAAAATGAAATGAAATGAATGAATGAAATGAAATGAAATGAAAATGAAATGAAAATCGCTTATTGTCACAAGTAGGCTTCAATTAAGTTCCTGTGAAAAGCCCCTAGTCACCACATTCCGGCGCCTGTTCGGGGAGGCTGTTACGGGAATTGAACCGTGCTGCTGGCCTGCCTTGGTCTGCTTTCAAAGCCAGCGATTTAACCCAGTGTGCTAAACAGCCCCTTTAATGCCTTTTAGAATACCCAAAACTTCCCCCTTACTTATGCCGACTTGACCTAGAGTATTTAATCATCCATCCCTAGCCTCAACATCCGTCATATCCCTCTCCTTGGTGAATACCGATGCAAAGTACTCATTAAGAATCTCACCCATTTCCTCTGACTCCACGCATAAATCCCCTGTTTTGTCTTTGAGTGGGCCAATCCTTTCTCTAGTTACCCTCTTGCTCCTTATATACGAATAAAAGGCTTTGGGATTTTCCTTAACCCTGTTTGCCAAAGATATTTCATGACCCCTTTTAGCCCTCTTTGTTGCGCGTTTGAGATTTGTCCCACTTTCCCGATATTCCTCCAAAGCTTCATCAGTTTTAAGTCACCTAGATCTTATGCATGCTTCCTTTTTCATCTTAGCTAGTCTCACAATTCCACCCGTCATCCATGGTTCCCTAATCTTGCCATATCTATCCCTCATTTTCACAGGGGCATGTCTGTCCTGCACTCTAATCGACCTTTCCTGAAAAGACTCCCACATTTCAAATGTGGATTTACCCTTAAACAGCTGCTCCCAATCCACATTCCCTAGCTCCTGTCGAATTTTGTTAAACTTGGCCTTTCCCCAATTTAGTACTCTTCCTTTAGGACCACTTTCGTCTTTGTCCATGAGTATTCTAAAACTTACGGAATTGTGATCGGTATTCCCAAAGTAATCACCGACTGAAACTTCAACCACATGGCCGGGATCATTCTCCAATACCAGGCCCAGTATGGCCCCTTCCCGAGTTGGACTATTTACACACTGCTCTAAAAAACTCTCCTGGATGCTCCTTACAAATTCTGCTCCATCTACGCCTCCAACACTACATGAGTCCCATTCAATATTGGGGAAGCTAAAATCTCCCATCACAACCACCCTATTGCTCCTACATTTTTCTATAATTTGTCTACATATTTGTACCTCTACTTCACGCTCGCTTTTGGGAGGCCTGTAGTAAAGTCCCAACAATGTTACTGCACCCTTCCTATTTCTTAGCCCTACCCATATTGCCTCGGTGCTCGAATCCTCCATCGTGCCCTCCTTAATCACAGCTGTGATATCATCTCTGACCAGTAATGCAACTCCTCCACTCCTTTTCCCTCCCTCTCTATCCCTCCTGAAGCATCTATACCCTGGGATATTTAGTTGCCAGTTTTGCCCTTCCCTCAACCAAGTCTCAGTAATACCAATAACATCATATTCCCAGGTACTAACCAAGCCCTAAGTTCATCTGCCTTACCTGCTACACTTCTCGCATTGAAACCTCTGTCCCTTTGCGTTCATCATCTCTTCCCTGTCTACCCTTCCCCTTAGCCACATTGAGTTTATTATCTAGTACCTTACTGGCTTTAGTTGCTGCCTCTTTACGACCTCTAACGTCCTAATCTGGTCCCCATCCCCCTGCCACATTAGTTTAAAACCTCCACAACAGTGTTAGCAAAAGCGCACTCTAGGACATTGGTTCCAGTCCTGCCCAGGTGTCGACCATCCAATTTGTAATGGTCCCACTGCCCCCTGAACCGGTTCCAATGTCCAAAAAATCTGAAACCCTCCCTCCTGCACCATCTCTCAAGCCACGTATTAACTCTGACTATTCTTGAATTTCTAATCTGACTGTCTCGTGGCACTGGTAGCAATCCTGAGATTACTACCTTTGAGGTCCTACTTTTTAACTTGTCTCCTAACTCCCTAAATTCTGATTGTAGGACCTCATCCCGTTTTTTACCTATATCTTTGGTGCCTATATGCACCACGACAACTGGCTGTTCACCCTCCCCCTTCATTATTTCCTGCAGCCGATCTGAGATAACCCTGACCCGTGCACCCGGGAGGCAACATACCATTCGGGAGTCTCATTTTCGACCACAGAAATGCCTGTCTATTCCCCTTACGATTGAATCCCCTATGACTATAGCCCTGCCAGTCTTTTTCCCGCCCTTCTGTGCAGCAGAGCCAGCCATGGTGCCATGAGCCTGGCTACTACTGCCTTCCCCTGGAGAGTCATCTCCCCTAACAGTATCCAAAACGGTATACCTGTTTTGGAGGGAGATGGCTGCAGGGGACACCTGTACTGCCTTCCTGCCCTTTCTCTGCCTTTTGGTCACCCATTCGCTGTCGCCCTTACCAATCCTAATCTGCGGTGTGACCAACTCACTGAACGTGCTATCCACGACCTCCTCAGCATCGCGGATGCTCCAAACTGAGTCCATCCGCAGCTCCAGAGCCATCATGCGGTCTAAAAGGAGCTGCAGCTGGACACACTTCCTGCACATGAAGGAGTCAGGAGCATCTGCCGTGACCCTGAACTCCCACGTAGAGCAAGAGGAGCATAACACGGGTCTGGGATCACCTGCCATTTTTACACCCCCAGCAGTAAATTTGAAAGAAAAAATGTACACCTCTTCTCAGCAAGCACAGACTCAGCAACCACTGCGCCCCGCACGATAACACCTAATGGAAAAGAAAAACTACTTACCAGTCAAGCCAATCATTTACCTGCAGGCTGTGACATCACGGTTCAACGTCTTTCTACTTCTACCTGCCCTCAAGTATCCCTCTTGATCTTTACTCGGCTGGGATCCTTACAGAGATTGTCTTCTTTTTTTTTTTGGTTAGAGGAGGAGGTAGGGAGGGAAACACTGAAGAAGTGTTTCGGGTTTAACTGTCACTTGACAACAGCTCTTCCACAAACCACCTTTTGGATGCAGTGATCGCAATGTACAGATGCAAATTGTCCCCACAACAGCCAATCAGCAGCTCCGCTCTATTGGGCCGTGCTGGATGCTTGCCTTGACTTGAACACCGAGGGTGTCTTGCTCAGGTACACTTTCTGGATGCAGTGACCGCAATGCGGTCTATATGATAGACAGACAGTGAGGATAAAACACAGTCACACACCTGTTACTGAGCAGTAAAATATGTTATATATCACAGAGACAATGAAGGTAAAACACACTCTCTCTCCCCACACACTCACACTCATGCAGATTATTTCTCACACTCGCACACTCCCTCACACAGACTGACACACTTTCTTGTATATGCTCCCTCACACACTCACACTCTTTCATATTCACACACTTTCAGATACTCACACTCAATGTCACAACAGTAACTGACTAATAAGCAGTACAATGTGCATCATATATCATAGAGAACAAATGATGGTAAACCACACACTCACACTCTCTCTCACACACACCAGTATCTGGGCAGGAACAGTAAAATATGTTTTATATATCAAAGAGAGATAATGAGGGTAAAATGCAAACATGCTCACAAACACACATGCTCACACACGCACTCTCTCATACACACGCACTCTCTCATACACACGCACTCTCTCATACACACGCAGTCTCTCATACACATGCACTCTCTCATAAACACACACTCTCTCATACACACGCACTCTCTCTCATACACATGCACTCACGTACACACGCTCTCGCACTCACTCTCACACAGGCACTCGCTCTCATACACGCACAGAGCGAGTCAGTGAGGGTAATACACACTTTCACACACAATAATGCGGTTAGATGCCAAGAGAGAAGATCAAACCAAGCTAGAGTCACAGACAGACTGTCGACGGTTGTGGCAAGGACTAAACAACATAACGGGCTACAAAGCGAAGCCGAACAGTATATCTTGCAGCAGCGCACCCCTCCCCGAGGAACTTAATGCATTCTATGCTCGGTTCGAGCAGGTAACCAACAATCCGCTGGCGAGTGCCCCAGCAGCCCATAATTCACCCATACCCACCATCACAGCTTCCGAAGTCAGATTGGCCTTCCTGAAAGTGAACCCTTGGAAGGCGACGGGCCCAGACGGGATCCCTGGTCGTGCACTCAGAGACTGCGCGGAGCAGCTGGCAGAGATATTCGCGGACATCTTTAACCTGTCCCTACTCCACTCCAAGGTCCCCACCTGCTTCAAGAAGACCACCATCATACCGGTACCAAAGAAGAACCAGGCAACGTGCCTCAATGACTACTGACCAGTGGCCCTGACTTCAGTCGTAATGAAGTGCTTTGAGAGGTTGATCATGAAGCACATCACCTCCATACTCCCAGAACGCCTTGATCCACTGCAATTCGCATACCACTGCAACCGGTCCACACCAGGCACCATTTCCCTGGCCCTACACTCATCCCTAGAGCATCTATTTATTGACTACAGCTCCGCATTCAACACCATAATCCCAGCCAAGCTCATATCAAAGCTCCAAAACCTAGGACTTGGCTCCCCACTCTGCAACTGGATCTTCGATTTTCTGACCAACAGACCACAATCAGTAAGACTGAACAACAACACCTCCTCCACAATAGTCCTCAACACCGGGCCTCCGCAAAGCTGCATACTTAGGCCCCTACTCTACTCCCTGTACACACATGACTGCGTGGCAAAACTTGGTTCCAACTCCATCTACAAGTTTGCTGACGATACGAACATAGTGGGCCATATCTCGAATAACGACGAGTCCGAATACAGGAGGGAGATAGAGAACATAGTGGAGTGGTGTAGCGACAACAATTTCTCCCTCAATGCCAGCAAAACTAAAGAGCTGGTAAATGACTTCAGGAAGCAAAGTACTGTACACACCCCTGTCAGCATCAACGGGGCCGAGGTGGAGATGGTTAGCAGTTTCAAATTCCTGGGGGTTCACATCTCCAAAAATCTGTCCTGGTCCACCCACGTCGACGCTACCACCAAGAAAGCGCAACAGCGCCTATACTTCCTCAGGAAACTAAGGAAATTCGACATGTCCACATTAACCCTTACCAACTTTTACAGATGCACCAATAAAAGCATCCTATCGGGCTGCATCACAGCCTGGTATGGCAACTGCTCGACCCTGGACCGCAAGAAACTTCAGAGAGTAGTGAACACAGCCCAGTCCATCACACAAACCTGCCGCCCATCCATTGACTCCATCTACACCTCCCGTTGCCTGGGGAAAGCGGGCAGCATAATCAATAATCCCTCCCACCCGGCTTATTCACTCTTCCAACTTCTTCCATCGGGCAGGAGATACAGAAGTCTGACAACACGCACGAACAGACTCAAAAACAGCTTCTTCCCCACTGTTATCAGACTCCGAAATGACCCTCTTATGGACTGACCTCATTAACACTACACCCTGTATGCTTCATCCGATGCCAGTGCTTATGTAGTTACATTGTATATGTTGTGTTGCCCTATTATGTATTTTCTTTTATTCCCTTTTCTTTTCATGTACTTAATGATCTGTTGAGCTGCTCGCAGTAAAAGGTATTTTTCTGCGAGCAGCTCAACAGATCATTAAGTACATGAAAAGAAAAGGAAATAAAAGAAAATACATAATAAGGCAACACAAGGTACACAATGTAACTACATAGACACCGGCATCGGGTGAAGCATACAGGGTGTAGTGTTAATGAGGTCAGTCCATAAGAGGGTCGTTTAGGAGTCTGGTAACAGTGGGGAAGAAGCTGTTTTTGAGTTTGTTTGTGCGTGTTCCCAGACTTTTGTGTCTCCTGCCCAATGGAAGAAGTTGGAAGAGTGAGTAAGCCGGGTGGGAGGGGTCTTTGATTGTGCTTGTCGCTTTCCCCAGGCAGCGGGAGGTGGAGATGGAGTCAATGAATGGGATGTGATGGACTGGGCTGTGTTCACGACTCTCTGAAGTGTCTTGCGGGTTTGGGCAGAGCGGTTGCCATACCAGGCCGTGATGCAGCAGCTAGGATGCTTTCTATGGTGCATCTGTAAAAGTTGGGAAGAGTTAATGTGGACATGCTGAATTTCCTTAGTTTCCTGAGGAAGTAAAGGCCCTGTTGAGATTTCTTGGTGATAGCGTTGATGTGGGTGGACCAGGACAGATTTTTGGAGCGGTGTACTAGGAATTTGAAACTGCTAACCATATCCACCTCGGCCTCATAGAAACTGACAGGGGTGTGTACCATTCTTTGCCTTCTGAAGACAATGAAGGGCAGCACGGTAGCATGGTGGTTAGCACAATTGCTTCACAGCTCCAGGGTCCCAGTTTCGATTCCCGGCGTGGGTCAGTGTCTGAGCGGAGTCTGCACGTTCTCCCCGTGTGTGCGTGGGTTTCCTCCGGGTGCTCCGGTTTCCTCCCACAGTCCAAAGATGTGCAGGTTAGGTGGATTGGCCATAATAAATTGCCCTTAGTGTCCAAAATTGCCCTTAGTGTTGGGTGGGGTTACTGGGTTATGGGGATAGGGTGGAGGTGTGGGCTTGGGGAGGGTGCTCTTTCAAAGAGTGGGTGCAGTCTCGATGGGCCGAATGGCCTCTTTCTGCTCTGTAAATTCTATGATTCTTTAGTTTTGCTGGCATTGAGGGAGAGGTTGTTGTCGCTGCACCACTCCACTAGATTCTCAATCTCCCTCCTGCATTCTGAGTCGTCGTTATTCGCGATCCGGCCCACTATGGTCGTATCGTCTGCAAACGTGTAGATGGAGTTGGAACCAAATTTTCCACTCAGTCGTGTGTGTACAGGGAGTATAGTAAGGGGCTAAGTAGGCAGCCTTGTGGGGCCCAAATATTAGAGCTAACATTAGAGCAAATATGGAGGAAAATTTCAGAGAAGAGGAAAAGTAATAGGGTTGTGATAGTGGGAACAGTGGGGGATCTCAACTTCCCCAATATGAACTGGGGTAGTCATAGTGCGAAAGGTTTAGAGGGAGCGGAATTCTTTAAATACATCCATGAGAACTTTTTAAGCCAGTACGTAGAAGGACAGACAAGAGAGGGGCGGTCTTGGACTTCACTTTCAGTAACGAAGCTGGACAAGTGGTTGAAGTATCGTTGGGGGAGCATTTTGCAGACAGTGATCATAACTTCATTAGATTCAAGATAGTCATGGAAAAGGACAAGGATGGACCTGAGATCAAAGTTCACAACTGGAGGAAGGCTGATTTGAATCAGATCAGATCTGATTTGGCCAGAGTGGATCGGGAGCAGACACCTTTAGGTAAATCTGTGACAGAACAGTGGGACACATTCAACAAGGAAATAGGGAGAGTACACGGCCAACATGTTCCAATCAAGAAAAGGGTGGGACCAACATATCTAGTCAACCATGTATATTGAGAGATATACAGTGTTGGATAAGTAGAAAAGGGGAGGCTTGTGGCAGATATCGAGGGCTCAAAACAGCAGAAGCGAAATGGATTGAATGTTTCGAAGAGGTGAACAGGTGTGTAGATGAGTGAAATGCATTTGACGTAATCTACTTGGACTTCAGCAAGGCTTTTCATCAGGTCCCACATGGGTGACTGATGTGAAGACACATGCCCAAGGGACTGAAGGAAATTTGGCAAATTGGATCCAAAATTGCTGAGTGGCAGGAAGCAGAGGCTGTTGGTGGAGGAGTGTTTTTCTAACAATAATAATTGCTTATTGTCACAAGTAGGCTTCAATGAAGTTACTGTGAAAAGCACCAAGTCGCCACATTCCGGCACCAGTTCGGGGAGGCCGGTACGGGAATTGAACCTTCGCGGCTGGCATTGTTCTGCATTACATGCCAGCTGCTTAGTCCACTGTGCTAAACCAGTCCAGAGCCTCTGATTGGAAGATCGTGTCCAGTGGTTTCCCACAGGGATCAGTGTTGAGGCCCTGGCTGTTTGTGGTTGATACAAATGCTTTAGATATGAATATAGGAGGGTTGATCAGTAAGTTTGCTGCTAATATGAAATTTGGTGGGGTGGTAAATATTGAGGAGGATAGCCTCCGAATACAGGAGGACACAGATGGACTGATCAGTGGCAAACGGAATTCAATCTGGAAGAGATGCACTTGGGCAGGACAAACAAGACAAGAAAATACATGATAAATGGCAGGACGCTGGGAGGCACGAAGGACCGGAGGGATCTTGGTGTGCATGTACACCAGTACCTTAAGGTAGCAGAGCAGCTGGATACAATGGTTAAGGAAGCCTATGGCAGTGTGGATCCATCTTTTTAACCGGGGTCCCATTTTTACCAACCGGCCATCCTTCGGGACCAACGCTGGGCGGCCTTTGCGACCATCGCGGCTGATCTTCGCGACCCACCATTTTCACTTGACTTTAATGTGACAGGTGAGCCTGCTTGGTCCCCACGATCTCACTTGCTTTGTTATTCAATGTTACATTTCTGATAATGACTCCAGCTGATGATTGAAGATCTCACTGCATCCGTTGAAAAAATTACAGAGGTTTGTCCTCGAACTCACCATGTTTATTCTTCAAACATCTTTGACAATTTGAGGTTTTAAACATTCATTTGCCAGTAATTCCCTGTATGTAACACCCATGAAATTTGACTACTGATTGCAGTGGCACAATTTATAAACCCACCCCTCAAATAATCATCGTTGTGCTGCTTTGTTCCTGTTTTCAGCTTCTTCATGGGTTGTTCACCAGAGGCCCTGGAGTTCACTCCAGCACTGCTGGCAGCTGCTAAATGGAGGAATCTCTCTCGGGCCCAGAACACGTGATGTCAGCGTACGGGGCGTGTGACCTGCAGTCTGCCAGCGCTTCCACTGGGAGGACTCGAGAATTTGCTGAAAATAACTGGCATAGGACAGTGCACTGACATCAGGAGGAGCCGGTACACCTTGCGCGCTAGATGATAAGGCAGGCATGCGCGGGATGGCCGTTAATCTCAAACAGCCATAACGGCCGACACTTTTAAAAGCTGGTCGTGACCATTGGCCATTCCTCCCGCAATCTTGATCACCGCCAACATCCTGGAACCTTCCTGAGATCCACCCACAGGTCACAACCCTGAGCTTGAAAATGCCAGGCCTATGGTACCACAGTCTATATTAGCCGAGGCATAGAGTTTACGAACACGCAGGTTCTGCTGGAACTGTAAAATGTTGGTAAGGCTTCAGCTACAGTAATACTCACACTCACACACTGTATCAGAGAGTGAGTAAATCCCACACTCACACACTGTATCAGAGAGTGAGTAAATCCCACACTCACACACTGTATCAGAGAGTGAGTAAATCCCACACTCACACACTGTATCAGAGAGCGAGTAAATCCCACACTCACATCCTGTGTCAGAGAGTGAGTAAATCCCACACTCTCACACTGTATCAGAGTGAGTAAATCCCACACTCTCACACTGTATCAGAGAGTGAGTAAATTCCCCACATAAAACGCTGTATCAGAGAGTGAGTAAATCTCACACTCACACACATATCAGAGAGGGAGGAAATCCCACACTCACATACTGTATCAGAGAGTGAGTAAATCCCACACTCACATACTGTATCAGAGAGTGAGTAAATCCCACACACACCATCAGAGAGTGAGTAAATCCCACACTCACACACTGTATCAGAGAGTGAGTAAACCCCACACTCACACACTGTATCAGAGAGTGAGTAAATCCCACACTCACACACTGTATCAGAGAGCGAGTAAATCCCACACTCACATCCTGTGTCAGAGAGTGAGTAAATCCCACACTCTCACACTGTATCAGAGTGAGTAAATCCCACACTCTCACACTGTATCAGAGAGTGAGTAAATTCCCCACATAAAACGCTGTATCAGAGAGTGAGTAAATCTCACACTCACACACAGTATCAGAGAGGGAGGAAATCCCACACTCACATACTGTATCAGAGAGTGAGTAAATCCCACACTCACATACTGTATCAGAGAGTGAGTAAATCCCACACACACCATCAGAGAGTGAGTAAATCCCACACTCACACACTGTATCAGAGAGTGAGTAAATCCCACACACACACTGTATCAGAAAGTGAGTAAATCCCACACTCACAGACTGTTCAGAGAGCAAGTAAATCCCACACACACACTGTATCAGAGAGTGAGTAAACCCCACACACACACACTGTATCAGAGAGTGAGGAAATCCCACACTCACACTGTATCAGAGAGTGAATAAATCACACACTGTATCAGAGAGTGAGTAAACCCCACACTCACACACTGTATCAGAGAGCAAGTAAATCCCACACACACACTGTATCAGAGAGTGAGTAAATCCCACAGACACACTATCAGAGTTTGTAAATCCCACACTCACACACTGTATCAGATAGTGAGTAAATTCCACACTCACACACTGTATCAGAGAGTGAGTAAATCCCACACTCTCACACTGTATCAGAGAGTGAGGAAATCCCACACTCACACACTGTATCAGAGAGTGAGGAAATCCCCCACACACACACACTGTATCAGAGAGTGAGGAAATCCCACACTCACACACTGTATCAGAGAGTGAGTAAATCCCACACTCACACACTGTATTAGAGAGTGAGTAAATCCCACAAACACACTATCAGAGTGAGTAAATCCCACACTCACACACTGTATCAGAGAGTGAGTAAATCCCACACTCACACACTGTATCAGAGAGTGAGTAAATCCCACACAAACACACTGTATCAGAGAGTGAGTAAATCCCACACTCACACTGTATCAGAGAGTGAGTAAATCCCACACTCACACACTGTATCAGAGAGTGAGTAAATCACACACTCACACACTCTATCAGAGTGAGTAAATCCCACACTCTCACACTGTATCAGAGAGTGAGTAAATCCCACACTCACACACTGTATCAGAGAGTGAGTAAATCCCACACTCACACTGTATCAGAGAGTGAGTAATTCCCACACCCACACACTGTATCAGAGAGTGAGTAAATCCCACTCACACACTGTATCAGAGAGTGAGTAAATCCCACACTCACACACTGTATCAGAGAGTGAGTACATCCCACACTCGCACACTGTATCAGAGAGTGAGTAAATCCCACACTCACACACTGTCTCACACTCACACTCACATATTACAAGACACTCACAGTTCTTGAATGAACCCCACAGTCCTGCACATTCCCTCTGTGGTGAAGAGTCCCTCTCACCGACAGACAAGTGACTTTTCCCGGTGGATCTTTACACACTGACAAACTGGGACTGGGGACATTGTTTCTGAAATGTAGTTCATGTTTGTATAAGATGGTTTCTGATTGGTGGAAAATCCTAATTTTGACTGGTCTGCTTTTATATTTAATCAAATAAACAGAACATAACTGGCTGTCCTCATGTTCACAATGTCCAATCACAATCATTCCTTTCCCCATTCCTCATTAGCATAGATGTGAGGCTCTGTCTATTTAATCAGCGCTCGGAAGGGGTTTGCTTTATTTCTGGGTGATATTGACGATGGCTGACGAGAAGAAACCAACATCGAAACCAGCTTCCAAGAAGGGAGCCAAGAAAGTCATTAAGAAACCGGCAGTAAAGGGCGGCAAGAAGCGGCGAAAGTCGAGAAAGGAGAGTTACTCCATCTACATCTACAAAGTGATGAAGCAGGTTCACCCCGACACCGGCATCTCCTCCAAGGCCATGAGCATCATGAACTCGTTCGTCAACGATATTTTCGAGCGCATCGCGGGTGAGGCTTCCCGCCTGGCCCATTACAACAAGCGCAGCACCATCAGCTCCCGGGAGATCCAGACCGCCGTGCGCCTGCTGCTGCCCGGGGAACTGGCCAAGCACGCCGTGTCGGAAGGGACAAAGGCGGTGACCAAGTACACCAGCTCCAAGTAAAACTCCACAATGGACTGAAAACCACCCCAAACACAACGGCTCTTTTAAGAGCCACCCACAATCTCTGTGAAAAAGCTGCACCATCTTTTCCCGCATTGACTTGATGAGAAATCTCTTTGTGGAGGATAGAGATTTGTCCCGTTCCAGAATGTTGTGAATGTGGCTTCATACCCGCCCGTCACAGACAGTTTCACACAGAACAGAATCAAACTGAATTGAGAGCGGATTTTAAACCCAGTCTGGTATTTGTGACGGACAATGAGGAGAAACACAATTTCAGGAGGTAATTATTTCAATTTAATGATAACTATATTCAGAGTTTAACAACTAGTGAGTTAAATTCATCAGGAAATTATTATTTTTTTCTCTCGGGTGATGTGTTTCCCGCTCCCGGAACAGAGTAAAGGCGGGAATGAAGAGGTTATTTTCGGGCTGATCTGTTTATTCCGCAGTTTTCCCAGGAGACGGAATCAGCGAGATTTGAGCACACACAGGGCCTGAGTCCATTGCAGCGCTTTAAGATCTGCCTCTCCCCGGCCCTCCCTATTCTCCGGACACAAAGCTGCCTGTTCCACCGGCTGGATAGAGTCGGGGATTCTCTCCACACTTCCCAGTGTAACATTCCCGGCCGCTTTCAGGAGAGAGGCTCCGAAATCAGCCCTTTCTCTCTGTCCCTGTGAAGCCTGTGTGAAGGAGTTGGTTGGTAATCTCGATGTTTCTGCTTTTGCAGTGAGCTGAGATTTGCTCCGTTTTAAATTGCTGAACGGGGTCTTATTACCGCCGGTTACAGAGAAGAGATTGACAAATTCAATCTGTTACTAAAATAGCGCCCGGATTCTGGGATGGAAAAATCAATAAACAGATCACCAAGTGTGAGATTCAAATAGTTTCCTGAACATTGAGCCGTTCCGTTATTTGGGTTTTCCTGAACTGAAATTGGCGGGAGTTTCGAATTTGAAAATGTCAGCCAATCAAAACTCCACATTCTTCTCCCTGGCCTGTGATTGGTTAATGGTTGACTGTCCTTTAGTTTTTAAATATCATTTGTTTCCACAGACAAATACCAGAATCTTCTGAAGATGAATAAATGTGATGTTTCCTCCACACAAGTTACAGGGAAGAGTGTCTCCACCTCCTTCCCACACACATTGTCACTGACAGAGCAAAGAGACACAGACAGGTCATCAGTTCCACAGTCTCAGGCAGCAGAAACTGTTCCAGAGACACATTTTCAACCCATCAATCAAACAGCAGGAGAGACAGACGCTGTGTCCATGTCACCCTAACTCAGTACCACTGACAGGAGGCCCCATAAATCCCAGTGCAAATTCTCACCCATTCTCATCATCACTGTATCAGTTCCACAATGGAGCAGCTTAGTGAAATAATCAATATCAGAGAAAACTGACACATGGTTTCAGGTTAAGGATTACACAATTAACCGTAATAATGTACTCTGAGATTCGAGTTAAATACCAGTTACATCACTCACATCAGGGGTGGCTGTACTAATCCTCAGAGTGCGTCCTCACAAATACATTAGCTGCAAACACAAATATCAGGTGCATTCTCAGATTGAGATATGCTGAAAGCGACAAAGATACAAACTGATTCTTGTTTAAAACCCACCTAGTTTATGAAAATAAAAGATACAATATAATTTTGCTGACTATGAACTGAGATGTAATTTGCAAACTATTGGAAAATTCTCACTGAATCTGTCCCTGATGGAAGATACTGTATCAATTCCAGACTGTGGTCCATTTTACATTCATGTCAAAATTCTGACTCTGAATCAGATTGAGTGGCACAGATCAAATCAATGTGTACAACCTGAGTTAAACTTCCAGAGCAATCCAGTATCAGGTTGAAGGTTACATTATCTTTCACAATTGTGTTCTGATATTAAATGCTGGTCCAAAACTCTCGCATTGTTTGCTTCAAACCTCCCACAGCAATGGTTTCTTTCAGTGCTGGAAATTTACGTGGATTGAATGCAAACTTATAAACTGTCCCAGAGATTGAAATGTCACATCCTGAACCGCATCCTCCCACTGAGTCACAGAGCCTGACAGGTACAGGATAATCCTCAAACACATATTCAGACTAAGATCCATCATCACACTGAGTCCTGCAGTGTGACAGATGCAGGATATTTCATAGACACATGTTCAGAGTAGGATCTGAACGCATTGCGCAGGTCAAGGAGACACAGCCTGAGTGAGTGAGACACAGACAGAGTGAGAATTTGGTAATTTGGTGCAGTGAGGTAACCAGGAAAGGTAAGTGGTTAATCTAATTTTGCTGTTTTTCAGTTAAAAGTGCAGTGTAGATTAGTGTCTGATTGGCTGAAGCTGCCCCCACCCTAATTGCTGAAAGGCAGTTATCTGGCAGTCACCTGAGGCCTGTTGAGGGGCACAAAGGTACACATTGTATTCTTCTCTTTGAAGTTTTAGTGTGAGTCATCCTAAAGTCTGTATAAAAGACAGACAGAAAGTGAACTTAGTAAGCATTGCGCAGGTCAAGGAGACACAGCCTGAGTGAGTGAGACACAGACAGAGTGAGAATTTGGTGCAGTGAGGTAATTCGGTGAAGAGTGGGAGAAGGTGCTTTTTCTCGGCTGTTTTGTTCTCTCTCTTTTTTCGGGCCTAATTTCGGGAGCCGTTCGGAGGAGGAGGAGCAGTCTCTGTGAGGATAAAAACCTAACGGTAACTTCGTTTTCCAGTTTTTTCCCCCCAAAAGTGACGGCAGAGGGAAGCTGTGATCTGATTGGTTGATAGCAAATCTGCCCCAAATTTAAAAAAAAACACAGCTAAACTCGGACACTTAAATTAAACTAATTAATTAATTAGTGATGGCTGGTCAGGTGATGTGCTTGAGCTGCTTGATGTGGGAGCTGGCAGATCCCATTGCGAGCTGCAGCGATCACATCTGCTGTAAGTGTTGGCTGCTCGAAGAGCTCCGGCTCAGAGTTGATGACCTGGAGTCTGAGTTTCAAACACTGAGGCACATCCGGGAGGGGGAGACTTACCTGGACACTGTGTTTCAGGAGGCAGTTACACCTGTCAGAGTAAGTAGTTTAAATCCTGCCCGTGGCCACGGACAGCAGGGTGTGACTGCAAGTCAGGCAGGTAAAGGGAACCAGCAGTCAGGAACTCAGGAGCCTCATCCCTTGACCCTGTCCAACAGGTATGAGGCACTTGCTCCCTGTGTGGATGGCGAACAGGGCTGCAGGAAGGATGAGTCAGCTGACCAAGGCACCATGGTTCAGCAGGCCATTCAAGGGGAGGGAGTAAATAGGCAAGTTGTAGTTGTAGGGGATTCTATTATCAGGGGGATAGATAGTATCCTTTGTGAGCAGGATAAAGAGTCCCGCATGGTATGTTGCCTGCCCGGTGCTAGGGTGCGGGACATCTCTGACCGGCTTGAAAGGATACTGGAGAGGGAGGGGGAGGATCCAGTTGTTGTGGTCCATGTCGGTACCAACAACATAGGCAAGTCTAGGAAAGAGGACCTGTTTAGAGATTATAAAGAGCTAGGATTCAAATTAAAAAACAGGTCCTCAAGGGTCATAATCTCCGGATTACTGCCTGAGCCACATGCAAATTGGCATAGGGAGGCAAGAATAAGGGAAGTTAACACGTGGCTGAAAGAGTGGTGTGGGAAAGAGGGGTTCCTTTTCATGGGACACTGGCATAGTTTTGGGACAGGGGGGACCTATACCGTTGGGATGGTCTCCACCTGAACCGAGCTGGGACCAGTGTTCTGGCGAAAAGAGTAAATAGGGTAGTCAATCGGACTTTAAACTAGAGATTGGGGGGGAAGGGAAAGTCAGGGAACCAAGAGATGAAGTAATCAGTGGGAAGCGTAGCTGCTTAGGAATACAAAAAAGCACGAAAAGACAAAACTCAGGAGAGGTTACAAGAGTCCCCATCCCACAAAATATGACACAGTGTATGGAAAGGCTCAGTAAACCAAAGTCCACCACACTATGAAAACAAAAAGGGACGGTCAATAGAGAATTAAAGGTGCTATATTTAAATGCGCGCAGTGTACGGAACAAGGTAGATGAGCTTGTGGCCCAGATTGTGACTGGCAGGTATGATGTGGTAGGCATCACAGAGACGTGGTTGCAGGGGGTTCAGGACTGGCATTTAAACATCCAGGGATTCACAACCTATGGAAAAGACAGAGAAGTGGGCAGAGGGGGCGGGGTTGCCTTGTTAATTAGCAATGAAATTAAATCAATAGCACTCAACGACAGAGGGTCAGATGATGTGGCGTCTGTGTGGGTAGAGTTGAGGAACCACAATGGCAAAAAAACCATAATGGGAGTTATGTACAGGCCTCCTAACAGTGGTCAGGACTGCAGGGCACAAAATGCACCACGAAATAGAAAGGGCATGTCAGAAAGGCAAGGTCACAGTGATCATGGGGGACTTCAATATGCAGGTGGACTGGGTAAATAATGCTGCCAGTGGACCCAAGGAAAGGGAATTCATTGAATGTTTACAGGAGGGCTTTTTGGAACAGCTTGTGATGGAGCCCACGAGGGAACAGGCCATTCTGGACTTAGTGTTATGTAATGAGCCAGACTTGATTAAAGATCTTAAAGTAAGGGAACATTTAGGAGGCAGTGATCATAATATGGTAGAATTCAATCTTCAATTTGAAAGAAAGAAGGTAGAATCAGATGTAAAGGTGTTACAGTTAAATAAAGGTAACTACATGGGCATGAGGGAGGAACTGACGAAAATCGACTGGGAGCAGAGCCTAGTGGGAAAGACAGTAGAACAGCAATGGCAGGAGTTTCTGGGAGTAATTGAGGACACAGTACAGAGGTTCATCCCAAAGAAAAGAAAGGTTATCAGAGGGGGGATTAGGCAGCCATGGCTGACAAAGGAAGATAGGGAATGCATCAAAGCGAAAGAGAAAGCCTATAATGTGGAAAGAGTAGTGGGAAGTCAGAAGATTGGGAAGGCTACAAAAACAAACAGAGGATAACAAAGAGAGAAATAAGGAAAGAGAGGATCAATTATGAAGGTAGGCTAGCCAGTAACTTTAGGAATGACAGCAAAGGTTTCTTTAAATACATTAAAAACAAACGGGAGGCAAAAGTAGACATTGGGCCGCTCCAAAATGACGCTGGTAATCTAGTGATGGGAGACAAGGAAATAGGTGAGAAACTAAATAGGTACTTTGCATCAGTCTCCACAGTAGAAGAAATGAGTAATATCCCAACAATTCCGGAGAGTCAGGGGGCAGAGTTGAATATGGTAGCCATCACAAAGGAGAAAGTGCTAGAGAAACTAAGAGGTCTAAAAATTGATAAATATCCGGGCCCAGATGGGCTACATCCTAGAGTTCTAAAGGAGATAGCTGAAGAAATAGTGGAGGCGTTAGTTATGATCTTTCAAAAGTCACGGAAAGTCCCAGAGGATTGGAAAATCGCTGTTGTAACCCCCCTGTTCGAGAAGGGAACAAGGAAAAAGATGGAAACTTATAGGCCAATTAGCCTAACCTCGGTTGTTGGCAAGATTCTAGAATCCATTGTTGAGGATGAGATTTCTAAATTCTTGGAAGTGCAGGGTCAGATTAGGACAAGTCAGCATGGATTTAGTAAGGGGTGGTCGTGCCTGACAAACCTGTTAGAGTTCTTTGAAGAGATAACAAATAGGTTAGACCAAGGAGAGCCAATGGATGTTATCTATCTTGACTTCCAAAAGGCCTTTGAGAAGGTGCCTCACGGGAGACTGCTGAGTAAAATAAGGGCCCATGGTCTTCGAGGCAAGGTACTAACATGGATTGACGATTGGCTGTCAGGCAGAAGGCAGAGAGTTGGGATAAAAGGTTCTTTTTCAGAATGGCAACCGGTGACGAGTGGTGTCCCGCAGGGTTCAGTGTTGGGGCCGCTGTTCTCTTTATATATTAACGATCTAGAAGACGGGACTGAGGGCATTCTGGCTAAGTTTGCCGATGATACAAAGATAGGTGGAGGGGCAGGTAGTATGGAGGAGGTGGGGAGGCTGCAGAACGATTTAGACAGTTTAGGAGAGTGGTCCAAGAAATGGCTGATGAAATTCAACGTGCGCAAGTGCGAGGTCTTGCACTTTGGAAAAAGGAATAGAGGCATGGACTATTTTCTAAACGGTGACAAAATTCATAAATGTCTGAGGATCCTGGGATTATATTCATTGGAATTTAGGAGGTTGAGGGGAGATCTAATAGAAACTTACAAGATAATGAATGGCTTAGATCGGGTGGACGGAGGGAAGTTGTTTCCATTAGCAGGGGAGACAAGGACCCGGGAGCACAGCCTTAGAATAAAAGGGAGTCACTTTAGAACAGAGCTGAGGAGAAATTTCTTCAGCCAGAGAGTGGTGGTTCTGTGGAATTCATTGCCACAGAGGGCGGTGGAGGTCGGGACGTTGAGTTTCTTTAAGACAGAAGTTGATAAATTCTTGATTTCTCGAGGAATTAAGGGCTATGGAGAGAGAGCTGGTAAATGGAGTTGAAATCAGCCATGATTGAATGGTGGAGTGGACTCGATGTGCCGAATGGCCTTACTTCCGCTCCTATGTCTTATGGTCTTATGATCCATCCTCACACTGAGTCCTGGAGCATGACAGATTCAGGATTACTCTCAAACGGTTGTTCAGAGTAAGCTGCTGAAAGACACTGTACTCACTCATAAATAGCAATCACAAAAAGCAATCAGACTCAACAATTGTACCTCTGAGAGATTTAGAAATGGTTAAAAGACTCTCAGAGAGGAAACAATAATGACATACAATTGGAAGACTGTGCGCGCACACACAAGCATACACATGCACAGGTATTCACACACAGCTCTACACACGTACACACACAGTGTACAGGCCCACACATATTATACACACAGTTGCACACACACGGATACACAAACATACACACAGGTATAATATACACGTGTACACACACAGTATACAGGGTCACACACATTATACACACACAGTTGTACACACCCGCACATACATGTATACACACACAGGCACATAAACATTCACACATATTTTCAGACACACACACATACATAGAAACATGCATGTACTCACAGACACAGATATACACAGAGACAGATACATTACATCAGAGAAATAATTAATCCAGCTGCAGTGAAGTAACAGAGATATAGTTCTAATACATGATGGTGAGTGGCTGGAGGAGAGCCTCCAGGTCGCGGTGTCGGCCGCCCTTGTCCCTCTCTAGATGGTGGTGGATGTGGGTTTGGAAGGTGTTGCCAAAGGAGCCTTGGTGACTTCCTGCAGTGAATCCTGTAGCTGGTATACACGCTGCCACTCTGCATCAGTGGTGGAGCGAGTGAGTGTTTGTGGATGGGGTACCGATCAAGCAGGATGCTTTGTCCTAGATGGTGTCAAACCTATTCAGTGTTGTTGAAATTGCAACTGTTAAAGGAGATGGAAATTATTCCAATACATTCCTGATTTATGCTGTGTCGACAGGGTTTGGGGAGTCAGGGAGTGAGTGCCTCGCCACAGGAGTCCGAGTCTTTGGCCTGCCTTCTAGCCACAGTGTTTATATGACCAGTTCAGTTTCTGCCCAATGGCAATCAGTCAGATGTTGGCAGTGGGGTTTCAGTGATGGGAATTCCGGTGAATGTCAAGGGGCGATGGTTAGATTCTCACTTATTAGAGATGGTCTTTGCCTGGAACTTTTCAGCCCAAGCCTGGATATTGTCCAGGATTGCTGCATTTGGACATGGACTGTTTCATTAACAGAAGAGTTGTGAATAGTGCTGAACATTCTGCAATCATGGAAAGCCTGTGTGTGTTTGCAGCATTTACAGCGTGTGTCCTGTGGGAGTAAATGCCATTTCAGACATTGGTTGCACAAATTAAGTGTTTGCTGGAACCCCCTTCCAGCCGAGTAAAAAACCCGTTTCCTGGAAAGAAATGTCAGATAGACTTGTGGTGAGAAGCTAAATGTTTCTTTTGACTGTAACGGAAAGTATAAAAAACAACTAGCAGAGAATGGTTTCGATCCATCGACCTCTGGGTTATGGGCCCAGCACGCTTCCGCTGCGCCACTCTGCTCCATATTTGTTACTGCGTTGAAGCGACACAATTCCTTACTCCCGCAATGTTGTTCATCAGGACCACATGTGCTCGACAGCGCACCCTGGCGGCACAATTCCACTGTGCAACTCACCAACAATGCAACACACACACACACAGCAGCTGGACACTGTCACCTTACACAAGATAACACACATCGACTGACTGGTCATATATAGAAAGTGTTCCCATTAAGTTCCAGTGTTCTCTGTCTTCAGGTGATGTCCCGGAGGACTGGAGAATAGCCAATGTTGTTCCTTTGTTTAAGAAGGGGAGCAAGGATAATGCAGGGACCTACAGATCGGTGAGTCTTACATCAGTCGTAGGGAAATTACTGGAGAGAATTCTTCGAGACAGGATCTACTCCCATTTGGAAACAAATGGATGCATTAGAGAGAGGCAGCACGGTTTTGTGAAGGGGAGGTCATGTCGCACTAACTTGATAGAATTTTTGGAAGAGGTCACAAAGATGATTGATGCAGCGAGGGCAGTGGATGTTGTCTATATGGACTTCAGTAAAGCATTTGACAAGGTCCCTCATGGCAGACTGGTACAAAAGGTGAAGTCACAGGGGATCAGGGGTGAGCTAACAAGATGGATACAGACCTGGCTAGGTCATAGAAGGCAGAGAGTAGCAATGGAAGGGTGCGTTTCTGACTGGAGGGCTATGTCTGGTGGTGTCCCGCAGGGATCAGTGCTGGGATCTTTGCTGTTCGTAGTATATATAAATGATTTGGAGAAAAATGTAACGGGTCTGATTAGTAATTTTGCAGACGAAAACAGGTTGGTGGAATTGCGGATAGCGATGAGGACTGTCAGAGGATACAGCAGGATTTAGACTGTTTGGAGACTTGGGTGGAGAGATGGCAGATGGAGTTTAATCGGGACAAATGTGAGGTAATGCATTTTAGAAGATCTAATGCAGGTAGGGAATATACAGTGAATGGTAGAACCCTCAAGTGTATTGACAGTCAGAGAGATCGAGGTGTACAGGTCCACAGGTCACTGAAAGGGGCAACACAGGTGGAGAAGGTAGTCAAGAAGGCATATGGCATGCTTGCCTTCATTGGCCCGGGCACTGAGTATAAGAATTGGCAAGTCATGTTGCAGCTGTGTAGGACCTTAGTTAGGCCACACATGGAGTATAGTGTTCAATTCTGGTCGCCACACTACCAGAAGGATGTGGAGGCTTTAGAGAGGGTGCAGAAGAAATTTGCCAGGATGTTGCCTGGTATGGAGGGCATTATGGAGGGCATTAGCTATGAGGAGCAGTTCAATAAATTTGGTTTGTTCTCACTGGAACGACGGAGGTTGAGGGGTGACCTGAAAGTGGTCTACAAAATTATGAGGGGCATAGACAGAGTGGATAGTCAGAGGCTTTTTCCCAGGGTAGAGGGGTCAATTACTGGGGGGCATAGGTTTAAGGTGTGAGAGGCAAGGTTTACAGGAGATGTATGAGGCAAGTTTTTTTACACAGAGGCTAGTGGGTGCCTGGAACTCGCTGCCAGATGAGGTGGTGGAAGCAGGGACGATAGTGACATTCAAGGGCATCTTGACAAATACATGAATAGGATGGGAATATAGGGAGACGGACCCAGGAAGACGAGAAGATTTTAGTTCAGGTGGGCAACATGGTCGGCTCAGGCTTGGAGGGCCGAAGGGCCTGTTCCTCTGCTGTACTTTTCTTTGTCTTTGTTCTTTGTTGTAAAATCTCCCCTCTTTCCTCTTGTGTGACTGTGTTATCTGCATCTTCACTCTGTTATTGACAGGTCTTCCCTGATGTTAATTAAACTGCTTTCCGATATTTCAGTATATTCTCTACCGCTGAACTGTGATTTCTACTGTGGAACCGAGATCTCTACTGTGTAACTGCTCTCTGCTGTGGAATATGATCTCTGCTGTGAACTGTGCCTCTGCTGGGAAACGGCGACCTCTCCTGTGGAAATGTGCTCTCTGCTGTGTTACTGTGTTCTCTGCTGTGAAACTGTGCTCTCTGCTGTGTTACTGTGTTCTCTGCTGTGTTACTGTGTCCTCTGCTGTGGGACTGTGTTCTCTGCCGTGAACTGTGCGCTCTGCTGAGAAACTACGATCTCTCCAGTGGAAATGTACTCTCTGCTGTGAAACTGTGCGCTCTGCTAGGGAAACGTGGACCAGATGTGATGCAGCTGAGGATGCTGAGTGATGTAACGTGGACATGGTGAAGTTACTGGCCAGACATTTCCGAATTCTATTTTTGTTTTGAATGGACAGCTACAATCCACGTGTTTATTCCAGGACACAACAATGAATAAAAATGAATCAGTGCTGAGCAGATTCTAACATCCCACACCTCCAGTTTGTTCTTATTGAGAACCCCGTCCTCGATGGAAGCTTTTGCTCTCCGAATCAGACCACCACCTCCTGGGAATACAGCAGCGATACCTCCAAGATCTGATCTGTAACAGAATCACAGAATAATAGTGTCCCCTCGTGACTGAGGGGAACAGGTGCTCCCTATCCGCCCTGTCTATACCTATCATAATCTTGTACACCTCGATGAGTTCACCCCTCAGTCATCTCTTTTCCTGCGTGAGAGAGAAAACAAGCCTATCCACCTCTCTTCATATCCTAAATGTTCCATCCCAAGCACCATCCTGCTGAATCACCTCTGCAACCCACCCAGTGCAGTCACATATTTCCTAGAATGTGGTGACCAGAATTGCACACGGTACTCCAGCTGTGACCTCCCCAACATTCTATACAACTCCACCATGACCTCTCTGCTTTTGTAATCCATGCCCCGATTGATAAAGACAAATATCTCAAATGTCTTTTCCACCACCCTATTAACCTGCCCTTCTGCCTTCAGAGATCTATGGACAAACACTCCAAGGTCCGTTTGTTCCTCAGGACTTCCCAGTGTCAGGCCATTCACATTAATCCAATAATAATAATATTATATTCTTTGTTGTCACAAATAGGCTTATATTAACACTGCAATGAAGTTACTGCGAAAATCCCTACCAAATGGATCACATCTAATTTTGCAGCGTGAAATTTCATCAGCCACTTTTCTGCCCATTTGACCATCCCGTCTGTATCTTCCTGTAACTCAAGACACTCAACCGCACTGTGAGCTTGAAACTCAGTGAAAGGATTTCACCCTCCTCTCGGAACCTGATCACCACCTCAATCCCAACATTCAGCTTGGGTGGGCAGACAAGACAACGTCCTTCCCGCAGGCTCCCCAGCACAGACTGGATAATATCCCAAACTCGTATCCTGCTATTGTCACATTGCTCCACCACCTTGTTCTCTTCACAAAACGCCAGGAATCTCAGACCAATTCTTCAGACCTTTGATTCTCTCTTCAAACAACATCTTGTCCCTGATTAAGTCCATCTTGAGAAGAGGGGCTCGGTATTCTGAGTTTCTCTGCAGACATCCGGTTGCTGTTGATGGACCAAAAGAGGCCTCGCGCCTGAAAGAAAGCCTCTCTCACTGCCCTGTGAGCATGTCTCCATTAGACGGTGCAGTCAACACCTGCAGAGTAGATAACAATGGAGAGAAGTGTGAGCAATTTCAGCGTCACAATTCTCTGGACATAGAATTCAAAATATAATATTACTGAAAATACTGAACTGATCCTCTGGGAGCAGGACTCAAGTCAAAGGGGAAAGTCCAGTGGATTTTTAGTGGAAAGATTTAACAACTGGATGATGGCAGCTGAAATCAGTCATTGCGTTACAATCTCTGTAGATATTCTACTGAATTTAAACCTGCAAAAGGCATATTTTCCGACTAGAAATCCAACACATTTCCCCCTGTTGTGGAGGAAGTTCTCAATCGCACAGGTGGTCAAACGGAATAAGGCTGGGCTGGGATTTGAGTCCAGATTTGTCTTTAGGGAACAGACACTTTACCGGACGAAGGTACAGAGTCTGAGGATGTTCAGCTAATCACAAGGAAATACTGTACGGATCTGTAGTATCTGTGAAAAGAGAAATGGTTAACATTTCACAACCTGACCTTTCATTGGAACGATCTGTTTCTCTCCACAGAAGCTGCCGGATCAACTGAATATTTCCAGCATTTTCTGTCTTTGTTTCAGATTTGCAGCATCCACAGTATTTTGCTTTTGGGTCAAAGGACAATGACTTTCCTTTCCTGCTCTGAGGGTTTTTGCAGGTCCCTCTGGCTGTGATTATCGCTGATTCGGCCAAACATTTACAATCTATCATTAATTGACCGCGAGAATGGGCGGTGAGGGGATTCTGGAACCGCTGCAAGTCCATATGGTGTATGTCCACACACAGCGCTGTTAGGGAGGGGTTCCAGGTTTGGATGGTGCCTCGCGGAGGAAAAGTCAATTTCTGGAGTGGGATTCGAGCCCTGACCTCCAGAGGAGACTGCGACCTGCGCTCGGCCAACCTGACGTAGTCGAAAGGTTAGGTGCGTTTGGGCCGAAATCGGGTGCTCTTTCCGAGGGTCGGTGCCGACTCGATGGGCCGAATGGCCTCCTTCTGCACTGGAGGTATTCTATGATTACTGAAATAGGATGAAAATGGCAGCATCAGCACACAAGGACAAGTTAAGGTCTCAGGCCAGAGTAAGTGTCCTGTGTAATGACACATAGAATGTACATTTATTGTGGACTGGTGCCGTCTCCTGGCTGAACCGGAGCCGTGCGACACGAACACTTTCATTCAGGAGCATTTTAAATTGGAGTGAAATAACTTACGCAAATTAAGTATTTGTTACGAAACAGTAAATCAAACTGATCTAAAGAACCAAAAGGACACGTCTCCAATCAGTGAGCGATGGTGGTATAGTGGTCAGCATGGCTGCCTTCCAAGCAGTTGACCCGGGTTCGATTCCCGGCCATCGCAATAATAAATTGGAAACTTTGCGCCTCTTTGTGAGTTTCAAACTGAGGAAGGAAAAAGGTTCTCACTCAGAATTTAGTGGCAAGTACAGCGAGGAGTGAAATAAGTAACTTTCTCATCATTTTTAATGTGGTTTCAATATGGACAGTGTTCCACTATTCACTGCCCAAGCCCTCCGACAAAACTAAAAATCACAGCAATTTCACTTCAGCCTCACGAAGGGGACACAACAGACACGTTACAGACGAGGATGGGATTTGAAGCCACGTGTACAGAGCACAATGGATTATTGTGCATCACCTTAACCACGTGGTACAGCTGCTTTACTTCATGGCCCTTTCGTATCCCTCAATCTGACTTCTCTGCGTTTATTTCGCACAGTTGGGTGTAAATAAAACATAAATCTATGAGGAGAAACCCGTAGTGGTCCGCACTTGGGCTTGTGGCGCAACGGTAGCGCGTCTGACTCCAGATCAGAAGGTTGCGTGTTCAAATCACGTCAAGCTCAGGATGTTTTTCTGCCGCTGGTTCCAGGAATTTCTCTCTGTGGGAATGTTCCCGAAATGACTCCGTTCAAAGCCGCAATGCTGGTAAATCTTTCCGGATATTTCAGATTTACCCGCTCAGTTTATATTTTTGAGCAGTTTCATCAAACATTCGGATAGCTCAGTCGGTAGAGCATGGGACTCTACCTCCCAGGGTCGAGGGTTCGAGCCGCACGTTGACCGCTTCCATATTATTATCTGAGAATATTGAACCAACTGTGCTAACCATTGTGCTACCGTGCTGCCCAACCAGTTGGTTCAATCTCACTGCTCGTGGGTGAGACCAGAACTACTGGGCAGTTAAAAACAAGGATGTCGCTCTTTTTCGGACGGAGATGAGGAGATTTCTCCCTCTCAGAGAGTTGCGCGACTTTGGAACTCTGCCTCAGAAGGCCGCGGAAGCGGGACATTGATTATGTTTAAGGTGGAGATGGGGAAATTCTTGTTCAGCAAATCAAAGGTTTATCGGGGTTGCATACAACCATTGCATTCAGCCAGTTACCTGGGTGCACGAGCGTGCGGTTTTTTATTTGATATATCAGTTCCACACCATGGTGAAACGGTGTTAAAATGTCGTTTTCATTTCTTCACGTGTTCTCCACTGATATATTCGCTGCAATAACTTATCTGGGCACAAAGCACAGTAGCACAAGTGGCTAGCACTGTGGCTTCACAGCGCCAGGGTACCAGATTCGATTCACTGCCTGTCCGCGGAGTCCTCACGTTCTGCCCCTGTCTGCGTGGGTTTCCTCCGGGTGCTCCGGATATCTCCCACAGTGCAAAGTCGTGGATTAGGTGGATTGGCCGTCCTAAATTGCACTCAGTGCCCATACGTTACATACGGGACAAGTCTTCATAAATAGAAGCGTCATCCGGGCCCTGGGTCACTGCCCGTCTGGAGTTTGCTCATTCTTCCCATGTGTGCGTGGGTTTCCACATACCTTGCACATCTTTGGGTTTCACCCCCACAACCCAAAGATGTGCAAGGTATGTGGATTGGCCACGCAAAATTGGCCCTTAATCGGAAAAAAAAAAGAATTGGGTACTCTAAATTTACACAGAACTAAATAAATAAATAGAACCGCCGAGCACAAAGGCAAGGCCGCTATGGAGATTTTTCATAAAATGCTGCAACAGAAATAGACAATGTTGGATAACTCGGCTGTTCTGGCAGCATCTGTGGAGAGAGAAACAGAGTTACAGTTTCCAGTCCAGTCTGACCCTACTTCCCATTCTCTGGTTCCCGCTCCACAGATGCTGCCAGGTCTGCTGAGATTTTCCAGCTCTGGGCGACTGACATGGACACGGTGGGCGGAATGGCCGCACCCTGTGCTGGAACCATTCTATAATTCTAGTAAGAAGTCTTACAACACCAGGTTAAAGTCCAACAGGTTTGTTTCGATTTCACTAGCTTTCGGAGAGCTGCTCCTTCCTCAGGTGAATGAAGAGGTATGGTCCACAAACATATATATAGACAGATTCAAAGATGCCCGACAATGCTTGGAATGCGAGCATTAGCAGGTGATTAAATCTTTACAGATCCAGAGATGGGGTAACCCCATGTTAAAGAGGTGTGAATTGTGTCAAGCCATCATCTATAATTCTAAACTGTCCTCGTAATTGAAACCTTCTATGCCTGTATCATTCTGTGGAGTTTAACCTGTTACGCTCCTCCTCATCTGAGCAGATCCTGTGTATACGGAGAGCCTGTCCATCGGGGATGGCTTCTTTAATGTGTTTAGGGTGGAAGCTGGAGAAGTGTGAGGTTATCCGTGGGTTTGCGGTAAAGCGAAGTGCTGAGGTGACCGCCCTTGATGGAGACGAGTGTGTCCAAGAATGCAACTGATTTTGGAGAGTAGTCCATGGTTGGATGGAACTTATGGATGTCATCGTGTAGTCGTTTCAGTGATTCTTCGCCGTGGGTCCAAAGGAAAAAAAATGTCATCGATGTATAACGTTGGTTGAAGGTCCTGTGCGGTTAGTAGGTCCTGTTCAAACCTCTGCCTGAAGATGTTGGCATATTGGGTGCGAATTTGGTCCCCATGGCTGTTCCGTGCGTCTGGATGAAGAACTTGTTGTCGAAGGTGAAGACGTTGTGATCCAGAATGAAGCCGATGAGTTGCAGAATTGCATCTGGAGATTGGCAGTTGTCGGTGTTGAGTACTGAGGCTGTTGCAGCAATGCCGTCGTCATGGGGGATGCTGGTATACAGTGCCGAGACATCCATTGTGACGAGGAAAGTTCTTAGTTCAACTGGTCCATGGGTGCTGAATACATTAAAGTTCTGAATACATTTTTGGACTCCCCTCATTCCCTCCTCCAGCAGATTTTTGCCGGGTAAATATCCTGATTCCCTCATTCTCTCGAACAATGAAATGTCGCTTGGCTTTGACACGACCCAATAGACAGAGTGGTTCCGAACTCACTACCCGATCAATGCATCTCAATCGGAACAAGACTGAATTTTCAATTCTCGCTCTTCCAACACAACTCGATGCAATCCGGCCTCATAACTTGGACTGGATTGTCACATCAGTGATTGCAGATCCATCTTGGAAAAATGCCCACTTGGGAGAAAGCAGGATGGAATTTCGAACCCACGCACGGAGAGCCCAATGGATTAGCAGTCCGGCCCCTTAACCACTCGGCCACCTCATCCCGTAAACGCGTTGGTCAAATCGAAGGCTTATCAGGTACAAACAACCATTGTATTCAGCCAGCTGCGTGGATGCTGTTTTTACTTGAGGATAAATTCAGAATCCCACACCATGATCAAACGACCTTTAAATACCCTTTCCGTTTTTTTCACGTGTTCTGCACTGATATATTCGCTGCAATAACTTCCCGGGAGCTCAAACCTCCTCCCGATTTCAGTCAATGACACCATCCGGTCTCGTCCGTATTTTTGAACCCGGGACCTCTGGCATTTTATCGCAGCTGAGAATCAGTGGCAATATCAGGAGTGGGATTGAACCCTCGTCTCCAGAGGAGACTGACACCTGATGAATCCAAACGGTTCTAGGGGATTGGGCCGTGTTGGGGTGCTCTTTCCGAGGGTCAGTGCAGACAGGATGGGCCGAATGGTCTCCTTCTGTACTGGAGGGATTCTATGGTTACTTAACCAGGGTGCAAACGGCAGCATCAGGCCACAAGGGCAGCACGGCAGCATTGTGGGTAGCACAATTGCTTCACAGCTCCAGGGTCCCAGGTTCGATTCCGGCTTGGGTCACTGTCTGTGCGGAGTCTGCACATCCTCCCCGTGTCTGCGTGGGTTTCCTCCAGGTGCTCCGGTTTCCTCCCACAGTCCAAAGATGTGCAGGTTAGGTGGATTGGCCATGATAAACTGCCCTTAGTGTCCAAAATTGCCCTTAGTGTTGGGTTGGGTTACTGGGATAGGGTGGAGGTGTGGACCTTGGGTAGGGTGCTCTTTCTAAGAGCCGGTGCAGACTCGATGGGCTGAATGGCCTCCTTCTGCATTGTAAATTCAGTAAATTCTAAGGACAAGGTGAGGTCTCAGGCCAGAGCAAGAGTCCTATGTAATAACACACAGAACATCAGAAGTAAAAACATTTATTGTGGACTGGTGCCATCTCCTGGCTGACGGGGAGCAGTGCGACACGGACACTTTCATTCAGGAGCATTTTAAATTGGAGTGAAATAACAGAAACAAAGCAAGACGTTGTTTACGAAACAAAGCAAAGCATCAAAGGACTCAACATTCGGCAGTAAGTGATGGAGGGATACTGGGGAGCATCGCTGCCTTCCAAGCAGTTGATCCGGGGTCGATTCCCGGCCATCGCAATAATAATTTGGTCGGAGGCGTTTGCGTGATTCCGTGTGTTTCGAGCTGAGGAAGAGAGCTGGAGAAAGTGAGGTGGCTGGAGGCAGGAATCTCCGCTTGTTCGAAATAGTCTGGTTGGATTGTTCGCATCCGTCCGAGTGGCGAAACTGGGATCTCGGTTTCTGTAGTGATTTATTATTGGATATTGTTATATATAGAATTGACAATGCAAATGGAGGCCATTCGGACCATCGAGTCTGCACCGGCTCTTGGAAAGAGCACCCTACCCAAGCCCACACCACCCTATCCCCATAACCCAATAACCCCACTCAACCAACACGAAGGGCAATTTAGCATGGCCAATCCACCTAACCTGCACATCTTTGGACTGTGGGAGGAAACCGGAGCACCCGGAGGAAATGCACTCACACACGGGGAGAATGTGCAGACTCCGCACAGACAGTGACCCAGCCGGGAATCGAACCTGGGACCCTGGAACTGTGAAGCTGATGAATGTGATATAAAATAGTTAATTTAAATGTATTAGTTACAGTAATGTAGATGTAGGCCAGTCTAATTCTAGTGAGTTCACAGACAAAGGATTTCAGAAAACATGGCACGAAAGGGGGAGGTGTGTCTGGTGGAGGAGGAGAAAAGGATGCTGGGTAACAAGAGGTCCAGGGTTAAGGAATGAGAAGTGAGCCAATTAGGATGTATGGCCAGGTCAGGAGGGGTATAGGATGACCGATGGGAATCTGTATGTGAAACTTGATGTCATTTGAATGTATTTGTAGAGATTCCTTTGTCTCCAATGGCACTCGATTCGGAAGACCCAGGAGGCAGCTTGTGTTCTGGGTTTGTGTGATGCGATTCAGACTTGCAAGTTGGTTAAAAATAAATAATGCTATGCCTACAAATGCATCTCGAGTTTTATTGAGGCCAGACTAACGGGTAAAGAATTCAATGTTTTGTCATTTGGTGCCGGAAACCCGGGATTTCTCCAGACGGTTAGCGACCAACTGCGAAATCAGAATTAGACTGATTTTTGACAAGGAAAGTGGAAACGGGCCCACAATGTGTGTAGCTGTAAAATAACCCACATTGGTTTTCCCCTCTTCTCATGGTCTGATTGGTCTGGTCACTCGCGGTTGGTACGGAAAGATCATCTCGATGAAATCAAAGGTCAGTCTGGGGATTAGAAAATTGAACTGATGGGACATCTGGCAAGATGGTTTAGTTCCACGAGAGTGTTTTGGAAACTATTGTTGATTAAGCGAAAATTGTATCCTTAGACTGTAGTGGCGAGAAAAGATACATTTTAAGAGAAACTGGATGCTGCGTGTTAGTTAAAGCAGAAGCCTCTCAAAGGTTTAACAGCAGCTTGAGATAGCTGGCAGCATGTGGTGTAATTGGATACCTTTCTTTCGAGTCACTGAAACCCCAGCAAAGTTGCAGCTTGTGGTGGAATTGGATACCTTTCTTTCGAGTCAGTGAAACTCCAGCAAAGTTACGTTTTGAAGTAAGTAAAAGGTAAAGGAAACCAGTGGATTTCTCCACCTCTTTGATAAAAGTTAATTATTTTAGCAAGCAATTGATTGAAATTGCCAGAATCTTAAGTTTGAATTACTTGAAATAATGTTGATCTCATTTTATTTGTGAATTAATAGAAACTTAAAGAAACTCACTGACACCATTTTAAAAAGTGTAAATCTGGAGATGACAGTTGATTTTGCTCCGGTATAAATCACCACAGCTAACTGCTCCCTCATTGATAGCAGCCAACATTTTTGTGAATGTAAGAAAAACTTGTTGAAAGAAAAATTGTTAAGATAAAGAATTAATTAAGTTGTAAAAGTTATACAAGTTTGTGTTAAGCAAATCGTAAATTCAGTTCTGAGTTGAGATCAGAGCTTGCAGGTTGCAGTAATTCAATTTGAATTTTCAAACATTTTAAGTTTTAAAAGAACACTGTTAAAACCTTTTAAATAATTTTGCCAAGTAGCAGAAATTGCCATTGGTCATAAATTGGCAAATACATTTTTAAAAAAAGATAGCCAAAGTATGAAAGCTAAAGAGTTAATTAGATTATGGAGACAAAATTGTCAACATGAGAGGGATAAGATCATGTTATTAAATTGGCAAGAAAATGCCCTTAAAATGGGGATTCCAATAAGTGAAAGGGGGAACCAGAAAACTCTGGAGGTCTTGAAAAAGGTGTGTGCATTCAAAAAACGCGCAAGTAAAGAGAGGGTGGACTCGAGAAAAAAAAAGAGCTACGTAGTTCAATAACTGACCTTGCATTGTCAGAAGCAGATGAGCACCTAGAAAATCGGACCATGTCGGGTAGAGTCCCGACTGCACCAGTAGCATTGTCTGCACTAATTCAGGAATCAGCAGGGTATGATAATTTATATCCAGTCACTGCACCCCAGATTCAAATCATGCCAGCCTCTCCAGCCCCTTCGGTTGATAGCTTGCGTCCTAATTCAGCATCTTCACCGCCTGTTAGAGAAGGGGAGCTCTGTTCAACAAACCCAGTTAGCTCTAGGACCCGATCTCGGACAATGAGAGCGGGGCCTGATCATATCCAGAAACAATCACGCATACCACCTAGATCCCTTCAGACCGATATGATAGGACAGAAAAGTATGAGCACAAAGAAAGAGGATGGGAATGGTTCTGAGAAGCTGGAGCTCCCCCTAGTCGCAGGGAAGGGCGTCGAAGTCTTTGAAGAGCCAGGGGAATCCGCTAGAGCGCCCGCTAGTGAGACTCTGAGACAGTTGCCGATTAGGAAAATACCAAACCCTGATGCTGTAACGGCGGCCGCCCAGCCCACGATAGACGTTTATTTCCCATGGAGACCCAGTGAGATGATGGCTATTCTGGCTGCAATCCCAGACAGGAAGAAATCTCCTGCTGCTTTCGTGGATTACCTGAGAACTACGATCTCAGTTTATCAAGCTAATTCTAGGGACATCTGGGCCCTAGTCCAGCAGGTTTTAACCCCAGCAGAGTACAGCAATCATCTCAATCACTTGCATTATGCTAGGCACGCCGCACTTCAGCAAGCCCATACTTTGGACGATGATAGACGGGCACAAATCCTGAATGCGTTGAATGTCACATTACAAAAGCCCATAAACATTTCTGCTATCTTAGACCTCAAACCTAAAAAGACTGAAGTGCCAGAGGAATTTCTGGAACGTTTTAATGAAATCTACCGTGGGCAGTCAGACGACTTGCCATACCAAAATGGTCAGAGTTCCCTTCAATGTTGTGCTATGTTAATGCATTGCCTAGCACCTTCCGTGGCTGCTGCCGTGAACTGTAATAACATGAATTAGTCAGAGAACGACCCTTCTCTGATGGCCAGGGCAGTCAGATTTTATTGGAAGGAGTGTGTAGGCCAGGAAGGAGGCTCAGTTACAAAGATTAAGACTGAGTATGTAATGAAAAAGGATGATCTGAGCTCCCAACCAGCGGCAGATACGGTGGCTGAGCAGCTGGAACCCCAATATTGTGACCTTGGGTGGGTGGATCAACATGGGGTAGGATATCAAACCCACCCAAATGGACCCTCAGCTCCTCTTTATGGCCCACCGTATGCACCAACAGCTTCACAACTCCCCTTTTCTGCACTTCTTTCCAAGAGCCGCTGCAGACTCGATGGGCCGAATGGCCTCCTTCTGCACTTGAAATTCTATCCCCATAACCCAATAACCCCACTCAACCAACACTAAGGGCAATTTAGCATGGCCAATCCACCTAACCTGCCCATCTTTGGACTTTGGGAGGAAACCGGATCACCCGGAGGAAACCCACTCACACACGGGGAGAATGTGCAGACTCCGCACAGACAGTGACCCAGCCGGGAATCGAACAGGGACCCTGGAACTGTGAAGCTGATGAACGTGATATAAAATAGTTAGTTTAAATATATTAGTTACAGTAATGTAGATGTGTAGGCCAGTCCAATTCTAGTGAGTCCACAGACAAAGGATTTCAGACAGCATGGCAAGGAAGGGGGGAGGGGTGTCTGGTGGAGGAGGAGAAAAGGATGCTAGGTAACAAGAGGCCCAGGGTTAAGGAATGAGAAGTGAGCCAATTAGGATGTATGGCCAGGTCAGGAGGTGTATAGGATGGCCTACGGGAATCGTGTATGTGAAACTTGATGCCATTTGAATGTATTTGTAGAGATACCTTTATCTCCAATGACACTCGATGCGGGAAACCCAGGAGGCAGCTTGTGTTCTGGGTTCTTGTGAAGCGAGTTAGACTTGCAAGTTGGTTAAAAATAAATAATACTATGCCTAAAAATCCATCTCGAGTTTTATTGAGGGCAGACTGATGGGTATAGAATTCAATGTTTTGTCAAAGCAATTCCACTATGCTACCGTGCTGCCCTTACCTTGTCCTTATTACCCCACTGTGGGGTATTCCTGGAAGTTATTATATAAACTTTTCCCCTTCGCTCTGTTAAAGGAATTGGAAACATTGTAAAACTCCTGGTTCTATCTTTATCAAATGATATGACTGTGTTAATAAAACATAACCCATTCCAGTCAGTGGAGATGTGGTATTGGCACCAGTAAAACTCACACACCACAGCAGATGTTGTCTGTTTCCCTCAGAGAGAGTCAATTGAAGAGCTTCCCGATTTCGTTACTTTGAGCTTCACAGTGATGTGAAATGACAAATGTCCGGATCACACTAGAAGCAACACTTTGATACTAATTTATTGAAAAGAAAAGGCGGATGCACGGTGATAGCGACATGTTTACTTTTGGTGTGAGTGAGAATATAAATAGCAGAGGTTGGTTTATGGGTTATGGGCCCAGCACGCTTCCGCTGCGCCACTCCGCTCCTTAGGTCCGCCGTGTTCGCAATTACTGCTCTGAGGCAGCCAGATAACTATTTTTTTTTAAACGAGAACCCAAGTGTTGTGAAGCTCACTTTGGCTGGACAATAACATGGAACTTCAGCACGGCTGTAACAGACAGAGGAAGACACACAGAAAAGCAGGAAGAGACTATCAGGACACACACACACAATGACACACAGAAGAGGTGCAGTGCAAACCAGCAAGATACTGAGATGGACAAACTGGTTATTTAGGAAAACAGGGTTTTCTGTTGTACAAAGATAGGCAATTAAATGTATTTCTGCTGCGTAACTGTGCTCTCTGCTGTGTAACTGTGCTCTCTGCTGTGTAACTGAGCTCTCTGCTGTGTAACAGTGCTTTCTGCTGTGTAACTGAGCTCTCTGCTGTGTAACAGTGCTTTCTGCTGAGTAACTGAGCTCTCTGCTGTGTAACAGTGCTTTCTGCTGTGTAACTGAGCTCTCTGCTGTGTAACAGTGCTTTCTGCTGTGTAACTGTGCTCTCTGCTGTGTAACAGTGCTTTCTGCTGTGTAACTGAGCTTTCTGCTGTGTAACAGTGCTTTCTGCTGAGTAACTGAGCTCTCTGCTGTGTAACTGTGCTCTCTGCTGTGTAACTGTGCTCTCTGCTGTGTAACTGAGCTTTCTGCTGTGTAACTGTGCTCTCTGCTGTGTAACTGAGCTTTCTGCTGTGTAACTGTGCTCTCTGCTGAGTAACTGTGCTCTCTGCTGTGTAACTGTGCTCTCTGCTGTGTAACTGTGCTCTCTGCTGTGTAACTTAGCTCTCTGCTGAGTAACTGAGCTCTCTGCTGTGTAACTGTGCTCTCTGCTGCGTAACTGCGCTCTCTGCTGTATAATTGTGCTCTCTGCTGAGTAACTGCGCTCTCTGCTGTATAATTGTGCTCTCTGCTGTGTAACTGAGCTCTCTACTCTGTAACTGTGCTCTCTGCTGTGTAACCGTGCTCCCTGCTGTATAACTGAGCTCTCTGCTGTGTAACTGAGCTCTCTGCTGAGTAACTGCGCTCTCTGCTGTATAATTGTGCTCTCTGCTGTGTAACTGAGCTTTCTGCTGTGTAACTGAGCTCTCTGCTGTGTAACTGTGCTCCCTGCTGTATAACTGTGCTCTCTGCTGTGTAACTGTTTTCTCTGTCCTGGAACCGTGACTGTGCCGGTGACAGATCTTCACTGTGTTTGGGTCTAAACATTCCCTGTTGTGTAAATATGTTCCCAGTTGTGGAAATGTGATCCGTCTGAATCAGAACCTTTCTCCGCCATTACTGAGACGAAATTTCAATTCCAGATTTATCAAATCTTGTCATGAAAGATTAGTTCAGGCCTGTGGATTCCCAGTCCCGGGACAGAACTGTATTCCTGTTATCAAAACAGTTCGTTCAGCTCAACATTCTGAGATGGAAGCGCCCAATATGGGGCTTGAACCCAATATGAAACAATATAGGGCTTGAATCCACGACCGTGGGATTAAATGTCCGATGCTCTGCCGACTGAGCTAACCGGGCTGCTGTCAAAAATATTATTAACCCTCTTCCTGAGGAGATTAGAATTTGCTAAGCAGCGAACCTTGTGTCAAACCGTTTACTAAAATTCCGATTAATTCTTCGGCCACAGTCGCTGGGAGCAGGGCTCGAACCTGCTGGGGAAGTCCAACACCTTAACCACTCGACCATCGCAGCTCGGTTCAATAGGTCATTCATTAAACATTATAAAACATACAAAACATTATAAAACCGGCCAGGAATCACTCCAGGAAGTTCTTGCATTCCTGCGATGAACGGTGCCCCGGTGTTTCTGTGAGGAGCGGTTGAATCTACCTTACAATTGACCATTGGATTTGGAGAGAAGCCTTGAGAGACTGGAAAATCCCAGTTCCCGAAACGTACAATTCCATTGATTCAATTGTTTGCGGAAGAAAATCAGTTACATTGGAAATATCCTAGAAGTTCATTTTTGCTTTACATGGAACAGCACCGAACTTCCCAGTCCAGCTCCAAATTAAAGCAATTCAATCACAGAAACTGGCAGCACAGAAGGAGGCCTGTGCAGACCGAATGGTCACGTGACGACGTGTCCCGCATCTAAAATGATCAGGTGTTCTCCCCGGATCGCGCTCAGAGCACAAGCCTGGAGCAGCTGCTCAAACAGTAAATAAATTATTTTTTGTTACACGTCCTTGGTCGCCAGTCTTTGAGAGATCAGAATTTCTCCATGGTGTCAGGAGTGGGCAGTATGGCACAAGGGCTTCGCCACCTCAACCCGCTGCTGTCACAGAATCAGAGAATCCCTATTGTGCAAATGAAGACCATTCGGCACAACGAGTCTGTACTGACCCTCCGAAAGCTCACGCACCTGCCCTCTACTGGAATATTGGGTCCGATGGAGCAACTCTGGCCCCCATTCCAACCCCTGAAATCCGTCCCTCCCCTCTCATGAGTGGGGTGCAGGATTGGAGGGTCAGTGCAGACTCGATGGGCCGAATAGCCTCCTTCTGCATTTTACTGGTTTCTACGGAAACAGATATGATCACAGTATTTATTCACATGGGATAAACATTGGCTCGCACGTCACTGGCGGTGGCCGCGTGGCCTAATGGATAAGGCGTCTGACTTCGATGAATCGAATGATGATATCAGAAGATTGCAGGTTCGAGTCCTGCCGCGGTCGTTTTATACAGAAATCCGGTGGAACTTGCTGACAGCCGAGTTTTCCCTCCTCAGCTCATAGTTCCACCTTTCCATCCAAGCATTGCAGGGCTTTTTATGGAATATAATTCCTTCTAACATTGTTTTCATTCAATTCGCTCTCATCCTAGTATTTTGTTTATCCCCTGATGAATCCGCAGTATCTGTTTGACTTGGATCAAGTATAGAATAAAATATTTTGTATCAATCGGTTCAATACAATTCTGTGGAGGAAATTCTAATGTCGTCAGGAAGACAGACAGAGTGATTGAGTCATAGAAGTTGGCAGCATGGAAAAAGCCCTTCGGCCCAGCTTGTCAATGCCGCCCAGTTTCTTTCACTAAGCGAGACAAACTTGTCCGCATTTGGCCCATATCCCTCTATACCCACCCTGCCCATGTAACTGTCTAACTGATTTTTAAAAGACAAAATGATACCCGCCTCCACCACTGCCTCTGGCAGTCCGTTCCAGATGCTCCTCATTACCTTATTTATGCTCCTAATTATTTCACAGACCTCTATGACATTACCCATACGCCTCCTACGCTCCAGGAAAAAAAGTCCCAGCCTATCCAGCCTCTACCTTTCACTCAGACCATCAAGTCCTGGTAGCACCCTTGTAAACCACTTCTGCACTCTTTCTAGTTTAACAATATCCTTCGGAAAATAGGGTGACCAGAACTGAACACAATATTCCATGCGTGGTCTTACCAATGTCTTGTGCAACTTGAACAAGACGTCCCAACTCTTGTATTCAACATTTTGAGCTTAAAACCTCGCATTCCGAATGCCTTCTTCACCACCCTATCCACCTGCGACAGTACCTTCAAGGAGCTGTGAACCTGTACTCCTAGATCTGTTTGTTCTGTAATTCTCCCCAACTCGCTACTAGTAACTGATTAGGTCAATCCCTGATTTGAGCTACCAAAATACATCACCTCACATTTATCCAAATTAACCTTCATCTGCCATTCATCGGCCCACTGGCCCAAGATGTTTAATAATGAGCTGAATCAACTGTTTTTTGTTCAGAGGGATGAAAGATTATCTCACTGGATTGGGAATCCAGAGGCCTGAAATACTCTTTGGGACAGGGAATAAATCTCACCATTCAAATTCACTGATTCAATAGATTTTCAGAGGCGTTGAAAGGGTGGATGCTGAGAGGTTGTTTCTCCATGTGGGAGAGTCTAGGACCAGAGGGAATGATCTCAGAGTAAGGGGCCGCAAAATTAAATCAGAAATGATGAGTAATTTGTTCTCTCAGAGTATAGTGTATCTGTGGAAACATTGTTTCTAAGCGAATACTTGTCGAGGCTGGGGAAGTTAATATGCGCAAGATTAAATCAGTAAGGGAATCAAGGATTATGGGGATAAGGCGGGAAAGTGGGTTTGAAGATTATATCAGGTCAATCATAACCTCTTTGAATGGTGGAGCAGACAGGATGGGCCGAATGGGCCACTTCTGCTCCTCCGTCTTACAGTGTAATGAGATCATCTGATGAACTTGTTTTCACGGCTGGGCGGCCGGTTCTGGAAAGACAAAATCTGCCAGCAGTGCCCCAGATGAAGCTGGCGTCTGTTTTGGAGCTTCTGAAGCCGCAAGTTTTCATGGTGCCAAACTCCTGCCCAAAGCTGGTGTCGTGATTTAAATCGATTATCAGACAGAGGATTAGGAATATCGGTATAGAGATTGGTGCAAGAAGATTCACTCCTCAGGCCTGTTGAACTCCGAATCTAAACTCCATCCTAGTTCCGGATACACTGAATGAATCATCAGGTCACCCTCAATAAGTGGCCCAACGCGGAGACGCAGGAAATTGATCATCGAGGAGGATGGATACAAACCCGCAGATGCAAAGCACAATGGATTAGCAGCGCATCTCGGCCAACTCGCCAAATGACCTGACTTCACCAAACCACCTCATGGACCTTTAACATCTGCAACAACTAACGGAAGAAGGTTGTATTTGTCCATTGGTCCAGATGTGCAGCCAGTTGTGAAATGTTGGAAATATAGTCTCTGTCAGCAAATTACATTTCCAACATATCAGCTGAAGGATTGTTCTGAACGGACTGATGGGAATCACTTCAACACCATTGGAGTGGGCACGTGAGCAATAGGTCAGAAGGTGAGAGCATTGAGGGAGAACTCACAGACTGTATCAGAGAGAGACCTCTCCTGTGGAAATGTGTTCTCTGCTGTGTTACTGTGTTCTCTGCTGTGAAACTGTGCTCTCTGCTGTGAGACTGTGCTCTCTGCTGTGGGACTGTGTTCTTTGCTGTGGGACTGTGTTCTCTGCCGTGAACTGTGCGCTCTGCTGAGAAACTGCAATCTCTCCAGTGGAAATGTACTCTCTGCTGTGAAACTGCTCTCTGCTGAGGAAACGTGGACCAGATCTGATGCAGCTGAGGGTGCTGAGTGATGTAACGTGGACATGGTGAAGTTACTGGCCAGAAATTTCCGAATTCTATTTTTGCTTTTAATGGACAGCTACAATCCACGTGTTTATTCTCGGACACAACAATGAATAAAAATGAATCAGTGCTGAGCAGATTCTAACATCCCACACCTCCAGTTTGTTCTTATTGAGAACCCCGTCCTCGATGGAAGCTTTTGCTCTCCGAATCAGACCACCGCCTCCTGGGAATACAGCAGCGATACCTCCAAGATCTGATCAGTAACAGAATCACAGAATAATACAGTGTCCCCTTGTGACTGAGGGGAACAGGTGCTCCCTATCCGCCCTGTCTATACCTATCATAATCTTGTACACCTCGATGAGATCACCCCTCAGTCATCTCTGTCCCTGCGTGAGAGAGAAAACAAGCCTATCCAACCTCTCTTCATATCCTAACTGTTCCATCCCAAGCAACATCCTGCTGAATCACCTCTGCACCCCATCCAGTGCAGTCACATATTTCCTAGAATGTGGTGACCAGAATTGCACACGGTACTCCAGCTGTGACCTCCCCAACATTCTATACAACTCCACCATGACCTCTCTGCTTTTGTAATCCATGCCCCGAATGATAAAGACAAGTATCTCAAATGTCTTTTCCACCACCCTATTAACCTGCCCGTCTGCCTTCAGAGATCTATGGACAAACACTCCAAGGTCCCTTTGTTCCTCAGGACTTCCCAGTGTCAGGCCATTGACATTAATCCTATAATAATAATATTATATTCTTTATTGTCACAAGTAGGATTATATTAACACTGCAATGAAGTTACTGCGAAAACCCCCTACCAAATGATCACATCTAATTTTTCAGCGTTAAATTCCATCAGCCACTTTTCTGCCCATTTGACCATCCCGTCTGTATCTTCCTGTAACTCAAGACACTCAACCGAACTGTGAGCTTGAAACTCAGTGAAAGGATTTCACCCTCCTCTCGGAATCTGATCACCACCTCAATCCCAACATTCAGCTTGGGTGGGCAGACAAGACAACGTCCTTCCCGCAGGCCCCCCAGCACAGACTGGATAATATCCCAAACTCGTATCCTGCTAGTGTCACATTGCTCCACCACCTTGTTCTCTTCACAAAACGCCAGGAATCTCAGACCAATTCTTCAGACCTTTGATTCGCTCTTCAAACAACATCTTGTCCCTGATTAAGTTCATCCTGGGAAGAGGTGCTCGGTATTCCGAGTTTCTCTGCAGCATCCGGTTGCTGTTGATGAACCAAAAGAGGCCTCACGCCTGAAAGAAAGCCTCTCTCACAGCCCTGCGAGCATGTCTCCATTAGACGGTGCAGTCAATACCTGCAGGGTAGATAACAATGGAGAGAAGTGTGAGCAATTTCAGCGTCACAATTCTCTGGACACAGAGCATTCAAAATATTATATTATTGAAAATACTGAACTGATCCTCTGGGAGCAGGACTCAAGTCAAAGGGGAAAATCCAGTGGGTTTCTAGTGGAAAGATTTAACAACTGGATGATGGCAGCTGAAATCAGTACTTGCGTTACAATCTCTGTAGATATTCTACTGAATTTAACCCTGCAAAAGGCATATTTTCCGACTAGAAATCCAACACATTTCCCCCTGTTGTGGAGGAAGTTCTCAATCGCACAGGTGGTCAAACGGAATAACGCTGGGCTGGGATTTGAGTCCAGATTTTTCTTTAGGGAACAGACACTTTAACGGATTAAGCTACAGAGTCTGAGGATGTTCAGCTAATCACAAGGGAATGCTGGAAATACGGTACGGATCTGTAGTATCTGTGAAAAGTGAAATAGTTAACATTTCACAACCCGACCTTTCGTTGGAACGACCTGTTCCTCTCTCCACAGAAGCTGCCGGATCAGCTGAATATTTCCAGCATTTTCTGTCTTTGTTTCAGATTTGCAGCATCCGCAGTATTTTGCTTTTGGGTCAAAGGACAATGAGTTGCCTTTCCTGCTGTGAGGGTTATTCCAGGTCTCTCTGGCTGTGATTGTCGCTGATTCGGCAAAACATTTACAATCTATCATTAATTGACCGTGAGAATGGGCGGTGAGGGGATTCTGGAACCGCTGGAAGTCCATATGGTGTATGTACACACACAGTGCTGTTAGGGAGGGGTTCCAGGTTTGGATGGTGCCTCGCGGAGGAAAAGTCAATTTCAGGAGTGGGATTCGAGCCCTGACCTCCAGAGAAGACTGCGACCAGCGCTCGGCCATCCTGACGTATTCGAAAGGTTAGGTGCATTTGGGCCGAAATCGGGTGCTCGTTCCGAGGGTCGGTACCGGTTCCATGGGCCGAATGGCCTCCTTCTGCACTGGAGGCAATCTATGATTACTGAAATAGGGTGAAAATGGCAGCATCAGGACACAGGACGAGTTAAGGTCTCAGGCGAGAGGAAGTGTCCTATGTAATGACACATAGAATGTACATTTATTGTGGACTGGTGCCGCCTCCTGGCTGAACGGGAGCCGTGCGACACGGACAGTTTCATTCAGGAGCATTTTAAATTGGAGTGAAATAACTTACGCAAAGTAAGTACTTGATACGAAACAGTTAATCAAACTGATCTAAAGAACCAAAAGGACACGTCTCCAGTCAGTGAGCGATGGTGGTATAGTGGTGAGCACAGCTGCCTTCCCAGCAGTTGACCCGGGTTCGATTCCCGGCCATCGCAATAATAAATTGGGAATTTTTGCGCCTCTTCCTGAATTTCAAACTGAGGAAGAGAAAGTTTCTCACTCAGAATTTAGACGCAAATACAGCGGGGAATGAAATAAGTACTTATCGTTTTTTAACGTGGTTTCAATGTGGACAGTGTTTGACTATCCCCCCCCCCCCCCCCACCCCCCGCGCCAGCCTTCAAACAAAAGTTAAAAATAACAGCATTTTTACTTCATCTTTGATGCACGATCAATTGCACAAATACTAAAGTTGTGGACAACTGTGGCTTTATTACAGTCAGATGCGAGGCCTCCTGCTGCATCTGGCGAAATGGCAGGGCACTGGAGGGCATGCATATTTATACAGTTCTCACTGGGCGGAGCCAGTCGGCAGGTCCTATCTTACATCTCCTATTACAGTGGATCACCACATTCACCCTCTGTTAAAAATGAGTCCGGCGGGGGTGACATGAAACTATATACAATTATTGGAATTATGTACAGTGGTAGGGAAAGAAAAGTCCATGTTGACGGTCCGGAGTCCGTCAAAGGTTCAGCCGGTCCGGTGCTTTGGTGCTTCGTTGGGATCGGCGTAATGGTGGGGACGAAGTCGGTGCTGGCGGAGGTGGAGGTGGCGTCGATGGCGCCGATGGCGGTGCTGATGCTGGCCAGTCATCGGGGAACTCTGGGAGCGTGCAGAAGTCCTCTTCGTCCTCTTGTGCGGAAAAGGTGAGGGGGTCTGGGGGGGGGGGCAATATTGGCGGCGCGGTGGGAGGTGGGGGGGTGGTGTTGGGGTGGAACTTGACGGTGCCAGGTCCCTGAGTGAGACAGTATCTTGGCGGCCGTCGGGAAACTCAACGTCGGCATATTGAGGGTTGGCGTGAAGCAGGTGAACCCTGTCCACCAAGGGGTCCGCCTTGTGGAGTCGGAGGTGCCTACGGAGAAGGACCTGTCCTGGAGCAGCGAGCCAAGTAGGGTGCGACACACCGGATGTGGACTTCCTGGGGAAGGTAAAAACACGTTCATGGGGTGTGTTACTAGTGGTGGTACACAATAGTGACCGGATGGAGTGCAGAGTGTCAAAGAGGACCTCCTGCCAGCGAGAGGCTGGGAGGTTCCTGGACCATAGGGCCAGCGGGACGGCCCTCAAACTGTCCCATTCACCCGTTCTACTTGCCCGTTTCCCCGGGGGTTGTAGCTGGTCATCCTACCGGAGGCTATACCCCTGCTGAGCAGGACGTGACGCAGCTCATCGCTCATGAATGAGGATCCCCTGTCACTGTGGATGTAGGCAGGGAAACCGAACAGCGAAGATGGTGCTGAGGGCCTTGATGACGGTGGCAGACGTCATATCGGGCATGGGATGGTGAAGGGGAATCTGGAGTACGCATCGACCACACTGAGAATATGGTGTTATGGTCGGTGGAGGGGAGGGGCCCTTTGAAATCCACCCTGAGGCGTTCAAATGAGTGGGAAGCCTTCACCAGGCGTGCACGGTCTGGCCGGTAGAAGTGCGGCTTGCACTCCGCACAGACCTGGCAGACCCTGGTCACTGTCCTTACTTCCTCGACGGAGTAGGGCAGATTGTGAGCTTTGACCAGATGGTACAATCGGGTGACCTCCGGGTGACAAAGGCTGTTGTGTAGGGCCCAGAGTTGGTCCTCATGTGCGCTGGCACATGTACCTCGGGAGAGGGCGTCTGGAGGCTCGTTGAGTTTACCGGGGCGATACAAGATCTCGTAATTATAGGTGGAGAGCTCGATTCTCCACCGCAAGATTTTATCATTTTTGATCTTGCCCCGCTGTGTGTTATTGAACAATAAGGCTACCGACCGTTGGTCCGTAAGGAGAGTGAATCTCTTACCTGCCAGGTAATGCCTCCAATGCCGCTTCAAACAGCTTCAACGATAGCTTGAGCCTCCTTCTCGACGGATGAGTGTCGAATTTCAGAGACATGAAGGGTGCGGGGAAAGAATGCCACGGGTCTGCCTGCCTGGTTAAGGGTGGCAGCCAGGGCGACGTCTGAAGCGTCGCTTTCTACTTGGAAAAGCAGTGACTCATCCACTGCGCGCAACCCAGCCTTGGCGATGTCTGCTCTGATGCGGACGAAAGCATGTTGTGTCTCGGCCGCAACGGGGAATTGGATGGACTGAATGAGTGGGCGGGCCTTGTCGGCATAGTTTGGGACCCACTGAGCGTGGTAGGAAAAGAAGCCCTGGCAGTGTTTGAGGGCCTTGGGGAAGTTCCATGAAGGGGCGCATGCGCTCGGGGTCGGGCCAGAGAAGACCATTTTGGACTACATAGCCGAGAATGGCTAACCGGGTCATGCTGAACACACACTTCTCTTTGTTGTAGGTCAGGTTGAGAAGGGTGGCAGTGCGGAGGAATTTATCGAGGTTGGCATCGTGGTCCTGCTGGTCATGGCCGCAGATGGTGACATTTTATAAGTACGGAAAGGTGGCCCACAAACCGTACTGGTCGACCACTTGGTCCATCTCTTTTTGGAAGACCGAGATCCCATTTGTGATACTGAACCCTAAGGAAGTGGTTGAGGCGACTGTCCCCCTCGAGGGCAGTGTATGGCCGGTCCGACTTCCAGGTGGGGAGCTGTAGGAAGCAGCCATCCGGTGAAATGGAAAACACCAGCCTCCTCCGCAGCTCCGCATCTCCGGCAACCTTGGCGCCAATTGGAAAATCTTCAAGCAAAAGTTCCTCCTGTACATCGAGGCATCCGACCTCGAAGCAGCATCGGATGCCAGGAAGATCACATTATTTGTCTCCACCGCGGGGGACCATGTCATCCACATCTACAACTCCCTTACGTTCGCTGCCGGCGAAGACAAAACAAAATTCAAAACAGTCCTGCTGAGGTTTGACAGCCACTGCGACACTGAGGTGAATGAGAGCTTTGAATGGTACTTTTTCCAGCAGAGGCTTCAGGGTAAGAATGAACCTTTTCAGTCCTTCGTGACCCATCTCTGCATCCTAGCGCAGTCATGTAACTATGACTCGACGGTTGATTCCATGATCCGGGATCAGATCGTTTTCGGGGTCCACTCCGATTCCATTCGGCAGCAGCTCCTGAAAGTCAAACAGTTGACCCTCTCAGTTGCTATCGAGACATGCGTTATCCATGAGCATGCTAAGAATCGTTACTCCCACATCAGGGCAGCAGAAACTGCAAAACTGGCCTCCCACGAGGCGGAACGGGTGCAGGCCATTGTTCAAATGCAGGGCCTGAGCATCGAGGAGAGTGGTCACTTTGTGCGCTTTTCCCAGGTCCCTGCGCAGGTGCGCCATGACCGAGTGGACGACGAGGCCGAAAACACGACTGCACAGGTGCGTACGTCGACCGACCGTACTGCGCATGCGCGATGGCGCACGGAATGCCCTGCCATCGGTGTCATGACATCTCCGAATTGTGGCTCCACCCACTTAAAGCGGAAATGTCCGGCAAAAGGACGCCGGTGTCTACAGTGTGGCAAGCTTGGCCACTATGCAGCCCTTTGCAGATCTGCTCCACCGCTCAGCAGCCAGCGATCCCAGCTGCGGCGCCGAAGTGTCCGCTCGATACAACAAGGCATGCCAGATTCCGATCCCGACAGCCCAACAGACCCTGATGCTGAGTGCATCAGGTCCCCATACCGGGTGGGCATCATAACTACACATGCGCTGCCTTCCACCACAACGAGAAACGCCTCTCGATCCTCAGTGTGGATCGACGGGTGGTGTGCTGTCCACACAATTAATGAAATGAAAACGAAATGAAATGAAATGAGACAAGGCTTGCATCCGATTCAAACTTCACACCGGCGCATCAGCGAACCTCATCTCAAAATCCGGCCTCGACACCATGCGTGCCAGACCAAGCATTCTTCCACCGGCCTGCCAGTTCCTTGACTACAATAGCAATGGCATAGCTGCCACTGGTTCCTGTCAACTAGGGTATCCAACAAGGCGATCAAGGCAACACTGTGGTTTGAAATCGTCGGGCCTGAGAGAGCGTCCCTGCTCGGTGCTCGAGCTCCTGAACCTGGTTCAGCGAGTCCACGCCACGTCATCATCACCGGCGACGGCCTCGCCAGCAAGTTACAAGCCTATTTATATTCTCACTCACACCAAACGGAAACAAGTCGCTATTTGTCAGCAGCACACCTGCCTTCTTCTTTATTAGTAGCAAAGTTTTGCTTTCTGTCTGATCCGCTCCTTGTTTTTCAGCTAACCACAGTACAGTCAGTGAACTTGTCTGTGAAAGCAGTACGGGAAGCAACTGTGGAGAGAGATTGCAGTCGCCAGAATGCAACTCTCCAAATGGACACATCACGCCGTTCAGATCTTAGACTTTCAATACCTTCGTCTGAGGAACAGGTGGAGCGGGAAATCGGACCTTGTTGATTAGAGCAAACTGATCAATGCAGCAATGAGAAGCTCCTGAACCACCAGCGGTTTGGACAAAGATGGCACTCAGATACAGGACTCTGGCTGGGGTTCAAAAGTAGGAAGAGCATATCTTGTTTGAAATGAAATAACGATGAAGATAGACTTTAAGTCGATTTGTGCACGGATCTTAGGTTCGACGACGACGCATCAGGATGGCCGAGCGGTCTAAGGCGCTGCGTTCAAAACGCAGTCTTTTCTGGAGGCGAAAGTTCGAATCTCACTCCTGATGTTGCCTTTTACTCCACGAGGTTAAATTTCTCCAGCCAGATTTTCAACCTCAGGAAGATCCAATACCTCCCTATCAATGGAAAAGCGTTGGTCTCAGGACATGAGATTTCTGCTTAAATATGCACAGCAAGACCCCACCGGCAAAAGCCCAGTTCATGACTGGATAATCTGCTTCAGTGACTCTGGTTGAGGAATTAATATTGATGCCAAGAGAAGGGTAAAATTCAACAAAGAACAAAGAAATGTACAGCACAGGAACAGGCCTTTCGGCCCTCCAAGCCCGTGCCGACCATGCTGCCCGACTAAACTACAATCTTCTACACTTCCTGGGTCCGTATCCTTCTATTCCCATCCTATTCATATATTTGTCAAGATGCTCCTTAAATGTCCCTATCGTCCCTGCTTCCACCACCTCCTCCGGTAGCGAGTTCCAGGCACCCACTACCCTCTGCGTAAAAAACTTGCCTCGTACATCTACTCTAAACCTTGCCCCTCTCACCGTAAACCTATGCCCCCTAGTAATTGACCCCTCTACCCTGGAGAAAAGCCTCTGACTATCCACTCTGTCTATGCCCCTCATAATTTTGTATACCTCTATCAGGTCGCCCCTCAAACTCCTTCGTTCCAGTGAGAACAAACCGAGTTTATTCAATCGCTCCTCATAGCTAATGCCCTCCATACCAGGCAACATTCTGGTAAACCTCTTCTGCACCCTCTCTAAAGCCTCCACATCCTTCTGGTAGTGTGGCGACCAGAATTGAACACTATACTCCAAGTGTGGCCTAACTAAGGTTCTATACAGCTGCAACATGACTTGCCAATTCTTATACTCAATGCACCGGCCAATGAAGGCAAGCATGCCGTATGCCTTCTTGACTACCTTCTCCACCTGTGTTGCCCCTTTCAATGACCTGTAAACCTGTACTCCTAGATCTCTTTGACTTTCAATACTCTTGAGGGTTCTACCATTCACTGTATATTCCCTACCTGCATTAGACCTTCCAAAATGCATTACCTCACATTTGTCCGGATTAAACTCCATCTGCCATCTCTCCGCCCAAGTCTCCAGACAATCTAAATCCTGCTGTATCCTCAGACAGTCCTCATCGCTATCCGCAATTCCACCAACCTTTGTGTCGTCTGCAAACTTACTAATCAGACCAGTCACATTTTCCTCCAAATCATTTATATATACTACAAAGAGCAAAGGTACCAGCAGTGATCCCTGTGGAACACCACTGGTCACAGCCCTCCAATTAGAAAAGAATCCCTCCATTGCTACTCTCTGCCTTCTATGGCCTAGCCAGTTCTGTGTCCACCTTGCCAGCTCACCCCTGATCCTGTGTGACTTCACCTTTTGTACTAGTCTACCATGAGGGACCTTGTCAAAGGCCTTACTGAAGTCCATATAGACAACATCTACTGCCCTACCTGCATCAATCATCTTAGTGACCTCCTCGAAAAACTCTATCAAGTTAGTGAGACACGACCTCCCCTTCACAAAACCGTGCTGCCTCTCACTAATACGTCCATTTGCTTCCAAATGGGAGTAGATCCTGTCTCGAAGAATTCTCTCCAGTAATTTCCCTACCACTGAAGTAAGGCTCACCGGCCTGTAGTTCCCGGGATTATCCTTGCTACCCTTCTTAAACAGAGGAACAACATTGGCTATTCTCCAGTCCTCCGGGACATCCCCTGAAGACAGCGAGGATCCAAATATTTCTGTCAAGGCCTCAGCAATTTCCTCTCCAGCCTCCTTCAGCATTCTGGGGTAGATCCCATCTAGCCCTGGGGACTTATCTACCTTAATATTTTTTAAGACACCCAACACCTCGTCTTTTTGGATCACAATGTGACCCAGGCTATCTACACCCCCTTCTCCAGACTCAACATCTACCAATTCCTTCTCTTTGGTGAATACTGATGCAAAGTATTCATTTAGTAGCTCGCCCATTTCCTCTGGCTCCACAGATAGATTCCCTTGCCTATCCTTCAGTGGGCCAACCCTTTCCCTGGCTACCCTCTTGCTTTTTATGTACGTGTAAAAAGCCTTGGGATTTTCCTTAACCCTATTTGCCAATGACTTTTCGTGGCCCCTTCTAGCCCTCCTGACTCCTTGCTTAAGTTCCTTCCTACTTTCCTTATATGCCACATAGAAGATAATTCGTCTTCTCTTGTAAATAGTCTGGCAGGTTGGATTGTTCACATCCGTCCAAGTGGGGAAGTTGGGGACTCGGTTTCTATTGTGATTCATTGCTCGATAAAGCTTTATTTCCTTATTGGCCCCCTGTGAGTTATTACTGGATATCGTTCTATATCTATATTGCCCCTCTATGGGGTACTGCTGGATAACGTTTCCCGAGCAGCTTTGACTAAGGGTCATCTGGACTCGAAACGTTAGCTCATTTCTCTCCCTCCAGATGCTGTCAGATATGCTGAGACTTTAAAGCATTTTCTCTGTGGTTCCCTGTGTGTGAGCTTTACAATGTTGTAATGTGTCATGCTGTCTCTTTCATTCTTGGGACTAATGTCGGGATGAGACTGCAAGAAGGTTTCTGATAGGTATTTGCTGCAAAGCAAACAGGAACGTGTGTTATGTTTATTTTTGGCGTGAGGGAGAATGTAAATAGCAGAGAATACCCTCGATTCCTCGACCTCGGTCTAATGGCCCAGCAGGCTCCCGCTGCGGCACTCTGCTCCTTAAACCAGGAGCTACAACATTACTACCCTGCGGTAACCACACAACTATTCACTGCCTCATTTTTTTCTTTCAACAAGAACACACGTTTGAGCACACTGATTCTGGTCAGCATAGTTCAGATAATTCAGTTTCGTGCTGAATGGTTGTTCTGTGAAGGTGACGTGATTTCTTCTGTGACGTTGTTCTGATGGGAAAGTGGGGAGTGACTGGAATCACCTTTAAAAAATGAAGTTCGGGGCGGCAGTTTCATCTCTCTGGCGCAGCGGAAGCGTGCTGGGCCCATAACACAGAGGTCGATGGATCGAAACCATCCTCTGCTATTCATATTCTCAATCACACCAAACGGAAACAAGTTGCTGTTTGTCAGCAGCACATCTGCCTTTTTATTTATTAGTATCAAAGTTTTGCTTTCAGTCTGATCCGCTCTTTCACACCTGTTCTTCAGCTAACCACAGTACAGTCGCGGTGACTAAGTTGACTTCTCCCAGAACACTCTTCTGCCGCCTCTACTGGATTAACGTTCACCTGATTGGACACTGGAGGGGTTCTTCGGCTGCCTGTCTGTGAGAGCAGCACCGGAAGCAGCTGTGGAGAGTCATTGCAGTCGCCAGAATGCAACTCTCCAATTAGATACTTCACGTCGCTCAGATCGTAGACTTTCAATACCTTCGTGTGAGGAACAGGTAGAGCGGGAATTCGGACCATGTTGATTAGAGCAAACTGATCAATGCAGCAATGAGAAGCTCCTTAAACACCAGCGGTTTGGACAAGGATGGCACTCAGACACAGGACTCTGGAAGGGGTTCAAAAGTAGGAAAAGCATATCTTGTTTGAAATGAAATAACGATGAAGATAGTCTTTAAGTCGATTTGTGCACGGATCTTAGTTTCGGCGACAACGCATCAGGATGGCCGAGCGGTCTGAGGCGCTGCGTTCAGGTCGCAGTTTCTTCTGGAGGCGATGGTTCGAATCCGACTCCTGATATTGCCTTTTCCTCCACGAGGTTAAATTTCTCCAGCAAGATTTTCAACCTCAGGAAGATCCATTACCTCCCTTTCAATAGAAAAGCGTTGGTCTCAGGACATGAAATTCCAGCTTAAATACGCACAGCAAGACCCCACCGGCAAACGCCCAGCTCATGACTCGATAATCTGCTTCGGTGAGTCTGGTTGAGGAATTAATATTGATCCCAAGAGAAGGGTAAAATTCGTCTTCTCTTGTAAATAGTCTGGCAGGTTGGATTGTTCACATCCGTCCAAGAGGGGAAGTTGGGGACTCGGTTTCTACTGTGATTCATTGCTCGATAAAGCTTTATTTCCTTATTGGCCCCCTGTGAGTCGATTCCTCGACCTCGACCGCGAATAGCTCAACCACGTGCGGAGTGGCGCAGCAGAAGCGTGGTGGGCCCATAGCCCAGCAGTCGATGGACCAAAACCATCGTCTGCTATTTGTATTCGCACTCACACCAAAAGCAAACAAGTCGCTATCACCCAGCAGCACATCTGCCTTTTTCTTTATTAGTATCAACATTTTCCTTTCAGTATGATCTGCTCCTTGACACCTGTTCTTCAGCTACCCACAGTATAGTCGAGGTGACGAAGTTGCCTTCTCCCAGAACTCCCTTCTGCCGCCTCTACTGGATGAACTTTCACCTGTTTGGACACTGGAGGGGTTCGTCGGCTGTGAAAGCAGCACCGGAAGCAGCTGTGGAAATAGATTCCAGTCGCCATGATGCATCTCTCCAATTGGATACTTCACGTCGCTCAGATCTTCGTCTCTCAATACCTTCGTGTGAGGAACAGGTTATAATGAAAAAATATATCATTTGAACCATGAATGTGAACCTGGAAAAGACAGAGATTTTAAATGAAAGGGAAAGGTCCCACAAAGGGTTAACAGCCGCAGGTTGTTTAAAATACAGATAGCTTCGCAGGCGTTAAAGAAAACAGATATGGACAACTCAACATGGTTTTAAAGTTAAAAAGACATTCAATCAATTTAAAATCTTAAGTTATATAAACGGGAACAGTATTTCACACTTCCCGAGAAGTGCATTATTTTACTGAACAATTAAAAAAGGAACAACCAGGATCTTAGGTTTAAATTGGGGGAGAAGGTTAAGCGGGAAACCTTGCTGACGCCACTTAAATATGAGACAACTGCTTTCCAGCTAAGAAACACATGAGGTGGCACGTTTATTCCATAATTTACACATTTTTGACGTTAAAAATCTTTTAGCAAATAATCAGGTCATAGGGTATAGGTCCAAGCCAGATAAGGTTAGAAATATAGGGGGCGACCTGCCGTTGACACCAGCTGACCAGTGGAAGTGCAGAGGCGAACTGCTTCGTTGGACACGAGTTCATATCCAGTATTTAGACTGAGAAAAAACATCACTAAAGACAGATATCAGGAAAGTTGCTGACGAAGCAACAAATAAATGTATTACCTGCCAAACAAAAGTATTACATGTCAAGCAGAATAAGCTAGTTCAACGACAGGGAGCTTGCATTAGCTACAGTCGGCAAGCAACAGTTACATTTCAATAAATGCCATGTAGAAACTAAGGCTGCGCAAAGGGCTATATAATACCTAATAATTCAGCAGCCAGCTCTCATAGCTGCCCTCGGTCATGGGAAGGACTGAACACGGAAGCCGAGCAGAACAGCGAATCCATCAGGAAAAAAACAAAAGTTACAGGAGATAATTGTCAAGGCAGACTTGAAGGTCTAACAACTGACCAGGAAGATGCAAAGAAAAGATCTTATTACTTTTCTGTAAAAACAGTGATTACATCTTTTAATTTGAAATTAAAACGAACTTAAATTGATAACCTGAAAGAGTGTTTATTAGAAAGTTTACTTTACTCTACTTAGAAAAGCCGGACCCGTGAGTGAAGCACCTGAGTGGAAAGTAAACAGAATCTTCTCTGAAGACATGGGTTATGCCGTGGGATAACATGAAACACTGGTTTGACCCGAATAGCGCCCACCTAAGTCTGCATAGGAGTCAGGGAGTGAGAATCCCTGTTCATCATTTAGAATATCTTGACCCTTTTCTGGTACAGGGGGAATTCTAAGAATAGTGGTGAGGTTTTAACTTCATGGCGCGCAACGTGGAGGGCTAGAATATTAGAAGTTTCTGGGTAAAGCGATGCTAGAATATTAGAAGTTTCTAGTTAAGCAGGTGGAGGTTTGAATATTAGAAGTTTCTAACCTACACAGGGAATGGAATATTAGACGATTCTAGTTCCCAAATAATTGTTAGAATATTAGAAGTTTCTAACTGGCACAATCAACCGCGATAGAATGGCGGGGCAGACTCGATGGGTCTAATGGCTTAATTCTGCTCCTATATTTTATGAACTTATCTTTTGCGCGACTTCGTGAGTTTCAAACTGAGGGGAAGGAACATTTTCCAACTCAGAATTTATGCGCAATTAGGGCAGGGAGTGAAAAGTAACTTTCTCAGCTTTTTATTATTTGGTTTCACCATGGACAGTGTTCGACTATTCACCGCCCGCCAAGCCCTGAAACAAAAGCTAAAACTCACAGCCTTTTTACTATATCCTCATGAAGTGGACAAAACAGAGACACAACAGACACGTTACAGACAAGAATGGGATTTGAATCAACGTGTGCAGAGTGCAATGGATTATTGTGCATCACCTTAACCATGTGGAACAACCCCTTTACTTCATGGAATTTTAATATCTGATCTTGTCACAGACAAGTAGCCGAAGCACCCCACCAATGTACAATCAGGAGGACGTTCATCCACGAGAGGTGGCAGAAGGTAATAATGGGAGAAGTGAACCCGGTAACCTCGACTGCACAGTTGGTAGCCGAAGAAGAATTGTGGCAATGTGGAGTTAAGCCCCAAACACGTCTGCCGCCGTTCGTGCCTCCGTTCGTCCCTCCTCTAACGCAACTCGATGCAAGTGGCCTGACAACTTGGAATAGTTTGTCACATCAGTGATTGCAGATCCATCGTGTAAAAATGAATTCCACTTCCGAGAAACAATGGGCGAAAAATCGACGAGGATGGGATTCGAACCCACGTGTGCAGAGCACAATGGATTAGCAGTCCATCGCCTTAACCACGCGGCCACCTCGTCGCACAACTTGGCACGTCAATACGTCTTAATTCGTTTTGCATCCATGAACTGATGGCAATTATTTGCCTCTTTCTATTCAACCAGGTATTCGACGGGGGAAATGCAGTGGTGGTTGTATAGTGGTGAGCATCGCTGCTTTTGAAACCATTGACTCCGGTTCGATTCCTGGCCATCGCAGTAATAGTTGAATCGGATGTTTTTGCGCGACATCCTGAGTTTCAAACTGAGGAAGACTGGTCAACTGTTTCTCATTCAGAATTTATGCGGATTATCTAAGTGAGGTGTTTAAGATGCGAAAAGGTGTAGATATTGTAGACGTGGAGTTGATGTTACCTGTTGTGGGGTAGTCTAAAACGAGAGGTCATCATCTTAGAATATGAGGCTGCAAATTTAAAAAAGAAAAACGACTTCTCCCAAAGGCTTGTAATTCTGTGGAATTCACTTCCTCAGAGTGTGGTGGATGCAGGGACAGTGAGAAAGTTAAGGAGGACTTAGAGAGACTTTTATTGGTAATGAGTTGAAGGGTTCTGGAGAACGGGCAGGACGGTGGTGTTGAGGCCATTATGTTTGATCAGGCAAGATCACATGGAAGGTTTTACGCCCAAGAGGCTAAATTGCATATCCCAGCTCCAATGTTATGTGTTCTCGGGAGGAGGTGTTCTGGCTGACATCTCAATCCATCTCTTGTTCCGTAACATTTCAGGTAGCAGATGATGAACATTTCAGTCATGATCGAATGGCGGGCAGACTCGATGGGTCGAATGGCGTAATACTGCTCATCTATCTGATGAATCTATCGTTTGCGCCGCTTCATGGCTTTCAAACTGAGGGAAAGAAATAGTTTCCAACTCAGAATGTGTGCGCAATTATGGGGGGGAGTGAATTAAGTAACTTTCTCGTCATTTTCTAAAGTGGTTTCAATATGGAAAGTGTTCGATTATTCACAACTCCAAGCCCCAAACACTAAAAATCACAGCATTTTTCCGTCACCCTCATGAAGTGGATCAAACAGAGACACAACAGATACGTTACAGACGAGGATTGGATTCGAACTCAAGTGCGCAGAGCACAAAGGTTTCTTGTGCATCCCCTTAACCACGTGGTACAACTCCTTTACTTCATGGAACTTTAATATCTGACCTTCTCACAGACAAGTGACCGAAGCAACCCTCCAGTACACAAACAGGAGGATGTCCATCCAGGAGAGGTGGCAGAAGGTAATTATGGGAGAAGTCAACCCGGTATCCTCGACTGTACTGTGGGTAGCCGAAGAAGAACTGGTGTCAAAGAGCGGTTAAGCCCCAAACACGTCTGCCTCCGTTCCACCGTCCTCTAACCCAACTCGATGCAATCTGGCCTGATAACTTGGAATAGATTGTCACATCAGTGATTGCATATCCATCTTGGAAAAAGGAGGCCTACTTCCGAGAAAAGTGGATTTAAAATCAACGAGCATGGAACTCGAACACACGTGTGTAGGGCACAATGGATTGTAGTCCATCGCCTTAACCACTCGGCCACTTCGTCCCACAAGTACGCACGGCAATATACCTTAATTCGTTTTGCATCCATGAACTGATTGAATGTATCTGCCTCCTTCTATTCCACCTGGTGTTCAAAATTGGAAATGCAGCGACGGTGGGAGAGTGGTGAGCAAAGTTTTCTTCCAAGCAGTTGTCCCTGTTCGATTCCCGGCCATTGAATCGGATGTTATCGTGCAACATCGTGAGTTTCAAACTGAGGAAGACTGGCCAACAGTTTCACACTCAGAATGTATGCGTCATTATCTAATTGAGGTGTATCAGATGCCAAAAGGTATGGAAAAAGTTGACGTGGAGCTGTTGCTTCCTCTTGTGGGGCATTCTAAAAGAGGAGGTCATGATCTTAGAATAAGAGATTGCAATGTGAAAAAAGATTTGAGGGAAAAATACTTATTCCAAAGGGTTTATGATTCTGTGGAATTCGGTACCCCAGATTGCGTTGGATGCAGGGAGAGTGAGTAAATTTAAGGAGGTTGTAGAGAGAGTTTTATTGGTAAGGAGTTGAAGGGATACGGAGAACGGGAAGACGGTGGAGTTGAGGCCAGGATGGGATCAGCCAACATCACATGGAAGGTGTTAGGCTCAGGAGGCTAAATTGCCTACTCCCGCTCCGAGATCATGCGTTCTAGGGAGAAGGTGTTCCTGCTGATATCGCAATCGACCTCTTCATCTGTAACATTGTAGGTCGCAGATGGGGAAGATATCAGCCACGATAGAATGGCTGGGCAGACTCGATGGGTCTAATGGCTGAAGTCTGCTTCTTTATTTTATGAACTTACCTTTTGCGCGACTTTGTGAGTTTCAAACTGAGATGAAGAAACAGTTTCCAACTCAGAATGTATGCGCAATTAAGTCAGGGAGTGAAATAAGTAACTTTCTCACCTTTTTATAATGTGCTTTCAACACAGACAGTGTTCGCCGAATTCACCACCCGCCAAGCCCGTGAACCAAAGCAAAAAATCACAGCATTTGTACTTCATGCTCATGAAGTGGACCAGAGACACAACAGACACATGACAGACGAGGATGGGATTTGAACCCACGTGTGCAGAGTACAATGGGTTATTGTGCGTCTCCTTAACCACATGATACAACTCATTTACTTCAATGGAATTTTTATATGCGATCTTATTACAGGCAAGTAGCCAAAGAACCCCTCCAGTCTACAAACAGGAGGAGGTTCATCCTGGAGAGGTGGCTGAAGAGAATTATGGGAGACGTCATCCCGGTAACCTCAACTGTACTGTGGGTCGCTGAAGAACTGGTGTCACGGTGCGGTTCCACTGACAACGTATCCACAGGCACATATAGTGACGAAGACTGACAGGTTCAGAATGTCTCTTACACTCTCACACATTACCTGAGAGTAACAGGAATCCCCCATTTACAAACGGGACCAGAGAAGTGCAGAGAGAATGCACCTCACTCCCACATACAACATGTTGACGGCTTCAACACAACCAAAATATAAGAATAGATCATCACCACATATTATCTTCTTCGAAATCCCGCCGTCCCAACTTTAATATAATAAAACAATTTTTATCAGTTGTGTCTCACTCTAATCTGTGAACTACGCTCTACCAGAGTGTGTTGACATCTACTGGCCACGACACAGAACCGCAACAGAGCGGGGGAGATTCACATGAACTGTCGGTGATAGAATGTGACCGGGTGGACGGAGAGGTGTTAGAAGTATGTAAAATTTAAACAATCGATATTCATGCATTTCCCAATGGAATTGGTGGAATTTGGAAGTGTTTATCTTGAGGATCAATTGAGCAGAGACTTTAAAGCATTTTATCTGTGCTTCCCTCTGTGTGAGCTTTGCAACGTTGTACTGTGTCATGCTGTCTCCTTCATTCCTGGGACGAGACTGCAAGAAGGATTCTGAAAGGTATTTGCTGCAAAACAAACAGGAACGTGAGTTATGTTTTCTTTTCGTGTCAGGGAGAATGTAAATAGCAGAGAATAGCCAGGATTCCCTGACGTCGGGCTAATGGCCCAGCACGCTTCCGCTGCGACACTCTGCTCCTTAAACCAGGAGCTACGATTTTACTGCCCTGCGGCAGCCACACAGCTATTCACTTCCTCATTTTTTTGTTTCAACTAGAACAAACGTTTGAGCTCACTGATTCTGGTCAGCAAATTTCAGATAATTTACTTTCGTGCTGAATGGTTGTTCTGTGAAGGGGATGTGATTTATTATGTGACGTTGTTCTGATGAGAAAGTGGGGAATGACTGGAATCACCTTCATAGAATGAAGTTCGGGACGGCAGTTTCACCTCTCTGGGAAGATTGATCACGCTCTTACTGATTTCTTCAAGCTTTGCTTCAAGTCCGACCCCAGAGAAAATCAACTACGAGCAAAGTGGCGCAGCGGACGTATGCTGGACCCCTAACACAGAAGTCGATGGATCGAAACCATTCTCTGCTATTAATATTCTCACTCACACCAAACGGAAACAAGTCGCTGTTTGTCAGCAGCACATCTACCTTTTTCTTTATCAGTATCAACGTTTAGCTTACAATCTGATCCGCTCTTTGACACCTGTTCTTCAGCTACCCACAGTATAGTCGAGGTGACTAAGTTGACTTCTCCCAGAACACTCTTCTGGCGCCTCTCCTGGACGAACGTTCTCCTGTTTGGACACAGGAGACATTCTTCGGCTACTTGTCGGTGAAAACAGCACCGGAAGCAGCTGTGGAGAGAGATTCCATTCGCCGGAATGCAACTCTCCAATTGGATACTTCACGTCGCTCAGGACTTAGGCTCTCAATATCTTCGAGTGAGGAACAGGTAGAGCGGGAATTCGGTCCTGGTTGATTGGAGCAAACTGATCAGTGCAGCAATGAGAAGCTCCTTAACCCCCAGCGGCTTGGACAAGGATGGCACTCAGATACAGGATTATGGCTGGTGTTCAAAAGTAGGATAAGCATATCTTGTTTGAAATGAAATGATGATGAACATAGAATTTGAGTCGATTTGTGCACGGATCTTAGTTTCGGCGACAACGCATCAGGGTGACCGAGCGGTCAAAGGCGCTGAAGTTCAGGTCGCAGTCTCTTATGGAAGCGTGGATACGAATCCCACTCCTGATATTGACCTTTCCCCCACGAGGTTAAATTTCTCCAAGGAGATTTTCAACCTCACGATTGTCCAATACCTTCCTTTCAATGGAAAAGCGTTGGTCTCAGGACATGAGATTCCTGCTCAGATACGCACAGCGAGACCACACAGGCAAAAGCGCAGTTAATGACTCGATAATCTGCTTCAGTGACTTTGGTTGAGGAATTAATATTGATCCCAGGACTCCGGGTAAAATTCGTCTTCTCTTGTAAATAGTCCGGCAGGTTCGATTGTTCACATCCGTCCGAGAGGGGAAGATGGGAACTTGGTTTCTATTGTGATTTGTTGCTCGATAAAGCTTTATTTCCTTATATGCCCCCTGTGAGTTATTACTGGATATCGTTATATATCTATATTGCCCCTTTGTGGGGTACTACTGGATAACGTGTCCGGTCCAGCTTTGACAAAGTGTCATCTGGACTCGAAACGTTAGCTCTTTCTCTCCCTACAGATCTGGTCAGACCTGCTGAGACTTTAAAGCATTTTCTCTGTGGTTCCCTCTGTGTGAGCTTTACAATGTTGTAATGTGTCATGCTGTCTGCTTCATTCCTGGGTTTAATGTCGGGATGAGACTGCAAGAAATTTTCTGATAGGTATTTGCTGCAAAGCAAACAGGAACGTGCGTTATGTTTACTTTTCGTGTCAGGGATGTAAATAGCAGAGAATAGCCTCGATTCCTCGACCTCGGGCTAATGGCCAAGCACGCTTCCGCTGCGGCACTCTGCTCCTTAAACCAGGAGCTACAACATTACTGCCCTGCGGTAGCCACACAGCTATTCACTTCCTCATTTTTTCTTTCAACAAGAACACATGTTTGAGCACACTGATTCTGGTCAGCATAGTTCAGATAATTTACTTTCGTGCTGAATGATTGTTCTGTGAAGCTGGTGTGATTTCTTCTGTGACGTAGTTCTGATGGGAAAGTGGGGAGTGACTGGAATCACCTTTATAGAAGGAAGTTCGGGGCGGCAGTTTCACCTCTCCGGGTACATTGATCAACCTGTTACTGAGTTCTTCAGACTTTGCCTCCATATATAAAACGAATACACAAACAATGAAGCGAGAGAATGTATTAAATCAGAGATTGGATATTCCTGTAACCAATATGGCTGGAATGGGAATCCTTCATTTTCCGATAAATCGGGATGAACTGGTCGCTCAGTCAAAAATCAGATATCTGGGGATTTAAATGTGATTACTACAATGATAATATTTAACCATGTTAATGTTATTTTGCTCCAATTGAAACGTGTCACGAATACATCGTTACCTTGTTGCACAACTTGCTTTCAGCCAGGAGATGGCAGCCGTGCGCAATAGTTTGGATCTCCTGATTGTGTCCACAGATCTGGATAGGAATGGAGCTGCTGCTTCCTGGGGAGCTGCCAAGCAAGAGGCACAGATACTGACCAACTGCACCCGCTCCAAATAGATTTCCAAATTACTGAACAAAACAAAAACAAGCACAAATCATATTTTAAGAAACTATGACAGTGACTCTGAAAACAACACACCAACACCTCTGAAAGAATCGATTTGCTGTAACTAATTAAAGATGAACTGTCTCAATGTCAGCCGTAATTCCTTACCAGTTCTCAGACAGGCACCGACTGGTTAGAAGTTTGCTTCACTTTTCAAGGTCCGGCTCAATAAAATCAATCACAGGCCCATGATCTGCTTTCCTCCTGTTCTCAGACACATCCACTTTCTACAAGGGCGCTGTACAAAGCTGGTTTTCAGAGTAAGAGCCAGACTGCAGTCACCTCGTTCTCTCTCGATCCCTTTATCTCAGAGCCACCTCACAACCAGGGGTGGAACTTCTCACAGAGCCAAGAATGGAATAGTTTGTCGATTCTTCCACTGATTCAGGACCGTCCATCACCAGGACGTATTCGTCCAAAAGAGTTGGGGTGAGATGGGGCTGAGTTTCACTGTGAATCCAATCAGTCCCCGGAGAAGCACAAAAACAGTGAGTGAGGGAGAGAGAAATAAACAAAGAAACAGATAGAGAGATAAAATATGTTCCATTTCTGCCACGATCTTTTTACACAGAAATACATTCAGCTGTCATTCATTAGTAATTTGGTCGATGGAATACATTCTAAAACCAGCCTGGAATCACTCCAGGAAGTTATTGCATTCAAACGATCAACGGGGCCCCGGTGTTTATGTGAGGAGGGGTTGAATCTTCGTGGAAAATGACCATTGGATTTGGAGAGAGGCCTTGAGAGACTCGAAAACCTCAGCTCCCTAAACGCACAATTCCACCGATTAAATAGTTTGTGGAACAACATCAGTTACATTGGAAATATATTAGAAATTCAAATGGAACAGGACCACACTTTACAGTCTGGAGGAAAATTTAAATGATGAAATTTAGAAATTACAGCACAGAGGGAGACCTGTGCAGGCCGAACGGTCACCTGATGACGCAACTAAAATGGTCACGTGTCGGGATTCCGGCAGTTCCCCGGATCGCGGTCAGAGCACAAGCCAGGAGGAGCTGCTCAATTATTAAGTCAGTTATTTTTTATTACATATCATTGGTCGCCAGCCATTGAGAGACGAGCATTTCTACATGGTGTCAGGAGTGGGAAGTATGGCAGAAGGACTTCACCGCATCAGCTCTCTTCAAGAAGACGCTTAATAAATAGTGCACCAGCAGCCCGGCTAGCTCAGTCGGTAGAGCATTGGACTCTTAATCCCAGGGTCGTGGGTTCGAGCCCCACGTTGGGCGCTTCTGTGTTATTATCTGAAAATATTGATGCAGAATGAACTTTCTTCGTAACAAGAACGCAAGGTTATGACTGGGAATCCAGAGGTCTAAACGAACATTTCGTGACAAAATTTAATAAATATGGAATTAAAATGTCGTCTCAGTAACGGTTCCGCTTCCGATGCATCTTATTTCCACAACTGGGACCACATTACACAACAAGTAATGATTTGGCACAAACACAGTACAGATCTGTCACCGGCAGTGTCACGGTTACAGAGAGCTCAGTTACACAGCAAGATATAATTTTACAAACAGGGCCCCTCTGTGTGCAGCAGAAAACAACATTTTCCGAAAAAAACAGTTTCTCCATCTCGGCACCTTTTCTGTGTGTCATTGTGTGTGTCCTGATCGTCTCTTTCTGATTTTTTGTGTCTCTTTCTCTGTCTGTTACAGCAGTGCTGCTGTTGTGTATTAATCTCACTTTTCCCAAACGGTAATTGTGATTGATAGATACAGGAAGATTCCACACTGACATTCAGTACCAATGTCTGATAGAGACTGAAACCCACCCTCACATACAGTCCCAGACATTGACTCATAATGAAGAAATCCTGCTCTCACAAACTGTTCCAGAGACTGAGGTGCAGAGTGTTCCCTCCACTCGCGAATACTACCTGTGATTTACAGATACAGAACAAATCTCAGTCAGGTGAGTAGCAGAGTTTGATGGGTACGACATGTATTCCACAATCACCTTCTCTGCGCCAGATAATCAGATGCAGACGACATGCGGCGCCTGTGTTGGTTTAACAAGAGTTTTGCCCAAGAACAGGAACAGATTTACACAATATCAGGGTATAAGACGTAGGAGCAGAAGCAGGCCATTCAGCCCATCGAATATGCTCCGTATTGCAATGAGATCATGCTTGATCTGATATTTGACGTGTTATGACCTCATACGGTGGCACGTTGTCACAGTGGCTACCTCACAGCGCCCGCGATCCGGGTTCATTTCCAGCCTTTAGCCACGGACTGTGTGGAGTTTGCACTTTCTCTCCGTGTCTGTGTGGGTTTCCTCCGGATGCTGCGATTTCCTCGCACAGTCCAAATGTGTGCGGGTTAGGTGGACTGTCCATGCTAAATTGCCCCTTAGTGTTCAGAAAGTTGGGTGGTGTTACAGGGATGTGGTGGGGACACAGAAACTCTTTCAGAATATCGTTGCAGAGTCCATTGGCAGAATGGCCTCCTTTTACATTTTAATGATCTCATGATAATCCTCATGTCCACTTTCCCGGCTTTTTATCTCTAGATTTCATGATGAACCTTTAAAACCAGCAATCCCACCAAGCCTCAGGTAGCGGTAACTCCTCAATGGTCGTTAATGTCCCGGCTGTCAGTCATTTGGCCAGTCTTGAGTGAAGTCACATCCTGGAAATGTCATACATTGATCCAGTTCTAAAGTAAATTAAGTCACTCTAGTCCCTGATGACCATAGGCCCTTTGAGGGTAAGATCTGACTGGTGGTGATTTAACCTGAGGATCACCATACTTCAGGCGAGGAGCAATAATAATAATACTAATAATCTCTTATTGTCACAAGTAGGCTTCAATCGAGGTTCTGTGAAAAGCCCCGAGTCGCCACATCCCGGCTCCGGTTCGGGGAGGCTGGAACGGGAATTGTGAGATGGCGGGGTTTTCATGTTTCAGGTCGAGTATAACCGTGTGATCTGAATCTAATTAATTTGGTTTTCCTTCTGCTAATCTTGTCTCACAGTGAGGCAAACCTCACTGATTGGATAGACGAGTGATCGTTCTTCAGTCTTATCATGGACGGACCCGCTGAATATGGAGGCATATCCTGTGTGGCAGGATTTAGCTCCAACTCAATCTATAAGTTTGTGGATGATACCACTGCGGTAGGTCGTATCGCAAACAATGACGAATCAGATACAGGACGTAGATAAATCACATGGTTGCATAGTGCACTGTCATGTGATTGTACCTTTAAGACCTAGCTGTTTAAGCAATGTACATTTAAGAAAACAGTGAGGTCAGAGAGTGGGTGGAGCTCGGCTTTAGGTCAGCCATTTTGCAGATTTTTACTTTCAGTTTAAAAAGCACCTTGTGTGTGTCTGTGTGTTTCCAGAGAGCTGCAAGTTTGAAAAGAGATTGGGAGTGTCTTCGTTTGCAGGGAGCTGGATCTCTGGCATAAAAGACCATCTCTGGATCATTTGGGTGATTTAAACTGATAATTATAAAACCTTTAACCTGATGTGATTCTGTTTAAAGGTGTTAAGTCTCTTGGAAGTTTGAAGGAACATTTTAAGGAATTATTTACTGTTGCAATATTTTCTGAGTTATCTTTGAAGTAAGGGGTGTTAAGAGATCCTATGTTTATTTAAGATGTGAAGTTGAGTTCATGGAATAAACAGTGTTTTGTGTTTAAAAGCCCACGTGTCCATAATTGTATAATAACAATACACCTAGGGAAAAAGCCGTGTGCTAGGAAAAGCAACAAATCCATTAAAGGGAGAGGTTGGTTGAACTCCATGATACATTTTGGGGTTCTGAAAACGCCTCACCCATAAAAATTGGGGGCTCATCCGGGATAAAAGTCTATCTATTGTATTGGCTTTTGTGAACTTAAAGACAGTGAAGGATTGTTGCTTTTCCGGTGTGGTATTTTAGTTTACGTGGGGAGAGTGTTGTGAACAATGTCTCTTTCAGAGGCTCAGAAGTTTTTGGTGGTGGAGAATGTCACACGTAGTACTTTACGGGCAGAAACGAAAAGCAGACTGTTAGATTTGGCAAGAACATTGCAGTTAACCTTACCTGACAAAATGCGAAAAGCTGAAGTAATTATGGCGGTGGTTAAGCATTTAAAGTTGCATGCGATAGAGTTTGACTCATTGGAAATGGCAAAAATTCAGTTGCAAATTAAACAAATGGAACATGAGAAAGAATGAAAGCGGCTTGAATACGAGAGGGAGAGAGAGGAAAAAGAAAGAGAAAGAGAGAGAGAGGAAAAAGAAAAGGAGAGAGCAGAAAGGAGAAAAGAAAGAATAGTCCTAGGAGAAAAAAAGAAAAAGAAAGGGAAACACAGATTAGGGAAAAAGATAAAGAGAGCGAGTTTGAACTTCAGAAAATGGCCATGAAACATGACAATCAGTTAAAATTGGCAGACGTAAAGGGAAACGTACAGTTGGATGATAGTGATGAGGATAGTGAGAAAGCGCGTCATAGTCGAAGGCTTGGTGGGAATCTATTTAAATATGTCCAAGCATTGCCACGGTTTGACGAGAAGGAAGTGGAAGCCTTTTTCATTTCATTTCAGAAGGTAGCTAAACAAATGAAATGGCCACAGGACTTGTGGGTGTTACAGATTCAAACAAAGCTGGTAGGTAGAGCTAGTGAAGTGTTTGCATCACGACCGGAGGTGGAATCTGGAACGTATGAGCAGGTGAAGAAATCCATCTGAAGTGAATATGAGCGAGTGCCTGAAGCTTACAGACTAAGGTTTAGACATTTAAGGAAAGAATTTGGTCAAACATACATGGAGTTTGAAAGGCTGAAACAGAGTAATTTTGATAGGTGGATAAGGGCTTTGAAAATAGACCAAACGTATGAAGTTCTCAGAAAATTATACTTTTGGAGGAGTTTAAAAATTCATTTCCTGATGTAGTGTGAACTCATAGAATCATAGAAGTTTACACCATGGAAACAGGCCCTTCGGCCCAACCAGTCCATGCCGCCCAGTTTTTACCATTAAGCTAGCCCCAGTTGCCCGCACTTGGCCCATAACCCTCTATACCCATCTTACCCATGTAACTATCCAAATGCTTTTTAAAAGACACAATTGTACCCGCCTCTACTACTACCTCTGGCAGCCCATTCCAGACATTCACTACCCTCTGAGTGAAGAAATTGCCCCTCTGGGCCCTTCTGAATCTCTCCCCTCTCACCTTAAACCTATGCCCTCTAGTTTTAGACTCCCCTACCTTTGGGAAAAGATGTTGACTATCTACCTTATCTATGCCCCTCATTATTTTATATACCTCTATAAGATCACCCCTAAGCCTCCTACGCTCCAGGGAAAAAAGTCCCAGTCTATCCAGCCCCTCCTTATAACTCAAACCATCAAGTCCCGGCAACATCCTAGTAAATCTTTTCTGCACTCTTTCTAGTTTAATAATATCCTTTCTATAATAGGGTGACCAGAACTGCACACAGTATTCCAAGTGTGGCCGTACCAATGTCTTGTACAACTTCAACAAGGCGTCCCAACTCCTGTATTCAATGTTCTGACCAATGAAACCAAGCATGCCGAATGCCTTCTTCACCACCCTGTCCACCTGCGACTCCACCTTCAAGGAGCTATGAACCTGTACTCCTAGATCTCTTTGTTCTATAACTCTCCCCAACGCCATACCATTAACTGAGTAGGTCCTGGCCTGATTCGATCTGCCAAAAGGCCATTCGTCGGCCCACTGGCCTAATTGATCAAGATCCCGTTGCAATCCTAGATAACCTTCTTCACTATCCACTGTGCCACCAATCTTGGTGTCATCTGCAAACTTACTAACCATGCCTCCTACGTTCTCATCCAAATCATTAATATAAATCACAAATAACAGTGGACCCAGCACCGATCCCTGAGGCACACCACTGGTCACAGGCCTCCAGTTTGAAAAACAACTTTCTACAACCACTCTCTGCCTTCTGTCGTCCAGCCAATTTTGAATCCAATTGGCAACCTCACCCTGGATCCCGTGAGCGTTAACCTTCTGCAACAACCTACCATGCGGTACCTTGTCAAAGGCTTTGCTAAAGTCCATGTAGACAACGTCTACTGCACTGCCCTCATCTACCTTCTTGGTCACCCCCTCAAAAAACTCAATCAAATTTGTGAGACATGATTTTCCACGCACAAAGCCATGCTGACTGCTCCGAATCAGTCCTTGCCTCTCTAAATGCTTGTAGATCCTGTCTCTCAGAATACCTTCTAGCAACTTACCTACTACAGACGTTAGGCTCACCGATCTGTAGTTCCCAGGCTTTTCCCTGCTGCCCTTCTTAAACAAGGGCACAACATTCGCCACTCTCCAATCTTCAGGCACCTCACCTGTGGCTGCCGATGATTCAAATATCTCTGTTAGGGGACCCGCAATTTCCTCCCTAGCCTCCCACAACATCCTGGGATACATTTCATCAGGTCCCGGGGATTTATCTACCTTGATGCGCTTTAAGACTTCCAGCACCTCTTCCTCTGTAATATGCACACTTCTCAAGACATCACTATTTATTTCCCTTAGTTTCCTAACATCCATGCCTTTCTCCACCGTGAATACCGATGAGAAATATTCATTCAGGATCTCACCAACTCTTGTGGCTCTGCACATAGATGTCCTTGTTGATCCTTAAGAGGCCCGACTCTGTCCCGAGTTACTCTTTTCCCCTTTATGTATCTGTAGAATCTCTTTGGATTCTCCCTTGCATTATTTGCCAAAGCAATTTCATGTCCCCTTTTTCCCCTCCTGATTTCCCTCTTAACTCTATTTCGACAATCTCTATACTCTTCAAGCGATCCACTTGATCCCAGTTGCTTATGTACGTCATATGCCTCCTTCTTCTTTTTGACCAGAGTCTCAATATCTCGAGTCATCCAGGGTTCCCTACTTCTACCAGCCTTGCCCTTCACTGTAAAGGGAATGTGCGTACCCTGCACCCTGGTTAACACATTTTTAAAAGCCTCCCATTTACCAGCCGTCCCTTTGCCTGCCAACAGTCTGCCCCAATCTACCTCTGCAAGTTCCTGTCTGATACCAACAAAATTGGCCTTGCCCCAATTAAGAATTTTAACTCTTGGGCCAGACCTATCATTCTCCATAGCTATCTTAAAACTAATGGAGTTATGGTCACTTGTCCCAAAGTGATCCCTCACTAGCACTTCTGTCACTTGCCCTTCCTTATTTCCCAAGACGAGGTCAAGTTTTGCCCCCTCTCTAGTCGGTCCATCCACATACTGAATGAGAAATTCCTCCTGAATACACTCAACAAATTTCCCTCCATCCACGCCCCTAATGCTATGGCTGTCCCAGTCAATGTTGGGAAAGTTAAAGTCCCCTACTACTACCACCCTATTATTCTTGCAGCTATCTGTAATCGCCTTACATACTTGCTCCTCAATTTCCCGCTGACTATTTGGGGGCCTGTAGTACAGTCCTCCCAAGGTGATCTCTCCATTCTTATTTTTCATTTCCACCCATATAGACTCAGTGGGCGAACCCTCGGACATATCCCCTCTAAGTACTGCCGTGATGTTCTCCCTAATCAAAAACGCCACTCCCCCTCCTCTCTTACCTCCTGTTCTATCCTTTCTATAGCATCTGTACCCCGGAACATTGAGCTGCCAGTCCTGCCCCTCCCTTAGCCATGTTTCAGTCATAGCTATAATATCCCAGTCCCATGTGCCCATCCATGCCCTGAGTTCATTCGCTTTGCCCGTCAGGCCCCTTGCATTGAAATAAATGCAGTTTAATGTAGACTTTCCTTGCTCTCTGCCCTGCTTTCTCTGGTCATGCTTTACACACTCTCCCTTCCTGCCTTTTGTTTCTGTCCCCACTGACTTCCTACATCGGTTCCCATCCCCCTGCCACATTAGTTTAAACCCTCCCCAACTGCACTAGCAAACACACCCCCGAGAACATTGGTTCCGGTCCCACCCAGATGCAGACCGTCCGATTTGTACAGGTCCCACCTCCCCCAGAACCGGTCCCAATGTCCCAGGAATTTGAAACCCTCCCTCTTGCACCATCTCTCAAGCCACGTATTCATCCTAGCTATCCTGTCATTCCTACTCTGGCTATCACGTGGCACTGGTAGCAATCCTGAGATTACTACCTTTGAGGTCCTAAAGAACAAACAAAGAAATGTACAGCACAGGAACAGGCCCTTCGGCCCTCCAAGCCCGTGCCGACCATACTGCCCGACTAAACTACAATCTTCTACACTTCCTGGGTCCGTATCCTTCTATTCCCATCCTATTCATATATTTGTCAAGATGCCCCTTAAATGTCCCTATCATCCCTGCTTCCACTACCTCCTCCGGTAGTGAGTTCCAGGCACCCACTACCCTCTGCGTAAAAAACTTGCCTCGTACATCTACTCTAAACCTTGCCCCTCTCACCTTAAACCTATGCCCCCTAGTAATTGACCCCTCTACCCTGGGGAAAAGCCTCTGACTATCCACTCTGTCTATGCCCCTCATAATTTTGTATACCTCTATCAGGTCGCCCCTCAACCTCCTTCGTTCCAGTGAGAACAAACCGAGTTTATTCAATCGCTCCTCATAGCTTATGCCCTCCATACCAGGCAACATTCTGGTAAATCTCTTCTGCACCCTCACTAAAGCCTCCACATCCTTCTGGTAGTGTGGCGACCAGAATTGAACACTATACTCCAAGTGTGGCCTAACTAAGGTTCTATACAGCTGCAACATGACTTGCCAATTCTTATACTCAATGCCCCGGCCAATCCCTGCACTGCCTTCCTACTTTTTAGTTTAACTCCTAACTCCCTAAATTCAGCTTGTAGGACCTCATCCCGTTTTTTACCAATATCGTTGGTGCCTATATGCACCACGACAGCTGGCTGTTCACCCTCCCCCTCCAGAATGCCCTGCAGCCGCTCCGAGACATTCTTGACCCTTGCACCAGGGAGGCAACATACCAACCTGGATTCTCGTTTGCGTCCGCAGAAACGCCTGTCTATTCCCCTTACAATTGAATCCCCTATCTCTATAGCTCTGCCACTCTTTTTCCCGCCCTTCTGTGCAGCAGAGCCAGCCACGGTGCCATGAACCTGGCTGCTGCCACCTTCCCCTGGTGAGCCATCTCCCCCAACAGTTTCCAAAACGGTAAATCTGTTTTGGAGTGAGATGACCGCAGGGGATCCCTGCACTGCCTTCCTACTCTTCCTCTGTCTGTTGGTCACCCATTCCCTATCTGCCTCAGTAATCTTAATCTGCGGTGTGACCAACTCACTGAATGTGCTATCCACAACTTCCTCAGCATCGCGGATGCTCCAAAGTGAGTCCATCCGCAGCTCCAGAGCCGTCAAGCGGTCTAACAGGAGCTGCAGTTGGACACACTTCTTGCAGATGAAGGAGTCAGGGACACCAGAAGGGTCCCTGACTTGCCACAACTCACAAGAGGAGCATGACACGGGTCTGAGCTCTCCTGCCATGACTTAAACCTGAAGTTAAATTTGAACTACACTACACAGCTAAGAGAAAGTCAAAGAGAGAGAAATCACTTACCAGTCACAAGCCAATCACTTACCTGCTGGCTGTGATGTAATTGCTCCCGAGACTCCCTCACAGGTCTGCTTCTCTGCACCTCCTTAAGATGAGCACCAAATTCCCTTAACTAGTTAATTAATTTACTTAATTAATTGGATTTTTTTTTTGAAACTCAACCCCAAACACCAAACTCCAAAAAAACACAGCCCTCACTCACCTCTTACCCGAACTCAGCCTTACCCAAACTCAGATACACTCTGTTTGCCTCCAGCACTCTGTTTCTATAGGCACTTCAGCCACACCCTTTGTATCCTTCCTGATTTAGTCAGCCAATAGGCCTGCTCCCGAAACTGATTTCCCGAAACTAACAGCTGACCTGCAAGGTAAGGAAGTTGTTAAGCAGTACTTACCAAATTCTCATTCGGTCTGTATCTCTCTCACTCAGGCTGTGTCTCCTTGACCTGCGCAATGCTTACTAATGTGCGCTTTCTGTCTGTCTTTTATACAGACTTTAGGATGACTCACACTAAAACTTCAAAGAGAAGAATACAATGTGTACCTATGTGCCCCTTAACAGGCCTCAGGTGACTGCCAGATAACTGCCTCTCAGCAATTAGGGTGGGGGCAGCTTCAGCCAATCAGACACTAATCTACACTGCACTTTTAACTGAAAAACAGCAAAATTAGATGAACCACTTACCTTTCCTGGTTACCTCACTGCACCAAATTACCAAATTCTCACTCGGTCTCTCTCTCACTCAGGCTGTGTCTCCTTGACCTGCGCAATGCTTACTAATGTGCGCTTTCTGTCTGACTTTTATACAGACTTCAGGATGACTCACACTAAAACTGTATCTCATGTGGAAGAACAGGGGGTTAAAACTGCGAGATTAGTAGCAGAAATGGCAGATGATTATGAATTAGTTCATAATTCAAAGATTGTTTTCCGACATCAGTTTCAGCCGATGAGGGATAGAAACTGGGGACATGAGAAATACTCAAGTGGTAAAGGTAAAGGTGATATGATGGGAGACAATAAAGGGAGTGTACCTCTGATTGAAAAAGAAATCCAGGAGGGTGGAAAAGAAATGAAAAGTTTCAAATGTTTTCACTGCAATAAACTAGGCCATGTAAAGTCACAGTGTTGGTGGTTGAAGAAAAGCACCGAGAAGGGTGATGTGGTAAAACAGGATAAGATGGTGGGGTTTGTAAGAGTGGTAAAGGAAATCCCAAGGGACGCGAAGGAGGTGCAAACAATTGTACAGCCTGTTCAAGAAGCAATTGTTAAGAAGGTGCCTGATGTATTTAAAGAATTTACTTGTGTGGGTAAACTTTACTTATGTGTATTAGGAGGCGCAGGTGAAGAAGTCACAATGTTAAGAGATACAGTGGCTAGTCAATCTTTAATGGTAAGAGATGAGGAATTATGTAGTTTGGGAAGAATGTTGCCAGAAAAGGTGGTGATATGTGGAATTCAGGATGAAAGGAGTCGCGTTCCATTGTATAAGGTGAGGTTGGAAAGTCCAGTGAAGAATGGTGCAGAGGTAGTAGGAGTAATAGATAAACTATCTTGTCCAGGAATACAGTTTATCTTGGGTAATGATATAGCTGCATCGCAGGTGGGAGTGATGCCTACTGTGGTTGATAAGACAGTGGAAAATCAGTCAACTGAAGTGTTGAAGGACGAATATCCTGGGATTTGTCCGGATTTTGTAGTAACAAGGTCGCAAAGTTACAGGTTAAGGCAAGAGGAGAAATCAAAGAGTAAAGATGAAGTTGAAGTGCAATTATCAGCAACAATGTTTGATCAGATGGTTGAAAAAGAACAGGAACAGGTGGAGGATGAGGCGGATATTTTTAGTTCAGGAAAATTGGCGGAGTTATAACAGAAAGATGTAGAAATAAAACGGATATATCAGAAAGCAGATACAGAAGAGGAATCTGAGAGTATACCAGTGTGTTATTACCGTAAAAATGATGTCCTGATGAGAAAATTGAGACCTGTACATATGCAGGCAGATGAAAAGTGGGCAGAAGATCATCAAGTAGTATTGCCGGTAGGGTATAGAAAGGAGGTGTTGCAAGTTGCACATGAGGTGCCAGTGGGAGGTCATTTGGGAATAGGGAAAACACCAGCTAAAATACAGAATTTTTTTATTGGCCTGGACTACATTAAGATGTAGTTAAATTTTGTAAATCATGTCGCACATGTCAAATGATAGGGAACTCTCAAGCAGTGACAAAACCAGCGCCCTTAATACCCATTCCAGCATTTAAGGAACCTTTTACAAGGATCCTAATCCATTGTGTAGGACCTCTTCCTAAAACAAAAAGTGGGAATCAATATCTTTTGACTGTAATGGATGTGTCTACTAGGTTTCCAGAGGCCATTCCAGTACGTAATATTACAGCTAAAAGGATTGTGGAGGAGTTACTTCAATTCTTTACTAGATATAGACTACCACCAGAAATTCAATCCGATCAAAGAACTAATTTTACTTCAAAGTTATTCAAAGAAGTTATGGATAGCTTAGGAATAAAGCAATTTAAATCAACTGCGTCCCATCCAGAATCGCAGAGAGCGTCAGAAAGGTTGCAACAGACATTAACGCCAATGTTGAGGCCGTACTGTCAAGGTTATCCAGAGGATTGGGATAAATGAATCCCATTCGTATTGTTTGCAATTAGGGATGCACCTAATGAGTCTACCAAATTTAGTCCTTTTGAACTAGTTTTTGGTCATGAGGTAAGAGGACCGCTTAAATTGATTAAGGAAAAATTGGTGGGTGCGAAATCGGAAGTTACACTATTGGATTACGTGTCAAATTTTAGGAAACGATTAAATAGAGCAGGTGAATTGGCTAGACAACATTTGAAAGTTGCACAAAATGGAATGAAACGGGTAGCGGACAAGAAATCCAAAGTTCGTAGTTTTGCCAGTGGGGATAAAGTTGTTACCAGTGGCAGGGGAGCCTTTAAAAGCTAGGTTTTGTGGACAGTATCAGATTGAAAGGAAATTAAATGAGGTGAATTAAGTGGTAAAAACACCAGATAGAAGGAAGACTCACCGAGTGTGTCATGTGAATATGCTTGAAAGGTACTTTGAAAGGGAAGGAGAGAAAAAGGAGGTTTTAATGATTCTAACTCAAAGTGACGAACCAAATCCAGATGACTGTGAATTTGACATCCTCAAATTAAATTGGATAATGAGGATGTTCTTAAAATTTGGTATGAATTGTTAAGTTACCTTCAAGAGGAAAAACGAACTGACCAGAGAGAGTCATTGAAATCACATGGGCAAGTTTGTAGTGATAAATTGGGTAGTATTAAAATGGCTATACATGATGTAGATGTAGGAAATGCTGTTCCTATCAAACAACATTCATATAGACTTAATCCTTTAAAATTGGCACAGGATAACAAAGAGATTGAGAGTATGCTTAAAATGGCATAATTGAAGTGGGTAGCAGCCAATGGAGCTCACCCATAGTGATGGTACCTAAACCAGACGGTACCCAACGGTTGTATGTGGACGATAGAAAGGTGAATGCAGTTACAAGAACTGACTCTTACCCTATCCCACGTTTGAATGATTGCATTGAGAAAGTAGGACAATCTGCTTTTATTTCCAACTTCCAGATATGGAAAGAACATTTAAAGCATCGTATGGAGTTCTTCGATCGACTTCAGGTGGCGGGGTTGGTAATGAAACTAGCCGAAAGTGAATTTGCAGGAGCGCGAGTCACTTTCCTTGAGGAGTTTCTGATATCCTCAAGAGGAAGGGAAATAATGCGATTTCTTAGAATGAGTGGATTTAATCGAACTTTAGTGCAAACGTTTTGTGGCGTGATTACTCCACTGATGGAATTGCTGAAGAAACGTAAAAATATTCAATGGACAGCGTACTTTCAACAGGCATTTGACTGCCTGAAAGCTGTGATCACCAATGTCCCTGTATTGGAGAATTGCAAGGGACTATGTGGTCAGATTGAACTAAAGTATCTGATTCTAAAGAGAAATGCAGAGTAGTAGAGGAATGGATGGATCATTATCATAGAATTTACAGAGCAGAAGGAGGCCATTCAGCCCATCGTGTCTGCACCGGTTCTTGGAAAGAGCACCCTACCCAAGGTCAACACCGCCACCCTATCCCCATAACCCAGTAACCCCACGGGCAATTTTGGACACTCAGGACAATTTATCATGGCCATTCCACCTAGCCCGCACATCTTTGGACTGTGGGAGGAAACCAGAGCACCCGGAGAAAACCCACGCAGACACGGGGAGGATGTGCAGACTCCGCACAGACAGTGACTCAAGCCAGAATCGAACCTGGGACCCTGGAGCTGTGAAGCAATTGTGCTATCCACAAGGCTACCGTGCTGCCCCCGTGCAGAGATCTCGTGCAGAGATTTTGTTCAAAGAGACTGTCAATCGAGAAGGATTTCGGTTGGAGGAAGAAGAACAAAGAAAAAATGGACTATATTATTATACCTGTTTGCATGTGTTGTTTTTTTTTAAGCGAAAGTGTATATTTACTGTGTATATTTCTTAGTGAATGGTGCAAAAGTGAAAAATGAAACCATCTTGAAATTGAAGTTTTTTTTTCTTGGGTGGAGGTGTCATGTAAGAGTACCTTTAAGACATGGATGTTTGAGCAATGTACCTTTAAGAAAACAGTGATGCCAGAGAGTGGGTGGAGCTGGGCTTTAGGTCAGCCATTTTTCAGGTTTTTACTTTCAGTTTAAAAAGCACCTTGTGTGTGTCTGTGTGTTTCCAGGGAGCTGCAAGTTTGAAAAGAGCTTGGGAGTGTCTGTGTTAGCAGGGAGCTGGATCTCTGACACAAAAGACCATCTTTGGATCATTTGGGTGATTTAAACTGATGATTGTAAAGCCTTTAACCTGATGTGATTCTGTTTCAAGGTGTTAAGTCTCTTGGAAGTTTGAAGGAACAGTTTAAGGAATTATTTACTGTTGCAATATTTTCTGAGTTATCTTTGAAGTAAGCTGTGGTAAGAGATCCAATGTTTATTTAAGATGTTCAGTTGAGTTCATGGAATAAACAATATTTTGTGTTTAAAAACCCACGTGTCCATAATTGTAATCCCACACCTAGGGAAAAAGCCATGTGCTAGCAAAAGCAACAAATCCATTAAAGGGAGAGATCGGTAGAACTTTCTGGTACATTTTGGGGTTCGGAAAACGCCTCGTCCATAACAGTACCTAAAACAGCCTGTCTCTAAATATCGGAAAGACCAAGGAACTGATCATCGACGCCAGGAAGCGTTGCACAACACACACACCCGTCTGCATCAATGGGTGCGAAGTGGAGATGGTCGATAGCTTTACATCTCTGGGGGTCACCATCACCAACAGTCTGTCCTGGTCCACTCACGTTGATGCAACAAGCTAGAAAGCCCAACATCGTTTCTACCTCCGAAGGAAGGACAAGAAATTCGTCATGTCTGCTTCGACTCTCACAAACTTGTACAGATGCGCCACAGAGAGCATCCTATCGGGCTGCATCATAGCTTGGTATGGCAACTGCTCGGTCCAACTTCGCAAGAAACTGCAATGTGGTGAACTCAGCCCAACCCATCACACAAGCTTGCCACCCGCACAGTGATTCTGTCTACAACTCCCGCTGCCGCAGGACAGCAGACAACATTATCAGAAACCCTCCCACCCAGGTTTTGACTTTTTACAGACTATTTCATCAGGCAGAAGGCACTGAAGTCTGAAGACCCGCACATCCAGACATAGGAACAGCTTCTTCCCCACAGCTACTAGACTCCTCAACAACTCTCCCTCGGACTGATCTGTTCCCTGTAAGAACACTATTCACGACGCCCTATGCTGCTCTTGCTCATGGATTTACTTTGTTTGTCCACTTGTTCCGCACTGTAACCAATCACTGTTTGTCGATGTACCATTTGTCAATGCACTGTGTCGATTATTCTTTTTTTGCCCACTCTGTATGTAATGTGTATGTGCCTTGGTAGCAGAAAAATACTTTTCACTGTACTTCAGTACATGTGACAGTAAGTCAAATCAAAGTGGTTCCTCTCTCCCTCCCCGATCAATTCATCTCAATCAGAACAAGACTGAACTTTGAATTCTCGTTTTTCCAACACAGCTCGATGCAATCCGGCCTCACAACCTGGAATGGATTTGCACGTCAGTGATTGCAGATCCATCATCGGAAAATGAGTCCCACTTCCGAGAAAACAGCGTATGAAAAATCGACGAGGATGGGATTCGAACGCCGTTACGGAGCGCAATGGACTAGCAGTACATCGCCTTCACAACTCGGCCACCTCAACCGACAAGTGCATGCGTCGAAACGTCTTAATTCGTTTTGCATCCATGAACTGATGGAAAATATCCGCCCAGAGTCCAAAGATGTGCAGGTTAGGTGGATTGGCCATGATAAATTGCTCTTAGTGTCCAAAATTGCCCTTAGTGTTGGGTGGGGTTCGTGGGTTATGGGGATAGGGTGGGGGTGTTGACGTTGGGTAGGATGCTCTTTCCAAGAGCCGGTGCAGACTCGAAGGGCAGAATGGCCTCCTTCTGCACTGTAAATTCTATGATCTTTGACTCCAGCCCCGTGTTCAATGTTGGAAATGCAGTGTTTTTCAATAAAATGAATTCCCATCACATTCAGGGACTTTTATGAATGGACTGATGTGAAACACTTCAATATTATTTCCAAGAGGTTTCCACACAGTGTGAAAGGCCCCCGCTGAAAGACTGGAATCAACCAGCATTTGACAGCAAAAACAAACGCTCCCGGCTTCACAGAGGAATCCGTCGATCATCGGAACACACATTTCACGATGGACATTTTCTGATCATTCAGTTACAGGTTTCTACTCCTGCCTGGCTTTATTCCCCAGGAAATAGGGATTATATTCTTTCAGCGAGACGTGAAAGTATACTTGGAGCAGATTAATGGTAAATTATTGTGGCAGGATGAGACTATTGCTGGTTGAAAGGTAAACTTTCCAGAAAGTGCCTTCATATTGTGGTTGATAGCAAATCGGCACCACATTTAAAACAAAACACAGCTTAACTCGTAAACTTAAATTAAACTAATTAATTAATCAGTGATGGCTGGTCAGGTGATGTGCTTGAGCTGCTTGATGTGGGAGCTGGCAGATCCCATTGCGAGCTGCAGCGACCACATCTGCAGTAATTTTTGGCTGCTCGAAGAGCTCCGGCTCAGAGTTGATGAGCTGGAGTCTGAGCTTCAAACACTGAGGCACATCCGGGAGGGGGAGACTTATCTGGACACTGTGTTTCAGGAGGCAGTCACACCTGTCAAAGTAACTAGTTTAAATCCTGCCAGTGGCCAGGGACAGCAGGGTGTGACTGCAGGTCAGGCAGTTAAAGGGAACCAGCAGTCAGGATGCCAGGAGTCTCAGCACTTGACCCTGTCCAACAGGTGTGAGGCACTTGCTCCCTGTGTGGATGGCGAACAGGGCTGCAGGAAGGATGAGTCCGCTGACCAAGGCACCGTGGTTCAGCAGGCCATTCAAGGGGAGGGAGTAAATAGGCAAGTTGTAGTTGTAGGGGATTCGATTATCAGGGGGATAGATAGTATCCTTTGTGAGCATGATAAAGAGTCCCGCATGGTACGTTGCCTGGTATTTCTGACCGGCTTGAAAGGATACTGGAGAGGGAGGGGGAGGATCCAGTTGTTGTGGCCCATGTCGGTACCAACAACATAGGCAAGTCTAGGAAACAGGACCTGTTTAGAGATTATAAAGAGCTAGGATTCAAATTAAAAAACAGGTCCTCAAGGGTCATAATCTCCGGATTACTGCCCGAGCCACGTGCAAATTGGCATAGGGAGGCAAGAATAAGGGAAGTTAACACGTGGCTGAAAGAGTGGTGTGGGAAAGAGGGGTTCCTTTTCATGGGACACTGGCATCAGTTTTGGGACAGGGGGGACCTATACCGTTGGGATGGTCTCCACCTGAACCGAGCTGGGACCAGTGTTCTGGCGAAAAGAGTAAATAGGGTGGTCAATAGGACTTTAAACTAAAGATTGGGGGGCAAGGGAAACTCACGGAAACAAGAGGTGAAGTAATCAGTGGGAAGCGTAGCTGCTTAGGAATACAAAAAAGCACGAAAAGACAAAGCTCAGGAGAGGTTACGATAGTCCCCATCCCACAAAATATGACACAGTGTATGGAAAGGCTCGGTAAACCAAGGTCCACCACACTAAGAAAACAAAAAGGGACGGTCAATAGAGAATTAAAGGTGCTATATTTAAATGCGCGCAGTGTACGGAACAAGGTAGATGAGCTTGTGGCCCAGGTTATGACTGGCAGGTATGATGTGGTAGGCATCACAGAGACATGGTTGCAGGGGGCTCAGGACTGGCTTTTAAACATCCAGGGATTCACAACCTATCGAAAAGACAGAGAGGTGGGCAGAGGGGGCGGGGTTGCCTTGTTAATTAGGAATGAAATTAAATCAATAGCACTAAACGACATAGGGTCAGATGATGTGGAGTCTGTGTGGGTAGAGTTGAGGAACCACAAAGGCAAAAAAACATGATGGGAGTTATGTACAGGCCTCCAAACAGTGGTCAGGACCGGGGGCACAAAATGCACCACGAAATCGAAAGTGCATGTCAGAAAGGCAAGGTCACAGTGATCATGGGGGACTTCAATATGCAGGTGGACTGGGTAAATAATGCTGCCAGTGGACCCAAGGAAAGGGAATTCATTGAATGTTTACAGGAGGGCTTTTTGGAACAGCTTGTGATGGAGCCCGCGAGGGAACAGGCCATACTGGACTTAGTGTTCTGTAATGAGCATGACTTGATTAAAGATCTTAAAGTAAGGGAGCACTTAGGAGGCAGTGATCATAATATGGTAGAATTCAATCTCCAATTTGAAAGAAAGAAGGTAGAATCAGATGTAAAGGTTTTACAGTTAAATAAAGGTAACTACAGGGGCATGAGGGAGGAACTGATAAAATCGACTTGGAGCAGAGCCTAGTGGGAATGACAGTAGAACAGCAATGGCAGGAGTTTCTGGGAGTAATTGAGGACGCAGTACAGAGGTTCATCCCAAAGAAAAGAAAGATTATCAGAGGGGGGATTCGGCAGCCATGACTGACAAAGGAAGTTAGGGAATGCATCAAAGCAAAAGAGCAAGCCTATAAATGTGGCAAAGAGTAGTGGGAAGTCAGAAGATTGGGAAGGCTACAAAAACAAACAGAGGATAACAAAGAGAGAAATAAGGAAAGAGAGGATCAAATATGAAGGTAGGCTAGCCAGTAACATTACGAATGATAGTAAAAGTTTCTTTAAATACATTAAAAACAAACGGGAGGCAAAAGTTGACATTGGGCCGCTCCAAAATGACACTGGTAATCTAGTGATGGGAGACAAGGAAATAGCTGAGGAATTAAATAAGTACTTTGCGTCAGTCTTCACTGTAGAAGACATGAGTAAAAGCCCAACAATTCCGGAGAGTCAGGGGGCAGAGTTGAATATGGTAGCCATCACAAAGGAGAAAGTGCTAGAGAAATTAAGAGGTCTAAAAATTGATAAATCTCCGGGCCCAGATGGGCTACATCCCAGAGTTCTAAAGGAGATAGTGAAGAAAAAGTGGAGGCGTTAGTTATGATCTTTCAAAAGTCACTGGAGTCAGGGAAAGTCCCAGAGGATTGGAAAATCGCTGTTGTAACCCCCTGTTCAAGAAGGGAACAAGGCTAAAGATGGAGAACTATAGGCTAATTAGCCTAACCTCGGTTGTTGGCAAGATTCTAGAATCCATTGATAAGGATGAGATTTCTAAATTCTTGGAAGTGCAGGGTCGGAGTAGGAGAAGTCAGCATGGATTTAGTAAGGGGACGTCGTGCCTGACAAACCTGTTAGAGCTCTTTGAAGAGATAATAAATAGGTTAGACCAAGGAGAGCCAATGGATGTTATCTATCTTGACTTCCAAAAGGCCTTTGATAAGGTGCCTCACGGGAGACTGCTTAGTAAAATAAGGGCCCCTGGTATTCGAGGCAAGGTACTAACATGGATTGACGATTGGCTGTCAGGCAGAAGGCAGAGAGTTGGGATTAAAGGTTCTTTTTCGGAATGGCAACCGGTGACGAGTGGTGTCCCGCAGGGTTCAGTGTTGGGGCCACAGCTGTTCTCTTTATATATTAACGATCTAGATGACGGGACTGGGGGCATTCTGGCTAAGCTTGCCGATGATACAAAGATAGGTGGAGGGGCAGGTAGTATGGAGGAGGTGGGGAGGCTGCAGAAAGATTTAGACAGTTTAGGAGAGTGGTCCAAGAAATGGCTGATGAAATTCAACGTGGGCAAGTGCGAGGTCTTGAACTTTTGAAAAAAGAATAGAGGCATGGACTATTTTCTAAACGGTGACAAAATTCATAATGCTGAAGTGCAAAGGGACTTGGGAGTCCTAGTCCAGGATTCGCTAAAGGTAAACTTGCAGGTTGAGTCCGTAATTAAGAAAGCAAATGCAAAGTTGTCATTCATCTCAAGAGGCTTGGAATATAAAAGCAGGGATGTACTTCCGAAGCTTTATAAAGCATTAGTTAGGCCCCATTTAGAATACTGCGAGCAATTTTGGGCACCACGCCTCAGGAAGGACATACTGGCACTGGAGCGGGTCCAGCGGAGATTCACACGGATGATCCCAGGAATGGTCGGCCTAACATACGATGAACGTCTGAGGATCCTGGGATTATATTCATTGGAGCTTAGGAGGTTGAGGGGAGATCTAATAGAAACTTAGAAGATAATGAATGGCTTAGATAGGGTGGATGTAGGGCAGTTGTTTCCATTAGCAGGGGGAGACTAGGACACGGGGGCACAGCCGTAGAATAAAAGGGAGTCACTTTAGAACAGAGATGAGGAGAAATTTCTTCAGCCAGAGAGTGGTGGGTCTGTGGAATTCATTGCCACAGAGGGCGGTGGAGGCCGGGACGTTGAGTGTCTTTAAGACAGAAGTTGATAAATTCTTGATTTCTCGAGGAATTAAGGGCTGTGGAGAGAGCGAGAGGGTAAATGGAGTTGAAATCAGCCATGATTGAATGGTGGAGTGGACTCGATGGGCCGAATGGCCTTACTTCCGCTCCTATTTCTTATGGTCTTATGGTCTAATATTTAGCGGATTCGTCCATGACGAGACTGAAGAACGATCACTCGTCTATCCAATCGGTGAGGTCTGCGTCAGCGTGAGACAATATTAACAGAGTGAGAACCAGGTTATTTAGATTCAGATCACACGGTTACAATAGAACTGAATCAGGAAAACCCCGCCTTCGCAGCCTTGCCACTCACCTGAGGTATCGCGATCCTGAGGTTAAATCACCATCAGTCAGATCTCACCGTCAACGGGGAAAGCAGCCTTTGGTTATCAGGGACTGAAGCGACTTACTTTACTTTGGAACTGGATCAATTTATGATGTTTCCAGGATGCGACTTCCCTCAGACTGATCAAATGATTGGCAGCCGGAAAATTAGCGCCCATTGAGGAGTTACTGGTACCTGAGGCTTAGTTGGAGTATTGGTTAAAAAGGTTAATCATGAAATCTAGAGATGAAAAGCCGGGAAAGTGGGCATGAGGATCATCATGAAATCATTAAAATGTAAAAGGTGGCCATTCGGCCCATCGACTCTGCACCGACCCTCTGAAAGAGTCCCTATGCCCCAACCACATCCCTGTAACGCACTACCCAACTTTATAAACACAAAGGGGCAATTTAGCATGGACAGTCCACCTAGCCCACACACATTTGGACGTGCGAGGAAATCGCAGCACCCGGAGGAAACCCATAGACACAGAAAAAAAGTGCAAACTCCATTCAGTCAGTGACCAAAGGCTGGAATTGAACCCGGATCGCGGGCGCTGTGAGGTAACCACTGTGACAACGTGCCACCGTATGAGGTCATAACACGTCATATATCAGATCAAGCATGATCTCATTGAAATACAGAGCACATTCGATAGGCTGAATGGTCTACTTCTGCTCCTCCGTCTTATACCCTGATATTGTGTAAATGTGTTCCGGTTCTTGTGTAAAACTCTTGTTAAAACAACACAGACACCGTATGTCGACTGTGTCTGATTATCTGGCGCAGAGAAGGCGATTGTGGAATACATGTCGTACCCATCAAACTCTGCTACTCACCTGACTGAGATTTGTTCTGTATCTGTAAATCACAGGTAGTGTTCGCGAGTGGAGGGAACAGTCTGCACCTCAGTCTCTGGAACAGGTTGTGAGAGCAGGATGCCTTCATTATGAGTCAATGTCTGGTACTTTTTGTGAGAGTGGAATTCAGTCTCTATCAGACATTGGTACTGAATGTGAGTGTGAAAATATTTCTGCATCTGTCAATCACAATTACTGTTTCGGAAAAGTGAGATGAATCCGTAACATCATCACGGCTGTGACAGACAGAGAAAGACACAGAGAAATGCAGGAAGAGACTATCAGGACACACACACAATGACACACAGTAAAGGTGCCGATATGAAGAAACTGTTTTTTTCGGAAAATGTGTTTTCTGCTGTGTAACTGTGCTCTCTGCTGTGTGACCGTGCTCTCTGCTGTGTAACTGTGCTCTCTCTGTCGGAACCGTCACTCTGCTGGTGACAGATCTTCGCTGTGGTTGTGTCAAATCGTTCCCTGTTGTGTAAATGTGTTCCCAGTTGTGGAAATTGATCCGCCTGAAGCAGAACCTTTCTGCGCCATTACTGAGACGAAATTTCAATTCCAGATTTGTTAAATCTTGTCACCAAGTGTTAGTTCAGACCTCTGGATTCCCAGTCCAGCGACATAACCTTGCCTTCTTGTTGTGAAGACAGTTCATTCAGCATCAATCTTTTCCGATAATAGTAAGGAAGCGCCCAACATGGGACTTGAACCCGCGACTCTGGGATTAAGAGTTCCATGCTCTACCGACTGAGCTAGCCGAGCTGGTGCTGCATTGCCCATTAAACATCTTCTTGTGGAGAGTGGCTGCGGTGCTCATTCGGAGGGTAAGTAATGACTTGTTGGGCCGAATGGCTTTCTGCGCTGGAGAATCTACGATTCTATGAAGCAAGGAGGTTGATGCGTTCAAATGCTTCTGCTATAATGTCCACTCCCGACACCATGTAGAAATGGTTGTCTTTGAATCACTGGAAACCAAGGAGTTGTAATAAAAAAATAATTGATTTAATAATTGAGCTGCTCCTCCTGGCTTGTGCTCTGACCGCGATCCGGGGAGAATTGCAGGAATCCAGACACGTGATCATTTTAGTTGCGTCATCACGTGACCATTCGGTCTCCACTGGTCTCCCTCTGTGCTCTATTTTCTCGATTCATCATTTTAATTTTCATCCAGACTGGGAAGTTTAGTGCTGCTGCATTTGAAAAGGAACATGAATTTCTGATATTTTTCCAATGTAACTGATGTTGTTACACAAACTATTTAATCAGTGGAATTGTGCGTTTAGGGAACTCAGATTTTCGAATATCTGAAGGCTTCTTTCCAAATCGAATGGTTATTTTCCACAAGATTCAACCCCTCCTCACATAAACCCCGGACGCTTTGATCGCTTGAATGCAATGACTTCCTGGAGTGATCCAAGGCCGGCTTTCGAATGTATTCTATCGACCAAATTACTGTTGAATGATGCAGCTTTGATGGCCGAGTTGTCAAGTCGTTGGACTTCAAATCCAATAGCGTTCCCCCCCCCCCTCCCCCCGCAGATTCGAGTGTGATTCGAAATGTTTGTTCAACTCCCCGGGGAAGCTGCCGGCTCGACAATGAATCGGAATTTCGGTTGGTTGTCTGTTAACGGTATGAACATTTATCGAATTCAGTTTTTTAGAAAAACGTTCTTTTTGGAAACTAAACGAAACATAAAGATAAATAAGGAGTTCACCCTCAAAGCAACAATCAATAAATAATAAGGTTTCCTGCAACGTTCGGAAGGAGAAGCAGCAACGGCAGCGAATGGAAACGTGGTTCGGTTTCATTCAGGTGAATGTATTTCTGGGTAAAAAGATCGTGGCAGAAATGGAACATTTTTAAAAAATATTTTCTTGTTCTCTTTCTGTTGTCTCTCTATATGTTTCTTTCTCTCTCCCTCACTCACTGTTTTTGTGCTTCTCCGGGGACTGATTGGATACACAGTGAAACTCAGCCCCATCTCATCCCAACTCTTTTGGACCAATACGTCCTGGTGATGGACGGCCGTGAATCAGTAGAAGAATCGACAAACTATTCCATTCTTGCTCTGTAAGAAGTTCCATTCCTGGTTGTGAGACGGCACTGGGATGAAGGGATCGAGAGAGAACGAGTCTGACTCTTACTCTGCAAATCATTTCGTGCGCACTTGTACAAAGTGGATGTGTCTGAGAACAGGAGAAAAGCAGATCATGGGGGTGTGATTGATTTTTACTGAGCCGGACCTAGAAAAGTGAAGGAAACTTCTAAACAGCCAGCTTCTATCTGAGAGCTGGTAAGGAATTACGGCTGACATTGAGGCAGTTCATAGTGAATTCTTACAGCAGATCAAATCTTGAAGCGGTGTTGGCATATTGTTTTCGTAGAGACTGACATAGTTTCTGAAAAGATCAGTTGTGCTTGTTTTTGTTTTGTCCAGTAGTTTGGGTAATCTATTTGGAACGGGTGCAGTTGGTCAATATCTGTGCTTCTTGCTTGCCCAGCTCACCGGGCAGCAGCAGCTCCATTCCTCGCCAAATGTGTGGACACAAACGGCAAACGCACATTATTGTATCCCCGCGGAGGTTCGAACGCCGCTCGCAGCCGCTCTGCTCCGGGATATTTACTCAGCTCCATAAACAAACCACTGGCCACACAAATGACCGGGGCTCCCTTTGCATCTCATTGATGGTTTTCACCCAATTTGGCTGTTTCGGGAATGAAAGTAAAAATTTATCGCGTCTGGTAATTAGTATTTTTAAATAAACTACACTAAACATATGAAACAATACTTAATAAATGATAATTAACGAATATTAATCAATATTTAAAAAGTGTTCTGCAACGATTGGAAAGCCCATCCCATCAGGGCAGGATATGTTGGGAATGGACCGGAGTGAAACATTCCCAGACCATGTCCAACATGTTTCTCCTCAGTATGAAAACTCCCTGCGGAAACACTGAAACAGATACTCATTTGATCGCATCATGATAAACATCACTCACACCTTAACCATGAGGCCACTGATAAAGTCATGATGACTTCGAATTTCTCCTAAAATGCCAAATGAACCCACTGACTGGCAGAATTACATTACCCACGTGATTGGCGAAGCGCATCCACAGACCGACTTGGCGAGTGGTGCAAACTGACATCACTGCTTCTGATCAGCTCCAGAACAGAGAGATAAATGTCACATTGTCCTTTCATATTTCTAATTTATAATTGTGTGGGGAAACTGATGGGCTTTGGACGCAATTAAAAGTTGCTTCAAGTGAGATCAAATCAGCGGCTGGCTCGTTGGTCTGGGGAGACCTGTGCCACACAAAGCAACAGAGTCTGCAGATAGAGAATGAATCGAATATTTACATGTCACACCAGAGAACACGTAGGAGAACAATTCAGCAGTCAAGGGCATTGAGCCTCTGATCTCCGGGTAAGCGTTCTGCAAGGCGGCCTTCAGGACGCGCGACAAGGAAATCGCCGAACAGAAACTTCTAGCCAAGTTCCGCATACATGAGTACGGCCTCAACCGGGACCTTGGATTCATGTTGCATTACATTTATCCCCCACCATCTGGCCTGGGCTTGCGAAATCCTACCAACTGCCCTAGTGTGAGCCAATTCACACCTCTTTAACCTGGGGTTACCCCTATCTGGTTTAGCACAGGGCTAAATCGCTGGCTCCAAAAGCCGACCGAGTCAGGTCAGAAGCATGGTTCAATTCCCGGATCAGCCTCCCCGAACAGGCGACGGAATGTGGCTTTTCACGATAGCTTAATTTGAAACCGACTTGTGACAATAAGCGATTGTCTTTTTCATTTTCATTTAATCTCTGGACCTGTAAAGACTTAATTACCTGCAAATGCTGGCATTCAAAGCATTGTCTTGCATTTTTGACATTGCCTCTATATATGTATCCGAAACATACCTCTTCATTCACCTGAGGAACGAGCAGTGCTCCGAAAGCTCGTGTTTGAAACACACCTGTTGGACTTTAACCTGGTGTTGTCAGACTTGTTACTGTGCACAGCAGGGGCTGACAGATAAAGAGTCATTCACCACCCAAATGTCGAAATGCACCTCCCCCAACACACGCGCATGCCCACTGCCACTGAAAGTTTTGTCCTGATTCTGATATGCAGACGTTTTAACGGAAACTAGCAAACAACATAATGATTTTATTCACTCAATAACAATATCAGAGATTGATCATTACAGATTTAGTTCAACCTTAACACAGATTTTCAGAGAATGAAAGATATTGAATGAATGACAGACTCTCATACAGTCCCAGAGACTCTCGCAAAGCGATTTAACTGAATACAAAGACAGGTTGTTGCAGAAGATATGTAACAATCCGAAGAATGATTGGTATATTACAAATATGGAATGAATCTGACTCTGCCATATAATGTCAGGGAATGAAATATGCAGCAATTGTATTTCAAAATTGATCGCACTTAGCAGGGTGGTAGTGTCAAATAACCGGATGGTGCGAATCCTCAATGTGCAAATGGGACCTTGTCGCCACAAGGACTGTGTAATGGTCATTCTGAACGTCAAGACTATGGGAGACAGAGCGCCACAGACTGACTCCTACTTTCCACAGACCACCACTGACTGAATCATGGTGAATACCAAGAGCTGAATTATGTTGTCAACACTCACATAGAAATGGCACACAGAATAAAATGGCGAGATCATTGTGACGTGGCTCTTTATCTCAGAGCCACGTCACAACCAGGAATGGGACTTCTCACAGAGCCAAGAATGGAATAGGTTGTCGATTCTTCCACTGATTCAGGACCGCCCATCACCAGGACGTGTTGGTCCAAAAGAGTTGGGATGAGATGGGGCTGAGTTTCACTGTGTATCCAGTCAGTCCTCGGAGAAGCACAAAAACAATGAGCGAGGGAGAGAGAAAGAAACAAAGAAACAGATAGAGAGACAAAGGAAAGAGAACAAGAAAATATTTTAAAAATATGTTCGATTTCTGCCACGATCTTTTTACCCAGAAATACATTCAGCTGAATGAAACCAAACCACGTTTCCATTCGCTGCCGTTGCTGCTTCTCCTTCCAAACGTTGCAGGAAATATTAAGACCATAAGACCATAAGACATAGGAGCGGAAGTAAGGCCATTCGGCCCATCGAGTCCACTCCACCATTCAATCATGGCTGATTTCAACTCCATTTACCCGCTCTCTCTCCATAGCCCTTAATTCCTCGAGAAATCAAGAATTTATCAACTTCTGTCTTAAAGACACTCAACGTCCCGGCCTCCACCGCCCTCTGTGGCAATGAATTCCACAGACCCACCACTCTCTGGCTGAAGAAATTTCTCCTCATCTCTGTTCTAAAGTGACTCCCTTTTATTCTACGGCTGTGCCCCCGTGTCCTAGTCTCCCCCTGCTAATGGAAACAACTGCCCTACATCCACCCTATCTAAGCCATTCATTATCTTGTAAGTTTCTATTAGATCTCCCCTCAACCTCCTAAACTCCAATGAATGTAATCCCAGGGTCCTCAGACGTTCATCGTATGTTAGGCCTACCATTCCTGGGATCATCCGTTTGAATATCCGCTGGACCCGCTCCAATGCCAGTATTAGAAAATAGTCCATGCCTCTATTGTTTTTTCCAAAGTGCAAGACGTCGCACTTGCCCACGTTGAATTTCATCAGCCATTTCTTGGACCACTCTCCTAAACTGTCTAAATCTTTCTGCAGCCTCCCCACCTCCTCCATACTACTTGCCCCTCCACCTATCTTTGTATCACCGGCAAACTTAGCCAGAATGCCCCCAGTCCCGTCATCTAGATCGTTAATATATAAAGAGAACAGCTGTGGCCCCAACACTGAACCCTGTGGGACACCACTCGTCACCGGTTGCCATTCCGAAAAATAACCTTTTATCCCAACTCTCTGCCTTCTGCCTGACAGCCAATCGTCAAGCCATGTTAGTACCTTGCCTCGAATACCATGGGCCCTTATTTTACTCAGCAGTCTCCCGTGAGGCACCTTATCAAAGGCCTTTTGGAAGTCAAGATAGATAACATCCATTGGCTCTCCTTGGTCTAACCTATTTATTATCTCTTCAAAGAACTCTAACAGGTTTGTCAGGCACGACCTCCCCTTACTAAATCCATGCTGACTTGACCTAATCTGACCCTGCACTTCCAAGAATTTAGAAATCTCATCCTTAACAATGGATTCTAGAATCTTGCCAACAACCGAGGTTAGGCTAATTGGCCTATAAGTTTCCATCTTTTTCCTTGTTCCTTTCTTGAACAGGGGGGTTACAACAGCGATTTTCCAATCCTCTGGGACTTTCCCGGACTCCAGTGACTTTTGAAAGATCATAATTAACGCCTCCACTATTTCTTCAGCTGTCTCCTTTAGAACTCTAGGATGTAGTCCATCTGGGCCCGGAGATTTATCAATTTTTAGACCTCTTAGTTTCTCTAGCACTTTCTCCTTTGTGATGGCTACCATATTCAACTCTGCCCCCTGACTCTCCGGAATTGGTGGGATATTACTCATGTCTTCTACTGTGAAGACTGACGCAAAGTACTTATTTAGTTGCTCAGCTATTTCCTTGTCTCCCATCACAAAATTACAAGCGTCATTTTGGAGCGGCCCAATGTCAACTTTTGCCTCCCGTTTGTTTTTAATGTATTTAAAGAAACTTTCACTATCATTCCTAATGTTACTGGCTAGCCTACCTTCATATTTGATCCTCTCTTTCCTTATTTCTCTCTTTGTTATCCTCTGTTTGTTTTTTAGCCTTCCCAATCTTCTGACTTCCCACTACTCTTTGCCACATTTATAGGCTTTCTCTTTTGCTTTGATGCATCCCCTAACTTCCTTTATCAGCCATGGCTGCCTAATCCCCTCTCTGATAACCTTTCTTTTCTTTGGAATGAACCTCTGCACTGTGTCCTCAATTGCTCCCAGAAACTCCTGCCATTGCTGTTCTACTGTCTTTCCCACTATATTCTGCTCCCAGTCGATTTTCGTCAGTTCCTCCCTCATGCCCCTGTAGTTACCTTTTTTTAACTGTAACACCTTTACATCTGATTCTACCTTCTTTCTTTCAAATTGGAGATTGAATTCTACCATATTATGATCACTGCCTCCTAAGTGCTCCCTTACTTTAAGATCTTTAATCAAGTCTGGCTCATTACATAACACTAAGTCCAGAATGGCCTGTTCCCTCGTGGGCTCCATCACAAGCTGTTCCAAAAAGCCCTCCTGTAAACATTCAATGAATTCCCTTTCCTTGGGTCCACTGGCAGCATTATTTACCCAGTCCACCTGCATATTGAAGTCCCCCATGATCACTGTGACCTTGCCTTTCTGACATGCACTTTCTATTTCGTGGTGCATTTTGTGCCCCCGGTCCTGACCACTGTTAGGAGGCCTGTACATAATCCCATTATGGTTTTTTTGCCTTTGTGGTTCCTCAACTCTACCCACACAGACTCCACATTATCTGACCCTATGTCATTTAGTGCTATTGATTTAATTTCATTCCTAATTAAGAAGGCAACCCCGCCCCCTCTGCCCACCTCTCTGTCTTTTCGATAGGTTGTGAATCCCTGGATGTTTAAATGCCAGTCCTGAACCCCCTGCAACCATGTCTCTGTGATGCCTACCACATCATACCTGCCAGTCACAATCTGGGCCACAAGCTCATCTACCTTGTTCCGTACACTGCGCGCATTTAAATATAGCACCTTTAATTCTCTATTGACCGTCCCTTTTTGTTTTCTTAGTGTGGTGGACCTTGGTTTACTGAGCCTTTCCATACACTGTGTCATATTTTGTGGGATGGGGACTATCGTAACCTCTCCTGAGTTTTGTCTTTTCATGCTTTTTTGTATTCCTAAGCAGCTGCGCTTCCCACTGATTACTTCACCTCTTGGTTCCCTGACTTTCCCTTCCCTTATTATTTCCTGATTGCTGTTTTGGGTGTGAGTTCCTTATTCATCTGAATATTTCGTTCAGTGTCCCCCCCCCCCCGAAAATGTTAAATATCTGACTGAACTTGATTAACGTTGAAACCGCTTATTTACAAACAATCGGAAATACATTCTAAAACCAGCCTGGAATCACTCCAGGAAGTTATTCCATTCGAGCGACCAATAGTCGGCCGGTGCAGACACGGTGGGCCGAATGGCCTCCTTCTGCACTGTAAATTCAATGATAATCTATGATTAATCCAGGAAAAAGGTTCGGCACAACATCGTGGGCCGAAGGGCCTGTTCTGTGCTGTATTTTTCTATGTTCTAATAGTGCTTATGTGAGGTGGGGTTGAAACTTCGTGGAAAATGGCCATTGGATTTGGAGAGAAGCCTTGAGAGACTCGAAAATCTCAACTCCCTAAACGCACAATTCCACTGATTAAATAGTTTGTGTAACAACATCAGTTACATTGGAAATATATTAGAAATTCAAATGGAACAGGACCACACTTCCCAGACTGGGAGAAAATTAAAATGATGGAATCTAGAAATTACGGCACAGAAGGAGACCTGTGCAGGCCGAATAGTCACGTGATGACCTGATGACGCAACTAACATGATCACGTGTCTGGATTCGAGCAGTTCTCCCCGGATCGCGGCCAGAGCACAATCCAGGAGGGGCTGCTCAATTATTAATTTAATTATTTTTTATTACAAGACCTTGGTCGCCAGTCATTGAGAGACCAGCATTTCTACATGGTGTCAGGAGTGGGCAGTATGGCAGAAGGACTCCACCGCATCAACCTCCTTGTATCATCCAATCGTAAAATCTCCAGCGCAGAAGGAGGCCATTCAACCCAACGAGTCAACACTGACCCTCCGAATGAGCACCGCCGCTACTCTGCAAGAAGAGGTTTAATCAATAGGGCAGCACCATCCCGGCTAGCTCAGACGGTAGAGCATGGTGCTTTTAATTTCAGGATCGTGGGTTCGAGCCCCACGTTGGGCGCTTCCATATTAGTATCTCCAAATATTCATGCTGAATTAACTGTCTTCATAATATTATGTCGCTTGACTGGGAATCCAGGGGTGTGAACTAACCCTTGGTGACAAGATTGAATAAATCTGGAATTGAAATTTCGTCTCCGTCATGGCGCAGAAAGGTTCTGCTTCAGACGGATCGATTTCCACAACCGGGAACACATTTACACAACAGGGAATGATTTAACACAACCAAAGAACAAAGAAATGTACAGCACAGGAACCGGACCTCCAAGCCTGTGCCGACCATGCTGCCCGACTAAACTACAATCTTCTACACTTCCTGGGTCCGTATCCCTCTATTCCCATCCTATTCATGTATTTGTCAAGATGCCCCTTAAATGTCACTATCGTCCCTGCTTCCACCACCTCCTCCGGTAGCGAGTTCCAGGCACCCACTACTCTCTGCGTAAAAAACTTGCCTCGTGCATCTACTCTAAACGTTGCCCCTCTCACCTTAAACCTAGTAATTGACCCCTCTACCCTGGGGAAAAGCCTCTGACTATCCACTCTGTCTGTGCCCCTCATAGTTTTATAGACCTCTATCAGATCTCCCCTCAACCTCCTTCGTTCCAGTGAGAACAAACCGAGTTTATTCAACCACTCCTCATAGCTAATGCCCTCCATACCAGGCAACATTCTGGTAAATCTCTTCTGCACCCTCTCTAAAGCCTCCACATCCTTCTGGTAGTGTGGCGACCAGAATTGAACACTATACTCCAAGTGTGGCCTAACTAAGGTTCTATACAGCTGCAACATGACTTGCCAATTCTTATACTCAATGCCCCGGCCAATGAAGGCAAGCATGCCGTATGCCTTCTTGACTACTTTCTCCACCTGTGTTGCCCCTTTCAATGACCTGTAGACCTGTACTCCTAGATCTCTTTGACTTTCAATACTCTTGAGGGTTCTACCATTCACTGTATATTCCCTACCTGCATTAGACCTTCCAAAATGCATTACCTCACATTTGTCCGGATTAAACTCCATCTGCAATCTCTCCGCCCAAGTCTCCAAACAATCTAAATCCTGCTGTATCCTCTGACAGTCCTCATCGCTATCCGCAATTCCACCAACCTTTGTGTCGTCTGCAAACTGACTCAACAGACCAGTTACATTTTCCTCCAAATCATTTATATATACTACAAAGAGCAAAGGTCCCAGCACTGATCCCTGTGGAACACCACTGGTCACAGCCCTCCAATTAGTGCAGTGCAGTGCAGATCTGTCACCGGCAGAGTCATTGTTCCACGACAGAGAGAACAGTCACACAGCAGAGAGCTCAGTTACACGGCTGAGAGCTCAGTTACACATCAGAGAGCACGGTTACACAGCAGGATATACATTTACAAACAGGGCCTCTCTGTGTGCAGCAGAAAACACATTTTCCTAAATACCCAATTTCTCCATCTCAGTATCTTGCTGGTTTGCACTGAACCTTTTCTGTGTGTCACTGTGTGTATCCTGATAGTCTCTTTCTGTGTGACTTTCTCTATCTCTTACAGCCATGCGGATGTTACGTATTCATCTCACGTTTCCCAAACAAGAATTGTGATTGATAAATACAGAAAGATTTCCACACTGACATTCAGTACCAATGTCTGATAGAGACTGAATCCCACCCTCACATACAGTACCAGACATTGACTGAGATGGAAACCGAGAATGGGAGGCAATGTCATACTGGACTCGGAACTGTAACTTTCTCTCTCCACAGATGTTGCCAGACCAGTCGAGTTATCCAACATTTTATATTTCTCTTTCAGGATTTTATGAAGAATTTCCATAACGGCATTGCCCTTGTGCTCGACGCTTCTATTTATAAAGATTGGCCCCGGATGTCTATTGTTCTGTTCGCAGCGGAGGCCAACAAACCAGAAAGAACCAAATTGACCCAATGACCCCGATAAGAAAAGCAAGGGACAAAAAAGAGTTTCTTTCGATTTTACTTTAACAACCAAACCAAATTGAACAGGAATTAAAAAGCCCATTGAGTTGATAAAATAAATTTTGCCTGGGAGGTAATGGTAAAATGGTGTCAGCGGCACGCTGACCACCGGCTGGCTCGTTGGTCTAGTGGTATGATTCTCGCTTAGGATCTTCTGCTGCCATAAAATGAGAGAGAGCCCGGGTTCAGATTGCGGACTGTGCAAATAACTTTTTAAAATCTGTACGATCGATATGGTGCCATTGACTGAAATCGGGAGTAGTTTGGAGGAAAGGGAGGGAGGGAGCGAGGGTCATGTTTAGAGCTTAACCACTTCTTCACGCCAGTTCTTCGGCTGCCAACAGTACAGTCGAGGTGACCCAGTTGACCTCTTCCAGAATCCTCCTCTGCCGCTTCCACTGGATGAATTTCCTCATGTTTGTCCACTGGAGGGGTTCTTCGGCTACTTGTCTGTGAAAGCAGCACCGGAAGCAGCTGTGGAGACAGATTCCAATCTCCAGGATGCAACTCTCCAATTGGATACTTCACTTTGATCAGATCTTACACTCTCGTTTAGAGAATCATTGAATAGTTACAGATCAGGCGAAATCCATTTTGCCCACCGTGTCCACGTTGGTCGCCGAGAGCTGGCGGTAGTCCCGTGATAAAAACAGAAAATGCTGGAAAATCCCAGTAGGCCTGGCAGCATCTGTACAGAGGGAAACAGAGTATGAGAAGCAGGGTCATACTTGACTCGGAACTGTAACTCTCTTTCTCTCTGCACAGATGTTGCCAGACCAGCCGAGTAATCCAACATTTTCCAATTCTCTTTCAGGATTTTATGAAGAATCTGCATTATGAAGAATGTGCTCGACGCTCCTATTTATAAAGATTGGTCCCGGATGTCTATTGTTCTGTTCGCAGTGGAGGCCAACAAACCAGAAAGAACCAAATTGACCTAATGATCCCGATAAGATAAGCAAGGGACAAAAAATAGTTTATTTGGATTTTACTTTAACAACCAAACCAAATTCAACAGGAATTAAGAAGCCCATTGAGTTAATAAAATAAGCTTCGGTTGGGAAGTAATGGTAAGATTGTTTCAGCGGGACGTTGATCAGAAGGTGGCTCGTTTGTCTAAGGGTATGATTCTCGCTTTGGCGATTCTCACGTAGGAAATTCTGCTGCGATAAAATACCAGAGGTCCCGGGTTCCAATCCCGGACGAACCCTGCCAAGCAGTTTTTAACATCTGTGCGATCGATATGGTGCCATTGACTGAACGCGGGAGCAGTTTTGAGTAAACGTAGGGAGGGACGTGTTTGGCGCTTAACCGCTCCTTGACACCTGTTCTTCGGTTGCCCACAGTACAGTCGAGGTGACTCAGTTGACCCCTTCCAGAATCCTCCACTGCTGCCTCCACTGAATGAAGTTCCTCCTGTTTGTCCACTGGAGGCGTTCTTCACTGAGTTCTGAATTTGGTGCATTTGCGTGAGAGTTTCGTGACTGAGGGTGTATAAGGGTTAATTTTGATCTAAAGTCTAGTCTTTCTTTTATTTAGTTAATTAACTTAAAAGTTCCTGTTTGGTTGAGAAGGTGAATTTTCATCAAGCTTGAAACAAAGGTTCTACTTGTCGGTACTTGCAGCTGGAGCTTATTAATTAGCTAATTGGATTAGGCCAGTCTCCAGAGGCTAGATTCACGGTATAAAAGTGATCCAGCTACAGTGCACACTTTGTTTCCTCTGAGTGATGAATTTGGTGCATTTGACTGCTACAGTGAGTGTTTGGTGACTGAGGGAGTTAGGTGAGGAGTTAGTAAGGTGCTCCTTTAATTTCATTTCAGCAAAGAGCGAGAACGGAACCAGGAGTTTATAGAGTGTGCAGCTGACTGGGAGCAGAGTCAGAGGCCGGAAGTCCAGTTGATCCACAGGGCAGCTATATTCTGTAAGGTAAGAAGGGTTGGAGGCTAGGGCAGTTACATGATCATCCTGTAGGATGTGGGTGGTGAGGGATACGGTGTCCACGCTGACTGTACCTGAGGGAAGTGCACCCAACTTCAGCTCCTCAGAGACCGTGTTAGGGAACTGGAGCTGGAGCTGGATGAACTTCGGATCATCCGCGAGGCAGAGGGGGTTATAGAGAATAGTTACAAGGAGGTAAGCTTACCCAAGGTACAGGACAAGAGTAGCTGGATTAAAGTCAGGGGAAAGAAAACAAACAGGCAGACAGTGCAGGGATCCCTCGTGGCCGTTCCTCTTCAAAACAAGTATACCGTTTTGGATGCTGTTGGGGGGGGGGGGGTGACCTACCGGGGGAAGGCCTTAGCGGCCAGCTCTCTGGCACTGAGTCTGGGTCTGGGGCTCAGAAGGGAAGGGGGAGAAGAGAAAAGTAATCGTAATAGGAGATTCAATGGTTAAGGGAATAGATAGGAGATACTGTGGTCGCGAGCGAGACTCCCAGAAGGTATGTTGCTTTCCGGGTGCCTGTGCCAGGGATGTCTCGTATCGTGTCTTCAGGATCCTTAAGGGGGAGAGTGAGCAGCCAGAAGTCGTGGTGCACATTGCTATCAACGAGGTAGGTAAGAAAAAGGGTGTGGAGGTAATAAACGGAGTTAGGCTGGAAGTTAAAAGCCAGAACAGACAGAGTTGTCATCTCTGGTTTGTTGCCGGTGCCACGTGATAGCGAGGCTAGGAATAGGGAGAGAGTGCAGTTAAACACGTGGCTGCAGGGATGGTGTAGGAGGGAGGGCTTCAGGTATTTGGATAATTGGAGTGCATTCTGGGGGAGGTGGGACCTGTAAAAGCAGGATGGGTTGCATCTGAACCAGAGGGGCACCAATATCCTGGGAGGGAGGTTTTCTAGTAATCTTCGGGAGGGTATAAACTAATTTGGCAGGGGAATGGGAACCGGATTTGTAGTCCAGCAACTAAGGTAGCCGATATTCAGAACGCCAAAGCGTGTAATGAGGCAGTGGGGAAGGTAACACTGACAAAGGAGAGTACTTGCAGGCACGGAGATGGGTTGAAGTGTGTATACCTCAACGCAAGAAGCATCAGGAATAAGGTGGGTGAACTTAAGGCATGGATCGGTACGTGGGACTACGATGTGGTGGCCATCACAGAAACTTCGATAGAAGAGGGGCAGAAATGGTTGTTGGAGGTCCCTGGTTATAGATGTTTCAATACGATTAGGGAGGGTGGTAAAAGAGGTGGTGGGGGGGGGGGGGGTGGCATTGCTAATTAGAGATAGTATAACAGCTGCAGACAGACAGTTCGAGGAGGATCTGCCTACTGAGGTAGTATGGGTTGAAGTCAGAAATACGAAAGGAGCGGTCACCTTGTTGGGAGTTTTCTGTGGGCCCAAATATTAGCAGAGATGTGGAGGAACAGATTGGGAAACAGATTTTGGAAAGGTGCAGAAATCACAGGGTCGTAGTCATGGGTGACTTCAACTTCCCAAACATTGAGTGGAAACTCTTTACAAAGAACAAAGAGCAAAGAAAATTACAGCACAGGAACAGGCCCTTCGGCCCTCCCAGCCTGCGCCGATCCAGATCCTTCACCAAAACCTGTCGCCTGTTTTCCAAGGATCTACTTCCCTCTGTTCCCCGCCCATTCATATATCTGTCTAGATGCATCTTAAATGACGCTATCGTGCCCGCCTCTACCAGCTCCGCTGGCAAAGCGTTCCAGGCACCCACCACCCTCTGCGTAAAATACTTTCCACGCACACCTCCCTTAAACTTTCCACCTCTCACCTTGAAATCGTGACCCCTTGTAATTGACACCCCCACTCTTGGAAAAAGCTTGTTGCTATCCACCCTGTATATACCTCTCATAATTTTGTAGACCTCAATCAGGTCCCCCTTCAACCTCCGTCTTTCCAATGAAAACAATCATAATCTACTCAACCTTCCTTCATAGCTAGCACCCTCCATACCAGGCAACATCCTGGTGAACCTCCTCTGCACCATCTCTAAATCATCCACATCCTTCTGGTAATGTGGCGACCAGAACTGCACGCAGTATTCCAACTGTGGGCTGACCAAAGTTCTAGACAACTGTAACATGACCTGCCGACTCTAGTACTCAATACCCCGTCCGATGAAGGCAAGCATGCTGTATGCTTTTTTGACCACTCTATCGACCTGCGTTGCCACCTTCAGGGTACAATGGACCTGAACTCCCAGATCTCTCTGTACATCAATTTTCCCCAGGACTCTTCCATTGACCGTAAAGTCCGCTCTTGAATTAGATCTTCCAAAATGCATCACCTCGCATTTGCCTGGATTGAACTCCACCTGCCATTTCTCTGCCCAACTCTCCAATCTATTTATATTTCCCGGTATTCTCTGACAGTCCTCCACGGTTTCTGCAACTCCACCAATCTTAATATCATCTGCAAACTTGCTAATCAAACCACCTATTCCTTCGTCCAGATCATTTCTGTATATCACAAACAACAGTGCTCCGAGCACGGATCCCTGTGGAACACCACTAGTCACCTTTCTCCGTTTTGAGACACTCCCTTCCACCACTACTCTCTGTCTCCTGTTGCCCAGCCAGTTCTTTATCCATCTAGCTAGTACAGCCTGAACCCCATACGACTTCACTTTTTCCAGCAACCTGCCATGGGAAACTTTATCAAACGCCTTACTGAAGTCCATGTATATGACATCTACAGCCCTTCCCTCATCAATTAACGTTGTCACTTCCTCAAAGAATTCTATTAGGTTTCTAAGTTATGACCTTCCCTGCACAAAACCATGCTGCCTATCACTGATAAGTCTATTTTCTTCCAAATGTGAATAGATCCTATCACGCAGTATCTTCTCCACAGTTTGTGCAGTGTGTCCAGGAAGCTTTTCCAACACAGTATGTAGATTGTCCGACCAGTGGGGAGGCCATATTGGATTTGGTACTTGGTAATGAACCAAGGCAAGCGATAGATTTGTTAGTGGGGGAGCATTTTGGAGATAGTGACCACAATTCTGTGACTTTCACTTTAGTAATGGAGAGGGATAGGTGCGTGCAACAGGGCAAGGTTTACAATTGGGGGAAGGGTAAATACGATGTTGTCAGGCAAGCATTGAAGTGCATAAGTTGGGAACATAGGCTGGCAGGGAAGGACACAAGTGAAATGTGAAACTTGTTCAAGGAATAGGTACTACGTGTCCTTGATATGTATGTCCCTGTCAGGCAGGGAAGAGATGGTCGAGTGAGGGAACCATGGTTGACAAGAGAGGTTGAATGTCTTGTTAAGACGAAGAAGGAGACATCTGTAAGGCTGAGGAAACAAGTTTCAGTCAGGGCGCTGGAGGGATACAAGATAACCAGGAGGGAACTGAAGAAAGGGATTCGGAGAGCTAAGAGAGGGCAAGGAAAATCTTTGGCGGGTAGGATCCAGGTAAATCCCATGGCCTTTTACACATATGTGAGAAATATGAGAATGACTAGAGCGAGGGTAGGTCCGATCAAGGACAGTAGCGGGAGATTGTGTATTGTGTCTGAAGAGATAGGAGAGGTCTTGAACGGGTTCTTTTCTTCAGTATTTACAAATGAGAGGGGCCACATTGTTGGAGAGGATAGTGTGAAACAGTAAGCTCGAGGAAATACTTGTTAGGAAGGAAGATGTGTTGGGCATTTTGTAAAAGTTGAGGATAGACAAGTCCTCCGGGCCTGACGGAATATATACAAGAATTCTATGGGAAGCAAGAGATGAAATTGCAGAGCCGTCGGCAATGATCTTTTCGTCCTTACTGTCAGCAGGGGTGGTACCAGGGGATTGGGGAGTGGCGAATGTCGTTCTCCTGTTCAAAAAAGGGAATAGGGATAACCCTGGAAATTACAGGCCAGTTAGTTTTACTTCGGTGGTAGGCAAAGTAATGGAAAGGGCACTGAGCGATAGGATTTCTGAGTATCTAGAAAGACACTGCTTGATTAGGCATAGTCAGCATGGATTTGTGAGAGGTAGGTCTTGCCTAACAAGTCTTATTGAATTCTTTGAGGAGGTGATGAAGCATGTGGATGAAGGTAAAGAAGTGGATGTAGTGTACATGGATTTTACTAAGGCATTTGATAATGATCCCCATGGTAGGCTTATGCAGAAAGTAAGGAGGCATGGGATAGTGGGACATTTGGCCTGTTAGATAACGAACTGGCTAACCGATAGAAGTCAGAGAGTGGTGATGGATAGCAAATATTCAGCCTGGATCCCAGTTACCAGTGGCGTACCGCAGGGATCAGTTCTGGGTCCTCTGCTGTTTGTGATTTTCAATAATGACTTGGATGAGGGAATTGAAGGGTGGGTCAGTAAATTTGCAGACGATACGAAGATTGGTGGAGCTGTGGATAGTGAGGAGGGCTATTGTCGGTTCCAAAGAGACATAGATAGGATGCAGAGCTGGGCTGAGAAGTGGCAGATGGAGTTTAATCCTGAAAAGTGTGCGGTTGTCCATTTTGGAAGGACAAATATGAATGCGGAATAATGGGTTAACGGTAGGGTTCTTGGCAATTTGGAGGAGCAGAGAGATATTGGCGGCTATGTTCATAGATGTTTGAAAGTTGCCACTCAAGTGGATAGAGCTCTGGAGAAGGCCAATGGTGTGCTAGCGTTCATTAACAGAGGGGTTGTATTTAAGAGCCGTGTGGTGATGATGCAGCTGTACAAAACTTTGGTAAGGCCAT